>NC_054417.1:5169509-6369509 GCF_017976425.1 Toxotes jaculatrix
TTTGTTGTGGTGTGTACGCCAGACATTTCTCAACCAGGCCCGAGGAATAGACAAAAGTAAGTTGTAGCTGGTCTGTGTGGTTGTTGAGAAGTTAAAATCCAGGTATCCAGTAGTTAAAATCAGGTATTCAGTAGTTAAAATCAGGTATTCAGTAGTTAAAATCTTGAGTGCAGTTAAAAGAATGTCAGAAAAATGGAATTGTGAAAAGAAAAAGAAGTAAAAGAAGTAAGAAAGGCTGGCAGGAGCGGCAAGCAAGCGGCAAGCAAGCGGCAGCAAGCACAAAAGTGTCTGCACTCTTCAGAAGCAAGGCCAAAAGCGGTGGTTTTCTCAAGTTTGAAGCCTTACTGTACTATGTCTTTTTTGACTGCATTTGGATGACTTGCAGTAGCATGAGCAATGTCACTCAATTTAGAAACCTTACTGTAGTGTGATGTTTTTCGCTCAGTTTTGAAGTCTTACTGTAGTGTGATGTTTTTCGCTCAGTTTTGAAGTCTTACTGTACTATGATGTATGTCGTGTGTTTGTCAATTTGGAAACCTTAGTAGAATATGAGCTTGTTCACTCCATGTTGAGGGCTTACTGTAGTATGATGTTTTGTGTGGAAGCTTTACTATACCATGATGTTTTTCAGTCCATTGTGATGTCAAAAATAGTCAACATTTTTTTCGACCTCAAAATGTCATAAAAAACGTCATAGTATAGTATGCGTTTTTTTTTGGCCTCAAAATGTCATAAGAAACGTCATAGTATAGTATGCCGTGTTTTTCGGGCAAAAAAAGTCAACATTTTTTTCGACCTCAAAATGTCATAAAAAACGTCATAGTATAGTATGCCGTTTTTTTCGGGCGAAAAAAGTCAAAAGTTTTTTCGGCCTCAAAATGTCATAAAAAACGTCATAGTATAGTAAGGCATAGAAATAGGGCAAAAAAAGGCAAAAATTTGTTCGAGCTCAAAATGTCATAAAAAACATCATAGTATAGTATGCCGTTGTTTTCGGGCAAAAAAAGTCATAGTATAGTATGCCGTTGTTTTCGGGCAAAAAAAGTCAAAAAAAGTTTCGACCTCAAAATGTCATAAAAAACATCATAGTATAGTATGCCGTTTTTTTCGGGCGAAAAAAGTCAAAAGTTTTTTCGGCCTCAAAATGTCATAAAAAAACGTCATAGTATAGTAAGGCATAGAAATAGGGCAAAAAAAGTCAACATTTTTTTCGAGCTCAAAATGTCATAAAAAACATCATAGTATAGTATGCCGTTTTTTTCGGCCTCAAAATGTCATAGTATAGTATGCCGTTTTTTTCGGCCTCAAAACGTCATAGCATAGTGTGCCGTTTTTTTTGGGCAAAAAAAGTCAACAGTTTTTTCGACCTCAAGATGTCATAAAAAATGTCATAGTATAGTATGCCGTTTTTTTCGGGCAAAAAAAGTCAAAATTGTGTTCGGCCTCAAAATGTCATAAAAAACGTCATAGTATAGTATGCCGTTTTTTTCGGGCAAAAGAAGTCAACATTTTTTTCGACCTCAAAATGTCATAAAAAACGTCATAGTATAGTATGCCGTTTTTTTCGGCCTCAAAATGTCATAAAAAACGTCATAGTATAGTAAGGCATAGAAATAGGGCAAAAAAAGTCAACATTTTTTTCGACCTGAAAATGTCATAAAAAACGTCATAGTATAGTATGCCGTTTTTTTCGGCCTCAAAATGTCATAAAAAACGTCATAGTATAGTATGCCGTTTTTTTTGGGCGAAAAAAGTCAAAAAATTTTTCGACCTCAAAATTTCATAAAAAACGTCATAGTATAGTATTCCGTTTTTTTCGGGTGAAAGAAGTCAACATTTTTTTCGACCTCAAAATGTCATAAAAAACGTCATAGTATAGTATGCCATTTTTTTCCGGCGAAAGAAGGCAAAAATTTTTTCGGCCTCAAAATGTCATAAAAGACGTCATAGTATAGTATTCCGTTTTTTTCGGGTGAAAGAAGTCAACATTTTTTTCGACCTCAAAATGTCATAAAAAACGTCATAGTATAGTATGCTGTTTTTGTCGGCCTCAAAATGTCATAAAAAAACGTCATAGTATAGTAAGGCATAGAAATAGGGCAAAAAAAGTCAACATTTTTTTGCGAGCTCAAAATGTCATAAAAAACATCATAGTATAGTATGCCGTTTTTTTCGGCCTCAAAACGTCATAGTATAGTATGCCGTTTTTTTCGGCCTCAAAACGTCATAGCATAGTGTGCTGTTTTTTTTGGGCAAAAAAAGTCAACAGTTTTTTCGACCTCAAGATGTCATAAAAAATGTCATAGTATAGTATGCCGTTTTTTTCGGGCAAAAAAAGTCAAAATTGTGTTCGGCCTCAAAATGTCATAAAAAACGTCATAGTATAGTATGCCGTTTTGTTCGGGCAAAAGAAGTCAACATTTTTTGCGACCTCAAAATGTCATAAAAAACGTCATAGTATAGTATGCCGTTGTTTACGGTCAAAAAAAGTCAAAAATTTTTTCGGCTTCAACATGTCATAAAAAACGTCATAGTATAGTATGCCGTTTTTTTCGGGCGAAAAAAGTCAACATTTTTTTCGAACTCAAAATGTCATAAAAAACGTCATAGTATAGTATGCCGTTTTTTTCGGGCGAAAAAAGTCAGAAATTTTTTCGGCCTCAAAATGTCATAAAAAACGTCATAGTATAGTATGCCGTTTTTTTCGGCCTCAAAATGTCATAAAAAACGTCATAATATAGTAAGGCATAGAAATAGGGCAAAAAAAGTCAACATTTTTTTCGAGCTCAAAATGTCATAAAAAACATCATAGTATAGTATGCCGTTTTTTTCGGCCTCAAAACGTCATAGTATAGTATGCTGTTTTTTTCGGGCAAAAATAGTCAACATTTTTTTCGGCCTCAAAATGTCATAAAAAAACGTCATAGTATAGTAAGGCATAGAAATAGGGCAAAAAAAGTCAACATTTTTTTCGAGCTCAAAATGTCATAAAAAACATCATAGTATAGTATGCCGTTTTTTTCGGCCTCAAAATGTCATAGTATAGTATGCCGTTTTTTTCGGCCTCAAAACGTCATAGCATAGTGTGCCGTTTTTTTTGGGCAAAAAAAGTCAACAGTTTTTTCGACCTCAAGATGTCATAAAAAATGTCATAGTATAGTATGCCGTTTTTTTCGGGCAAAAAAAGTCAAAATTGTGTTCGGCCTCAAAATGTCATAAAAAACGTCATAGTATAGTATGCCGTTTTTTTCGGGCAAAAGAAGTCAACATTTTTTTCGACCTCAAAATGTCATAAAAAACGTCATAGTATAGTATGCCGTTTTTTTCGGCCTCAAAATGTCATAAAAAACGTCATAGTATAGTAAGGCATAGAAATAGGGCAAAAAAAGTCAACATTTTTTTCGACCTGAAAATGTCATAAAAAACGTCATAGTATAGTATGCCGTTTTTTTCGGCCTCAAAATGTCATAAAAAACGTCATAGTATAGTATGCCGTTTTTTTTGGGCGAAAAAAGTCAAAAAATTTTTCGACCTCAAAATTTCATAAAAAACGTCATAGTATAGTATTCCGTTTTTTTCGGGTGAAAGAAGTCAACATTTTTTTCGACCTCAAAATGTCATAAAAAACGTCATAGTATAGTATGCCATTTTTTTCCGGCGAAAGAAGGCAAAAATTTTTTCGGCCTCAAAATGTCATAAAAGACGTCATAGTATAGTATTCCGTTTTTTTCGGGTGAAAGAAGTCAACATTTTTTTCGACCTCAAAATGTCATAAAAAACGTCATAGTATAGTATGCTGTTTTTGTCGGCCTCAAAATGTCATAAAAAAACGTCATAGTATAGTAAGGCATAGAAATAGGGCAAAAAAAGTCAACATTTTTTTGCGAGCTCAAAATGTCATAAAAAACATCATAGTATAGTATGCCGTTTTTTTCGGCCTCAAAACGTCATAGTATAGTATGCCGTTTTTTTCGGCCTCAAAACGTCATAGCATAGTGTGCTGTTTTTTTTGGGCAAAAAAAGTCAACAGTTTTTTCGACCTCAAGATGTCATAAAAAATGTCATAGTATAGTATGCCGTTTTTTTCGGGCAAAAAAAGTCAAAATTGTGTTCGGCCTCAAAATGTCATAAAAAACGTCATAGTATAGTATGCCGTTTTGTTCGGGCAAAAGAAGTCAACATTTTTTGCGACCTCAAAATGTCATAAAAAACGTCATAGTATAGTATGCCGTTGTTTACGGTCAAAAAAAGTCAAAAATTTTTTCGGCTTCAACATGTCATAAAAAACGTCATAGTATAGTATGCCGTTTTTTTCGGGCGAAAAAAGTCAACATTTTTTTCGAACTCAAAATGTCATAAAAAACGTCATAGTATAGTATGCCGTTTTTTTCGGGCGAAAAAAGTCAGAAATTTTTTCGGCCTCAAAATGTCATAAAAAACGTCATAGTATAGTATGCCGTTTTTTTCGGCCTCAAAATGTCATAAAAAACGTCATAATATAGTAAGGCATAGAAATAGGGCAAAAAAAGTCAACATTTTTTTCGAGCTCAAAATGTCATAAAAAACATCATAGTATAGTATGCCGTTTTTTTCGGCCTCAAAACGTCATAGTATAGTATGCTGTTTTTTTCGGGCAAAAATAGTCAACATTTTTTTCGACCTCAAAATGTCATAAAAAACGTCATAGTATAGTATGCTGGTTTTTTCGGGCAAAAAAAGTCAACATTTTTTTCGACCTCAAAATGTCATAAAAAACGTCATAGTATAGTATGCGGTTTTTTTTGGCCTCAAAATGTCATAAGAAACGTCATAGTATAGTATGCCGTGTTTTTCGGGCAAAAAAAGTCAACATTTTTTTCGACCTCAAAATGTCATAAAAAACGTCATAGTATAGTATGCCGTTTTTTTCGGGCGAAAAAAGTCAAAAGTTTTTTCGGCCTCAAAATGTCATAAAAAGCGTCATAGTATAGTAAGGCATAGAAATAGGGCAAAAAAAGGCAAAAATTTTTTCGAGCTCAAAATGTCATAAAAAACATCATAGTATAGTATGCCGTTGTTTTCGGGCAAAAAAAGTCATAGTATAGTATGCCGTTGTTTTCGGGCAAAAAAAGTCAAAAAAAGTTTCGACCTCAAAATGTCATAAAAAACATCATAGTATAGTATGCCGTTTTTTTCGGGCAAAAAAAGTCAAAAAATTTTTTGACCTCAAAATATCATAAAAAACGTCATAGTATAGTATGCCGTTGTTTTCGGGCAAAAAAAGTCAAAATTGTGTTCGGCCTCAAAATGTCATAAAAAACGTCATAGTATAGTATGCCGTTTTTTTCGGCCTCAAAACGTCATAGTATAGTATGCCGTTTTTTTCGGCCTCAAAACGTCATAGTATAGTGTGCCGTTTGTTTCGGGCAAAAAAAGTCAACATTTTTTTCGACCTCAAAATGTCATAAAAAACGTCATAGTATAGTAAGGCATAGAAATAGGGCAAAAAAAGTCAACATTTTTTTCGACCTCAAAATGTCATAAAAAACGTCATAGTATAGTAAGGCATAGAAATAGGGCAAAAAAAGTCAACATTTTTTTCGACCTCAAAATGTCATAAAAAACGTCATAGTATAGTATGCCGTTTTTTTCGGCCTCAAAATGTCATAAAAGACGTCATAGTATAGTATGCCGTTTTTTTTGGGCGAAAAAAGTCAACATTTTTTTCGACCTCAAAATGTCATAAAAAACGTCATAGTATAGTATGCCGTTTTTTTCGGGCGAAAGAAGTCAAAATTTTTTTCGACCTCAAAATGTCATAAAAACCGTCATAGTATAGTATGCCGTTTTTTTCGGCCTCAAAATGTCATAAAAAAACGTCATAGTATAGTAAGGCATAGAAATAGGGCAAAAAAAGTCAACATTTTTTTCGAGCTCAAAATATCATAAAAAACATCATAGTATAGTATGCCGTTTTTTTTGGCCTCAAAATGTCATAGTATAGTATGCCGTTTTTTTCGGCCTCAAAACGTCATAGCATAGTGTGCCGTTTTTTTTGGGCAAAAAAAGTCAACAGTTTTTTCGACCTCAAGATGTCATAAAAAATGTCATAGTATAGTATGCCGTTTTTTTCGGCCTCAAAATGGCATAAAAAACGTCATAGTATAGTATGCCGTTTTTTTTGGGCGAAAAAAGTCAAAAAATTTTTTGACCTCAAAATTTCATAAAAAACGTCATAGTATAGTATGCCGTTGTTTACGGTCAAAAAAAGTCAAAAATTTTTTCGGCTTCAACATGTCATAAAAAACGTCATAGTATAGTATGCCGTTTTTTTCGGGCGAAAAAAGTCAACATTTTTTTCGACCTCAAAATGTCATAAAAAACGTCATAGTATAGTATGCCGTTTTTTTCGGGCGAAAAAAGTCAGAAATTTTTTCGGCCTCAAAATGTCATAAAAAACGTCATAGTATAGTATGCCGTTTTTTTCGGCCTCAAAACGTCATAGTATAGTATGCTGTTTTTTTCGGGCAAAAAAAGTCAACATTTTTTTCGACCTCAAAATGTCATAAAAAACGTCATAGTATAGTATGCTGGTTTTTTCGGGCAAAAAAAGTCAACATTTTTTTCGACCTCAAAATGTCATAAAAAACGTCATAGTATAGTATGCGGTTTTTTTTGGCCTCAAAATGTCATAAGAAACGTCATAGTATAGTAAGGCATAGAAATAGGGCAAAAAAAGGCAAAAATTTTTTCGAGCTCAAAATGTCATAAAAAACATCATAGTATAGTATGCCGTTGTTTTCGGGCAAAAAAAGTCATAGTATAGTATGCCGTTGTTTTCGGGCAAAAAAAGTCAAAAAAAGTTTCGACCTCAAAATGTCATAAAAAACATCATAGTATAGTATGCCGTTTTTTTCGGGCAAAAAAAGTCAAAAAATTTTTTGACCTCAAAATATCATAAAAAACGTCATAGTATAGTATGCCGTTGTTTTTGGGCAAAAAAAGTCAAAATTGTGTTCGGCCTCAAAATGTCATAAAAAACGTCATAGTATAGTATGCCGTTTTTTTCGGCCTCAAAACGTCATAGTATAGTATGCCGTTTTTTTTGGCCTCAAAACGTCATAGTATAGTGTGCCGTTTGTTTCGGGCAAAAAAAGTCAACATATTTTTCGACCTCAAAATGTCATAAAAAACGTCATAGTATAGTATGCTGGTTTTTTCGGGCAAAAAAAGTCAACATTTTTTTCGACCTCAAAATGTCATAAAAAACGTCATAGTATAGTATGCGGTTTTTTTTGGCCTCAAAATGTCATAAAAAACGTCATAGTATAGTATGCCGTGTTTTTCGGGCAAAAAAAGTCAAAATTGTGTTTGGCCTCAAAATGTCATAAAAAACGTCATAGTATAATATGCCGTTGTTTTCGGCCTCAAAACGTCATAGTATAGTATGCCGTTTTTTTCGGCCTCAAAACGTCATAGTATAGTGTGCCGTTTGTTTCGGGCAAGAAAAGTCAACATTTTTTTCGACCTCAAAATGTCATAAAAAACGTCATAGTATAGTATGCCGTTGTTTTCGGTCAAAAAAAGTCAAAAATTTTTTCGACCTCAAAATGTCATAAAAAACGTCATAGTATAGTAAGGCATAGAAATAGGGCAAAAAAAGTCAACATTTGTTTCGACCTGAAAATGTCATAAAAAACGTCATAGTATAGTATGCCGTTGTTTTCGGCCTCAAAATGTCATAAAAAACGTCATAGTATAGTATGCCGTTTTTTTTGGGCGAAAAAAGTCAAAAAATTTTTCGACCTCAAAATTTCATAAAAAACGTCATAGTATAGTATGCCGTTGTTTTTGGGCGAAAGAAGTCAAAATTTTTTTCGACCTCAAAATGTCATAAAAAACGTCATAGTATAGTATGCCGTTTTTTTCGGGCGAAAGAAGTCAAAATTTTTTTCGACCTCAAAATGTCATAAAAAACGTCATAGTATAGTATGCCGTTTTTTTCGGGCGAAAGAAGTCAAAATTTTTTTCGACCTCAAAATGTCATAAAAACCGTCATAGTATAGTATGCCGTTTTTTTCGGCCTCAAAATGTCATAAAAAAACGTCATAGTATAGTAAGGCATAGAAATAGGGCAAAAAAAGTCAACATTTTTTTCGAGCTCAAAATGTCATAAAAAACATCATAGTGTAGTATGCCGTTTTTTTCGGCCTCAAAACGTCATAGCATAGTGTGCCGTTTTTTTTGGGCAAAAAAAGTCAACAGTTTTTTCGACCTCAAGATGTCATAAAAAACGTCATAGTATAGTATGCCGTTTTTTTCGGGCAAAAGAAGTCAACATTTTTTTCGACCTCAAAATGTCATAAAAAACGTCATAGTATAGTATGCCGTTTTTTTCGGCCTCAAAATGTCATAAAAAACGTCATAGTATAGTAAGGCATAGAAATAGGGCAAAAAAAGTCAACATTTTTTTCGACCTGAAAATGTCATAAAAAACGTCACAGTATAGTATGCCGTTTTTTTCGGCCTCAAAATGTCATAAAAAACGTCATAGTATAGTATGCCGTTTTTTTTGGGCGAAAAAAGGCAAAAAATTTTTCGACCTCAAAATTTCATAAAAAACGTCATAGTATAGTATGCCGTTTTTTTTCGGGTGAAAAAAGTCAACATTTTTTCGACCTCAAAATGTCATAAAAAACGTCATAGTATAGTATGCCATTTTTTTCCGGCGAAAGAAGGCAAAAATTTTTTCGGCCTCAAAATGTCATAAAAGACGTCATAGTATAGTATTCCGTTTTTTTCGGGTGAAAGAAGGCAACATTTTTTTCGACCTCAAAATGTCATAAAAAACGTCATAGTATAGTATGCTGTTTTTGTCGGCCTCAAAATGTCATAAAAAAACGTCATAGTATAGTAAGGCATAGAAATAGGGCAAAAAAAGTCAACATTTTTTTGCGAGCTCAAAATGTCATAAAAAACATCATAGTATAGTATGCTGTTTTTTTCGGCCTCAAAACGTCATAGTATAGTATGCCGTTTTTTTTGGCCTCAAAACGTCATAGCATAGTGTGCTGTTTTTTTTGGGCAAAAAAAGTCAACAGTTTTTTCGACCTCAAGATGTCATAAAAAATGTCATAGTATAGTATGCCGTTTTTTTCGGGCAAAAAAAGTCAAAATTGTGTTCGGCCTCAAAATGTCATAAAAAACGTCACAGTGTAGTATGCCGTTTTGTTCGGGCAAAAGAAGTCAACATTTTTTGCGACCTTAAAATGACATAAAAAACGTCATAGTATAGTATGCCGTTGTTTACGGTCAAAAAAAGTCAAAAATTTTTTCGGCTTCAACATGTCATAAAAAACGTCATAGTACAGTATGCCGTTTTTTTCGGGCGAAAAAAGTCAACATTTTTTTCGACCTCAAAATGTGATAAAAAACGTCATAGTATAGTATGCCGTTTGTTTCGGGCGAAAAAAGTCAGAAATTTTTTCGGCCACAAAATGTCATAAAAAACGTCATAGTATAGTATGCCGTTTTTTTCGGCCTCAAAATGTCATAAAAAACGTCATAGTATAGTAAGGCATAGAAATAGGGCAAAAAAAGTCAACATTTTTTTCGAGCTCAAAATGTCATAAAAAACATCATAGTATAGTATGCCGTTTTTTTCGGCCTCAAAACGTCATAGTGTAGTATGCTGTTTTTTTCGGGCAAAAAAAGTCAACATTGTTGTCGACCTCAAAATGTCATAAAAAACGTCATAGTATAGTATGCTGGTTTTTTCGGGCAAAAAAAGTCAACATTTTTTTCGACCTCAAAATGTCATAAAAAACGTCATAGTATAGTATGCGGTTTTTTTTGGCCTCAAAATGTCATAAAAAACGTCATAGTATAGTATGCCGTGTTTTTCGGGCGAAAAAAGTCAACATTTTTTTCGACCTCAAAATGTCATAAAAAACGTCATAGTATAGTATGCCGTGTTTTTCGGGCGAAAAAAGTCAACATTTTTTTCGACCTCAAAATGTCATAAAAAACGTCATAGTATAGTATGCCGTTTTTTTCGGGCGAAAAAAGTCAGAAATTTTTTCGGCCACAAAATGTCATAAAAAACGTCATAGTATAGTATGCCGTTTTTTTCGGCCTCAAAATGTCATAAAAAACGTCATAGTATAGTAAGGCATAGAAATAGGGCTAAAAAAGGCAAAAATTTTTTCGAGCTCAAAATGTCATAAAAAACATCATAGTATAGTATGCCGTTGTTTTCGGGCAAAAAAAGTCATAGTATAGTATGCCGTTTTTTCGGGCAAAAAAAGTCAAAAAAATTTTCGACCTCAAAATGTTATAAAAAACATCATAGTATAGTATGCCGTTTTTTTCGGGCAAAAAAAGTCAAAAAGTTTTTCGACCTCAAAATATCATAAAAAACGTCATAGTATAGTATGCTGTTTTTGTCGGCCTCAAAATGTCATAAAAAAACGTCATAGTATAGTAAGGCATAGAAATAGGGCAAAAAAAGTCAACATTTTTTTGCGAGCTCAAAATGTCATAAAAAACATCATAGTATAGTATGCTGTTTTTTTCGGCCTCAAAACGTCATAGTATAGTATGCCGTTTTTTTTGGCCTCAAAACGTCATAGCATAGTGTGCTGTTTTTTTTGGGCAAAAAAAGTCAACAGTTTTTTCGACCTCAAGATGTCATAAAAAATGTCATAGTATAGTATGCCGTTTTTTTCGGGCAAAAAAAGTCAAAATTGTGTTCGGCCTCAAAATGTCATAAAAAACGTCACAGTGTAGTATGCCGTTTTGTTCGGGCAAAAGAAGTCAACATTTTTTGCGACCTTAAAATGACATAAAAAACGTCATAGTATAGTATGCCGTTGTTTACGGTCAAAAAAAGTCAAAAATTTTTTCGGCTTCAACATGTCATAAAAAACGTCATAGTATAGTATGCCGTTTTTTTCGGGCGAAAAAAGTCAACATTTTTTTCGACCTCAAAATGTGATAAAAAACGTCATAGTATAGTATGCCGTTTGTTTCGGGCGAAAAAAGTCAGAAATTTTTTCGGCCACAAAATGTCATAAAAAACGTCATAGTATAGTATGCCGTTTTTTTCGGCCTCAAAATGTCATAAAAAACGTCATAGTATAGTAAGGCATAGAAATAGGGCAAAAAAAGTCAACATTTTTTTCGAGCTCAAAATGTCATAAAAAACATCATAGTATAGTATGCCGTTTTTTTCGGCCTCAAAACGTCATAGTGTAGTATGCTGTTTTTTTCGGGCAAAAAAAGTCAACATTGTTGTCGACCTCAAAATGTCATAAAAAACGTCATAGTATAGTATGCTGGTTTTTTCGGGCAAAAAAAGTCAACATTTTTTTCGACCTCAAAATGTCATAAAAAACGTCATAGTATAGTATGCGGTTTTTTTTGGCCTCAAAATGTCATAAAAAACGTCATAGTATAGTATGCCGTGTTTTTCGGGCGAAAAAAGTCAACATTTTTTTCGACCTCAAAATGTCATAAAAAACGTCATAGTATAGTATGCCGTGTTTTTCGGGCGAAAAAAGTCAACATTTTTTTCGACCTCAAAATGTCATAAAAAACGTCATAGTATAGTATGCCGTTTTTTTCGGGCGAAAAAAGTCAGAAATTTTTTCGGCCACAAAATGTCATAAAAAACGTCATAGTATAGTAAGGCATAGAAATAGGGCTAAAAAAGGCAAAAATTTTTTCGAGCTCAAAATGTCATAAAAAACATCATAGTATAGTATGCCGTTGTTTTCGGGCAAAAAAAGTCATAGTATAGTATGCCGTTTTTTCGGGCAAAAAAAGTCAAAAAAATTTTCGACCTCAAAATGTTATAAAAAACATCATAGTATAGTATGCCGTTTTTTTCGGGCAAAAAAAGTCAAAAAGTTTTTCGACCTCAAAATATCATAAAAAACGTCATAGTATAGTATGCCGTTGTTTTCGGGCAAAAAAAGTCAAAATTGTGTTCGGCCTCAAAATTTCATAAAAAACGTCATAGTATAGTATGCCGTTTTTTTCGGCCTCAAAACGTCATAGTATAGTATGCCGTTTTTTTTGGCCTCAAAACGTCATAGTATAGTGTGCCGTTTGTTTCGGGCAAAAAAAGGCAACATTTTTTTCGACCTCAAGTTGTCATAAAAAACGTCATAGTATAGTATGCCGTTGTTTTTGGTCCAAAAAAGTCAACATTTTTTTCGACCTCAAAATGTCATAAAAAACGTTATAGTATAGTATGCCGTTTTTTTCGGCCTCAAAATGTCATAAAAAACGTCATAGTATAGTAAGGCATAGAAATAGGGAAAAAAAAGTCAACATTTTTTTCGAGCTCAAAATGTCATAAAAAACGTCATAGTATAGTATGCCGTTTATTTTGGGCAAAAAAAGTCAAAATTGTGTTTGGCCTCAAAATGTCATAAAAAACGTCATAGTATAGTATGCCGTTTTTTTCGACCTCAAAATGTCATAAAAAACGTCATAGTATAGTATGCCGTGTTTGTCGGGCAAAAAAAGTCAAAATTGTGTTCGGCCTCTAAATGTCATAAAAAACATCATAGTATAGTATGCCGTTTTTTTCGGCCTCAAAACGTCATAGTATAGTGTGCCGTTTGTTTAGGGCAAAAAAAGTCAACCTTTTTTTCGACCTCAAGTTGTCATAAAAAACGTCATAGTATAGTATGCCGTTGTTTTCGGTCAAGAAAAGGTCAAAAAAATTTTCGGCCTCAAAATGTCATAAAAAATGTCATAGTATAGTATGCCGTTTTTTTCGGCCTCAAAACGTCATAGTATAGTGTGCCGTTTGTTTCGGGCAAAAAAAGTCAACATTTGGTTCGTCCTCAAGTTGTCATAAAAAACGTCATAGTATAGTATGCCGTTGTTTTTGGGCAAAAAAAGGCAACATTTTTTTCGACCTCAAAATGTCATTAAAAAACGTCATAGTATAGTATGGCTTTTTTTTTTCGGGCGAAAGAAGTCACAATTTTTTTTGACCTCAAAATGTCATAAAAGCCGTCATAGTATAGTATGCCGTTTTTTTTCGGCCTCAAAACGTCATAGTATAGTGTGCCGTTTGTTTCGGGCAAAAAAAGTCAACATTTTGTTCGAGCTCAAAATGTCATAAAAAACGTCATAGTATAGTATGGCGTTTTTTTTTCGGGCAAAAAAAGTCAACCTTTTTTTCGACCTCAAAGTGTCATAAAAAACGTCATAGTATAGTATGCCGTTTTTTTTCGGGGAAAAAAAGTCAACATTGTTTTTTACCTCAAAATGTCATAAAAAACGTCATAGTATAGTATGCCGTTTTTTTCGGGCAAAAAAAGTCAGCATTTTTTTCGACCTCAAAATGTCATAAAAAACGTCATAGTATAGTATGCCGTTTTTTTCGGGCAAAAAAAGTCAACATTTTTTTCGACCTCAAGTTGTCATAAAAAATGTCATAGTGTAGTAAGGCATAGAAATAGGGAAAAAAAAGGCAACATATTTTTCGAGCTCAAAATGTCATAAAAAACATAGTATAGTATGCCGTTTTTTTCGGTCTCAAATTGTCATAAAAAACGTCATAGTATAGTAAGGCATAGAAATAGGGCAAAAAAAGTCAACATTTTTTTCGACCTCAAAATGTCATTAAAAACGTCATAGTATAGTATGCCGTTTTTTTCGGCGTCAAAATGTCATAAAAAACGTCATAGTATAGTATGTCGGTTTTTTTGGGCGAAAAAAGTCAACATTTTTTTCGACCTCAACATGTCATAAAAAACGTCATAGTATAGTATGCCGTTTTTTTTGGGCAAAAAAAGTCAAAATTGTGTTCGGCCTCAACATGTCATAAAAAACGTCATAGTATAGTATGCCGTTTTTTTCGGCCTCAAAATGTCATAAAAAACGTCATAGTATAGTAAGGCATAGAAATAGGGCAAAAAAAGTCAACATTTTTTTCGAGCTCAAAATGTCATAAAAAACATCATAGTATAGTATGCCGTTTTTTTCGGCCTCAAAACGTCATAGTGTAGTATGCTGTTTTTTTCGGGCAAAAAAAGTCAACATTGTTGTCGACCTCAAAATGTCATAAAAAACGTCATAGTATAGTATGCTGGTTTTTTCGGGCAAAAAAAGTCAACATTTTTTTCGACCTCAAAATGTCATAAAAAACGTCATAGTATAGTATGCGGTTTTTTTTGGCCTCAAAATGTCATAAAAAACGTCATAGTATAGTATGCCGTGTTTTTCGGGCGAAAAAAGTCAACATTTTTTTCGACCTCAAAATGTCATAAAAAACGTCATAGTATAGTATGCCGTGTTTTTCGGGCGAAAAAAGTCAACATTTTTTTCGACCTCAAAATGTCATAAAAAACGTCATAGTATAGTATGCCGTTTTTTTCGGGCGAAAAAAGTCAGAAATTTTTTCGGCCACAAAATGTCATAAAAAACGTCATAGTATAGTATGCCGTTTTTTTCGGCCTCAAAATGTCATAAAAAACGTCATAGTATAGTAAGGCATAGAAATAGGGCTAAAAAAGGCAAAAATTTTTTCGAGCTCAAAATGTCATAAAAAACATCATAGTATAGTATGCCGTTGTTTTCGGGCAAAAAAAGTCATAGTATAGTATGCCGTTTTTTCGGGCAAAAAAAGGCAAAAAAATTTTCGACCTCAAAATGTTATAAAAAACATCATAGTATAGTGTGCCGTTTTTTTCGGGCAAAAAAAGTCAAAAAGTTTTTCGACCTCAAAATATCATAAAAAACGTCATAGTATAGTATGCCGTTGTTTTCGGGCAAAAAAAGTCAAAATTGTGTTCGGCCTCAAAATTTCATAAAAAACGTCATAGTATAGTATGCCGTTTTTTTCGGCCTCAAAACGTCATAGTATAGTATGCCGTTTTTTTTGGCCTCAAAACGTCATAGTATAGTGTGCCGTTTGTTTCGGGCAAAAAAAGGCAACATTTTTTTCGACCTCAAGTTGTCATAAAAAACGTCATAGTATAGTATGCCGTTGTTTTTGGTCCAAAAAAGTCAACATTTTTTTCGACCTCAAAATGTCATAAAAAACGTTATAGTATAGTATGCCGTTTTTTTCGGCCTCAAAATGTCATAAAAAACGTCATAGTATAGTAAGGCATAGAAATAGGGAAAAAAAAGTCAACATTTTTTTCGAGCTCAAAATGTCATAAAAAACGTCATAGTATAGTATGCCGTTTATTTTGGGCAAAAAAAGTCAAAATTGTGTTTGGCCTCAAAATGTCATAAAAAACGTCATAGTATAGTATGCCGTTTTTTTCGACCTCAAAATGTCATAAAAAACGTCATAGTATAGTATGCCGTGTTTGTCGGGCAAAAAAAGTCAAAATTGTGTTCGGCCTCTAAATGTCATAAAAAACATCATAGTATAGTATGCCGTTTTTTTCGGCCTCAAAACGTCATAGTATAGTGTGCCGTTTGTTTAGGGCAAAAAAAGTCAACCTTTTTTTCGACCTCAAGTTGTCATAAAAAACGTCATAGTATAGTATGCCGTTGTTTTCGGTCAAGAAAAGGTCAAAAAAATTTTCGGCCTCAAAATGTCATAAAAAATGTCATAGTATAGTATGCCGTTTTTTTCGGCCTCAAAACGTCATAGTATAGTGTGCCGTTTGTTTCGGGCAAAAAAAGTCAACATTTGGTTCGTCCTCAAGTTGTCATAAAAAACGTCATAGTATAGTATGCCGTTGTTTTTGGGCAAAAAAAGGCAACATTTTTTTCGACCTCAAAATGTCATTAAAAAACGTCATAGTATAGTATGGCTTTTTTTTTTCGGGCGAAAGAAGTCACAATTTTTTTTGACCTCAAAATGTCATAAAAGCCGTCATAGTATAGTATGCCGTTTTTTTTCGGCCTCAAAACGTCATAGTATAGTGTGCCGTTTGTTTCGGGCAAAAAAAGTCAACATTTTGTTCGAGCTCAAAATGTCATAAAAAACGTCATAGTATAGTATGGCGTTTTTTTTTCGGGCAAAAAAAGTCAACCTTTTTTTCGACCTCAAAGTGTCATAAAAAACGTCATAGTATAGTATGCCGTTTTTTTTCGGGGAAAAAAAGTCAACATTGTTTTTTACCTCAAAATGTCATAAAAAACGTCATAGTATAGTATGCCGTTTTTTTCGGGCAAAAAAAGTCAGCATTTTTTTCGACCTCAAAATGTCATAAAAAACGTCATAGTATAGTATGCCGTTTTTTTCGGGCAAAAAAAGTCAACATTTTTTTCGACCTCAAGTTGTCATAAAAAATGTCATAGTGTAGTAAGGCATAGAAATAGGGAAAAAAAAGGCAACATATTTTTCGAGCTCAAAATGTCATAAAAAACATAGTATAGTATGCCGTTTTTTTCGGTCTCAAATTGTCATAAAAAACGTCATAGTATAGTAAGGCATAGAAATAGGGCAAAAAAAGTCAACATTTTTTTCGACCTCAAAATGTCATTAAAAACGTCATAGTATAGTATGCCGTTTTTTTCGGCGTCAAAATGTCATAAAAAACGTCATAGTATAGTATGTCGGTTTTTTTGGGCGAAAAAAGTCAACATTTTTTTCGACCTCAACATGTCATAAAAAACGTCATAGTATAGTATGCCGTTTTTTTTGGGCAAAAAAAGTCAAAATTGTGTTCGGCCTCAACATGTCATAAAAAACGTCATAGTATAGTATGCCGTTTTTTTCGGCCTCAAAACGTCATAGTGTAGTATGCCGTTTTTTTCGGCCTCAAAACGTCATAGTATAGTGTGCCGTTGTTTTTGGGCAAAAAAAGGCAAAAATTTTTTCGACCTCAAAATGTCATAAAAAACGTCATAGTATAGTATTCCGTTTTTTTCGGGTGAAAGAAGTCAACATTTTTTTCGACCTCAAAATGTCATAAAAAACGTCATAGTATAGTATGCCATTTTTTTCCGGCGAAAGAAGGCAAAAATTTTTTCGGCCTCAAAATGTCATAAAAGACGTCATAGTATAGTATTCCGTTTTTTTCGGGTGAAAGAAGTCAACATTTTTTTCGACCTCAAAATGTCATAAAAAACGTCATAGTATAGTATGCTGTTTTTGTCGGCCTCAAAATGTCATAAAAAAACGTCATAGTATAGTAAGGCATAGAAATAGGGCAAAAAAAGTCAACATTTTTTTGCGAGCTCAAAATGTCATAAAAAACATCATAGTATAGTATGCCGTTTTTTTCGGCCTCAAAACGTCATAGTATAGTATGCCGTTTTTTTCGGCCTCAAAACGTCATAGCATAGTGTGCTGTTTTTTTTGGGCAAAAAAAGTCAACAGTTTTTTCGACCTCAAGATGTCATAAAAAATGTCATAGTATAGTATGCCGTTTTTTTCGGGCAAAAAAAGTCAAAATTGTGTTCGGCCTCAAAATGTCATAAAAAACGTCATAGTATAGTATGCCGTTTTGTTCGGGCAAAAGAAGTCAACATTTTTTGCGACCTCAAAATGTCATAAAAAACGTCATAGTATAGTATGCCGTTGTTTACGGTCAAAAAAAGTCAAAAATTTTTTCGGCTTCAACATGTCATAAAAAACGTCATAGTATAGTATGCCGTTTTTTTCGGGCGAAAAAAGTCAACATTTTTTTCGAACTCAAAATGTCATAAAAAACGTCATAGTATAGTATGCCGTTTTTTTCGGGCGAAAAAAGTCAGAAATTTTTTCGGCCTCAAAATGTCATAAAAAACGTCATAGTATAGTATGCCGTTTTTTTCGGCCTCAAAATGTCATAAAAAACGTCATAATATAGTAAGGCATAGAAATAGGGCAAAAAAAGTCAACATTTTTTTCGAGCTCAAAATGTCATAAAAAACATCATAGTATAGTATGCCGTTTTTTTCGGCCTCAAAACGTCATAGTATAGTATGCTGTTTTTTTCGGGCAAAAATAGTCAACATTTTTTTCGACCTCAAAATGTCATAAAAAACGTCATAGTATAGTATGCTGGTTTTTTCGGGCAAAAAAAGTCAACATTTTTTTCGACCTCAAAATGTCATAAAAAACGTCATAGTATAGTATGCGGTTTTTTTTGGCCTCAAAATGTCATAAGAAACGTCATAGTATAGTATGCCGTGTTTTTCGGGCAAAAAAAGTCAACATTTTTTTCGACCTCAAAATGTCATAAAAAACGTCATAGTATAGTATGCCGTTTTTTTCGGGCGAAAAAAGTCAAAAGTTTTTTCGGCCTCAAAATGTCATAAAAAGCGTCATAGTATAGTAAGGCATAGAAATAGGGCAAAAAAAGGCAAAAATTTTTTCGAGCTCAAAATGTCATAAAAAACATCATAGTATAGTATGCCGTTGTTTTCGGGCAAAAAAAGTCATAGTATAGTATGCCGTTGTTTTCGGGCAAAAAAAGTCAAAAAAATTTTCGACCTCAAAATGTCATAAAAAACATCATAGTATAGTATGCCGTTTTTTTCGGGCAAAAAAAGTCAAAAAATTTTTTGACCTCAAAATATCATAAAAAACGTCATAGTATAGTATGCCGTTGTTTTCGGGCAAAAAAAGTCAAAATTGTGTTCGGCCTCAAAATGTCATAAAAAACGTCATAGTATAGTATGCCGTTTTTTTCGGCCTCAAAACGTCATAGTATAGTATGCGGTTTTTTTTGGCCTCAAAATGTCATAAGAAACGTCATAGTATAGTATGCCGTGTTTTTCGGGCAAAAAAAGTCAACATTGTTTTCGACCTCAAAATGTCATAAAAAACGTCATAGTATAGTATGCCGTTTTTTTCGGGCGAAAAAAGTCAAAAGTTTTTTCGGCCTCAAAATGTCATAAAAAGCGTCATAGTATAGTAAGGCATAGAAATAGGGCAAAAAAAGGCAAAAATTTTTTCGAGCTCAAAATGTCATAAAAAACATCATAGTATAGTATGCCGTTGTTTTCGGGCAAAAAAAGTCATAGTATAGTATGCCGTTGTTTTCGGGCAAAAAAAGTCAAAATTGTGTTCGGCCTCAAAATGTCATAAAAAACGTCATAGTATAGTATGCCGTTTTTTTCGGCCTCAAAACGTCATAGTATAGTATGCCGTTTTTTTCGGCCTCAAAACGTCATAGTATAGTGTGCTGTTTGTTTCGGGCAAAAAAAGTCAACATTTTTTTCGACCTCAAAATGTCATAAAAAACGTCATAGTATAGTAAGGCATAGAAATAGGGCAAAAAAAGTCAACATTTTTTTCGGTCTCAAATTGTCATAAAAAACGTCATAGTATAGTAAGGCATAGAAATAGGGCAAAAAAAGTCAACATTTTTTTCGACCTCAAAATGTCATTAAAAACGTCATAGTATAGTATGCCGTTTTTTTCGGCGTCAAAATGTCATAAAAAACGTCATAGTATAGTATGCCGGTTTTTTTGGGCGAAAAAAGTCAACATTTTTTTCGACCTCAAAATGTCATAAAAAACGTCATAGTATGGTATGCCGTTTTTTTTGGGCAAAAAAAGTCAAAATTGTGTTCGGCCTCAACATGTCATAAAAAACGTCATAGTATAGTATGCCGTTTTTTTCGGCCTCAAAACGTCATAGTGTAGTATGCCGTTTTTTTCGGCCTCAAAACGTCATAGTATAGTGTGCCGTTGTTTTTGGGCAAAAAAAGGCAAAAATTTTTTCGACCTCAAAATGTCATAAAAAACGTCATAGTATAGTATGCCGTTTTTGTCGGGCAAAAAAAGTCAAAATGTTGTTTGGCCTCAAAATGTCATAAAAAACGTCATAGTATAGTATGCCGTTTGTTTCGGCCTCAAAACGTCATAGTATAGTGTGCCGTTTTTTTCGGCCTTAAAATGTCATAAAAAACGTCATAGTATAGTATGCCGTTGTTTTGGGGCAAAAAAAGGCAACCTTTTTTTCGACCTCAAAATGTCATTAAAAAACGTCATAGTATAGTATGCTGGTTTTTTCAGCCTCAAATTGTCATAAAAAACGTCATAGTGTAGGATGCCGGTTTTTTTGGGCAAAAAAAGGCAACATTTTTTTGGACACAAACTTGTACATTAGCAAACATCTTTATTGGCAACATCAAAACTTTACAACATGACATTTGCAAACAAACACTTTGCAACAAATACGACAACAGCAACTGTTCTTTTAAACACATAAGTCCAACACAAGCTGGCTTTTAACAAAAGTTCTCTTCAAAGAACAGCCTAGGTGTCATGTTGCTTCAGCCATCCCTGTCTGCGCTGCTTCTCTGACTCTCCGCATGGGCGAGACCCGTGAAAAGACACAAGAAAACAGCATTTATTTGAAAAGCACAACAGTTACAATGAAGTTCCACACATGTATAGTAAGGTGTCAAAGTCGGCCCAAAAAAGGCACTTTTTTTGTTTTGTATTGCAAAAGGTTGGCAAAAATGTCATAGTGTAGTATGCCCTTGTGTTCGGGTAAAAAAAGTCCAAAATTTTTTCGACCTCAAGATGTTGTAAAAAGTGTTATAGTATAGTATGCGGTTGTTTTCGGGCAAAAAAAGGCAACATTTTTTTCGACCTCAAAATGTCATAAAAAACGTCATAGTATAGTATGCCGTTTTTTTTGGGTGAAAAAAGTCAACATTTTTTTCGACCTCAAAATGTCATAAAAAAACGTCATAGTATAGTATGTCGTTTTTTTCGGCCTCAAAACGTCATAGCATAGTGTGCCGTTTTTTTTGGGCAAAAAAAGTCAACAGTTTTTTCGTCCTCAAGATGTCATAAAAAATGTCATAGTATAGTATGCCGTTGTTTTTGGGCAAAAAAAGGCCAAAATTGTTTTCGACCTCAAAATGTCATAAAAAACTTCATAGTATAGTATGCCGTTTATTTCGGGCAAAAAAAGTCAAAATTGTGTTCAGCCTCAAAATGTCATAAAAAACGTCATAGTATAGTAAGGCATAGAAATAGGGCAAAAAAAGTCAACTTTTGTTCGAGCTCAAAATGTCATAAAAAACATCATAGTATAGTATGCCGTTTTTTTCGGCCTCAAAACGTCATAGTATAGTATGCTGTTTTTTTCGGGCAAAAAAAGTCAACATTTTTTTCGCCCTCAAAATGTCATAAAAAACGTCATAGTATAGTATGCTGTGTTTTTCGGGCAAAAAAAGTCAACATTTTTTTCGACCTCAAAATGTCATAAAAAACGTCATAGTATAGTATGTCTTAGTTTTCGGGCAAAAAAAGTCAAAAAATTTTTCGACCTCAGAATGTCATAAAAAACATCATAGTGTAGTATGCCGTTTTTTTCGGCCTCAAAAAAAGTCAAAAATTTTTTCGACCTCAAAATATCATAAAAAATGTCATAGTATAGTATGCCGTTTTTTTCGGCCTCAAAACGTCATAGTATAGTATGCCGTTTTTTTCGGCCTCAAAACGTCATAGTATAGTGTGCCGTTTGTTTCGGGCAAAAAAAGTCAACATTTGTTTCGACCTCAAAATGTCATAAAAAACGTCATAGTATAGTAAGGCATAGAAATAGGGCAAAAAAAGTCAACATTTTTTTCGGTCTCAAATTGTCATAAAAAACGTCATAGTATAGTAAGGCATAGAAATAGGGCAAAAAAAGTCAACATTTTTTTCGACCTCAAAATGTCATTAAAAACGTCATAGTATAGTATGCCGTTTTTTTCGGCGTCAAAATGTCATAAAAAACGTCATAGTATAGTATGCCGGTTTTTTTGGGCGAAAAAAGTCAACATTTTTTTCGACCTCAAAATGTCATAAAAAACGTCATAGTATAGTATGCCGTTTTTTTTGGGCAAAAAAAGTCAAAATTGTGTTCGGCCTCAACATGTCATAAAAAACGTCATAGTATAGTATGCCGTTTTTTTCGGCCTCAAAACGTCATAGTGTAGTAAGCCGTTTTTTTCGGCCTCAAAACGTCATAGTATAGTGTGCCGTTGTTTTTGGGCAAAAAAAGGCAAAAATTTTTTCGACCTCAAAATGTCATAAAAAACGTCATAGTATAGTATGCCGTTTTTGTCGGGCAAAAAAAGTCAAAATGTTGTTTGGCCTCAAAATGTCATAAAAAACGTCATAGTATAGTATGCCGTTTGTTTCGGCCTCAAAACGTCATAGTATAGTGTGCCGTTTTTTTCGGCCTTAAAATGTCATAAAAAACGTCATAGTATAGTATGCCGTTGTTTTGGGGCAAAAAAAGGCAACCTTTTTTTCGACCTCAAAATGTCATTAAAAAACGTCATAGTATAGTATGCTGGTTTTTTCAGCCTCAAATTGTCATAAAAAACGTCATAGTGTAGGATGCCGGTTTTTTTGGGCAAAAAAAGGCAACATTTTTTTGGACACAAACTTGTACATTAGCAAACATCTTTATTGGCAACATCAAAACTTTACAACATGACATTTGCAAACAAACACTTTGCAACAAATACGACAACAGCAACTGTTCTTTTAAACACATAAGTCCAACACAAGCTGGCTTTTAACAAAAGTTCTCTTCAAAGAACAGCCTAGATGTCATGTTGCTTCAGCCATCCCTGTCTGCGCTGCTTCTCTGACTCTCCGCATGGGCGAGACCCGTGAAAAGACACAAGAAAACAGCATTTATTTGAAAAGCACAACAGTTACAATGAAGTTCCACACATGTATAGTAAGGTGTCAAAGTCGGCCCAAAAAAGGCACTTTTTTTGTTTTGTATTGCAAAAGGTTGGCAAAAATGTCATAGTGTAGTATGCCCTTGTGTTCGGGTAAAAAAAGTCCAAAATTTTTTCGACCTCAAGATGTTGTAAAAAGTGTTATAGTATAGTATGCGGTTGTTTTCGGGCAAAAAAAGGCAACATTTTTTTCGACCTCAAAATGTCATAAAAAACGTCATAGTATAGTATGCCGTTTTTTTTGGGTGAAAAAAGTCAACATTTTTTTCGACCTCAAAATGTCATAAAAAAACGTCATAGTATAGTATGCCGTTTTTTTCGGCCTCAAAACGTCATAGCATAGTGTGCCGTTTTTTTTGGGCAAAAAAAGTCAACAGTTTTTTCGTCCTCAAGATGTCATAAAAAATGTCATAGTATAGTATGCCGTTGTTTTTGGGCAAAAAAAGGCCAAAATTGTTTTCGACCTCAAAATGTCATAAAAAACTTCATAGTATAGTATGCCGTTTATTTCGGGCAAAAAAAGTCAAAATTGTGTTCAGCCTCAAAATGTCATAAAAAACGTCATAGTATAGTAAGGCATAGAAATAGGGCAAAAAAAGTCAACTTTTTTTCGAGCTCAAAATGTCATAAAAAACATCATAGTATAGTATGCCGTTTTTTTCGGCCTCAAAACGTCATAGTATAGTATGCTGTTTTTTTCGGGCAAAAAAAGTCAACATTTTTTTTGCCCTCAAAATGTCATAAAAAACGTCATAGTATAGTATGCTGTGTTTTTCGGGCAAAAAAAGTCAACATTTTTTTCGACCTCAAAATGTCATAAAAAACGTCATAGTATAGTATGTCTTAGTTTTCGGGCAAAAAAAGTCAAAAAATTTTTCGACCTCAGAATGTCATAAAAAACATCATAGTGTAGTATGCCGTTTTTTTCGGCCTCAAAAAAAGTCAAAAATGTTTTCGACCTCAAAATATCATAAAAAATGTCATAGTATAGTATGCCGTTGTTTTTGGGCAAAAAAAGGCCAAAATTGTTTTCGACCTCAAAATGTCATAAAAAACGTCATAGTATAGTATGCCGTTTATTTCGGGCAAAAAAAGTCAAAATTGTGTTTGGCCTCAAAATGTCATAAAAAACGTCATAGTATAGTAAGGCATAGAAATAGGGCAAAAAAAGCCAACTTTTTGTCGAGCTCAAAATGTCATAAAAAACATCATAGTATAGTATGCCGTTTTTTTTGGCCTCAAAACGTCATAGTATAGTATGCCGTTTTTTTCGGCCTCAAAACGTCATAGCATAGTGTGCCGTTTTTTTTGGGCAAAAAAAGTCAACAGTGTTTTCGACCTCAAGATGTCATAAAAAACGTCATAGTATAGTATGCCGTTTTTTTCGGGCAAAAGAAGTCAACATTTTTTTCGACCTCAAAATGTCATAAAAAACGTCATAGTATAGTATGCCGTTTTTTTCGGCCTCAAAATGTCATTCAAAACGTCATAGTATAGTGTGCCGTTTGTTTCGGGCAAAAAAAGTCAACATTTTGTTCGACCTCAAGTTGTCATAAAATACGTCATAGTATAGTATGCTGGTTTTTTCGGCCTCAAGTTGTCATAAAAAATGTCATAGTGTAGGATGCCGGTTTTTTTGGGCAAAAAAAGGCAACATTGTTTTGGACACAAACTTGTACATTAGCAAACATCTTTATTGGCAACATCAAAACTTTACAACATGACATTTGCAAACAAACACTTTGCAACAAATACGACAACAGCAACTGTTCTTTTAAACACATAAGTCCAACACAAGCTGGCTTTTAACAAAAGTTCTTTTCAAAGAACAGCCTAGGTGTCATGTTGCTTCAGCCATCCCTGTCTGCGCTGCTTCTCTGACTCTCCGCATGGGCGAGACCCGTGAAAAGACACAAGAAAACAGCATTTATTGGAAAAGCACAACAGTTACAAGTAAGTTCCACACATGTATAGTAAGGTGTCAAAGTCGGCCCAAAAAAGGCACTTTTTTTGTTTGGTATCGCAAAAGGTTGTCAAAAATGTCATAGTGTAGTGTGCCCTTGTGTTCGGGTAAAAAAAGTCCAAAATTTTTTCGACGTCAAGATGTTGTAAAAACTGTTATAGTATAGTATGCGGTTGTTTTCGGGCCAAAAAAGTCAAAATTGTTGTCGACCTCAAAATGTCATAAAAAACCGCGTAGTATAGTATGTGGTTGTTTTCGGCCTCAAAATGTCAGAAACAACGTCATAGTATGGTATGTCGTGTTTTTCGGGCACAAGAAGTCACAATTTATAATATATATAATAGAAGTCTGACTATAAGTGTGGCGGTTGTCAGACGATGTCCTGTGATGTTTTTCAATACATTGTGAAGTCTTACTATAGGGTGTTGTGGACTGCATTTTGGTGTCTGACTTATTAGTCTTATGGTTTTCATTGCAGTGTGAAGCCTTCCTATGGTGTGATGGTTTTCATTCCATGTAGAAGCTGTACTGTAGTGTGACATGTTTCCATCCATGTTCAGGTGTTATGACAGTATGTTGGTTTTGATTTACCTGTGAAACCTTAGTGTAGTATGATGGTTTTACTCAGTGTTGAAGCTGTACTGCAGGTTGATGTTTTGTAGTCAATATGGAAGCCTTACTGTACTATGTTGTTTTGGAGTGTATTGTGAAGCTTTACTCTAGTGTGACGAGTGTCTCCACTTTGCAGCCTTAGTATAGTATGACGTCTGTGACTGCAATGAGATGCCTTACTGTAGTATGATGTTTCTGAGTGCAGTTCGAAGGCTGAGTATAGTATGATGTTTAGCAAATAATCTAGAAGGTTCACTGTAGTCTGACATGTTCCAATCCATGTAGATGGTGTATTAGAGTCTGGTGTAGATGGCGTCGTTTTGAAGCCTTACTGTAGTAGGATGTTGTTCAGTCCATGTCGATGCCTTTCTATAGTGTGTTGTGGTTTTCTCCATGTTGAAGCCTGAGTATACTATGTAGTTCCTGATGGGCTTTTTATGCCATAGAAAAGTATGATGTGTTTCACTCCGTTTTGAATCCTTACTGTACTATGTGGTTGTTCATGCAATATGTATGCCTTACTGTAGTATGACTTTGTTCAGTGGATTTGGAAGCCCTACTATAGTACTACTACTATACTGTGATGTTGAGCAAGGAATTTTGAGGCCTTATTGTAGGATGTTGTTTGTCACTCCATAGTTATGCCTTACCGTAGTATGTTGTTTGTGATAGCCTTTTGAGGACTTAGTGGAGTCTGTAGGTTTTTATGCAATGTTGAAGGCTTACTGTAGTGTGACGTATTCCACTGCATTTAGAGGACTTACTATAGTATGTTGTTTATGACTGTATGTTGATGCTAGTCTATGGGATGATGGTGTGCATGCAGTTGTGAAGGTTTACTATGTGTCAGTATTTATGCCTTACTGTACTCTGATGTATGTGAGTGCATATTGAGGTCTTACTGTACAATGTGGCTTTTCAGTGAAAGTGGAGTCCTTAGTATAGCATGAGCTATTGGAGTCAAATCTGTGGCCTTGGTATGGTATGGTGTTTTTGAGTGCATTTTGTGGCCATATTGTCGTCTGATGTTTGTCAGTCAGTGCTGAAGGTGTAGTATACTATGTGGGTTTGCACGCCATTTGTATGCCTAGTGTAAGTGACTTTGTAAGTTATATTATACTATGTGTTATTACATGCCATATTTATGTCTTGTTTAAGAGAATTTGGTAGACATACTGTACTATGAAGTTAGGCAAGTCATTTTGAGGCCTTACTTTGATCAGTCCATGTGGATGGCCTCTTATAGTATGGTGTGTATGAGTGCAATTGGATGGCTGACTTATAAGTAATGTGTTTGTCACGGTAGTTTGAAGCATCAGTCTTGTCTGAAGGTTTTCAGTCCATGTCGAAGCGTCACTGTCGTAGGACATTTGTCCAGCCATGTTCCGGTCTTACTGTTGGTTTGGATGCAGCTGTGAAGCCTTAGTGTAGTATGATGGTATGTACTCCGTGTTGAAGCATTACTGCAGGTTGATGTTGTGCACTCAGTGTCGAAGTGTTACTGTACTAAGTTGTTTGTGAGTGTATTGTGAAGTCTTAGTGTAGTGTGAGGAGTTTCTCATACTACACTACTTCTCACTTACTATAGTATGATGTCTTTGATTGCAATGAGATGCGTCAGTGTAGTGAGAAGTTTGTGAGTGCAGGTAGAAGTGTGACTGTAGTCTGACTATAGTGTGACTGTAAGTGTGACTATAAGTGTCACTAGGAGTGTGACGGTTGTCAGACCATGTGCTGTGATGTTTTGCAAGCAATTGTGAAGTCTGACTGTAGGGTGTTGTGGACTGCATGTTGGTGTCTTACTTGTTAGTCGTATGCTGTTCATTGCAGTGTGAAGCGTTCCTATTGTGTGGTGGTTTTCAGCCAATGTAGAACTGTTACTGTAGTTTGATATGTGTCCATCCATGGTCAGGTGTTATGATAGTATGTTGTTTTTGAAGCAGTTTTGAAACTGTAGTGTAGTATGATGGTTTTCAGTCAGTGTTGAAGGCCTACTGCAGGGTGATGTTTTGCAGTCAGTGTCGAAGCCTTACTATATACTGTGTTGTTTTGGATGGTATGGTGAAGCTCTATGGTAGTGTGACGAGTGTCTGCAGTTTGCAGCCTTAGTCTAGTGTGACGTCTGTGTTTGCACTGAGGTGCCTTACTGTAGTATGACGTTTGTCAGTGCAGGTAGAAGTGTGAGTATATTATGATGCTTCTGAAGTAATTTAGAGGCTTTATTGTCGTATGACATGTTGCAATCCATGTAGATGGTGTCTTAGAGTCTGTTGTAGGTAGCGTTGTTTTCAAGCCTTACTGTAGTAGGATGTTGTGCACTCCATGTCGATGCCTTTCTATAGTGTGTTGTGGGTTTGTCCATGTTGGAGCCTGAGTATAGTGTGTTGTTCTTGACGGGCTTTTCAGGCCATACAAAAGTATGATGTGTTTTGCTCAGTTTTGAAGCCTTACTGTACTATGTTCTTGTGCATGCAATATGTATGCCGTACTGTAGTAGGACTTTGTTCAGTGCATGTGGCAGCATTCCTATACCACAATACTATACTATGATGTTGAGCAAGAAATGTTGAGGCCTTATTGTAGGATGTTGTGTTTCAGTCCATAGTGATGCTTAGCTGTAGTATGTTGGTTGCGATGGCATTTTGAGGACTTAGTGGAGTCTGTCGGTGTTTATTCCATGTGGAAGGCGTACTACAGTATGACGTATTCCACTGCATTTAGAGGCCTAACGATAGTATGTTGTTTAAGACTGCATGTTGATGCTAATCTTTAGGGTGATGGTGTGCATGCAGTTATGAAGCTTTAATATGTGTTGACTGTAGTCTGAGTATGGTTTGATTATAGACTGACTGTTTTCGGTCCGTGTAGAAGCTGTACTATGGTATGACATGTGTCAGTCCATGTTGATGCCGTATAGTAGTATGTGTTGTATCGCTCCGTTTTGAAGCTTTAATGAAGTAGGATGTTTGAGGCCTTTCTATAGTGTGTTGTTCTTTTCTGCATGTTGAAGCCTAAGGAAAGTCTGTTCTGGTGGAGTGCAGTGCGAAGATTGAGTGTAGTAGGAGCTGTGTCAGTCCATGTTTAAATGTGACTGTAGTATGAAGTGTGTAGCTCAGTTGTGAAGTTTTACAGTGCTATGAGGTTTGTTATTCAATGGTGTAGGTGGGTTTTCTGTCCATGGAGTAGCTTTAGAAATGAGTGTTTTCACTCAAGTGTGAGGCCGTACCGTAGCATAGGTTTCTAGCAAGTGTCATGCTCGACTGTCGTTTGGTGTTGTGCAGTCTATTTAGAAGGCTATTTTGAGGCCTTACTGTAGCATGAGAGAGTGCATGGCATTTGGAAGTCTTAAAGTAGCGTGATGTCTTGGAGTCTATAGTGAAGCCTGAGGGACCTGTAGTTGTTTAGTCTGTTTTCCTGTCTGACTGTACGATGTTGTGTTGCACTCAGGTTGGAAGCCTTAGTTGTGTGTGTAGTTTTTTTACTTATGTACTTACTGGAAGCCTTGCTATGGTGTGATAGTATGATGTGTGTCCTAGTTGTAGTGTAGTTCTGGGCTATTGTAGTCAGTTTTTGATGCATTACTCAACCATGACGTCTGTGAGGTCTTCATGTCGTTTGTCCAATGGTATGCTAGTTTTAGGCATGACTACATGATGTGTCATGGTCATACTGTATGTATACGTTGTATGTAAGGGGCTAAACGGAGAAGCATGAGAAGCAGAGAGGAATGTTTTTTTCATGTCCAAAAAGCAAAGACATACGATGGAGTGGAAATCTAAGAAGCTGGGATGTCCAGAGACCCAAGTGGAAGGACACTGTGTTGGGCATACTACAAGGAATGCATATGTGATGGTTGATCAGGCCATTCATCTGATGGCAGGAGGCATGGCAAAGCACTAGTGTGGCCACCAATGGACTGATGGAAAGCCAAAGCAGACCATCACCTTGTGAGTAACATATATGTGTCACTTGTATGTAGACAGCATAAAGCAGCAAAGGTCTGGTCTAAGGTAAAAGGGAAACGTGCCGACGAATTCCTTGGCCCGTCGTCCAGGTCGCTGTATCCATGTTGTGCAGGCCCATGCGGTTGCTGCCTTCATGTCACGGTGGCAGTTTTGGGGGTGGCGGTCTGTGGATCCAGCCTCACAGGATGCCACTGTCCAGCATCAGCAGTAAGAGCAGTGTGTTCACTGGGAAATGAGGGGAAACAGAGTGAGGACAAAAGAGTAAGTCATAGTAAAGAGATGGCTGTACAAAAGGAACGTGTTTGTTTTCAGCGGAGTCAATGGTGTTGTAAAGTATGTCAGTGCAATGTACTGTGATGTTTTTCAATCCATTGTGAAGTCTTTCTATAGGGTGTTGTGGACTGCATTTTGGTGTCTTACTTATTAGTCTTATGCTTTTCATTGCAGTGTGAAGCTTTCCTATTGTGTGATGGTTTTCATTCCATGTAGAAGCCGTACTGTAGTGTGACATGTTTCCATCCATGTTCAGGTCTTATGACAGTATGTTGGTTTTGATTTACCTGTGAAACCTTAGTGTAGTATGATGGTTTTACTCAGTGTTGAAGCTGTACTGCAGGTTGATGTTTTGTAGTCAATATCGAAGCCTTACTATACTATGTTGTTTTGGATTGTATTGTGAAGCTTAACTCTAGTGTGACGAGTGTCTCCACTTTTCAGCCTTAGTATAGTATGACCTCTGTGAGGTCTTCATGTCGTTTGTTCATTTGTATGCTAGTTTTAGGCATTACCACATGATGTGTCATTGTCATACTGTATGTGTACTTTGTATGTAAGGGGCTAAACGGAGAATCAGGAGAAGCAGAGAGGAATGTTTTTTTGATTTCAAAAAAGGAAAGATTCTTAGATTGAGCTGCAATCTAAGAATGTGGGATGTACAGAGACCCAAGTGAAAGGACACACGGCTGGGCATACTACAAGGAATGCATATGTGATGGTTGATCAGGCCATTCATCTGATGGCAGGAGGCATGGCAAAGCACTAGTGTGGCCACAAATGGAAATATAGAAAGCTAAAGCAGACCATCACCTTGTGAGTAACATATATATGTAACTTGTATGTAGACAGCATAAAGCAGCAAAGGGCTGGTTGAAGGTAAAAGTGAAATGCGCTGATTATTTACTTGGCCCGTCGTCCAGGTCGCTGTATCCATGTTGTGCAGCCCCATGTGGCTGCTTCCTTCATGTCAAGGTGGCAGTTTTGGGGGTGGCGGTGTTTGGATGCAGCCTCACAGGATGCCACTGTTCAGCATCAGCAGTAAGAGCAGTGTCTTCACTGGGAAATGAGGGAAAACAGAGTGAGGACAAATGAGTAAGTCATAGTAAAGAGATGGCTGTACAAAAGGAACGTGTGTGTTTTAAGCGGAGTCAGTGGCGTTGTAAATTATTTCATTGCGTTGTCTGAAAAAGGGATATGTCAAGATAGAGTGTCGTGGTTTAGAAATCTCATGTGTTTATTCAGTGTAGAATGTCCTTAAAGTAAAAGTTCAAATCATGGAAATCATAGTATGTCGTGGTTGAGTGTATTTTAATGCCCTACTAGGGTATGATGTGTGTGAGTGAGTGTTGAAGTGTTGTGTCACTTTGTGCGTGCATGGTATTATGTCGGTTTTGTGGTATGTAGGCCTTACTGTAGTTGGACATGTGTAAGGCAAATCGGAAGCGTTAGTGTAGTATGTTGTGGTAGAATGCATGTGGATGCTGTACTGTACTGTGATGTTTTCCAGTCAGTGGTGATGCTTTACTGCAGTCAGTGAGTAGGCACGCCATATGTATCCTTAGTTGTGCTGAGCTATGATTTTAAGTAATGAATGTTGCAGATTATGTGACGTGAAATGTGTAGCCATACATTTGGAGGCCTTACTGTGGTATGTAGTGGTTTAGTAAAGTGTGATGTCTGAGTGTAGTATGATGTGTCGCCAGCAAGTGTATGCAATGTAGAAGCCTTACTGTAGTCTGACGGTTTGTAGTCTATGTGGAAGCCGTAGTATACTGTGATGTTTTGTGGTCTATGTAGAAGTCGTATGATATGATTGAAGCTTGCCACTGTATGTAGAGGTGTTATGCAACTGGTTGTTGTCAGTCCACTTTGAAGTGTTTGTGTCGTTAGTCGTTTGTGATTCCATGGGCAATGAATTGTATTTTGAGAGCAGTTTCCACAGTCAGAAAGTTGTCGAAGCGCTTTAGAGATTGTCGGAGCGTGACCTCAGAGCCAGCAGTGAAGGCGACGGTGTCCAGGAGAACTCTCAGCAGAAGCGGTAGAGTTGTCACAGTGTTGCTGGAAACAGGAAAGTGTGTAGCGATCCGGTCGTCGCTGTCAATGTCGAGCGGTAAGTGTGTCGGTGTAACAGGCGAGCGGTCATTGCGTGGGTGTGAGGAGAAGGTTTCGGCATATGAGGTCGTCGCTGTCAATGTGCAGCGGTGAAGCAGCGTGTGTTTAGCTAGGGGCTTGAAGCATGCCTGGTAGAGCTGTAAGCGGGTGCAAGTACGAGGGTGAGTGCCATGAGTTTGTAGATGTGTATGTTGAGCTGTAAGTGGTTAGCAGTGAACCCGGTGTGTGTGTGTGCAATAGCGCTAGCTGGAATGAGTTTGCGGTCCTATCAGAGGTCTTAGGGACAAGTCAAAGTGGCAAGGCAATAGGTGTTAGCTGTACACGTGGAGTGGTTAGTGTGGAGCAGTAAGTCCGAAGGTGAGTGCCATAAGTGTGTAGATGTGTACGGGGAGTTGTAGGTGGTGAGTAGTGAATACGGATGGTGTATGCAGTAGCAGTATTGGTATCGTGTGCGCTTTAAGTATGTTGGAGTTATACTTGTGCCATGTGCTCATTGTTGGACTGTGAAAGGTTTATCTTATCTCATTTTATCCTATGTCTTGTCTTATGCTAGAGGTCCTATGGATGAGCAGTGAAGTCAAAGTGGCTAGGCAATAGGTGGTAGCTGGACAGGTGGAGTTGTAAGTGTGTAGGTGTCGGTGCGGTGTGGCGACGGCTTAGGCGGAGCGGCAGAGTAGCGACGAGGCATGGTGGAGTAGTCAGGGGTGAGGTGGGAAGTCAGAGCACAGACGGCTTAGCTTCAAGCACTGTGTAAGCGCAAGTGTTAGCGGCTCAGGTGGCAGTGCACAGGTGTGGCTTGAAGATTGTAGTTGTAACTGCTGAGCGTTCCACACTTGTGGTGTATCGAGTTGTCGACGTGTTCTACCTGTCTAGGGGAGGACGCCAGCGGAGGAGCGAGGGTGTCCCAAGAGTTTGCAGCACGGTGTCTTAGTCAACGTTGTCTTTGTTTCCGTTGTAGGCGCGGCACGTCTCGCTCCCTCTACCTGGCCTGCGCGTCGGAAGGTGTCGGCCAAGGGGGGCCAAGCAGAAGAGGAGGTGCGAGAGAGACGAGGAGAAGGACGACACAGAGCGGCCGACAGGGAGAAGAGGCGACGGAGTGCGGCCGACAGGGAGCAGAGGCGGGCGACAGGGAGAAGAGGAGAGCGAGTGCGGCCGACAGGGAGCAGAGGAGAGGGAGGAGATCGAGTGCGGCCGACCGGGAGAAGAGGAGAGGGAGGAGATCGAGTGCGGCCGACAGGGAGAAGAGGAGAGGGAGAAGAGGAGAGCGAGTGCGGCCGACAGGGAGCAGAGGAGAGGGAGGAGATCGAGTGCGGCCGACAGGGAGAAGAGGAGAGGGAGAAGAGGAGAGCGAGTGCGGCCGACCGGGAGAAGAGGAGAGGGAGGAGATCGAGTGCGGCCGACAGGGAGAAGTGGAGAGCGAGTGCGGCCGACAGGGAGAAGAGGAGAGCGAGTGCGGCCGACCGGGAGAAGAGGAGAGGGAGGAGATCGAGTGCGGCCGACAGGGAGAAGTGGAGATCGAGTGCGGCCGACAGGGAGAAGAGGAGAGCGAGTGCGGGCGACAGGGAGAAGAGGAGAGCGAGTGCGGCCGACAGGGAGAAGAGGAGAGCGAGTGCGGCCGACAGGGAGAAGAGGCGACGATGTGGAGGAGCAGAGGAGGACGGCGGCGTGCATGGCCAACAGTTTGCTGGCGGCGAACCATCAGCGTTGGATGAGAAGGCGAGCTGGAGTAGGGTGCCTACGAGGTCGTGGACTTGTTCTGTGTATGCCAAGAGGCTGTGGGTGGAAATGCATGTGGCTAAGAAAGTGTCGTGTGTATCGGTCTATGTGTCTATGTTTTGGCATGTCTATGTAGAGACATATGTGGAGATGTGTGTACCAATGGATGTATGTCCCAATAAAGACCTGATCTTATATGTGTCTGCGTGTGAAATGATAGAGTGTGTTTGGAATGAGAGAACGAGCCCAGGGTACAAGTGTCACGTTTTATTGGCAAATGGAGTGAACAGTTGTATGTGGACATCAATAAAAGCAGGGGCAACTCCGCAGTGGAGTCATGTTCCGGAACAGAAGCAGTTGTACGTGTGTCTTATTGGCATGTGGAAGCCGACATGTAGCATGACATGAAGACAGCACCCCGTAGGTACTGTAAGGGCCACACGGTGTAGAAATGGATGTGTCCCCTACAAAGGACTGTGTGCCCCCTTCCCCCCACTGTACAGGAAAAAAAATTTCTACGGGAGGCCCAAAAACACTTATATATATATATATATATATATATATATATATATATATATATATATATATTAAAAAAAAAAAAAAAAAAAAAGAGTGTTTTTCAACGTTTTTTGGAGTTTTTGCCAAAGACTAAGTCTTGCTTGAAGACTTAGTCTTTTTTGGAGACTTAGTCTGAAAACCAGACTAAGTCTCCAAAAAAGACTAAGTCTTCAAGCAAGACTTAGTCTTTGGAAACAAGGCTAGCTGCTTCAAGCTAACACGTTAGCTTGAAACACTTAGTCTTATTTTTGAAGACTTAGCCCAAAAACGGCTAAGTCTTCAAAAATAAGACTAAGTGCTTCAAGCTAACGTGTTAGCTTGAAGCAGCTAGTCTTGTTTTAGAGACTTAGCGTTTGAAAAAGGCTAAGTGTTTGAAGCTAACGTCTTAGCTTCAAACACTTAGCCTTTTTCAAAGGCTAAGTCTCGGAGACAAAGCGTTTGAAAAAGGCTAAGTGTTTGAAGCTAACGTCTTAGCTTCAAACACTTAGCCTTTTTCAAAGGCTAAGTCTCGGAGACAAAGCGTTTGAAAAAGGCTAAGTGTTTAAAGCTAACGTCTTAGCTTCAAACACTTAGCCTTTTTCAAAGGCTAAGTCTCGGAGACAAAGCGTTTGAAAAAGGCTAAGTGTTTAAAGCTAACGTCTTAGCTTCAAACACTTAGCCTTTTTCAAAGGCTAAGTCTCGGAGACAAAGCGTTTGAAAAAGACTAAGTGTTTAAAGCTAACGTCTTAGCTTCAAACACTTAGCCTTTTTCAAAGGCTAAGTCTCGGAGACAAAGCGTTTGAAAAAGACTAAGTGTTTGAAGCTAACGTCTTAGCTTCAAACACTTAGCCTTTTTCAAAGGCTAAGTCTCGGAGACAAAGCGTTTGAAAAAGACTAAGTGTTTGAAGCTAACGTCTTAGCTTCAAACACTTAGCCTTTTTCAAAGGCTAAGTCTCGGAGACAAAGCGTTTGAAAAAGACTAAGTGTTTGAAGCTAACGTCTTAGCTTCAAACACTTAGCCTTTTTCAAAGGCTAAGTCTCAGAGACAAAGTGTTTGACAAAGTCTAACTGTTTAAAGCTAACGTCTTAGCTTCAAACAATTAGTCTTTGACAAAGACTAAGTCTCTAAAAAGAGACAAAGTGTTTGAAAAAGTCTAACTGTTTAAAGCTAACGTCTTAGCTTCAAACAATTAGTCTTTGACAAAGACTAAGTCTCTAAAAAGAGACAAAGTGTTTGAAAAAGTCTAAGTGTTTAAAGCTAACGTCTTAGCTTCAAACAATTAGTCTTTCACAAAGACTAAGTCTCGGAGACTATGCGTTTGATTAAGGCTAAGTGTTCAAAGCTAACGTCTCGGCTTCAAACAATTAGTCTCGCTCAAAGGCTAAGTCTCTCAAAAGAGACAAAGTGTTTGAAAAAGTCTAAGTGCTTAAAGCTAACGTCTTAGCTTCAAACAATTAGTCTCCCTCAAAGACTAAGTCTCTAAAAAGAGACAAAGTGTTTGAAAAAGTCTAAGTGTTTAAAGCTAACGTCTTAGCTTCAAACAATTAGTCTTTCACAAAGACTAAGTCTCGGAGACTATGCGTTTGATTAAGGCTAAGTGTTCAAAGCTAACGTCTCGGCTTCAAACAATTAGTCTCGCTCAAAGGCTAAGTCTCTCAAAAGAGACAAAGTGTTTGAAAAAGTCTAAGTGCTTAAAGCTAACGTCTTAGCTTCAAACAATTAGTCTTTCACAAAGACTAAGTCTCTAAAAAGAGACAAAGTGTTTGAAAAAGTCTACGTGTTTAAAGCTAACGTCTTAGCTTCAAACAATTAGTCTTTCACAAAGACTAAGTCTCGGAGACTATGCGTTTGATTAAGGCTAAGTGTTCAAAGCTTACGTCTCGCCTTCAAACAATTAGTCTCGCTCAAAGGCTAAGTCTCTCAAAAGAGACAAAGTGTTTGAAAAAGTCTAAGTGCTTAAAGCTAACGTCTTAGCTTCAAACAATTAGTCTTTGACAAAGACTAAGTCTCGGAGACAAAGTGTTTGAAAAAGTCTAAGTGTTTAAAGCTAACGTCTTAGCTTCAAACAATTAGTCTTTCACAAAGACTAAGTCTCTAAAAAGAGACAAAGTGTTTGAAAAAGTCTAAGTGCTTAAAGCTAACGTCTTAGCTTCAAACACTTAATCTTTGACAAAGACTAAGTCTCGGAGACTATGCGTTTGATTAAGGCTAAGTGTTCAAAGCTAACGTCTCGGCTTCAAACAATTAGTCTCGCTCAAAGGCTAAGTCTCTCAAAAGAGACAAAGTGTTTGAAAAAGTCTAAGTGCTTAAAGCTAACGTCTTAGCTTCAAACAATTAGTCTTTGACAAAGACTAAGTCTCGGAGACTATGCGTTTGATTAAGGCTAAGTGTTCAAAGCTAACGTCTCGGCTTCAAACAATTAGTCTCGCTCAAAGGCTAAGTCTCTAAAAAGAGACAAAGTGTTTGAAAAAGTCTAAGTGCTTAAAGCTAACGTCTCAGCTTCAAACAATTAGTCTCCCTCAAAGGCTAAGTCTCTACACATTCAAACTCAGTGTTTGAAAAAGGCTACGTGCTCAAAGCTAACGTCGCAGCTTCAAACAATTAGTCTCGCTCAAAGGCTAAGTCCCTACAAATTCAGACTAAGCGTTTGAATAAGGCTAACTGTTTAAAGCTAACGTCTCGGCTTCAAACAATTAGACTCGCTCAAAGGCTAAGTCTCTACACATTCAGACTAAGCGTTTGAATAAGGCTACGTGTTCAAAGCTAACGTCTCGGCTTCAAACATTTAGTCTTGCTCAAAGGCTAAGTCTCTACACATTCAGACTCGCTGTTTGAATAAGGCTAAGTGCTCAAAGCTAACATCTCAGCTTCAAACAATTAGTCTTGCTCAAAGGCTAAGTCTCTACACATTCAGACTCGCTATTTGAATAAGGCTAAGTGCTCAAAGCTAACGTCGCAGCTTCAAACTATTAGTCTTGCTCAAAGGCTAAGTCTCTAAGACAAAGCGTTTGAACAAGGCTAATTGCTTAAAGCTAACGTCTCCGCTTTAAGCACTTAGTCTTGCTCAAAGGCTAAGTCTCTACACATTCAGACTCGCTGTTTGAATAAGGCTAAGTGCTCAAAGCTAACATCTCAGCTTCAAACAATTAGTCTTGCTCAAAGGCTACGTCTCTAAGACAAAGCGTTTGAACAAGGCTACATGCTTAAAGCTAACGTCTCCGCTTTAAACACTTAGTCTTGCTCAAAGGCTAAGTCTCTACTCATTCAGACTCAGTGTTTGAATAAGGCTAAGTGTTCAAAGCTAACGTCTCGGCTTCAAACAATTAGTCTTGCTCAAAGGCTAAGTCTCTACACATTCAGACTCGCTGTTTGAATAAGGCTAAGTGCTCAAAGCTCACATCTCAGCTTCAAACAATTAGTCTTGCTCAAAGGCTAAGTCTCTAAGACAAAGTGTTTGAAAAAGGCTACATGCTTAAAGCTAACGTCTCCGCTTTAAACACTTAGTCTTGCTCAAAGGCTAAGTCTTGCTAAATTATACATCGCTGGTTGCTAAAGGCTACAAATAAACAACAACAACACCACGACAACTTTATTGACTCACTCTACAAATCCAGCTGCTCACACACTGCATTGCGTCCGCAATGACAAAAATAACACACAACTCAGCCGCACTGGAACGACAATGACAGTCATTCGTCAGGGGACCTCCTACTGACACCCACGCTCTGCTCCTAACGCCTGCTCCTCTCCATCGGCACCTCGCTCCTGCAAACAAACACAGACAGAGACACACATGATTCTCCTGTCACACCATGCCCCGCATTCATGGCACTTCGCTTCCACAAGCCGCCGCAGCCTCACCTCAGCTCTAGACACATCCGTTAGGCACTACGACAAAACAAAGGAAGACACTGTTAGTGTCCGCCCTGGCCTCGCCGTCGGAATCTCCCCTCGACGCAGCCACACTCAACCGCACCTGCACACAGTCAAGCACACACAGAACAACACTTCAACATACACAGTTAAACAAAATATAGCTACTTTCCTGACATGCTTGAGACCAAAGACTTGGTACTTGCCCCTCTTGGTCTTCTCTGCTGATCGGTCTTCTCTGCTGATCGCCCTCCTCCGTCCTGAAACACACAAACACATGGACACACGACCGATCAAGCTCATGAAGCACCCACACCGCTTCCTCATAGAGCAACAAGACAGCACACCTGAGTTCCGCCCTGGCCTCGCCGTCGAAATCTCCCCTCGACTCAGCCAAACTCAACAGCACCTGCACACAGTCAAGCACACACAGAACAACACTTCAACATAAACACTTAAACAAAATATAGCTACTTTCCTGACATGCTTGAGACCAAAGACTTTGTACTTGCCCCTCTTGGTCTTCTCTGCTGATCGCCCTCCTCCATCCTGAAACACACAAACACATGGACACACGACCGATCAACATCATGCAGCACCGACACCGCTTCCTCATAGAGCAACAAGACAGCACACCTGAGTTCCGCCCTGGCCTCGCCGTCGGAAGCTCCCCTCGACGCAGCCAAACTCAACAGCACCTGCACACAGTCAAGCACACACAGAACAACACTTCAACATAAACACTTAAACAAAATATAGATATTTTCCTGCCATGCTGGAGAACAAAGACTTTGTACTTGCCCCTCTTGGTCTTCTCTGCTGATCGCCCTCCTCCGTCCTGAAACACACAAACACATGGACACACGACCGATCAACATCATGAAGCACCCACACCGCTTCCTCATAGAGCAGCAAGACAGCACACCTGAGCTCCGCCCTGGCCGTAGCCTCGACCCCTCCTCGACAGGGCCGCCGACAGCAGCACCTGCACACACACAAACATAAAGAGAAAACCACCGCTTCGTCACAACCGGCCAATGACATAGACGACAAGAGATCCGAGACACACAGTGCTTCTTTCTTGCCTCACCACACAAACACTCCTCCTCGCCTCTCCTGGTCTCCCTCCTCCATCCTGCAAAACACAAACACATGGACACACAAGACATCAACATCAGCATCAGCATGCTCCGCACCATCGACAGAACTTCCTCCTACAACAGCCAGACCGCATACCTAAAACTCCGCCCAGGCCATCACCTGACACTTAGGTCCCTCCCCAAACAGCCAGAGCCAGCAGCACCTGCACTCAAACACACAAAGAGAGAAACAAACAACAAACACTTTAAACACAAACACCAGAGCTCCACAGCCTCATTCCATTCCATTCCATTGCATGCAAACAAACACACACACACACACACACACACACACACACACACAACCACATGCCTACACAAAAACAACCCCACACGCCGACTAATCAACCTTAACCCCCGACACAAAAAACGACGCAATGGACGACACAACGGACGACGCAACGAACGACGCAACGAACGACGCAAAGACCGACGCGACGCAACGACCGACGCGACGCAACGACCGACGCGACGAACGACGCAACACGACTGCCATCTACGTAAGCACAACTCTGCCCCAAAAAAACACTTAACCAGAAACACACTCCACCCAACTGCACATCTACACTACGACTACACACAACACCATGCTACAAGCTACAACCTACACCCCGCCCGAGCTACACGTCAAACACGACCCAAGCCCCGACTCGAACACACATCACTACCTAACAGCTGGACTCTAAACCACATCTGTCACACCTACACACACAGACAAACCAACAAACAAACAGACTGACAGACACACACACACAAAAGCCAAACAACAGAGAAACAAAAAACAATATGACTATTTTTTTCCCCATGACAAGACTGCTACTAAAAGTGCACTTTAGCCACCATTACCTGCCTCTGGGTCCTCTGGATCTCTGCCTGACAGTCTGGGCCTGAGAGTCTGAGCCTCCAACCTGCACACACAAAAAAAAAAAAAAACCTACATTCCTTTAGACTACTTCTCCTTCACCCCTCTCACATTGAAACTATGTGCAGCAAAGAAAGGCACCTACCCCATTTACACGCTGGACACAGCCTCTCCGAACTTCCCCTCGACTCAGTCGGACTCAGCAGCACCTGCACACAGTCAAGCACACACAAAACAACACTTCAACAGAGACAGTTAAAAAAACAAAAAACAAAAATTAAGAAACACCATTTTCTGACATGCTTGAGACCAATAACTTAGCACTTGCCTCACAAGACACTCAAACCTCCTCAACCCTCTTGGTCTTCCCTGCTCATCGCCCTACTCCACCCTGAAACACACAAACACAAGGACACACGACCAATCAACATCATGAAGCACCAACACCGCTTCTTCATAGAGCTGCAAGACAGCACACCTGAGTTCCGCCCTGGCCTCGCCATCAGAATCTCCCCTCGACTCAGCCATACTCAACAGCACCTGCACACAGTCAAGCACACACACAGAACAACACTTCAACATACACAGTTAAACAAAATATAGTTATGTTTCTGCCATCCTTGAGACCAAAGACTTTGTACTTGCCCCTCTTAGTCTTCTCTGCTGATCACCCTCCTCCGTCCTGAAAAACACAAACACATGGACACACGACCGATCAACATCATGAAGCACCAACACCGCTTCCTCATAGAGCAGCAAGACAGCACACCTGAGTTCCGCCCCGGCCTCGCCGTCGAAAGCTCCCCTCGACTCCGCAGCACCTGCACACATTCAAGCACAAAGAACAACACTTCAACATAGTTAGTTCAAAAAAAAATACATCTATATTTTTCTGCCATGCTTGAGACCAAAAATTTTGTACTTGCCCCTCTTGGTCTTCTCTGCTGATCGCCCTCCTCCGTCCTGAAACACACAAACACATGGACACACGACCGATCAACATCATGAAGCACCCACACCGCTTCCTCATAGAGCAGCTAGACAGCACACCTGAGCTCCGCCCTGGCCTCGCCGTCGGAAGCTCCCCTCGACTCAGCCAAACTCAACAGCACCTGCACACAGTCAAGCACACACAGAACAACACTTCAACATAAACAGTTAAACCAAATATAGATATTTTTCTTACATGCTTGAGACCAATGACTTTGTACTTGCCCCTCTTGGTCTTCTCTGCTGATCGCCCTCCTCCGTCCTGAAAAACACAAACACATGGACACACGACCGATCACCATCATGAAGCACCGACACCGCTTCCTCATAGAGCAGCAAGACAGCACACCTGAGTTCCGCCCTGGCCTCGCCGTCGAAAGCTCCCCTCGACTCCGCAGCACCTGCACACAGCCAAGCACAAAGAACAACACTTCAACATAGTTAGCTCAAACAAAATACATATATATTTTTCTGCCATGCTTGAGACCAATGACTTAGTACTTGCCCCTCTTGGTCTTCTCTGCTGATCGCCCTCCTCCGTCCTGAAAAACACAAACACATGGACACACGACCGATCAACATCATGAAGCACCGACACCGCTTCCTCATAGAGCAGCAAGACAGCACACCTGAGTTCCGCCCCGGCCTCGCCGTCGAAAGCTCCCCTCGACTCCGCAGCACCTGCACACATTCAAGCACAAAGAACAACACTTCAACATAGTTAGTTCAAAAAAAAATACATCTATATTTTTCTGCCATGCTTGAGACCAAAAATTTTGTACTTGCCCCTCTTGGTCTTCTCTGCTGATCGCCCTCCTCCGTCCTGAAACACACAAACACATGGACACACGACCGATCAACATCATGAAGCACCCACACCGCTTCCTCATAGAGCAGCTAGACAGCACACCTGAGCTCCGCCCTGGCCTCGCCGTCGGAAGCTCCCCTCGACTCAGCCAAACTCAACAGCACCTGCACACAGTCAAGCACACACAGAACAACACTTCAACATAAACAGTTAAACAAAATATAGATATTTTTCTTACATGCTTGAGACCAATGACTTTGTACTTGCCCCTCTTGGTCTTCTCTGCTGATCGCCCTCCTCCGTCCTGAAAAACACAAACACATGGACACACGACCGATCAACATCATGAAGCACCGACACCGCTTCCTCATAGAGCAGCAAGACAGCACACCTGAGTTCCGCCCTGGCCTCGCCGTCGAAAGCTCCCCTCGACTCCGCAGCACCTGCACACAGCCAAGCACAAAGAACAACACTTCAACATAGTTAGCTCAAACAAAATACATATATATTTTTCTGCCATGCTTGAGACCAAAGACTTAGTACTTGCCCCTCTTAGTCTTCTCTGCTGATCGCCCTCCTCCGTCCTGAAAAACACAAACACATGGACACACGACCGATCAACATCATGAAGCACCGACACCGCTTCCTCATAGAGCAGCAAGACAGCACACCTGAGTTCCGCCCCGGCCTCGCCGTCGGAATCTCCCCTCGACGCAGCCAAACTCAACAGCACCTGCACACAGTCAAGCACACACAGAACAACACTTCTACATAAACAGTTAAACAAAATATAGCTACTTTCCTGGCATGCTGGAGACCAAAGACTTTGTACTTGCCCCTCTTGGTCTTCTCTGCTGATCGCCCTCCTCCGTCCTGAAAAACACAAACACATGGACACACGACCGATCAACATCATGAAGCACCCACACCGCTTCCTCATAGAGCAGCAAGACAGCACACCTGAGTTCCGCCCCGGCCTCGCCGTCGAAAGCTCCCCTCGACTCCGCAGCACCTGCACACAGTCAAGCACACAGAACAACACTTCAACATAAACAGTTCAAAAAATATATATATATTTTTTTCTGCCATGCTGGAGACCAATGCCTTAGTACTTGCCCCTCTTAGTCTTCTCTGCTGATCGCCCTCCTCCGTCCTGAAAAACACAAACACATGGACACACGACCGATCAACATCATGAAGCACCGGCACCGCTTCCTCATAGAGCAGCAAGACAGCACACCTGAGCTCCGCCCTGGCCGTAGCCTCGACCCCTCCTCGACAGGGCCGCCGACAGCAGCACCTGCACACACACAAACATAAAGAGAAACCCCCCGCTTCGTCACAACCGGCCAATGACATAGACGACAAGAGATCCGAGACACAAAGTGCTTCTTTCTTGCCTCACCACACAAACACTCCTCCTCGCCTCTCCTGGTCTCCCTCCTCCATCCTGCATCCTGCAAAACACAAACACATGGACACACAAGACATCAACATCAGCATGCTCCGCACCATCGACAAAACTTCCTCCTACTACAGCCAGACCGCATACCTAAAACTCCGCCCAGGCCATCACCTGACACTTAGGTCCCTCCCCAAACAGCCAGAGCCAGCAGCACCTGCACTCAAACACACAAAGAGAGAAACAAACAACAAACACTTTAAACACAAACACCAGAGCTCCACAGCCTCATTCCATTGCATGTCCTCTTCCAGCCTGCACTACACAGAAAAACACACAGAACATCAAATACTGCCACACACAAAGTCCAACTCCCATTTCAATACATAGGCTAAACACTACTGACCTTGACTCCGCCCTGGCCGTGGCTGCATCGAGTCCCACTTCTGCAGGCAATGCTACACACTCTCCCAGTCGGCGACAGACAGCAGGGACAAGAGGAAAGAAAGCAGAGATTAATACAGGCAAAGTGTCACACCACTACAACGAGCAAACATAAACATTGAGCTATGTTGTCAGACAGACATTCACTCACCTGATTTCAGACATCGCTCCAGATCGTCTCCCACATCCTGCACAAGACAAACAGACACAACATGAGCATCAAATAAAAACCAGACAATGCTGCAGCTGCAGCAGCAGCAACACTATCACATTCTGCAAGAGGCTTACCTGGACTGCAACTTGAAGTCCTCCATGCCATTCTTCTGCCACATGACTTGAACCAGAACCACACCACCAATAGAAGCCCAGCCAGGAATAACACCTGCTGGACAAACAGACAGACAATCAAACAGACAGACACACACACAGACAGACCATCAAACAGACAGACACACACACAGACACACATACAGACACACAGACAGACAGACAGACAGACACGTGCCACACCGACTCATCGACCTGACCACACGCCACAGCTAAACGCACGTCCGACGTCACGAAGCCACGACAACGCTCTCACGCAAACCGAACACAACCGACGCGCAAACGCACTCGACCGACCACGACACAACACGATACGACACGCCAAAACCCGCACACGCAAACCCACGACTAAAGCCAACGCACAACTCTGTGCCTGCCACAGACGTTGCCACACCACTAAACAACAAACCCAGCCCAGACAAAAACAACACACACAGACAGACACACAGACAGAGAGAGAAGCTCCTCAGGATCAGCTGCTCCAACCTGCTAACGACAAAGACAAAACAACATTAGCCAGACACTCACAACAAAAGCACAAACACTCACAAGACAAGCACTTGAAATGTTGCAAGAGGCTTACCTGGACTGCGCCTTGAACTCCTCCATGCCATGCTGCGACAAGATGACTCGACCCCGGACCACACCGCCAAACGAAACCTGCGCACATACAAACACACACACACACACACACACACACACACAAACGCCTGCCTCATCGACCCTAAACCGACACATCGACCCGAGCCCCGAGCCAAAGAAGCCGAAACCCGCAACCTCGCAAGCCGAAACCCGAAACCCGAAAGCGACGCTTTCACGCAAACCGACCCGCCGCTCACCCACATGCCCACCACACACGCACTACTACACCCGGCCGCACACTTGCTCGGGACGCGCACCACCGCTACGACGACACACAACACCATGCTACACGCTACAGCCCGCACAACCAACACGTCGCGACCTCACGCAATCCCTACTCCGACACGCTACACTACCAAACAGGTGGCCACCAAACCACGCCTAGCACAACTACACCTAACACAGACAGACAAACAAACAGACAGACACACAGAGAGAAAAAACAAACACACACGTGCATGTTTTTATTAGGACAGGAACGCTGCCTGGAGTCGCCCTCGCTCGCCTCCTCTCAATCGGCCCTCCGGATCAGGGCCTCGGCGTCACCTCCTCCGACCTGCAAAGAAGCACAACATTATTTTGGCCTCATTCATCTGCACAAAAACGAGCCCAATGACAGCGCCCTCTTTTCTACCATGTGTACGAAAGGGGCCTACCCGCTCTCCACGCCGTCCACAGCCTGATCCGACTTCTTGCCCCGCTCAGCCGCCGACCGCTACCTGCTGAAAAGATCCACAAACCACAAGATGACATACATGCTTCCATGTAGACACACGGAGCTCGCTTTGGCCAAGTGCATCCACTCACCTGGGCTCTCGTCATCCTCTGCATCACCAGCAGGTGGCGGACTGGAGCTGCACCACGGCCACGGCCTCTCCTCCCCAGGTCACCCTCCTCCATCCTGCAACACACAAACACAAGGACACCCATTAAAATTTAAGCCACGTCGCTCCACACCATCCACAGCAGGTTAGACGCCATACCTGAGCTCCACCCTGGCCACGGCCTCACAGCTGGGTCCCCCACACAGCCAGCGGCAGCAGCACCTACAAACACTCTCTCACACACACACAAAAACACACACACACAAAGAAAGAAAGAGACAGACAGACAGAAAGAGAAAAAGAAACGCATTACCGCAACCGTCGCTTCGACACACATATATCGAGAGACATTTCTTGAGAGATCAAACAAGTTGCTTACTCTCTCGCAGCGGCTCCGCTCGCCCTCACGTTTAGCGCCGCCATCCTGCAAAAAAGGGAGACACAAACAGACAGTCAACACAGAGTTGCAACACCACTCGCCCCAATCCGCCATGTTCGACACGCCATTTTCAAACCTCCGACGAGCTGCTGAACCCACCTGCTGCAGCGACCTCCTTCGCCTCCATGCTGCTCGCCTCCTAAAACACACCACTCTCCACACCCGTCGGGCCACACACACTTGGCCACGACGACGACGACCGCGCAGCCACTTCACCTAGACCCTAGCGCTGGACTCGACTACGCTACCTGTCCACACGGACCCTTCTGTGCGCGCCCTTGTGTGCACGACCGCACGTGCACACCCCATCTTCTCGCACAGACAGGCCCGTGTACTCTTGTTGGACTCTGACCTACTCCAGGAAACTTTCTGCGACTTCAACCACCTTAGCCTAGGTGTGCGAGCGGTGGTCGCTCGCACACCTAGCCCAGGTTTCCCTCGCTGACTACGCTCCGCTGCACGACACCTGCGCTGCAGCGCCACATCCAAGCCACGTTGTACACGTCCGCACGTGCACCCTTCGGCTGGTGGGATTCTCCAACTTTTGGACCCTAAGGTCCACCTGTCCGTCCACACAACCCCCCCGGCCGTTGTGTCCACGTCCGCACGTGCACCCTTCCATGCCTGCTTCGCCCATTGCGGCCGGGGTCAGAACGCTTGCTTACCACACAGCCTGTGTTAAAAGGTACCCCCCTCCTGATACACGACACGGCGTGCCAACACAAAAATATATAGCCGTCCCATTCCCGTCCGCTACTTGCGGGCCCCTGTGCACTCTTGACTAGTCGCACTCCGTCGTGCAATCTAGACTAGTCAGATCAGTCACCTGTCCGTCTGTGCACTCATACCTCTGTGTATGCTTTCCCAACTTGTAGCGGACATACGCCCCGTGTACACGTCCGCACGTGCACACCCTTCCGATGTGTGGGACTACACTGAACTATCGCAAACGGTTAACATTACCTCTTACACTGAGCACCCGTTGCTCTTCTGCGACCAAGGGCCACATGAACAGAAAGCGATAGTTCAGTCTTGCGCAGTGCAGGTGCACTTTAGCGTTAACAGGAACACAGTAGAAAACAACCGTGCCTCCGGCATCTCATTTAACTGTGACGCCGTTGGCAGGAACTACTTCCTCGGCCTCAAGCAGTCATTGGCCAAAGAAGGCGCTCGAAATGAACAAGCGGCGCTGGGCGCTGCTCGCTCACTTCGCTACAACATACTACGGTCTTACTATTACATGATTACAAAGGCATGTTGCCAGGACGGCCACTCACATGCCACTTTTCACATTTAACTGTGAAAAAGTCTTACAGTCCTTCTAAAGGACAGGACTACCACACACCTCCTCTATCGGCTGCTCGCACACATAGACCAGGCTGTAAAGGCGGCCGCACCGTCTGCCCAAATGCGGCTAGCACACAAGTGGGAATAAGATGCGGATCAAGACAGGTGGTCTACGCGGAGGAAAGCCGTTTTAACACAGGCTGCAGCTATACACTGCTAAGCCTACCGGGCACACCGAGCCCAAAACAAAAGCGCGCACATTCACACACACACACACACAGAGACAAACACAACGTTGAGCAGCATGCTATCCTCCATCGAGGTGGCCTCCGGCTCAGCTCCTCGATCCTGCAGAAAACACAACAAACACAGAAAAACAACGCATTGTGGTTACAAACAGAGTCTCCACACAGCTTGGCCACATCCACAAAGAGTCAATGTGCGTCCGCTTACCTCCGACCCGTCCGGGACCCCCGAGGTGCTAGCTACTGGAACGCCGACTTTTTAAACCCGCCAAGCACACCGCTTCCGCCCCCAAACACACCTCCCTGCCCGCCTGCTATTGGCTATTGGCACGTGTGCTCATTGGTGCTTGGCCCCGGATTGGACCACGTGGATTCAAAAATGGGGAGGAGGAGCCTGCAATTAAGGTCACGCTGACCCTCGTGACACAAAGCGGCAGCGACACGCTTTTCACGACCCACACACAACAGCTGATGGGAGGACTTGCACCACCACCGCCAGTGAACACCGCTGTCACTCAAACGCTTCAGACAACCCACAGTTCACATTTTTACACATGCCTTCCCGTGTGTGTGTGTGTGTGTGTGTGTCTGTGACTTGCCCATCACTAAGAATCCACAACCATCTCCTATTCCCTGTTTCTGTTTGTCCCTCCTTATTTCACTCACTCACTCACACACACACACACACACACACACTGAATTCCAAGTAACAAGTACTCACTTTGGAACCTTTTCTTTATTCGTGCCTCATGTTGACGCAGCACACCCAGTTTTTACACTTCAAGCACAATTCAATTTTCATTTCATTTCAATTCAATTCAATTTTATTTATATAGCGCCTTCCACAATCACAATTGTCTCAAAGCGCTTTACAGAGACCCAGAGCCTGACCCCAGAGCAAGCACTTAAGGCGACAGTGGCAGGGAAAACTCCCTTTTCACAGGAAGAAACCTTGAGCAGAACCTGGCTCAGATGGGGGACCCTCCTGCCGATGGCCGGGCTGGGTGAAAGGAGGAAAAGGAGGAAGATAGGACAGCTAGGAATGGAGGAGAGGGGGAGAAAGACATGCAGCATAATACAGACAACGTGGGTCAGTATTTCCATTACAGTTGCTGAACAGTTATTGGATAATGTGTGCTCAGCAGATTAGAATTATGAAACAGAGCACGGAGGCAAAAAGCTGTCATGACCGGTCATTATTTACATTACAGTTGGCAAAGAATATTAATCCAATATTTATCTGTAGCAGAACGGAACATGAAACATGTTAGAAATAGATCATTGTAAACAATAAACAGCAGCAGGTGCGTGGAGCCAGGACCATAGGACATGCAGCTCCGGAGCCAGAGATACCTGCAGTAAGGTACAGAGAAAGAGAGACCAGAGAGAAACAAACACAGGACTATGGGACAGAGAGGACACAGAGTTAATGACATGTCATCAGAATCAGATTTATTGGCCAAGTTTGTACATACAAGTTTGTACATACAAACAAGGAATTTGACTCCGGTTTTTCTTCCTCTCTTGCGGTACAACAACAGAAACAACAACAACAACACACAACCAACAGAACACTAATGGTGCAATGGGACAGTCTGAATGTGGGTAGTGCAATTTGTGCGCAGTAACTCATGGGATGTCCCCCAGCAGCCTAGGCCTATAGCAGCACAGTAAAACTCCTCAAGTTCCATTCAACAGTCTTCATTGGACAATGTGTATGCTCCACCCTTAGGACATATCAGCACATCAGGGAACACTTTATTTCCCGTGAGCAAATATACACCTCAAAACAGACACAAAGCGCCAGCGACACGCTTTTCACGACCCACACACAACAGCTGATGGTAGAACTTTCACCACCACCGCCAGTGAACACCGTTGTCACTCAAACGCTTCAGGCAACCCACAGATCACATTTTTAAACAGGCTAAGTCTCTGAGACTAAGCGTTTGAAAAAAGACTAAGTGTTTAAAGCTAACGTCTTAGCTTTAAACACTTAGCCTTTTTTCAAAGGCTAAGTCTCTGAGACTAAGCGTTTGAAAAAAGACTAAGTGTTTAAAGCTAACGTCTTAGCTTTAAACACTTAGCCTTTTTTCAAAGGCTAAGTCTCTAAAAAGAGACTAAGCGTTTGAAAAAAGACTAAGTGTTTAAAGCTAACGTCACACATTGCATTGGGTCCGCGATGAAACAACAAACAAACACATCATCAACACTGGAGCGACAATGACAGTCGTTCGTCGGACGACCTCCTTCTGACGGCCACGCTCTCCTCCTAGCGGCGGCGACTCCTCTCCATCAGCACCTCGCTCCTGCTCACAAACACAGACAGAAACACACATGATTCTCCTGTCACGCCATCACCCGCATTTACGGCACTTCGCTTCCACATGCAGCCGCGACCTCACCTCAGCTCGAACTCCTCCACAGCCTCCTCCCACTCGATCTCCGCCTCCAGCCTGCAATACACAACAAGAGAAACAGTACAACAACTACTGCCACACGCCAACACCACACTTGCCTCTTCAGCGACTCTGAAAACAAGACATCAGTTAGGCACTACTCACCTTGGCTTCGCCCTGGCCGTGGCTACGTCAACTCCGACTTCGGCAGGGAATCAGCAACAGACGGCAAGAAAAAGACAAAGGAATACACTTTTAAGACAGTCCAAACATCAACACACTACAGAGGGCAAACACAAACATGGGCCAATATTTTCACAAACACTTTCACTCACCTGCTCTCTGACGTCGCCCTACATCGCCTCCCACATCCTGCGCAACACAAACAGACAGACAACACATCAGCATCACTCATACACAAGCCACGGCAGAAACATTCAACAGCACATGCTGCACAACACTTACCTGTGTTGCACCTTGACCTCCTCCATACCATTCCTCAGCATGAACACTGGAACCAAGACCACTCCACCAATAGAAGCCCATCCACTAAGAACCTGCTCAACACACACACACAAACACACACACACACACACACAAAAGCAACACAACAGAGACACAAAAAACAATATGACTTTTTATTATGACAAGACTGCTACTAAACGTGCACTTTAGCCACCTTCACCTGCCTCTGGGTCCTCTGGATCTCAGCCTGGGAGTCTGGACCTCGGAGTCTGGGCCTCCAACCTGCACGCACAAAAAAAAATACAAACAATTAGTTGGGACTACTTCTCCTTCACCCCTCTCACATTGAAACTATGTGCAGCAAAGACACCTACCCGCTTAACACACTGGCCACAGCCTGTCGGAACCTCCCCTCGACTCAGCAGCACCTGCACACAGTCAAGCACACACAAAACAACACTTCAACATAGTCAGTTAAAAAACAAAAACAATACACATACTTTTCTCACACGCTTGAAACCACTGACTTAGTACTTGCCTCACAAGATACTCAAACCTCCTCGCCCCTCTTGGTCTTCCATGCTGATCGCCCTCCTCCATCCTGAAACACAGACACACAACCAATCAACATCATGAAGCACCAACACCACTTCCTCATAGATCTGCAACACCACATACCTGAGCTCCACCCTGGCCTCGCCGTCCAAACCTCCCCTCGACTCAGCCGAACTCAGCAGCACCTGCACACAGTCAAGCACACACAGAACAACACTTCAACATAGACAGTTAAACACAATATAGATATTTTTCTGACATGCTGGAGACCAACGACTTCGTACTTGCCCCTCTTGGTCTTCTCTGCTGATCGCCCTCCTCCATCCTGAAACACACAAACACATGGACACACAGCCAATCAACATCATGAAACACCAACACCGCTTCCTCATAAAACAGCAAGACAGCACACCTGAGTTCCACCATAGCCTCGCCGTCGGAAGCTGCCCTCGACTCAGCCGAACTCAGCAGCACCTGCACACAATCAAGCACACACACAGAACAACACTTCACCATAGACAATTAAACAAAAAAAAAAACAAATTTTTTTTTGACATGCTTGAAACCAATGACTTAGTACTGTGTGGGGGGTGTGGGGGGTGTGGGGGTTATATCGCAATGAAAAAAGAGGCCTTTTGCAAAACAGTGAAACAAAACAAAAAAAAAAGCTAAAAAAAAAAAACCTTTACTCCACTTAACTTTGGCTTAAAAGACTACTTTGGAGCTAAAGTTTTTTTTTATATACAAACTCACTCTTGTTTTACAAAATACTTTAAAGTTGACACCCTTTTAAACAAACTCACTTGGACTGTGCAGACTACTTTGGAGTAGTCTTCTTAAACAAACTAACTTTTCCAAACTACTTTACAAGTACAGCTCTTTTCAACACACTCACTTTTACTTTGAAAACTACTTTCAAATTAAAGCTTTTTCTTCCTTTAAACTAACTTTGGTTTTACAGACAACTTTGGAGCTACAGCTATTTTTTTTTACACACTTTGGTCTTACAAACTACTAAGCTCAAACCCTTTTAAACAAACTACCTTTTAGTTTGAGGACTACTTTAAAATTAAAGCTTTTTTTTCTCCCCCAACTACCTTTGGCTTTGAAGACTAGTTCAGAGCTAAAGCTTTTTTCAAACACACTCACTCTTGTTTTACAAAACACTTGAACACTACAGCTATTTGAAACACACTCACTTTGGCTTTAAAAACTACTTTGGAGCTACAGCTTTTTTTTCTCTCAAACTCACTCTTGTTTGACACACCACTTTACAACTACAGCTATTTGAAACACACTCACTTTGGCTTTGAAGTCTACTTGGGAGCTACAGGGTTTTGTTTTTTGTTTTTTTTTAACCTCACTCTTGTTTGACAAACCACTTTAAAACTACAGCTATTTGAAACACTCTCACTTTGGCTTTGAAGACTACTTGGGAGCTAAAGGGTTCTTTTTCCCTACAAAATCACTCTTGTTTTACAAACTACTTTAAAGCTGACGCCCTTTGAAACAAACTACCTCTGGCTTTGCAGACTACTGTGGAACTGAAGCTCTGAAACAAACTCACTTTAAGTTTGAGGGCTACTTTAAAATTCCAGTTTCTTTTTTTCCAACTCACTTGGGTTTTGAAGACTACCTGGGAGCTAAAGTAGAAGTTTTGTTTTTTTTTTTTTTTACAAACTCACTCTTGTTTTGCAAACCACTTTAAAACTACAGCTATTTTAAAAACACACCCTTTGGCTTTGAAGACTAGTTTGAAGCTGAAGCTTTTTCTTTCTTACAACCTCTAGTTGTAAGACCTCACTACCGTGCCGGCGCTCCCACAGACAGGCAGAGATGGCGCACAGAAATAAGTCCAGATTCACGTCAACACGCTACACTATTGCGGCAATCGTGTAGCATGTTGACGTGCATCTGGACATCTAAGGGATTGGTCATGAAAACTGCATTAGGCGCCACTCCAAAAATAAGCTGACGGTGCCAGGCGTCCCGCACCTCCTCTCCCTCGGGTACAGCCAGCTGCATGTTCATGGTTGCCACGGGAACAGCACCTTTTTGGATCCGGCGTGCAAGCCAGGGGACCAGCTTCACACGCCGGTTACTTTACTTACCCTTTGCCTTCTCTGCTCCTGCGACGAGCTGAGCGTGAGTTGCACCTAAAAAGGAGATACAATCTTTATTTTACTTTTTCCATCACCATTGTAAAAATACAGCCTCTGTTTATTCTATCATCACTTTTAAAGCTTCAAATCAATGGCTACACATGTGTTTCTTTTCCAGCCAAAACCTCATGTGTGGGGTGACAGCTTGAGCAAAACGCCTGAAATGCCACTGTAAAAACTGTGTAACGGGGCTGAAAAAGTCCATTACGGTCTCTCCTCCGAGAGACATGAAACTCTTTGTCTCATTCAAGAGGGTACTTTTGAATTGGCCTGCGTGGCAGTGCAACCAGCTGTCGCGCTGGCAGGAAGCAGCGATTATGGGTTCAAGACGTTACACAGCCTCATTCGGCGGAGGAAGCTACAGTCCCTGCTAGCATCTGTGACAACTGAGATAGGATGAAATATTACTGCCTGTGGGGCCCAGTTAAGATATGCACCTATACAAAGTCATGTTCATATTTCATGACCTGGAATGTCACAGAACAGTCTGCTGGAGTTATTGCTCGAGCCGAGCGAGTATAATGTCACATCTGCCCATTTAGTCACATCAATAAGAAAAGCACCCATAAAAGCTACTTTAAAGTGAACGTGCAATGGCTTGGACTCTCATCTTTTGGGCCATTCTGAACATTGTCCGAAAGAAAAACCAGAGTACAGTACATTAAAGAAAGAGCAACTGATGCTTCCAACCGTCCAGCAGTCCAACACTTCTACAAGATACCTACTCCCTTCCTGACAGCTGATGATGACCACTGAGATCTTGCTGCTGGTGATTTTTAGGTATAGGTGAGCAATTGATGACAAAGGCATAAAGCTCGGAGAATCCTGACAATTGATAAAACATTACCTTTCGTAAAGCCTGTTTTGTAAATCTGACACAAACAATGCGTATGTTTTTAGTGCCTGCAGAGGATCCCATAACCATTACATTCCTTACGGGGCCCCGTAAATAATCTCACTAAACCCCTGCTGGTTTGCTTGTTCATGGTACAACAAGCTAAGGGTTTGCACACTAAAACCTGTGCGGCACCTGTGTATCTGGACATTTACCGGCCTCGCTCCGGGACAGAAGATAGTCAGGCAGAGGTGACTCGTTCCTCCTCAGGCGGGTTTGGACGCAGTGATCGGCTTCCTCGGGGTCCACGTCCACCACTGCTGTGGCTCCGCAGGCCGACGATACAATCTGTAGGGTCTGCCTCTCCAGAGCCTCCTGGATGGACCACAGCATGGCTTCAGCAACTCCTGCCTCCTCCTCCTCCTCCTCACCACCACCATCATCGTCATCAGCTCCATGGACCTGCTCACACACTGCCTCCATCTGAGAGCATCACCTGCAAAGACTGGCTTTTACACTCCATACACAAGATCAAGGTAACATGTGTATACCTGTGCAGGTGACGTGCCTCGATAAAGTGCTCACGTGTGTTGCACTAAATATATGAGCGACGTTAGTTCGGTGTGCACTAAGACTTTGACTGTCAAGTTCGTTTCTCTTCAATCAATACTTGTTCCAAACGACAGAGGCAACTGCACTACTTCAAGTGTCTTTGTTTGAAACGGAAGAAGCACTGAAACTCACTGTCATGTGTGCAAGCACAGAGTAACAATAATTAATGTCTGTCAAGATTCCGCGCGTCCAGTCGTGACAGAAGAGGAATAAAGCTCCCAACGCGACTGATGTTTCCACAGCCACAGCAGAGTTCATTCAAATCTGCAGGTGAAACAGATGCAGTACACGGTGTATTAATGCGGTGTGGCATTCAGAGCATATGTCCCTGTACACAGAATCATCCATTATCCATGCCTGCAGGGAATAGCCTTACCAAACTGACATGCCTAACTTTACAACCCCATGGATGAAAGAGGCCATACCTGTTTTCCACATTACAAAACCTCTACCTGCTAAGACACGAGTGGTTTCACCCCTTCACAGACACACCCCCATTGTTGTGCCAATTGTAAAGTCCCCTAATGAATAAGGTTGTTTTTCAACCCTTTTGTTTACAGTGATAACCCCAAACTCATCTGAGAGTTTTTTTTCTGCATAAAAAAGAAAATATAAAGCCAGTAGTGCGACCTTCTGTGTGGAAAACACTTTGAAGCCAGAGCCACCAGCCACTGTATTTTAAAGGACTAACGTCCACTCAGCCAGCCAGGGTCATTACAGAAACATCAGAAAGCTCTGCAAAAGTACTCTGTCCATTCCCAGCCAATACACAACTAACCCACTACATGACAAACTAATGTCTATGAGAACACAAACCAGCCTTACTGAAATATGACCTTAAATACCAACCCAAAAGTACCAGGTAACACAAACTCGGACCAGACTCAAATTAGTCACAGACAAATGCTTCCCTTAAAGACATTTCATCTATGTAGACAGACGTACTGTGCCTTTAACTGAGTGAGTTATAGTGTCTGTAGATAAACATTTTTCAGAAAATATTAAAGCCAGAGTAAAAACTTCAAAACCAGCACTACTTAACTGCAGAAATAACTAGAATATCTTGTAGATATATTAAGTGAGACTCTGTAATGACATTTCATCAATAACTTAAAATAACATAAATAACAAATGATCTCATCGATGGTCAAATAAACTACAAATTGTCCCTCTGATGAAATACCCGGGATGTTGATCCCTGAAAAAAAATATTTTCAGGGATTCATTTAGGGATTTACCAGATGTGTACTTCAATCATTGAAATTCTGCTTGGACTGAAGAAGATTTACAGAGAACAATATGCTGATATCTGTCCTATCCCCAACACACTGCAGTCAACCTTCTCCTTAAACCTTAACACAGGTAATTTACTTGGCTCTTGACTAAAAGTACTTTCGCCCCCACAACCCCATTGACACACTGAATGTGCCCATACGGTAGTTTTCCATCCTGCCAAGAGATGTCAGTGTTGCCGCATTTCAATGCAGCAGTAAGAAGAGCAGCATCTGTGGTAACACAGCAGATATGTGGTGTCACTGAGGTTGATGCTTGATGAAACAGCCTGAGGCGTGCACCACAGTGTCACCGACGGTCACCTGCTTCTTTGTGTCCTGCACAGTTATCACATAAGAAGGGGCCATCGGGGTGAAATATATAGAGAGCAGAGAACCTAAACTCCTTTGTTATCCTGAGGCATACAAGCTCTTCCAGAAAGGTCCATTGGTTGGTAGGCTGCCTTCTATTGCCAAAGTCACTTAACACACTACACTTAAATAGACTTCACATTTCGTGTTGCACAAATGGAATTCACCACTAGCATGGATTCAGATCACTTAGACAAATATGTGGCAGCAGTATAAAGCCTCAAATCATGCAGATACAGGTCAGGGGCTTCAATTCAAGGTCACATTAGACATCTCACCTTGGCAAAAATTGGGAAAGCTGGGCTTTTCACACACAACAGCAAACAAGTCAGTCTGTTACACAATGCCACCTGGTGGTGAAAAAGAGACATAAGAAAACAAACCCAAATAAACTCCACAAAAATCAATCTGAACAAAAGATTTAAAGAGTTCTGGTTTATTAATACAGTCTAACTCTTGACCACCTTGCTTTGATCTTCCCGACAGTAAGTTTATCTGTACTGATCTATGGCCAGCATCAATCCTGGTTGGTATTCATCTCTTCTCCTGGTTTTCCACACTTGCAATGACGGCCGCTGGAAGCACTACAAGCAGAGTGTGATTAAAACTGACTGGGCTCTCCGAACCTGATCCAGCAGGCTATATGAAGCATGCCAATGAAGAGATGAGGTAGGAGGGGATACTCTTTACATGTCTGGGATGAAAGATAGAAACAGAGAGGCTGTTTCTCACAGGCAGCCTTCACCTCAACATCCCCTTTTACGATTTGCAGAGAAGCCAAAGAGAAAGTGCTGTAGTGGGGTTTACTCACTAAGAAGTAATTACAAGACTCGGCTATTAGTCACCATACCCGTTCACAAATATAGAAATCTGTTGTCTATTACCCCTTCAAAAACAAGTTCGGGAGATCGTGAAGCCAAACCGAATATAGAGAGTCAGCATCTTAATGCAAGAATCCACTGCTGACAGATCATATCATGTTCCCTTCATCCGATACTGTTCAGACCACAAGTATATGCAATCACGTCAATCTCAGACTTGTAATTCCCAGGTGGAGATGGGACAAGCAATACTACAGGAAGCCTGGCTGTGTTGTGTTGGGAGTAGTTTTTCCTTCTAAAAGACAGACTGTTTGCCTGGACGTTTTTACTTGTTGTTTGTTTATATTTATTCTACTGCTACAACACTGCAATTTCCCTTGGAGATTACAAAGTAATCAGTCAATCTATCAATCAGTCAATCTATCAATCAATCAATCCATCTGTCTGTCTACTTATCTATCTATACAAACCAATTAGAGTTTCCAGCTTTAGTTCTGATGACAGCTGAGATGCTCAGAGTAAACCCCAGCATCATGATGCAGCTGCAGGAGAAGATCTGGATTTGTTTTTGTTTTTGTTTTTTTTGTTTTTTTTGGTGAGAAATAACATAAAACATTATACAGGTGAATAAACAGAGGTGAAGACATCCTACAAACACCAGCAACAACTGTCACTAAGACTAAGGACAATGAAAAGCAGAATAGATGAGAACAAGTATGTGCTGGGGAGAAGGGGTGATGAAAATAAATAAATACACATAAGAACATAAAGCAACAGAAACAGAGCAGAAAGAAAGTAAACAAGACACGGTGGAGGACGGGGCATTGCTGCTATTGCCTCTTTTCTCTGCTCCACTATCTTTTTCACCCGGTCCATTTTTTCCAAGGCTCTGAAGCATGAAATTCATTTGTGAATCTACAGTATATAGCACAGAAGCCTATACCTATTGACAATTGACATGACATTAATATTTAATGGTGCATTTCAGTAGCTATTGACTTTGCCTTTATGAACACGCAGCAAATCTGCAAAGCAGGAGAAATAATGCTATGCTTTTCCTTCTTCTAATGTTCTCTATTAAACAAAGACAGGTACACAATAAAAATGAGAGAGTACAGTTTAAAGCGAGTTAAGTGTAGCCACAATGTATCTGTTACCACACGAATCAATCACGAGCTGCAGTATAGAACTACATAAATAACACTACTAAAAATAACAATCAAATTACAACATTTGCACTTCATCAGAAAAAGGTTTCAATTGGATTTGGCATTTTCCAAACACACACAATCACAGGTGGTGTTCACAGCGTTTGCATTTCAATGACAACTTTGCCAGAGGAAGAAAGTAAGAGATTTGATCCAGATGTACATTAAATATTAGAGCACTCTGCTCAGCAAAACAATCCTTACAAATACCAAAGATGTGGCTGCTGAAATGGAGGCTGACACATGACACAGCCGTGTCAGTGGACACGTGAAGTTAATCCTGTGGATACACATCATCTCCTGCTGGATGACCACATAAATCAGGCCAGCACCTTGGAATCTGCCTTACTTTTGGTACCACCTGTAGTTTGCTCACTTAAGTTACTTTGCTATGATATTTTGCTACAATAGCAATCACTATTCTCTATCTGCATGAACTGCTGTTGGCATAAGCGCAGCTGTGTCTTTTCCAATATCTTAATGTCTATGAAAGTGAACAGCTGGAGGCCTTTTGAGATTGTTTTCCTTATTACATTACAGGGTCCTTATTCCACAGACATTTTATTTTGCAGTCTTCTGTTCAAAACCTGCTCAGAGAGCGCCGTCTCTGGTGATGGCTTCTCGCGAGCCTCCAGGTTACGGAATATGCACAGCCATAAACATACCTCCAAAAGGAGGAGGTCTTGTCATTTGAAAACAGCGACTTAGTTAATCCTGTGATCTTCACCTTGCTGCCACATAACAGATGTGCAGGAAAAAGGGAGGACATATGTTAGCTGTGTACAGTCCCGTGCTCGTCCCCTTGGAATAATACGGGAGCCAGAGTCTATTTAAACACTATCTCCATGACCTCTTGGTGCACAGCAGCTCTGCCGGGGATCTACAGGATTAACCGGCGCCTCTCAGGTAAGCTGAATCATAATAAATAGCAGCAACGCCTTGAAAATACCCATAACAGCGCATTAGCATTGAAATGAGGTAGCACTTCTGTCAGTAGGCAGTCCCGGGTCACAGAGACAAACGTTGAATACTGCCAGAGGGACTTCAGCACACACTGGGCTGTCCCCTTCCACTGCCCGGTACGCCTACACCGCTAATGTCAATAGTGTTAACATCCTGGCTCGTTTGCAGAGGAGCAGGGGAGGAATTTCTTTAGAGCGCTGGAAGCTATCCATTCTGGACAGAATTCACCTGAACACTGCCTCATTTTATGCGCTACATCCATGGCACTTTTTTGCATATGCTGTAAAATTTAAGGGTCTACACAAAGCCATGAGGTCTATGAGATTAGTACTTTATAGTCTTCACTTCAACTGGCTGTAAAACATTTCTTGCTGTTAACTTACCTTTATATAGGCCATTACAGCAGGAGAGCGCCAACCCGTCCAGCATGTACCCTCACTTCCTGCTGGTAAAGATCTGTGAAATTCAAAAGGTAAGAGCATAAATAATCAGACAGAGCATTTATACAGCGTTTAAGTCTTTTGTCCCCTGAATTTTGAACCCCAGGAAACACTGAAGTGGCAACTCCGTGGGGCTGTGTTCAGAGTCCAAGTCACATAAGAGTTAATTTGTGATGTGCCGGTAATTAAAATTATAGAGCGAAACAAGGCTGGAACCCGAGACACAATCCTACACCTGCCAGGCTCAGTTGTCAGAAAACTATGATTTTTTTTAAGGTTTATTCAAAACCCTGTCGATGGCCAGTTCTCTCGAGTGAATATTGCATAGCACAAATTGTTCTTTCAATGGCAAATGAAAGGTTTCCTTCCTCTCACTGTGCTTTTATTTAGGAACCTATTATATCGTGTTCAATCAGATGGAGCATCTGGGGTCGGCGTGCAGTGTGTCAGCCTCTTTTCGGTGAAATTTAAAATTCAGTCACTCGCAGAGTTAAATATCTTCAGACATTTGGTGCAATTCAAATATGTTTATGCTGAACGACAGAAGAATTTAAAGCTAGAAAAAAAAATCAAGCAGTGGGAGAGAATAGTTCTTGTATGATGCCTACATGATAATATGATTATATATTCCCAGTGGGGATGTAGAGGGCTTAAAATATCAATGACCAATTTATTAAAAATAAACACACACTCTCTCAAAGCTTCTGTTTTCCAGTCAAACACTTAACATGAACGTTGCATGAACAAGAATTGTAACAGCTTGACAAAAGCTCCGCAACAGCTGCACGGCTCATTCATGAATACAAATCAAATCACATGCCACTTTCAGTGACATCTTCAAGACATGCTTGTGGGGAGCAAATCACTGAGGAAGGTGTGACATGTTTTATTACTGTAAAATACTACATCGTGTATCACAATGCAGTACATGAATAAAAGCGGTGTAGCGTCATTATTTATGAATTCCGATATGACGCTGTTGTTCAAGTGTTGGTGTGTAATATTGAAAAAATGGGTTATTGCCCACTATCACGTCTAACCAGGATCAGATTCAACTCCCACCTCGCACACATGCCCAGGCTAGCTGTGAAATGCTATACATCATCACCTAACCGCAAAAACAAACTGTCCTTGGCAGATAATGTTCCATAAAGTTGCCCAAGCTGGCTGATTTTCCCCTCTGCGAGACATTTGTCAGGTTTCTCTGACAACGGGACAATTTCTGCTCCTTGCTCATATATCACAGCGTAAAGGTGATGAGTTCTTTTCTGAAGATGTCAGCCTAAAATAGTCATACTGACACCTCAAATCACACATATGACATTCAAAAAGCGAGCAGACAACTTTCCATCTGTTAACTTGCAGCCCTGCTTCGAGTCTAACATGGCCGAGCTGCCGAGGCGGTGGAGCCCTCGCACGCTGATATGGTAGATGTGACTGAAAGGTGCTCTTTAGGTTCAGACACCTGCATCAGGCAGCCTGGCATTAGCTCACGATGCCTGCTGTGGTAGCTGCCACTATTGCTGAGTGTCTCCACAACAGAATGCCATTTTCTCTGCTTCGTGCCTCCGGACCCCTGCTGCTCGGTCTGCAGTTTAGCTATCAACCTCTGACATTTATCAGCTTTCCTGCAACCCCGGCTCATCCAAAACACCTTTTCACTATCCAGGAAGAAGTGGTAAAAAGTTCAGGGTGGCGTCAAAAAGGTTTATGGAAGATGCTGCACCAGTGTCCTCTTTTATCTGCCTTGGCTGTGAGAGTCTGGCAATGAGGGCAGCAGTAGAGGGTGGACTTATAGAAAAAGAGCCCTGGAGTTTTGACCCAGAGAATCCCACCAAAGCCCACCTAGAGATCCAATACACCGCCAGCCAGAAGGCCACTTAGGTTCTTATGACACCCAGTACTAGCTGTGGCAGATCTGAGACATATATTGTCTTGCTGATAGGGGTGCCAGATCAAGAAATGCTCATGCAGATTGTCTTAAAGGCAATGACTTTTGGAGGAGCTTTAGCTGAGGCCACATGACTCCTCTTTCTCCCAACACAAAGCAGAAATCATAAGCTTGTTTGCTGTTAAAGACTGTTAAGACCTCCTTATATAATCAACATATAAATATGAAACAACTGGGAATGGAGTTTGAAGGACCAAAGGCATGTAAATTACAGATATCTTGAAAGAGAATACCGTACAGAGAATTTCTGCATGTTAAATCCTCTCTCGTTGCCACTCACGCTTTTGGTAAACATGAAGTGTCGCCTCAGATCTATTTCTCATCATGTCCTCTGCTCTGACTTCCTTGAGGAGTGCTCATTGTTCCAAAGTGATTGGGCCTTAAAGGAGCAGACTCTCTATATGACTCTGTTTGTGTTTGACACAGAAAGAGAGGGGAAGAAGGGGAGAGAGTTTTAGAGGGCCCATCTTGTGATCTAGAACCAATTTCTATGCAAATGCTACGACCTGATTTGGAAGAAGCTGCCATTGTTCGGCGCGGGCAGGCAGGGTTGGCTTAAGGTGTCGTAACGTTCGGTGTCTGAGCGGGTCGACGCATAAAGCGCAGCATGTGCTCATATTTCCTCAAGTGACAAACTCGCCGTGTTATGAATTTTAGTGCAGCCGCATGTGACTGGAGGGCAATACTTTAAACGGCCGTGACAAACAGCTGTAGGGGAGAATCGCACCCCGAGGGGGGAAGAGGCTGGTAAACTAATCGTGAGACTGCGGGGAAATGTTCCCCTTAGCCAATGGGGCAGAAACCCGGGCGCTCATATTTCTCGGCCACTATACCGAAGCCCTGAAGCATCATCAGGTAACAAATATCACCGTCTGCTCGTTGCAGTGTTTCTCAACAGCCGTACTTTTCATCAAGCGCTGCGGGGGACGTAGCGCGAAACCATGTGTGCCATAGCTGTTAATGGTTGTTGGCCATGATGGTTAGATATTGTTGTTGTCCATAAAAATAGTACAGAGCAGTTGAGTGAGTAGAATTGCAACGGCGCTACATTTCTAGGCCGTATCAACCATGAAAGTGGAAGAGAGCAGAGCTCCAGGATTTTCAAAGGAATATATAAATAGAAGGCAAAGGATTTGCTGAGAGATTTGCTACCTCGCATTTTCATTCACTCACTGCCCTTCACAGACACATGCTCACTCACACACACACACACACACAGTGGGAACTTTGTCTGGCTAGAGGAGTGTGATGACCCCTATTTCACTTATGTGTTCCTCGATGAGTTCAGACACTGAAGGGAGTGTAAGCAATCTCGCCTGCAGCACTGGCAATGCGCTGCCCTGCATTCGTTATGTGTGATTCCGATTTAAGCAAAGACTACCTCCATCCTCTGTGGGAAAGGCCATATCACACCTTCAATAAAAAATTCCTTATCACTATGCAAACATGCACTGAAGAAAAGTTTTGTACTCTTGCCAGCGAGTGACAGGCGCCAACTCCTCCAGTTAATTACGTGCTCAGATGGTCTCGCTGACACATGGTACTGTAGATCAGTGGTACTCAAAGTCCCGCTCAGGGGCCACTTCCAGCCTATGAAAGACTTCTGAGTGGCCCTTGAACATTTTCCAGAATGAAACATATTCTGTCCTGGGCTGCTGAACCACCTCTACATTCACTAAGATGACAGGATCCATAATTAATGTTTAATAACTTCATCCACAGTTCCAATGTTTTATTACCATTCTCGAAACAGTTCTCCCTAAAGAGGGTCACTTTTCAAGTAATGATCCACTGCATTATGATTTTAACACATGTCTGTTTGGGTTCACTCTAATGCTCTTAAAATTCCACAGGAAAACAAAAGGAGCAGTTTTTAAACGAAAAGAAAAAAAGCAGGTCAGTGAGCATGTGCAATGACATCCATCATGGCAAATCTAAGAGACAGAAATATAGACGAAAACATGCTCACATACAGTTACCTATTTACAAGCAGACATGGATCAAAATTAGTATTCATATGGACTTTTGTTTCTGGACACCCATGATTATAGGTCCAATATTTACTCATTTAAGCCCTGTTTTGGCCTCCACCAAGTCCTGAGGGAAATATCTGGCTCTTTAGCGGCTGATTGCTGCACCATGTTCAGCAGCCATTTCCTAATTTTGTTTGCCTGCTGTTTGGGTTTGAGTAGTTAGTGTGCAGTGGGTTTTTAGAACGTTTCTGCTGAAATCAGCCGCCTGCTGCTCCTGGAAACAAGGTTGATTAGAGCAGGGAGCGTAAACCAAAACAGCGGCGGGTCATAAAACCAAAGCAGTGAGCTGAAAGACGCTAAAACATTCTGTAGAGCTGAGCCTTCATCCATTGTTAATGTTAAAAAAAAAAACAAAAAAAAAAAACATGAATTCAAGCAAATGTATAGATAAATATCCCAGTAGGACAACATCACATATCCTCCAAACATTTGATTTCATTGCAGAATAGCTGCAGTAAAGCATCTTTGGAACCACAACTGTCATCAAAATAAAAACAAACCAACAACAACAACAGAAATCATATTTCAGATTCCTTCCTCAATATACAGTATAATCCATACTGGATTTTATACTACAATCAGATTTTGCCCGAGAGGGATATGTATGAGTCATAAAATTAAAGGCCTTCTTTTCCGTCATGCAGGGGAAAAAAAAATCAAAGCGGGATGAAATGCAAATTATTGAAGCAATAATTTGAGCAGTGTTAGTAGCAGACCCAGATGAGCAAAATTCCATTTAATGTCATGCATTAAGAAACATAAAACAAATAACCAAGAAGAATTAGAGCATAAAAATAAAGCATGAAACGCAGTCTGACACTTTGAATATGGATTTTACACAAAAACCCTGACTTGTCCATGAAAAGTATATTGGATTAACAGGGACAATTATAGAGGAGGATGAGAAGCACATTAAAAAGTCAAATACAGGGTGACACATTTAGCAAACTACATATAATATGGAATAAATGTTGAAAAATATTTGTATATACTATTTCAAACTGACATACCAAAAACCACGCTAACGTCCACTTTTAATGTTTGGCTTGATAAGTGGATTAATTATCACATTTTCAGGAATTAGAAAGTGGAGTTCATATTTAGTGTTATCTGATTTTATCAGCTGATCCATTCATGTCCTTATTTTTGTCCCTTTCCTCTTTATTGACTTTGGCTCTGACCTTTGAACTTACAATTACTTATAATTATTAATGGTAAGGTTGATAATTGAGGTTAGTTTAAAAAAATTTTATGACTGCACACTTTGATTTGAAAAGTAAATAGTGACAAGGAACCATTTTTTGAAACTCTAAATTGGTAGAATTCATTTCCTAAAATCTGAATAATAACTTTGGAAAAAGAACATCATTCACTCGATCAGTGAGTATTTCCATCCATTTAAACAGTTGCATTTCGCCGACCTAAGACTTTCAATTCTTTTAAAAACACTATCTGTTAATCTGCTGCTGTCTGTCATTTTATAAGCGCATGTCACTTTTTTACAACATTAAGGACATCTCCCTTCACAAGTCTTCACTCATTTTGCCTTTCAGAGTCTCAAAAACTCAAGAGTCTCCTCTATCCATGGATCAAAATCACACCATAGCGCTGATGGCTGTTTCTGAACCACTCAGCGCTGTTAACCTCATTTCATTCTCAGGATTAATAAGCATCAGAAGAGTGAAGCCTCTCAGGGTGCTGCTGAGATCTTTGGCTCAGTGGAAGATTGCTCTGCGCTTTCTCTCTCCCAGCTGCCTGCCATTCTACTGACTGGGTGTCTAATTACAGCGGTGTAGGACCAGGTGGGGGATACTCACCTACGGACATTTCTCACATCTCTCTACTCTAGTTCTCTCATCATACTGGACATAGGAGTCATTTGAATTAAAATCTCACTAATTATCTATGACGTTTATTGGCCTCTATTTAGTCCTTGATTTTGTATCACAGGCCCTGATGCATGTACAGTTTGATTGTGTGGGTGTGTTGTTTAAGATACTGTACTCAAAAAAATACAAATGCACGAAACAATCGCTTCATTACAGTAAAGACAGTACTTGGAATTAGTTCATCTCCACTGCTGTAATGATCCTCTATCCTATCACACCCATGCAGTCACAGTCATCCCTCCTACTTCTACAGAGATCATGGACAGAATCTGTGTTAAACTCCAGCATTACCTCTATTTGATATAACCACAGACTGCAAATGTAACACACACACATATTCCTGACCTTGCTTCTTGTCGATAAAAAAGAAATGAGGTGGCCGGGTGGCCTAGTGGGTACAGAGACCTTCCTTTATCGAAAAAGGTCACAGGTTCTATCCCAGCCGACAGCCAGTGTGTATCCATCAAAAGCCATTTATCCTCTCCAAATGTCCTTCAGCAAGACACTGGACCGGTTCCTGCTCACCCACTGCCACTCCAACTGACAGCTACATATCTAAAGGGTAAGAACATTTAAACACTGGACTGTGGACTAGCAGGATACTTGGTCTGACATTATTTGACTGTATCTAAATGACAGGTTATGCACTGATGTTTCTCCAATTTATTTATCTTAACAATGTTCTGGGACCTTAAAGCATCAACAAATCCCCAACATAAAACTTGTGTATACAACAACGAAACCTGCGGCCTCTGCAAGACGCATCAAAGCACTTCTTCACGTACCAGAATCCAGTTCGATCGACTTGTCTGATCGAGGTATTCATCAAATGTCAGCCTCTTTTTACAAAGTATAATCGGTCTCTGTATGAATTATGTAGGAAGTCAAATTCCAATATTTCTCCCAAAGCTATTGGTCATTGTATCAACTGACCCACTTATATGCTGCTGCCACCGCTGCTGCTGCCACCGCTGCTGCTGCAGTAATTCGTTTACTTCAAAGTGGGAAAAATACAGTGGGAAATAGCTTCAGAAGGTCAAAAACCTTAAGAGCTTTTAGGTGCTGCATTTCGTCATGAGGAGCATGTGTGAGAAACACGGTGGCTCATGCACATACTGGATGACAACAGTCAAACTCAGAAGCTGACAGTAATTATGACAGGTGACTGATCAGTCGGGACCCTGACTGGGAAAACCTGCAGGCGGAGCCTAAAGAGCGCAGTTGTTGCTACTGTACGCTACTTAGTTATCAGACTTAGTTGTCAGAGTGAAAGCAGTACCTCGTTTTTCTCGGCTGGACTCCCCTGAGACTCATACAGTGAAGGGCGTGTACGTGTACAGAGACAAAGAGGCAGATAGAGAAAGAAATGGCGCCAGAACAGAGCAAAGGGGATAAAAACTGTTTATGTTCCCCTTTGTGCGAGGTCACATTTTTAATTAGCTCCCAGCTCGGGAGGATTTGAGTCAAGGTCCCCAGTTGTGTGTAAATTGTTTTTATTTGGAGTCTCAGCGAGAACCTGCTCTTTCCCTCACTGTTTTTTTCTCTCAACTCGCTGTTGACATTCTATAAAAGGACGCTGCATTGGAGACCTGGGTGACCCCGTCGCCTGAACAAGACCTGAATGCACTGCAGCGCAAAAGCACAATGGGAGCCAGGCTGGACACTAGCCATGCTTCAGATTAAACGCCATAATTATTAATCCTGAGGCCTCTAATAGAATAGAATAATGTGCCAGTTGCCAAGAGACCGTGCTGTGCTTTATATGTGGAGAGACTTCCTGAGACAGAGAAAAATAAGGCTTATTCGCCCTGAGCACTGAAGTGAGGAAATACAGAGGGATATTTGAGGGGTTTTGTTCCAAACACAGTACCTGCTTTCCTGGACAAAAGTTAGTGAATTTTTCCTTTCATCGCTTCGCTTAATGATTCTATTTGAAGCAACAGTTTGACTTTTTCAGTTTTTTTTTTTTTTTATTATTATAGTTTACATAGATATGAAGATTGAGACATGACCTGCTCCTTTCCATGTAGCATTACAGAGCCTTACTCCTCACAGTACATATGGCTGCGGTATTATAATACAATTCTGAAAATAGCAGGGGGAATTGGTGGACGGTTGGTTGATGGGACACGGTTTGTTCGTTATGTGGAGCCTAATGGGATTAAATTTGCATTTCTTGCTGAAATATCACTCTTTAAAGCGGCCATTAACAAGCGCCACAGATGTTGCTGTGATGATGGAGATTTTAGATCAAAGTGCTTGACGAAGACACTGTCAAATAAGGGCTACAATAATTCCTGTGGATTTTTCGTGGGTTTTTACAATTTACAATTCCTTTTCATCAGCAACAGGCCTTTCACCATACAGGGTTTGATTAACGCATCACAGCATGGCCTTTGGTTTTGATCAGCAAACAACAATAAATCTTTTTCAATCAGCCCGCTTCGCTGCTTTCACACTGGCACACCCTCTGGAAAGACTCCAATCAGTTTGGCATGATTTTGAAATTGGGGACTGTTTGTGAGATGACAATAACATATTCATACGTAAATCAGGGATTGCCGTTGACTTTGTCATGAAAAGTTTTGCAATCAGGAGATACTCCTCCAGAACACTAGGCACATTTCTAAAACAACACAACGACTTTTCACATTTTCATCCGTCCTACAATGATCTATTTGATTCTCTCTACAACTTTACGAGCACACGCTGCGACATGCAGAGCAGGGGGAGCTTCAGTGCAAGTCTAAAGTGGAGATCAATGAGCTCACCTCTTACCTTAAAGATATATAACTTCCAAAATTTTGTTTGCTTCAGATTTTGCCTGATCAAGTTATTTTTATATAAAGTGGAGAAAAACAGCAAACCCTCACACTGGAACACATAGAAACAGAAACTGTTTGGCATTTTTGCTCAAAAATCAATGATTAAAACAGTTTTGTTAAGAGAAAGTTGCGTTCAGGTGACCTTCAGATTGAATTTGAAATACTGCGTTTGTAAAATTGAGGTTTAAAGAGCACAGAAATTGTTGTTTTGAATTGGAAAACTGGTGTTCAACAGTGTTACTCAGTGACTGTATCTGCTAAAAAAAATATTCCAAACAATTTAAGTCTTAATATTAAATCTTTTGTATTTAAGGTCATTTATACTTATATTTCATTTATATTTCGATGGATGCGCTCTACCACCACAGTCGTGTTACATTCATCTTGGTATAAAGGTAACAGCACTGGAGGTGTTGTTGTTGACAGCACAACAGCTCTATCATTGCAGATTACACTGGGGTGAAGTACCACAGTAAGACTCTAAGTAAAACACATCTCTGTTGGGATGCCCCGAGTTATTCACCCCAGCACAAAGCATGAAGAGGTTGTTGACACTGCAGCGCTCCAGCGATCCAACATGGGGCAGCCCACGCTCTGCGAGGCGCCGGGGTCTCGGAGCGCCAACAGAGAGCGGGGGACGTGGGGGGGGTACTCACACTTTCATTGTTGACGCATGACTCACACCCAGGGACAGTACAAAAACATACAGCTAAAGAGATTGGCTGGGAGGCAAAGTTGCCCCTTTGGGAGAGGGTGATAGCGAACTCTATTACAGTGAGTGCAGATAGAAATGGGAAAGGAGCAAGGAGGCGCTGGGTTTGAATGGAGATGAGAGGCTTACAGTGATAGGGAGCATTACGGAAGTGATATGGTGTCTATATGAGTGTATGAAGTAGCTACGGTGGGGAGGTGGGGTGAAGGGGTTCGAGGGGGGTGGCACAAACTCACATGCAGACCTAAACACACACTTGTAGTATTCACGCCTTTGCTCTGTTCAGGGTGTTTTTGCCAACAGCAGATTACCACATGCAAACAGCCTGTAAATATGAAGATCGTTCAATTTACTTCAAACAGTGAAACACCTCATTCATTCTGCAAAGGGCGAGCAGGGCCCACATTTCACTCTAAGTGCCGCTGTTAATAAAGAGAAACTACTCCATTGCCATACTTTAATCATTTTGCCGTCATTTTCCCCCAGGTACCTTTAATTTCTAACTTTGGATTTTTATCACACGATCCTTGTCGCAGAAATTAGTTTTTTTTTTCCTCATAAAGATGAATCCACCCTAAACCAGCATTAACATATGATAAGTTCTTCTCTAAAATGGAAACAATATAATTGGGAAAAGATTATGACAAAGCATCTCTAAATTATTATTGAGTTCCCAGTTGGTTCATTAAGCAATAATACAGATAAAAAAGTACCAAGATTTGTTTTCACTTTGTGATATTAAGCATTTTGCAGCCTCAGTTTTTTCGTACAGGTGAGAGCATGCGTGTGTGTGTGTGTGAGTATGAGGGTGTACGAGTGTGAGTATGTATGTGTGCATTTGTTTGTGCCAAATTACAGTTAAAGAACGGTGCCTTCCAGATATGCACATACTCAACCACACACACACATAAATACATACATATACACACTCATATACCCTCATATTCATGCACACATACTCTCATGTTATGTATGTATATGCATGACAGTAAGCATGTATTGTATGTATGTATGCAAGGGCTTGGTACTAGTGCATATGAAGTATTCCATTTTGGCCTATATGGCTTCTCATAGACATCGAGGTCACAACAGCGTAGTTTAATTAATTTTCCCTCCCACATGCAGAAATTATCTTATTAATCTCTATTAACCATGGACAAAACAGGCTATGGTCCTGTAATTACTCCACCGCACCGTCAAAATGACAGACTACATGGTATAATGTGCACCACTGTGCAGCTGCACAAAGACAGAAATGAGTACAGAGGAGTGTTTGGGTGTTCAAATACATATAGAACTCACTGCCAAATGAAGGAAAGGGTAACGTGACATAAATGTTCTGAACGTACGCGCTGCTGTGGGGACAGAGTTACAATATCTACCTGTATGTAGATGATCAGATTGTGTTACATTCACTTGGCTTTTGTCCAGAGTGACTCACAACGAGTGCACATAAAACAGAGAGTGTATGCGAAACAGTCAAATGTTTAACTTAATGGGTTTTAGTTAATATTATATTTAGCATATTATAATATAGTAGCTATTGCAAGTTTTAATTGCATCAATCCACTCAAAAATGAATTGAAAAAAGTCAATTATTTTAATTAAAAGCTTTTTGTTAACTCCACTAATGGATGCAGCCATTGTCCAGAACATTTATGAGAAGCATATTGCAGCAGTGATTAAAGTAAATAATGAAATAAAAATTGTACATGACTGGAAAGCTTTGAAAGGCTCAGAGTCACACAGAGAGAGAAACACACACAGTCCGAGTCCCAAGTTTGGCTAAATACAAGTTTGACCCCAAATATGTTGATCTCCACAATGTGCTGAGGCAGAAAGAAAACAATGCAAGCAAAAGTAAAAAAAAAAAAATGCATCTCTAAATTCACTTCCTTACACTTACTTATCCTATTAGACCATCAGTAAAACATCTTGACCTTAGCATCCTTGTTAGCTGTATCGAGATCTTGTGCTGCTCTTAGTTCTTTGCGCTACCTTGTGTACGATTCACTTGTGTGTCTTGTCTGTAAGCTGTTTTATATATCCTGTTATTAGACAGAAAACAAAGATCAATACATATAAAAGGAAGCGATTACAATCCTGCACAGGAGAAGTTAAAGATGTGTTTTTTGACCTGACAGGGGCAGAGAAACTCCAAACAAGCTGAACTAGTCTCCTACAGATCTTTTGTTTACTCCCTCCTCTCCCTCGACTCTGATCTGATTACCAATATGGAGCTAATGTAGCATTGGTTGTGTCAGTCATTCGTCATACGTTGGTGGCGGGTCAGATTTCCTGTCTCTCTGATGGACGTGCAGGGGCCAGATCCGTACATCAGCTCCACCTCTATACATCAACTCCTGGCGCCTCATCTTGTTTGGAAATGAAAGTCTTTATTATTGATTTTGGCTCTGACTATACATCCGTCTCCAATTTGTACCCCATCCCTCCTTGTCTAAAGCACACTATATTAAGCAAACTATCCATCTCCAGGCCACGCTCACCATCTGTGCATGTGAGTGAATTTACAAGTTGTGTGTGCATGTGTGTGGGCAGCTGAGTGGGTGTGACATATGTTTTATTTTAACCTGCGTTTTTAAGCCTCAATGCTCCCATGGGTAAAGAACACTGATAAAAATAGTTTTTCCGAGATATATTTTAAAAATGGTTTGTGACCTAGGGTTAGATTAAGGTTTAAACTGTACATATATGCATATATATTTGTATTAAATATATACTTGTAGGATTTAAAACTTGTAAAAAATACCCCATTGTAAAGCAAGAGTATACACATGAACAGCCTATTTTTTTTTTTTCCTTTTTACTTGTAAATCTCCTGATCTTCTCTACAAATGTGGCTAAAACTTTCTTTTATCCGACCGTTACACCTTGTCGGTGGTTGATGCTTTGCCAGACGCTGTGGCTGTCAGTTGTAATTCATGGACTAACTACGAAAATGTTGGCCTAGAAGGTGGAAATGGAAAATGCTTCATTCCCTTATTAGCATCACAAATGAAGGTCAGAAAGCTAAAAATGTTTCAGCTCCAACCTCAATATTCAACTTAAGACTCTTATGTTGATATTCAAATATAATATTCTGCTCTGACGATAAAGCACTTTGCATGTTCTCTTTTCTCACACCATCCATTGCTAAAGTGACCTTAAGGCAGTTTACCACCAACTCTTCTTGTCAAGACAGAATCTGCTACCAGCGTGCACCGCGGCACACCCAGCACACACACACACACACACACACAAGCCAGATCTACAAAACTGTACACTTGTTCTGTTGTAATCAACGAAACAGAAAAATAAGTTAAATCCCTACATATATATGTACAAGACATGATTGATTTATTGATTGAAGAAGGCACTTTATACAGTAGCAAGCTCACTGTTTTGCTCCCTGTGTTCGCCTTAAACATGAAGCAGATTTCTACTGACTGTGGCAGCAAAACGCACATTACATGTAACACACTGCACTGCCTGAAGTGGAATTGCTGAAACCCAAATGCATCATGGGTACTGGGCTAAATAAGTATTCTTTTAAAAGTATTATTTTGTTTTTGCTCACAGCAGGTAACATTTGGGCTACTTTCAGAGACAGACAAGTTAAATGTTTGTCTTGCCATTGTAAATAATAATTAAGCCACTTGTTTGATGGTTAATTAGCAGGTAGTGATTTCACTTATTTTGGATAATTAGACCTCATCTCAAGACGGTGTGTGGGTGTGTACAGACTCAGATTTACATCTCCTTCACATTCCCGTCAGCTTTGTTGTACCTGCTGAGAAATGACAAATAGGCCTTTTTCATAGAAGACATTTTGAAATATCACAGTAGGAAAAGTACAGGTGTAAATAATCAAATGAACAATGGTTGAATTCCATTTAGCTGGTACCAGTTTCAGGGTCTTGGCACACTTGTGCTTTTCCTACTGTGGCAAGTTAAAATGTCTGATCAAAAATAATGAATAAATAACACCTATACATGTATGCATGGCACAGAAGAGAAAGTCTATTATATGGGACCCTATGGGTTAACTAGAGAGCTTCAGAGATGCTGTTGGGGGGGATTTCTTAACTTTGGACAGAGGCAGGCTAACTGTTTGCTCTTGTTTCCAGTGTTTCTGCTAAGCTAAGCTATTCATCTCCTGGCTCCAGCTCCGTCCTTAATGTGCAGACATGAGAGTGGTCTCAGTTTTCCCTTTTAACTATTGCAAGAAAGCACATTAGCATATTTCCCAAAATGTCAAACTACTTCTTTAAAGTAGGAGACAAACTGAATGGATGGCTGGCACATTAGGCATAACAAAAAAAAAGGGGGGGGGGGATTTTTATAATTCATTTTGAGATTCTATTATGAAATTAAATGTTTTATCCATATCTTAAAGACAGAATAAGAAAACAGACTAATTAACTGGCACATTTTAATGATGTTTTGCAATCTTTTAATATAATCTATATCTACAAAGGAAGGTCTCTCATCATTACTGAAGCCCCTCTTTGGGATTTAACTTGATCTAACAGGTGAACCTAGGGAATGAGTAAACATGAAGGCATCTTCTCAAGTGTAACGCCACTGGGACCTGTTACCGTAAACACGAACATGGTATGCATGGTGTGCATATTTCTGTGTGTGTCTCTGTCTGTGCCTGCTTACAAAGCCTGACGGTATTTTGTCAAAAAATTCCCATTAGCGTCTGAAACAATTTGGTCATTACTGGTTCTGTCGTTCAATCAAATGATTTTTTCCTCCTCATTTGAACACTTCCGCACTTTAAGCCCAGCGTAATTACTTCCCATGCGGTCGTTGCTTTACACTTCACCATCTTGTGGGGTGCCAAGGGCATAGGCACAAAGACAGAGGAGGGAGGAGGAGGAAGCAGAGGCTGAAACACAGCCCGCTGATTCTTTCCTTCCTATGATAGCATCTCTTTCAAAACATCTCCTAACAAATGGCTTTGAGGGATTAACCTCATCAAATATTTCCTCTGAACGATTGAATGGCATCATCTCTTATTTGTTTATGAATGCACCCCACTTTCCTATTCTTTTTTTCTCTTTATTTAACACAGTGGGAGTTAATGGAATTGTTGTGATAGTGATGTATGGGGGATTGTGCGGGGAGACAGATGGGGAAATGTAATTACGGATGTTTCAGGGCTTAGCAGAGGAAAAAAAAAAACTTGTCACAAAGGAGAGTTCAAGAAACAAAGACAGCGCCATTCGTCATGTGAGACAATAGTCAGAAAAAATTAAATCAAGGGATTTTTACATAAACTGCTTTCTCTTAAAATTGTGTTTCACCCCCAGCACAACTGAACAGTATTTTGTCATTATCTTGAAGGGAGTTACATAATGTAAATTTGCAGAAGTCTTTGCTGCTATGCTTGGTTTGATTTTACATTCTTGTATACTTTTTAGAAAATAATGAAACAACCATTAAATGTGCCTAAAAACAAGACAGTTATTATGCCATTATTTAGATGAGGTAGTGTGAACTGTAGCATGGAACAGATTTGATTAAACTTAGAGCTGAATGTGAGATTCACATGTTCAGACTCTCACAATGTAAGTAAAATAAGTAAAGTGCTGCTTCCAAGGTGTACTATTAGTATTAACAACCAACCTGACTTGCACATGAAAATTAAAAATCTAGAAATGTTTTCAATCATCGTGTTTAAAACTAAGACATATTTATTTACCTATCCAAACAGAAAATGGTATTTTTTACATTTACATTTAAATAATGCTAATGCATATAACTAATACTTTGATTACTTCGTTATTGAAAAAGGATAAAAAATACACTAGGGAATGATAACAGGTTCAAATCCTGAGGCCTGAATTTCGGTGGTGAGCAGGGCTCTTCTGTCCTGTGGTTCACATTTAGATAACACATTTTACCTTTAATGCATTAACACATAGGCGGTATTTTAATGTTGCAGCAGTTTCAAGTGGTGCTAGAGTCAAATTATTATACTGTCAGATAATTTACTCTCTAACAGGAATGTAGCCAAGATTTTAGAAATATTAAGAATCAATGGTCCAGAATGCCTCAGTGCAACTCCACTCCCCAGGAACACCTAAAAGACAGTAAGACTATGTAACTTATGAAATAATAAAGATCATATACTTTCTCTTACAAATCAAAAGTTGAACTCTTCATCACACTCAGGGGTTTTACTGCTACAGCCTCACTCGGCCTGACATGACTGGTAGCCTATGGTTTCTAATGTTAGCTATGTAATGTTGGCGTACTTATGAGACAGTAGGTTGTTTACCATTATCTCATAATTGCCACTTGAGGCCACAGTGTCCAAACATAACAATACGTTAAGTTTAAAAATGTCTCAGCATCAAACTAAAAAACTGCCATGTTTAACGTGTTGAATGTAACATGTGAAATCCAGATCATTTCGATATTGTAGTGTGGTATCCAGTAGAACTGAATACAATATCAGTGAGTGAGACAAAACAAGGCTATCCAAGAATGCACAGGTGATAAACTTTTACAAACTGCCTCCAGTGAGTTAAATTTTTAAAAACTGTAAACTATACATGTAGCTTCTTACACAGCTTTCTTTCTTTCAGAAAAGTTGATCAAACATATTAAATCAAATATAGCACATGACTTATTTATGACATTACTCATCTATTGAGAACACTGCTGTTTAAGCACAAAGGTTGCCTCTAGTCTTTTAAAACAACAACTGATGATACGCAATAAAATCAACCTCCTGGTTCGTGTGTCAGACATGGGAAAGCAGTGGATAATATGAAATGACCGAACATGACTGAGCCTGAACTGCAGATGGACAGAGCAGAGGCTGACGCTGAAAGACAGGGTCGTGACTCTGACTCTAGGAACCTGTGGGAATCAGAGCTCTCAGCAGGCTCCCTCTGGATCAATGGCCACCGCAAAATCCACACAACCATAAAACCGAAACATTTTCACTTCCTCCTCCTTTACCGTCCCCTCACCAAGACGGTCTGTCAATCTTGCTGCCCTCTCTTTTTAACCTTTCATCGGACATGTTTCATGGTGCGAGTAAAGTGGCCGTCAGAGCTGCAGGGAGGAACAGGTCACAGAGGGGTTGGCAGGTTATTTTGAGGGCATGATGGCAGTTTGAGGGGGTATTTTATTTGACGCCAGCAACAATCGAGCCTCCAGCTTGTCGGAATCTATCATCGTATCCTTGCTTTCTAATTGTATTACGTTTGGAGTGACGTTTGTACGGAGCAGAAATTAATGGTGCAGACGCAGAAAAAAAAAAGATAAGTGGTGTATTTTAGCATTTATAGTGACCACACGGTTACTATGTCCTCCTCTTTTCTTACATGCCAGCTACTAAGTCTCCCTTGTTGGAATGGATTGCCGTTCATGGTTATAACAAAATCAAGATTATCACTTACATAACACTTCTGTACTCGTGAAAAGAAAGCAATGTCTGCCGCCGTTCTGCCATTTCAATGAGGTAAACCTTCTTTCCAAGCTGTGACAACAAGATGCTGCACTGTTCATAATATGATATTAATGTGACATTAGTCAAAGAAGAATTTATGCAGCTTTTCTTTTTTTTTTTCTAAACTGAGCACTGAGGGAGAAAATCTATTTTATACATTATAGATATTGCAGCACACAAGATCTTCAAATACCTACAAGGTATGAAATATAGAAGTGCTTTTTCAGAACAATATTTTGACATGCTCATGAAGAATTTACAGGAATGCTCTAAATACGGTGAATAGTAAATACTGCAACAGCATGGCAGCCCAGTGAGAGCCCAGACTGTCCTTTTAGCCGGATGATCTGGGCTCAGTCCCTTTTGTTGGCAAGCGTCCTTCCTGCTGAAGTGTCCCTGAGCAAGACACTGAATCTTTACCACTGACCTCACTGACATGCCAATTACATCCTCTGTGAAGAAAGTACAGACACATTATGAGCTGAGGTTTTCTGAACTCTGACGTTCCACTGCCTGGTTTTTGTCTTTGTCCAGCGAACCTCCTCTTGATGTATCAGTACTTAACTCCCCCCTGACTCTGTATATTTTCGCAAAGAATGAGTAAAGAGGAATCAATGAGGCCCTTCATGTAGATGGTTCATTGGCCAGTTGGAGTAATGAAGCATAGACAGACGCCACGCCACTGGCCGCCACGTGTGATGCCTTGAAAGATAGATGGAGAATGAAATCACTCGCTGTCATTTCAACTCTATCATTCTCAGCACTTGGTCACTTTGCCAGGAAGACTAGCGGGACGTGACTACACCGCCTAAGCAGCTCTAAATCGTCCTTGCACACTCTGCAGGAACAAAGCAGGACAGCGCTCGAAAAGACAAGAGTGGGTGAACTTTAAGGGAAAAAAATACTACTTGGCGCTCATTTTGTTGGTTTAAGGATGAGATGCATTACAGCAGAGATAAAACAAGTCAGCCCGTTGAGGTGTATCCTTATCTCGTATCTCCTAAAGACAGCAGGTGATCGTGTGGAGAGTTAGCCAGGCTGTCAGATGAAGCTGTGATTTGTAACTTTCACCTTACAGCCACAGAAAGGGGATGTGAGATTGTAAATTCTGCCCAGAGGCACCGAAGAAGAAGAAAGCAGCCTCGCAGTCTGAGAGTCAAGACGAATCTCATTGGTATTCAGTGCATTATCATGGGACCTGGCCCAGTCATGCTGCATATATTTATGAATAGCAGTTCTTCTGAGGTGTGAACAGGGAAACAGGGCATCGGCGAGAACAGGGTGCAATTTACTGTGTGGGTGCGCTGCCCCCTTTCCTGAACTGTCCTGACGCTGCTAGGTTCAACGCTGTGCCAAGCTCGTCTCTGCAGCTGCTGCAATGCAAATGAACAAGACAACTTGCTCATATGTCAAGCTAATTCATATGATTCTCTTTTAATTGCTCGAGTTCACATGAGAACCACCACTTGTACTTGTAAGACTTTTTTTTCTTTGTGTATCGCTGCATTGCACTCGGACGCTTGGTGATGCAGTTCAGCTCGAGTCTCCTTGCCTCCTTGCTCAGCAGAGAGGTTGGAAGGAGCATTAATTCTTAACCCTGTGGGAGGAGCAGCGGAGAGCAAGGCAGACGACTGCGAAATCCATCTCTGTCTCGTCCCCCTTGAGAGCCGAAAGGTCACTCAGCTGTCAGGAAGTAAAATTCAATACCTCAACCTTTCAAGCATGTCTCTATCCTGTGTGTCCCCGTCAGAGCTACACAATCCCCCGTCTGATGCATCTCTGACAGTCCGGCCTCTCGCTGTATGGACGATTCATGTTCACCGCTGCAAAAATCCGCATCCTCTCTGACACTGACAGTCGCCACTGATGGCCTCACTGACACCGTGAAATCTACAAGCAACGAGCTGCATTACCACAGAGGAACACACCCTGAACAGGCCAGGTGACCTAAATGTGTTACATGTATGTGGCACAAGAGGACGCACTGCTGCTTAGTATTTCTATATAGGCACTGAAGACGAGTAAAGGGAGTGACCTCCCAAACAGCAGACAGCATGTTTTTGCTCGAGGATCCACGGCTGCATGAATGTACAGTAAATACCAATAAAAATAAACCCTGAGCTAAATCTGTGACACGGTGTTTCTATCCAGGATTCTTAGTTTCGTTCCCTGGGCATCAACAGGCACTAGTTTTATGACCTATGGATGAGCTGTCTCAGTTACTCGTTCTCAAGCAAGTCGCACCAACCACAACTGAATGCTGAGTACAGTATATATCTGTAATTCCTCTAATGGCCACTAGATGCTGGCACCAAGACACGTCTGTACTTTTTATGTACAGTCTATGGATTGTACTCAACTCACTGAGAGTGACACGACTGTAATACTGTTTGTTTTTATTCCTGGCATCAAAATGGGCACAGGTTCATGACTGTGATGTTTGTTACAGGATCAATTATGTCAGCTCAAACTTTGTGACATGTACGTATCAAAACACAAGACTAAAAGCAGAAACCTGAGACGAGCCAAGATCTCCCGAGTCGACCGCACAAAGTTCCTGCGTGTTCATCAAGAGTGGCCGTGAGTTTTGAAGGTCTCTGTTGTTTTGTTGTTTAAAAGAGTGAAAATGACAGCGGCACAACAGAGAGGCAGCGCTTTGGTTGTTGCTCTTTGATCGTCAGGCATGACGGGCGCCTTTTATGACACTTTGAAGAGAAAGGTTGGGGGAAAATATACAGTGACAAAGTGTTAAGTAAAGAAAAAAACACACAGACACATAAACAACATCAATACAAACGCAGACCCCATCTGCTGTGAAAAGAAATGTCACTGTGCAGACACGCCTTGCAATACATTTCTAGTCTATACTATGTTCCTTCTACCAAACTGACATCGAGGTATCGAGTGAACTTGCTTGCCCTGCCTCTCTTTCACCTCCTCCGCCCTGCCTGGTAAGGGCAGCATTACAAATGCATGCTGCATGCCCAGGATTCTTTGATACTCACAACTTTATATTAAATTCAGGTCCAGATCATAAAGTTTCCACAGGTACCAAATGCAGTTGGCTGAATTACAGAGGAATGTATATGAAACGACGCACGCAACATCTTTTTTTTAGAGCAAAGTAATAGTGCAGCGATAGAAACATGGTAAGTTGCATTCAAATAGGTAAGCATTAATTAATAAAATGCTGGAGTGAGTAGATACAAGTTTCTATTCATGCAGCATGGAATTTGAAACTTTGTTAATACGGCAGCGTGGGAATACGAAACTGAATCGACAGTTTTAGAGAACATGGAGAATATGGATGGTCCAACCATCAACCAGCATCGGCCTTCCAAGCCATTCACACACTTACTGCCATAACAGAAAGCACCATTCAAAAGCATAAGAAGATGGGCCAAACGCTTGCCAACGGGTCAGCAGCAAATGGGCTGCAACTGCAGTGGGAGTCTCTAAAAATTTATATAAATTACACAGCGGCAAAAGCTGCGATCCACACACTGGTATAGATTCACTTTGCTGACCCTGACCCTGTAAAGCGTAAACTCAAGTTGTTTTCAGTATTCGAACAACCAGTATAGCTGTTTTTATGAAGAGGACAATGTCTGGAGTCCAGATTTGAACACGTGAGAATGTTGTCTCCCCTTTATGTTGTTGTCACATCATTATTTCACGCTGGAGGAGCACAATCTCCACATTATTCATGTCCACACTTTAATCGGCATTCAAACTTTGACTTGATTTCGTCAAATTTTGCAAAGCTGTGTTGCTTTCCTTAGTCGTCACTGCCATAACCATCCTTTTAGTTCCACTTCTATTTTTGCCAGCATGGTCTCAAATACTTAATTACAGCGCTGCCTCTCACCCGCCGCCCACATTTCTTTGATCCATTACCACGGTGGAGCCGTGAAACTGACAGCCAGGCATGCTCAGTCCAGCCAAGCCCCACAGCCATGTAATCAAACCTCTCGCCATCGTTTTATGGACGCGGCACTGGGAGGACTGGTGGGATAAGCCTATTGGAAATCAAGTCTCTTCCTACAGTTGCATGCACAATGGAGGGAGGCCTGCGGATCGGTCAGAGCAGCTTAAGAAGCACTCAGAGCTCTGTGTGTGTTTACATCAATATCCCGCTCCTCCGGGAAGAAAAAGAAAAGAAAGGACACAGAGAAGGAAAAGGGGAAGAGATAGAGGGAGAAAGGGCAGGAGCAAGGTGGGGTAGACATAACAGGAAACAAGGGAAAGGTGCACTGGGAGAGAGGATGAAGGAAGGAAAGGTAATAAGCAGAGAGGGAGATGGGAGGATTGATCCGGAGAAATGGGAGTTCAATGCTAAAGACGGGGGAGGGCGGGAGATCGAGCGGCATTAGGAACAGAGAGATAGAGAAAGCAAGTGAATTTGGAGATGAAAGGGATTGAAAAGAAGAGGATGTGGGTGGTGGGTGGCACTGGGAAGGAAGAAAAAGGATAGAGAGGGAGAGAGAAAGGGAGAATTCCTCTGGGAAGCGAGCCAGTTCAGTTGAACAATGGGAGTGCGTAGCAGTACTGATTAGGGTGGCGAGGTGGGAGATGACAATATGCTTACTGCTGTTTTTTATCCGGACTCGGGCTCTGCCAGTACAGAAGGCTCTCCACACTCAGCAAGACACTTTCTCTCCAACAAGCACCGTGAGCAATTAACCCAACCACCTGCTGCTCGCCAACAAATTGCCTCTCGTCATTGCCAATCCGAAAGAAGAAAGGCAGCAGAGTCAAAACATCAAGACACTGCTCAAAACAGTCACAAAACACTGCTTTTTCCCCTCCTCGAATGCACATGACCGCAGTGGTTCATACAGATTCATTCTATGGAGTGAGAAATAAAGCGTGTATCCATGTATGTGCACTACATCGATTGTTTTATTGCATGTGGTATGGAATGTACCATATCTCAAAGGATACACAGAAAGTGAATTCATCCATCTTAAAGGCAGATCTGGACCAAACCAACCACGGTGATCGATGGGGGCAGATATGGTGTTGCGGTGGATCAGAAACAATCAAGATTGCCGGACAATACTGAAAAATTGGTTTCTATAGAATCAGACAGCGATAAATTTAAAGCCTGTGCTCTCTTTGATTCTTTAAATCAAATGTCCACAGAGGAAGATAACACACCTCATAGCATTACCTGATAGTTGTACTGTGTGTGGTAAATTTGCATATTAATTGGAAGGCTGAGGAATTTTCTGATATATCAGTTTTGGAATAAAACCAGAGCTGGATGTCATGACTGAGCCTGAGATATCCAGCACATACTGAAAGGGCTTAAAACACCAAAATAACCCAGGCAGCATATGGTACAAGATTAAGGGCTAAAACAATGAGCCTAGTTCTATATTTGAAACTGTTAAGTGTTATGGCAACATTTGCGTCAGTCTGGACCATTTAAGACATGAATTTTTGGTGGCAGTTCATCTATAGTTATGGTCCAAAATCATTACAGCTGTCAGAGAGCACAAAGCTTTGAATTCAGCTGAAGATAAACTTTCCTGAGCGGGGAAATAGATTCTGGTCAACGTCTGAATTTATAAATTAAAAAAAAAACCATTGTATTAATTATTTGCAGCAGCGTTAAGATTTATAGATCCAGCAGTAATCTGATCACAACAGGGGAACAACTTTCCAGAGCATTTCCACATTCATTAACTCCACTTCTTCTTTACATAATTAATCCCTCTCTGGATTAAGATTTGAAAGCAGTAAACAAATTCGATCTCACATTACTGTACATGCAACTAATTTGTGAACACACACATATCCACACACACCTTGGTCTGAGGGTATCTGGGGATTTGTCAGCAAACTTTGGCAAAGAAAAATTCATCTGTTTGTTTGATGAGTAATCCCTCACACAGCGTACCAACCTCACAAACCCAGTGTTGACAGTCTCTTTTAAGCTTTGGAACGACCCTCCTTCATGGACTTTCTGATGGCCTTTCAACACTTCCTCCCCTCTTCACTGTCCACAGTGATGAAATATGACCTGATCTCTGTCTGTGCTGCACTCTCCGTCACACCTTTCTTACCTCACCGCCTCAAACTCTACCGCTCCAATTTCCTCCCTCCCTTACCTCCACGTCTTTTCGGACATTTTTTTTCTCTCCCTCGGCCGCCTGGAATCTCTTATTCAGCCCCAAACAAGGAAAGCCGCTCACCCTGAGGAGAGACTGCATGCTCTCTGTGTCAGAGGTTAAGCCCCTCAGTCTCCTCTTCTCTGAAATGCAATCTTCATCATTTTCTCTGTGGATCTCTGAAAAGCCACTGATGCAGCACAACAATCCATAGTCAGCTTTCTTGGCCGTATTCGTGGTTCTCCAACACAGTATGGAAATTTCATCTTATCTCACCAGATCACACAATATGTCCACACAGGGCCTTGTAAGTAAATGCATCTTTACTTAAACATACATCCACTGTTACTTTCTCCTGCTGGGTCTCCATCTGTTCACAACTCAGACGTATGTAGATCCCTAATCACTAAAGGGCCGTGACTGGTCTGACACCACTATCTAACTTTGGCACCATGACTTGTCGCTTGTTCCTTCATGAAAGGTTAATTAAAGCCATATTTAAATGATATGTGCGACCTCCAGAGAGGGTGCAAGTCTTAAAAAAAAAAAACGTGTAAGCAAATATGTTGACAGAGAGTAAATGTTGAAAAACATGCAAAGGCAAATCACATCCTGGGGAAAGTGCAATTTGTGAATATAGTTAAGTTGCTGTCTAAGAGGACCAGGACTTTGATGTACACCACTAGAAAATACCTGCACATTTGAGTATTTTGTCTTTTGAATTAGAACAAAACCAGTTTCGAGGTTGAGATGTGCAGGAGATATTTTTGGTAATGAAAATGGTCATGACAATACGAACACTTGTTGAAAACCTATTACCGGATCCATCATCTGCCATTAGATGGCCCATCACCGAGGCCGTTAATTTTTGGTAATGACTCATTATCTGAACTTCACACTGTCATGGCTTCATGACTGTCCTGCGGTATAATTGACACGGCTCTTTCTTAGGAATCTGAGCGACAGTGGATGAGCTCGCTGACCTCTGATAGCTCAGGAAGAACGTCAGCGTCGCTCATTAGAATCATTCTCAAACGCGGCATGCTTATTCCTGAGGCACATACACACACAAATCTTTACATCTAGCTTGCTATTACATTGTATATCCATGAACATACCACTTGGCTTAGTGCATGTCAGAGGTGCAATATCACCAACAGGTTGTTCATCAACAAACCGTGCCCGTTCGAGTTCTTTTACCCTCGTGAAAATGTCGTTCTGCTGCACTGAATTGCCTCACCATGGCACTGAAGAAGATATGTCAAAATCGCTCGCCTCTTTTTCTCTTTCTCTCTCACTCTCTATCTCTATTGTGCAGTTTGCTGAAGCGTCTCTGACAGACTTCATCCACCCCTACGGCCATACATGAGTGGACAGCAGAAGAAAAGAGGGAGTTTTTAATCCAATATTACCAGCACGGTGGCATTGCAGTGGAAAATTACTGGGTTTTTTGCATGAGAGAGATCAAAGTCATTGGCCTTATTCTGCCTTTGGTGCTTGGGATTAAAGTTACCCTCTTTCCATGGCCTCCTGATCGCCTGGCAACATCAAAGCAAATAGCACAAGCATCTGATTCATCAGAGAAAACATTTGTCAACAAACTCCCTTAACCAGGCAACTGTTAAAAAAAAAAAACAGGAAAAAAAAAATCAGGAATTGGTCAATAAATGGTAAGATATAAATAAAAACTTTCAGCAAGTTGGCAGGAGCTGCCGTTCAGTCCGCTTCTCCAAAGGCTTAGCAAAGATCCAGTTGGCAGCAGACTGTCCTCTGCAGAGCACAGATGGATTAGAAGCCGACAGTCCAGACCATGCTAGCGCACGTCAGAATGACAGATGTGTCGCTAAGGCCCAACACATGCTTTATGAAGGTCCTGGATTAGCCAGAACTCTCCAGCATAGTGGGAGTTGTGTGTGTGATTCAGAGGACGCCATGTGAATCATGATCCATCTCAGAGTTTAGTTCAGTGTGGAAGTGGCTGGAATGCAGAAAAGTGTGCAAACACGGGCTTAACGGCCTGTTCTCCGCCTCCCTATAAATGAATTCCTCATTTATCCACTTTAGACTCGGCAAAGTTCTCGGCTGCATGCATTCACACGTATATTTACAGGCAATTTAATGTAATACTTACATCAACTTTACTGTTTTCCATAAAAACGTAATACAGAGTGGAAAGAGGGGAAAGGAGAAAAAGTGCTGTGCTGCGCTTCAAAAGGGAAAAGTCATTTAATTTCAACGTTGTGTGTGAGAGGTGAAATGAGTTTTTCTATCCTGTCATATGAAGCAGCTCGGCTGCTCTTGTTCGGGAGAGAAGTTTTGGTGAAAAAAAAAAAATATTTTAAATGTTCTTAAACTCTGAAAATAGCAAAATAGCTGTGATTTAAAGCCAAAAAACTGCCAGACTAAAAATTAAAAAAAAAAAAAAAAACATTGGAGGAAAATGAAACATGACAAACACTTAATAAATAAATTATTAAGTAAATAGCCTGGGCTCAGTATAATTTCTGTATAATTCCAGAGGCAGTGAGACACTAGCCAGCATGATCAAAAGCAGCACATGTGGCACTGCCAACTGTGACCCATTGGATTTAGCATCACTCATTAGCGACGTCCGCTCTCATTAACCGACATCTGTATCTTAATTAAGCAAAAGAAGACAGGAATAGATGCAGGTGGCTGTCCAGGCCGGCTACTTAAGCATCCAAGCAGCGTTTCCACTCACCTTTATTGGGATTTAACAACTTTTATAAGGTACACGGGGCAGTGAGCCGCAGTCTGTTTGGATTGTTAATAAGGTCTGGATGATACTGCACGGTTTGTCAGGGCTTTTATGGGAAGGTGACTTAAAAGCAAAGCAGCAGTCTTCACTTTTGTTCAACGCTTTAACCCTCAAGACCCCACAGTCTTTAAATCCCTGACCTAAACTACACGATCCCGACCCCTTTTCCCCTGTGAAATCTGCCAACAGCCTTGTAAGCACTAAGATCTGACTCAATGCTAATGCAGACAACATGTACAAATCACTCCCATATAAATTATTTTGGTTTACACAGAAATTATTGATAGAAAGGCTTGTTCGTGCAGCAAATGTAAAATACTGAGAGTTCATGCAGATTCTGTAAATGTTTAAGATATTGATTTTCTTCTCTTTTGTCTTTGGAGAGAGTTTAATAAATGCCACTCAGCTTTTGTCTTTAATCTTTCCATCAGTTTATGGAAACCATCAGCGATTGTTTGCAAAGCTAAGATAAGAAACTGTTAAACAGAAAATCACCTTTAAAATGATATTTTTCCTCATTAAATGTGACATGACAGGTGCTCTAAAGTCTTTGTATCTACAGTCTGTTAAATCCTTTGCACTGACAGTTAACGGCTGCTGAAGGCCTTCTCATTGCTAATTACGATTTTACCATTATTATCCATTATGTATTAGCAATTACTGTTATTGATCAATTATGCAAGCAGTTGGAGATAGAGCAGGCGGTGGCAATGTCTTCGAGTGTTGTTTGAATTTTAACATCCTCTTTTGGTTTTTCTTCAAACGAACAAGCAAAGTGTTTCATGACATTTACATTGGGCAGTTTGACCAGAGGAATTCACAGTATGAAGACGGACTGGACTAGTCAGACACACCACTGTGTGTTAGTTTTAATTGGTGACAAATCTAAAAGCCTCCAGTACAGTTTGTATTGGAGCAGATGGGAGGACCATACCTCAGGCTTACAGGCTTTTACAGCGCAATTATTAAAATGATTTATCATTGAAATGACACAAATGGACTCATGGTCATTTGTTATTAAGTTTACAAGCTTTTAGTTTTTTATTTTACATTAATTTTATAAAGTTATATTTTCCTGAAATACAAGTCACCTCATAAAAAACTGCATGCACAAAAATGTGGACATCAAACTCGGTTATTCCACAGCAGTGTAAGATCAGAAAGTGCTTTTGAACAGTGGTTTTAACGGTTTTCGAAGGCACAGACATATGATGTCTGAGGGGCTCTTCCAATTAGCATATTTTGTCCTTTATTTTGGAGAACACGTTGAATAAATGAGGTATGTTCAGGATAAAATGGGACTTTAAGTTGCTCTTATTTGTCATAGTTATGACAAATAAACTATGATACATTAAGATAAGACAACTAAACAGGAAACTGTAACACTGTGCACGAACATAACCTCTGTTTGTTTACAAGAGAACTCCACGGGGCATCTTTAGCTAAAGATGGTCACAGTATCCAGCACTACAGGAAGCTGAATGCACTATACATCAACCCACCACTGGGATCTCCACACACTTCTTTCCTGTTCTGTATATACTGTAAAATTCAACCAACTTCCTGCTTTGGCACTCGACATACAGTACATTGTAAGGTATGGAATCATCCATTATGAATGCAACTCTTAGAGATACTAGGCAGGACAAGCCTATGGATCTACTTGGGTAAATCAACAGTGATACAGAAGAAAAGCTGAGTTCTTAAAACCCACACAACTTAAGAACAGTGTGTGTAGAAGCAGACGGAGGAAAAAGTTACACAAAGTTCTTTAACAACAACCATCAAACTGTGCACCTATCGCTGCATTCTCCAAAACAGAGAGGAGGGCAGCCAAAGAACTAGAGAGCCTCAGAGCTGAAATCATATTCCAACCAACCGAAAATTAATTAGGTCTATATGGGCAGTGGGACTGAACACAGACTGTACTTGTTTAATTAGGCTCCACGAATTTCTGACAACTTTCTGTTAAAGATGGAGATTTTTTCCGACCGTCTCTTGTACGGCTGCCCTGAAACGCACCACGGGGGGCTGTCGTCATGTGTTACACATCTCCCAGTAGACCATCTGTTGGTCCCACATACACCATATACCATCAGTGGATAAAGAATGTCACTATCTCTCTGAGGTTTGTTGATGCCGCCTTCATACATGCAGCCGCGATATTCTTATGGATAAAAGCATCCATCAAGAGGAAAAATGAGCATCTATGTATGTGTTTTAGAAAGTTTCCGTGTGTCCTACTATCGCTCTCACACATAAGCTTGCTGTTGAGCGATACTCATCATATCTAGATGAGATTCTGGCCGTCTCAGAGTCATCACTCCTGGCTGAATCTGCATCCGCCTCCTCCTCCTCTCCCTCCACTTCCTTTCTCCCTGCTGTACTGCTCTATCGACATTCAGTCATCCTGACAGATGTTTCAGTCACCTGGGATTAAAAATGAGGCAGAGGTGATTGATCACCTCCATTGTGAAGGATACAATTTTTAAAATGGCCCTACATACTGTAAACGGCAAGCAAACCACAAAAATATACTGTAAATTGAGTGCAGCTGAACAGATTTAATGTTAAGTCAGCTTTTAGAAACAGTTCCACTGTTAAAGAACTTATTAATTTGACTTATGGGATGTTGCATGAAGCCATTACTCTGTATGATTTCACAGAAACATACACATAGACATAGAAAACTAATTTCTCTAAAACGTTAACTTCTCGACAGTTCTATCATTCAGCTTGTGAATGCATCAACCACGTAAAAGCAGTTTTCTGCCTTTAAAACCAGCCTGGACATTTTATTGCTTGTTACTTTCCCACTTTTGAGCTTCTTTTTACTGAGAACTGTCTAATAAAGCAAAAGTGCCATGAAAATAGTCTTTACAAAGACATTTACACAGACCTGCTCCAAGACATGATGTGCCCCTTTGGGAGAGCTCGCTGGAAATCTGCTTTTAAAAACTACTTTCTGGTGTTTTTTTGGGCACAGGAGGGTGAACAAACCCTTTTAAGGGAATAAATGCAACACGCTTTCATATCATTGAGTGAATCTGAAATATAAATTACAGATACAAATGAAAATGCATTATGGGATTGATCAACTTGAAATGTCAAAGTTATCAGAGTAGTGTCTTTACCTAACCACAGAAAACTGTACAAGAATACAACAAGAGTGTACAGTGAGACGCTATCGACTGTTAAACCAGTGATGAATTGGTTTAGAGATTTATTTTGGAATCATAAAGTCCTCTGACATACATGTAGGAGGCTTTTTGAAAGGATGTGTTTAATTTTTCTTTTGTTTCTGGAAACATACTCGCAGCTCTTTGAAGAGACTCCTGTCATAAAGGCAAACTTGTGATGGGCAGATTTCTGGCACCAGCAACACGTAACTCTGTTTACAGACATGAGTGTAATAGACCACTATGTCATTAACCAGTCCATTGAACTGGCTAATAATATGACTTACATGACGGAGGCCAAACCATTGGGTGCCAGTTAGGTTTTCCATTGCTATCAATTTCACAGTGCGTGTTGTCAGCTGCTGTCATTTCTCCCCAATGCAGACCTGGGATACAGGTAATATTTGCAGCACAAATTAGTTTTTTTTTTCTCAAAAGAAAACTTAGTGGACTCGATTCAAATAGAAGATGGGGATGTTGGTTTCCAGAAATGCAGCGTGTCGGTTTAGCCTGGCAGGCAGCTAAATGTAATGTTGACAGAAATTAGCATATACAATGTGGAACTAAATTTAAAGTAGTATCCACATTATACTTATCTTCTTTGATTGTCTCATTAACATTTTCATACACAGGAAATCGGACCCAAAGAATTTTTTTTTTTTTCTGTGCTGCTTCTTCAACACTCAGAGGAATTTTAAGGCTTATACTGCAGCTTTTGATACTACATTAACGCCACAGAGGCTGAGCCAGGAAATGCTCTCACATCCCTAAAAACATCATCCTACTTAGTATCAAAGTCTTCTCTACTAGTTTTTCTAATTGATTCCCTGTGGAGTTGTGCCGCACACTGGCATGACATCTGAGATTATGAGGCGGGACCAGCTACGCTTTCTGTTCTGGTAGTTTGATCAATGAAGATTCGCTCATGTCAACCAAAAGAAAACAAAAAGGCAATCACGGAAAGACAGTTTTCTCTCTACACACTGAGTTTATATTGCAAGATTCAAATCTACAACGCAGTGGCTGCCTGCTGATTTGAGACTTTGAGATTCGGTCATTCGATATTGCAAACTAAGACACAAACGCTGCCAATAATCACAAAGCGAGGGGGGTGACACACAAGGCCGACGGCTATCACAATCACAACCCAGCCCCCACACGCAGCACACAGAGGTTGTTGGATGAGATGCGATAAGGAGGACCTTGCTGAAATAAACACCACCTCTATTTATATAAGTTTGCTTAAGGATTATAGCAGGTTACACTGTTTTTAAAAATACTAATAATTCAATCGCAACACAAAAGCACCTTCCATCTATAATTTATAGGTGCCTGTGGAGTTTTGAAAATGAAAAAACAAGGCTCAGTTCCCCCATAAGAAACATGAGGAGCTATTTTTATCTTCTTTTTTTTTGGATTAAAGACTTTGTAAGCCTTTTCTTTCCAGTCTATGAGGATGGTTCCTCAAAAAACTAAGCACTCTCAAATGGGATCAAATCAGAGAGCAAAACACACTAGAGTGTCTGATTGGAAAATGTTATGATTTTTTTTTTTTTTGCTTGTATTGGAGCATAATCACAGCTTCTTCTTTTTTCCAAACCAATATATTAATTAGAACTCCAAGCTGAATTAATTTAATCCTTATCAAATCTCATAGACCGGCTCGTGTTCTGAAGCTGCCAACATTTATATCATTAACTTCACATTTCATTTTCCTGTTTCACATGTAATTTAGCATGCCATCTGGTACCATTAAGGAGGGTGATTCAGGGAATCACTTAGCACTCTGTTGTACCTCAAATCTACTATTTCTGGATTTGAAGAGAATTAAGCTTAATACTTGGTGCAGGCAATATTGATGACTATCACTCCCACAGTGCTACAGTGTGTTCTGTTCATTGGTGGAGAAGCACTCACATCCTTAACTTTAGTAAAAATGCCAGTACAGCATGTAGCTAGTTGAGTTATCACTAGTTTTAACCTAAACGTCTAAACAAACATATTAAAAACACTTGAATATGTGATTATGCTTCATTAAGGCCGGTGGTGACAACAGTTCAAAGCAATGATATGAGCCAGGTTGTCATAGCAATGCAACACACTTCGTCCTGCGAGTTTTCCATTTACACATATCAGTCACAAATAACGACAACTTGAGAACTGATGGAGAGACGTGTCACTGACAAGAAAAAAAGCATCCAAATACATCTCGGCATCCAATGGCGGAAAGTTTAACTAGTTTAATATATTTCCCTTTTGCAGTACAGTAGAAGTTGTAACACAAATACTCAACCACTGGTTCTGTCCATGTGTCATATCACAGCAGATAACTGGTCATATCCTTTGTCCGAATGATGTCAGTACATCACATGAACTCAGGCAGTCCAACATTTCCCATCTTATCTACCTATGTGCTCTGCACAGTGCACCACAGCGGATCAAAGAAATTATTATTGGAGTGGATCTGCTGTTGAGAAATGGACTCCAGAAGGTCAGTGGGCAATGCTCGTGCCAGAGGAGACGAAGGGGTGGATGGGAGTTCCCCTGCGTCCTGTCTGGCCCCAGTGAGATTACCAGCGATGTAATAGGATCGTCTGTTTTCTCTAATAGAACACAGAAAGGCTAAGCCTTGGGTCTTACTCTCACTCCAAATCACCACCAAGGCAAAAAAAAAAAAATCTCTCACTCTACCTATATATGTCTACATCTATCTATCTGTCAATATATATATTTATATAAAAATCCATCTCTCCTTGCTCAGAGGAAAGGAAGCTTAGCTGCCTTTAGATGTGAGCAAAGATGTCTAGCAACCACGCAGTGGTTAGTTTGCACCGCAAAATGGGGCAACGTTTCCGAGCCACAAAAATCCCTGCTGAGCTGTAATGAGAAGTGAATAGACTGCGATAGGGAAGGCTTTGGCTGGATTTGTTTGTACAACAGCATTGTGTATTTCATGTTGTTTAATTGGCTCATTTGCAAACTGATGATACACATTCAGAGATAATGGAGTTTCTGTATTGAAATGCATGACACAACTGCACTTAGTGAAAGGCTGGAACTGGTACAAATGATGTCTCCTTTTTATTGACAACTCAAACATCACACTCCCAACGCAGCAAACAATCAGCTTAGTATGTCTGACATACTGAGAAGAGATACTCTTTCCTGTAGTGTGAAGTTATTTCTCACGAAAAGATTAAAGGAGTAACATATTCATTATAGCGATAATGCCACGGCTATAGGCCTACAGTGATGTTGAGATGCAAAACCCTTAATTTGGTCTCTTGTGGCGCTCTACTTCCATCCTCTGCGAGTACGTTATTTCTGAGAGTTGCTCCCATGAGTATTTCTCAGAAGAGCCTTCAAAGGCTCTGAATTTGTATTGTCAATAGATGTTTTGTTTCAGCAGGGGAATGTTTTTCAGAAGCAATTCCATCTGAAAAGATTTATTGATTGAATCATCCTTTTAAAGGGTGGCCCACAGAAGCGAAAAGAATCCACTGTTCATGGGAATGATAGTACTGCCGGAGGAGTAGCTGCTCCAGGTTAAACAGACTTCGGCCAACTGTCACCCGTCTGCCGAGTTGCTATAGCAACTGCATTTCATTCTTCAAACAAGATGCAGTGAAGTTAGGAGAGTCAAATTTTCACCGGAGGACAAAAACATTCAAAATGAATGTGGCTTGAAAATAAAAAATAAATAAAAACAAGGCTTCACATGATTTCAATTCAGCAAGTCAGTTATCAAAACAGATAAACGCCGATGTCTGTTCCCTATCCCAAGGCCTGGAACAGCAACCATCTGTTTCTCAGAGAACAACATTTGCATTTCTCTTTAATGAATGTTCCGACACTGCAAGTATAGTCTGCCACTGTGGTGATATGGTCTGGGGATGTTAATGAAACCTGAGGAGGTTGCGAGGAGAAAAATCTAAAGTTGACAGCTACATTAGCCACATCTAATCCATTCAATTCCCATTATTTCAAACAATAGGAGGCATAAACAATACATCCCCATCCTGCAAACGCTTCCTGCAGCTAAAGCTATTTGACGCCAAACTTCTGGAGGAGGGAGTGACTGCAGGGGACGCCAGAGGAAAGGTAACAAATACAGACTCCACACTGGTAGTGACTAAAGAGAGGCTCTTTAAAAGAGGAGAGAGACTCTGTGAAAGCAAAGCCCCAGTGTGTGTTTATCAGCGAGCAAGGCCACATCTTTCAAGCAGCCTTGATTAGTGGCACAGTCAGTTGCTGTCACCTGGAAACCACTTATTTTTTTTACTACATACGAGTGCACATCATAGCAATGTATGCCTATAAATATACTTAAAAAATAATTCAGTTCCTGTAGACTCAAGGCCTTAAGCAGACTGAAAAACATGCCTGAAAAATATGGAGTCTATTGTGGTGCATAAAGCATCAGAAAATCGAATGTCCTACTCTGGGTCAGACAACAACATGTCCGGCTGGTTGACTCTCTCCCAGTGCCTAATTTGTAAATCAGAAGGTCCCAGAACACGGAAAGGTTCCTGTTACGGAACGTCAAAAAAATCCACAGTGCCCAGAGCACATTGGACAACGCTGTGAAAAATAAACAAAACTATCATCACAACCAAAGCATTACTTATTTACATTTAATAATCAGGGCATTCACAACAATCACTCAAAATCAGCAGGGGTAGGTGCGTAGAAACAGCAAGGGAATTATGATTAACTTCAACAGGAAACAGCTAACAGCTAACATTAGATCCAGTCAAATAAGTCCTAATCTGGGAGGTCCCTGGATCCTGTTCCAGCAGGATCTGCCCTCACCTGCTCAGGCCAAGCTCTCTCTAGCCTTTACACCAAGACTGCTTGTCTGTGTAATTATAAAGCAAACCACTGTCAGTGATCGTCATACAGTACATTCTGTGTGGGTGATATCAGACTAACTTTTAAACAAGGTTGTAGAGGAAGTAATATTATTGAATTGCAAATCAATGTTCTTGAGCTACAGTATATTATATGGAAGCAAATCATTGCTATAACAATTTGCATTATATCAGCAACTGAATAGCAAATTTTGAAATGTAATCACAACTAAATACTTAGTGTTGAAACTGAACCACCACTGAGTTTAGCGCACTGATGCAAACGTTCGTATTCACTCGCTGATATAATTCAAATGATTACAGCAATGATTGGCTTCAATATATGACAGTGAATATATTTTTTTTCTGGAAATTATGATTAAAAAATTATACTTATACTGTTCTGTACTTTTGAGGAGTGGGGCCACAGCTCGTCTCAGTACGACATGCTACAGTATGCTGAGGCCAGTTTATTGCTTATTCTCTCCACTGTAAGCCGAGAGCGTGTTGCACATGCTGAGTTGATGTCAGTAGGAAAATTGCATTCCCTTGGCTGGCCTGGCAAAGATTCCTCACTACTTAAACAGGAAATGAGTAACAACTGAAATAAATAAAAGGATTTTTTAAAGTTAAGATTAAGGTTCTTAAGATCTCCGTACTAGCTGAGAGACGTCGGCGATTACTGTGCGAGTCCTACAGTTTGCACAAGCTCAACACACCTCTGTGTAGGGAAAAGCTGATGCAGCTGCACTCAGGTCAGGTGGTGATGTGCACACATGTGGATGGCAAAGAATGAATCCTCGCAGGAAAGTTTAATTTTCCCGGTAACAATAAATACTACTATATATATAATACTATAACTACTAAATAAAGAGAAAATACAGAATGCAAAAACAGTGAGGGGCTGCAGCTGAAAAATACTGAAACGCAAAAATTTGCTGTAATTGAGATCTTAGTGCAACAGACTCAACCTTTGTTAAATACCAAAAAACTGCAACTGGCCGACATGCTGTCTTAGATAAAGTACATACGTGTATTATCGCAGTGGTGAGCAGAAAGAAAAAAAAGGGATCTCCCAGGGGTTGTTATTGACTGAAAGAGAGTCTGTTCCCTCATTTACATACAGTACTCACTGTCGTAGGCTGCCTCAGTGCCCCTATGATAAATGAATCAGACGGTGTGTCAGTTTTCTTCATTTAATTATGTGCTTTTTGGTTGAATCCTATGAATTAATCATCTAATTAAATGCAAATGACAAGGCAAAGTGTTGCGAACTGACTGGTAACGGGGATCTGTTTTACCCAGTGAGACTTTTGTTTTGTTTTGTTTATTAGAACAGGCTGGTAAAGAAAGGTGAGCAAGGAGAGAGGAACTGATGTTAGGAGCTTTAGCAAAATGAGCTCACCACGGGGTGCTCCGTTTCCCAAAACTGGTTGTTGACCTCCATCTTACAGGGTGCGAGTGAGTAACAAGCTCCCAGGAGAACAGCACCTGAAAATATGTCTGTTTAATGTTAAGTCTTTTATCTTCAGAGGTAGGAAGAGGGGTGGATTCTGCACCTTTTGTTTTGGTTATTCATTAATTTGCAACAGCTCTTGCCTTAAAAGAGAAATCAGTTGCACTTTGACCTGTCTTTGATTTCCCCAAAATACATTCATTACTGCAAACATTTTGTGTTCCCCTGTGTTCACAGAAGCACTGCTGAAGTTCTGACTGCGCATGTAGGATGCACTTTACCCATTCTGGTCAAACAGCGAGTCACTGAACAGCTAGTACTATAGATTTCTGTGAGATTAGACAGCAGAGAACAGTAAAATTAAAGGAGGCGATCCTGAAAGTAACAACTGCTGCAGGCACACACACTCATTCACCCAGAATGCCTCGTTTCTCAGCGCACAACTATTTACTGTGACAGTGTTGAAATCTATTTCTGTAAAACAGAGCTGAGATATGAAAACATGAAACTCGAAACTACTTTAACTACTGAACACACTGAGCTATTGTTACCTGAAGACCCTGCAAAATGTGATGGTGCTAAGCTACATGATACAATTAAATGGCCTTCGTTCAGCGGTGACATGTACACAATGCTACACGCTGTATTCGGTTGATGTAACCCCGTACGTTGTGATAAATGATAAACATTTCGTTTAGGTTATGGAACAAATGTGGTCATTGAATTAGAAACAGGAAAAGAACAGAGGTCTAACAACTAGAGGTTGAACAACATCAACCAACTTCCTATTCTAAACTCTCAAATATCACATGACATAATTATTACTGAAGGGATCAGAAGTGGTGCTACAATATAAAATGCTGTCTTAATTTACGAGACCATGAACATTTCTATTTACTTCAGGACCCAATTAAGTGATTTGATAGGGTGATAATTGCAATAGTAATTAGTGTTACTGTAATTACAGGGCACGATTCAGATGGATTACTCAGATAATTCAGACCATTCAAATGCCGCCTATGTTTCACCAGTCAGATCTATCTGTGGGTTAATCTATAGGTCAATGAGATATTTCAAAATCTCCTACTGTGCTTCAATCTGCCTCTACCTCAGCACGCTGCTTCCAGCACTGAGCGTGAATTAACAACGTCTCTACTGACAAAAAGAAAATCACTCGGAAGGGCAGTGGCTTCCTGCAGCTAAGAGAGAGAGTGAAGGCTGAAGCGCTTCTATGTATCATAGTAACTTACACAACAACACCTTATCTTCTTCCACATTCAGTACATCCGTACAACGTTAATCTCAATTAACAGATGTGAGAAAAGCAGTCTAAGAGGGTTAAATATAGCTGAAATCATGGGAACAATAACAGGTTTGAGCGATATGTTTAAGGTAACCCACTCATGTGATACTGGAGATAAACCAAAGCAAAGGGTTGATAGTACTGAAAGCTGGCCTGCTTATCGATGCATATGTACAAGCGTGCTTGTTTATGTGTGGCAGCTCCAAGATAAGTTGCACTGCCTTATCTTCTGTTGCACTATCAAAGAACTCAAGCACAATTCAACACAGATTTGAAGAAGCATCTGGCTCCCTGTTACACCGGGGCCCTCAGGAAAACCGTCGCTGCTGCCTCCTTCAGATTTTAACAAAACAGAGAAAACAGCATAAAATAAGACGACATCTGTTCCTTCATCCACACCACTACTGTCCAAGGAGGAAACAAACCGAACTGGTCCGTGAATGAATTAACATGAACTGCTATATCTCATTTGATCATGTGTTTTTTAATTTGACATAAATAAAGCTCAAAGGATGCAAACTCTTTCATCTGAAGCTGATGAAGCCACCATGTAATGTGTCCTGTATGCTAACAGACATCTCATCCTCATCACCACAGCTGACTTTTATTTCCTGAACTGACTCTAAATGTGCTTTGTGTCCAATTACTTCACGCCATTCAACGCATGTGTTCGTAAAAGCTCATTAATGCAAAACTGCAATTTGCCATTAAGATAAAATATTAGCAGAAGCTGCTGATAAACACATATTATGCATATCATGGGCTTTTAAAATTTGCAGCAACCCCAGGCGGTTGATATCAAATACTGTCGCTAACTAACCCCAACCTAATTTAAATGGACTACCTGTGGAACCATTTAATTTGAAATAGCAAGTGCGGGGCTGCGGAATGACAGCTGAATCCATGCAGATGAACACGTAGACGTCATGAGACTACACCGCAGTCGACACTTTCGTGCCCACTATGAGCAAAGTCTCTGAGGCACTCTGACATTTCCATATGAAATACATCTGGTTTGCTGAGGTTCCAGAGCAATTTCTAGCTCGACATCCCCCCCCCCCCCCAACCCTCACCCCGCTCAGCCTCCTCCTCAGGGCTGTTTGTTGCAAAAGCATTTGCTGGTTCAAACAGAAACGTTAGATTAGACCCGAGGGACACAAACACCATCGCAACAGGAGCAAATTGGGAACTGAATGAAAGAAAAATCAATTATGCCAAAACTCGTTATTAACAATTAGCACTGGTGAGGGGGCTTTCTCTTGCTTTTGTTGTGGCTTATTGTTTTGAGAGTGGCATCCTAGGCAACTGGGGTTGTTTGTCTGACTATTGTCTTCAGTGCTGATTGTCACTGCCCAAAGAGGAATCTTGACAAATATAGTTTATAAGTCTGCAAGTTTTACAGGAGACAAACCGTGGGAGTCACAAGATTGAGACATGGTGTTTTGTGTATGTGACTGAGCTGATTATTTAAATTTGGTTTACTTTTTTACAGTTTAGTGAACTTTAGATCATTGAAAGTGTAACATTCAAAAGTTTTGGCATATTAGAAACTACTGTAAAGTCACTCACTGCTTGCAAGATTGTCACTAAAGAGGTTAATACACTTGTCTAGTTTTAAAAATTAACTTGAACAACAATTAACAATAATAATAGGTGTTATTATAGCCCAGAATTCAGAAGTACAATGACGTTTTCTGCCAATAAAAATACCAGCATTCACCATGCACCCTACCGTACCACATTTAACTGAGTTGGTGTTTAATTTCACACTAATCAGAATTAATTTACCATTAAAGAAGGCAGCCAAATAGTGTTAAATTAGAGATTAAATAATGTATCAAAACTTTAAGTGGACCACAAACTACTCAGTATATGAAAATGCAATATGCTGACTATGTATGTACGGTGTATAAAAGCTGCTCGTTCCTTTTAGTCTCTGCTCCTAAAGGACAGATCACACAGATAAACTTTTCTGTACCTAATAACATCAACTTCTGATCAGCTGTTTCAGCACATGAAGCAGCTTCAAAGTTAGGAACACAGTTCAGCTCACTTATCTGTGTCGAGGACGTGGCTGATCCGCCCCAGGGCCCCTGCGGGCCAAGCTGGGCGACCCCTTACATCCAATCACAGCTGGCGAGAAGCTGGTTGGGCAATGACGAGCAGCTGGCTTTGTCACATTAGCCGTGACCGTGTGTGACCCCCGGGCGGGTTGGCAGGCTGCTCGTTTACCAGGAGACCTGAGAGGTAGCTCGGTGTAGGGACCGGGGAGGGAAATGAGCCGGAGAGGGCGCTGTCTGCGACAGGACGCTGGTGGACTACAAGAAAAGGAGAGACGCTCAAGCGTGCTTTCTCCCCAGCTCAAGCTGGCCGGCAGCCAACCGAAGCAGATGTCATATGCTGATTTGGTGACTCGGATGCTCCGGGGGGGTTATTTATAAAACGGTCTCATGGTCAAACGTGATTTTAGCAATGTGGTAGGCAGGTAGAAGATGTGTTTGTTTACAGAAGTTAAAATGTTGGATGCACACCTTTGCTTTCCTTGCGGCAGTGCTGGGCCGATAGAGGCTGTGTGATGTACAGCTCACACATGGCACATTGGAATGTAAAATACGAAGTAAAACCACTTCCAAGGTGGACCTTTTCAGATCTGGAAGTCAGTGCTATACTCTCCTAATCTAAGGCTCAAATGGAACAACCAGGAATATTTTTTAAAAAGAGAGGACAGAGCTAACATGCGGGAAATTAAAGTTAATTTTAATAGTAGTCCTACAAGCCCATCATTCAGACAAAGCCATAACGTCAGGACGGTAATGCCCGAAAGTCAACTGAAGATATAACCTTTGAACAGAGGTTAGACCAGGCAAAAAGAAATAGCTGCAAGGCTAATTAAACTTTTATAAACTTTTATGAAGTATAAAAGCTGTTTCAGACAATTTCAATCCATTATTATGCAATATCAAGTTTGACTGTCAATGATTTATTCTTTCATTTGGCCACATGAAATGAACCACATGGAAGGTAATTATTCTGAAGCATACTGAAATCTAATACTTTACTGACAGGATACTTGTTACTGCAAAAAGTTATATCAGATGGGTGTGTTTTCTGTGGGGCTGCACACAAACCTTGAAAAGTTAAAACTAAAGAGGTGCTGCTCTGAGGCTTTAACTGTGAAGCAGCTGCCTGCGTCAAGTTTGCATTAACATTAATTTAACATTTCAAAGCAGGGATGGCTTTACATTACAGTTCTGACAAAGCACGGCACTGGGGAACAGACCTGCAAACACTGAGGATCAATCTGAAAACACAACAGTCATCTAAAGCAAAACTCCACATGACCACGACATTATGCAGGAGCTAAGCGAAGCCTTGTGCTTCTTATTAGTCTGCCTCCCTCTTCTATCCGGAGGGTACATCTACTCTCCAGTCAAGCCCACCCTGCTCACTTTGATGAGACAGAGTTACCATGGAGAGCCGCAAGCCTCAAAGGAGCCCAGCAGCCCTGTGTGAAGCACCTCTTTTCAGTACCAAAACTACAAAACACCCACAGGGAAACGTGTTCAAAACAATGTGGAATGAAGAGACCCCTTTGTCACTGGCTTTTTGACGTCGCTGTCAGCTCATAACAGATATCAGATAGCTATGAAGCACAGCCTATAGTTGATCTGTGACATGTAAAAAAAACAAAGGATATGAGCAGGAACACCTGCAGAGTGAATATAGCATCAGATTTCACCACTTTGAAGGTGAACACAGAGCCTAAACTATAAAAAAGTGGATTCAATCATCTACATTATAAAAGGAACTACTGCTGTCTCAAATACCTTTACTGGGTCTTAAAGTGTATTATCAGGCAGTGACTCATCAGCCATTACTTCTACTGAATTCTCGTGTCATATATGGCTTTAAAAATGTATTAGAAAAACCACTGTTGCCATTACCTCAAGAGTCTTTCTGAAATTAAGTGGAGAACAGATGTTTCACACAGATTACTGTTTACATACTGCAGCTCTGGAAAGCACTGTCAGCTCTAATGCTGTGATGTTTCTCACCATATGTGAGTCAGTTTGGTCCAAAAATTTTATGGGGACATTGTGTTGTGCAAAACGATTACAATAACTGATCTGACAGGAGCACTATAATTAAAGTTTCAGCACAAAATAAAATGACATGAAACTTGCTACGAAAAGGACATTTTCTTGTAGTGCAGTCAGCTTCTCTGTGACTTTAGCCCAATGACAAACATTAGATTATCGTCAAATATGATTAAATTTATATTTTCTTCCAATTCAAATGCAATTTGCAGCCTTCTGATTTTATTTTGCAATCATTTATCACTTTAAAACCCACTTTTAATTAAATATATATAAATATATATTTAAACCTGTTTAAAGAACTCAGCACTAATCATAATACAGTGTATGATTACTGTTACTAAAACAAAATTTGCCATTTCAGAGACTATTTTCTTTCATTCATTTGTTGATTCAACAGCATATTTGTGGCGATAAATTCACAAAATGACAACGACGCGGGCAGGTCGAGGACTGGGATTTAAATAAGGAGACAGAAAAGACAAATAACTTTTAAAACTTCAGGGACACCGGCTCAGGGACAATGGCTCCATCTCTACTGAGTTAGCTGCACCTGGACGATTCACGTGTGTTTAGAGACACACAGCCATTTCTATTTATGTAGTGCATCAGCAATCATTCTCAGATAGCATCTGTCACCTTTTCATAGGTTGGACATCTAATTTTGAAGCAGGATCCATATAACATATTAAGTAATGGATGTGTGTGTGTCTTTCCGCCTTTGTGGGTTGCATGGTCTCTAAAATTAAAGTAAGTTAATTTAGCGGTCTATTGAGTAGTCCATTCTATTTCCCATCACATCCCAAGGTGACAGCCTGATACTCTATGATACACTTTCATGTTGTTTTGAAGAGACAGCGGGAAAGAAAGGGTAAGCGGGGGGAGGGGGAAGGGGGTGTTGGGGGGACAAAGAGATGGCTGGTATGTTTGCTGTGTCCTCTCCTCATACACTATAGTGCTTTCTCTCAACCAACGTGCTATTACAGCCCCTCTAATCAGATTTGCCAAGCAAGGCCAAATGCAGGGCTCCTATCTTGACTACCTTAACGCAGTGACGGGGGTGAGCCCTTGGAACCCCTCTTTGGACAGGCAGCTGAAATAACAGTGATCACTCCTGACAGGAGCGCATGAGTGGAGAGTGCACTCACATTTGGCACAGCGCTCAAATGTCATTTCACCTTCGTCGCACACTAAAAGGTGACAGGCTTCATCCTTCTTGCCACAGGGACAGGTTGGCTGTAGGCGAGGACTCTGGGAGTGTACAACCAAACCAACAACGACTGCAAAAATGTAATGAATCAGTCAGTAGTGACTGACAGACAGACCACAAAATGAGCAGATATGTTAATGATACATAATAAAAGTCACTTGGGCAAGACTGATATTCAGATGTGCGGTCTATAATTAGATAATGTTTCAGGGCTATGTTGATGGGATAATGCGGCTGAATCAATAGCAATAACACGGCCAATAATAGGTCAAGAATCATCTGCGTGTATCTGAATGTTAGCGTGGCTACAAAAACAAAGAGGAGGTGGATACACGGGCAGTTCTTATTGCTGTTTGCGAGTATTTAACTACAATAACAAAGTGCAGCACCACATGAAAAGGGATTTTCCCTTTGAAGCAACCACATCACAGCCACAGAGCTGCTACAGAAGACTGTCATATTAAACTAAATTGCCAATTAACAGCTACATAACAAGCTGTTATCAGAATGAAAAACAGGAGAAGGAAACTGACAAAGTCATAGCAAAGGCGCATAGTTGGTGCGCTTCATGTTGTTTTGAGGCATATGAGCCGAGCAAAAAAAATAAAAATGAAGTAAATTAATAGCTCTGGTCATCATTCCTCCTGGTGATAACGGCACCATTATGATAATATTTTACTCACAAAGATAACTTGCTAAGTGGTTTATGTCATGTATGTAAGCAGCAGAAAAGCAGTAAGAAAATCACACACATTTAAAATTTACCTATTTTGTTTTCCATATAGGTCTTACAGAGTAAACTTGGGTGTTTGTTTCTAACCTACAGTGTGTAATCACCGCTGCTGGGCTTTCTGCCCGATTGGACGTCATTCCAGAGATGTCACAAATGCTATTATACCATAACTAACAGGAACCATGACCAAAACTCAATGAGCACAATCTTCTGCCTCAAAATATCCACAAACTGAACACCTCAGTGTCACAGTCTCGATCCATCGTGCCAGTACTTGCAATATGTTTTGAGTATCTACTTGACACAAAGTACTATTGGTATATACAGTACAACAAAGTATTTATGTATATCCGGCATACACAATCATACATATACAGCTTTTAGAGTTATGCAAATGAGTCTTTCCTGCTTTTCCCTGGACTGTAATTGTCCATAGTCCATCCTTTCACCACATCTGGAATCTAATCGATATATTACAGTACAGTCAGAGGAAACGTTATGTGCTATTATCGTTAGGTAACTGGACACGAGTGCCACCGAGCCTCATGCATCTAAGACCATCACGTTAAGACACACAACCTGCTGCATGAGTCATTGCTCATCCTTCTCTCCACATCTGCAGACACTTAAAGAAATGAAGTTTCACGAACAGCAGGATAAAGCGAGAAGCCATCCGCCGCCTTCCTGATCCTCACATCAAAATATCACCTAACATTGACAGGACGTTGTGGAGCACACGGAGTACAGCAGATTTACAATTCCTTCCCTCTCAAAGAACTAGAAGCTTCTCCCTTTGAAGAAATGATCCATCCTCCCCTGGCACACAGCTGTGGAGGACTAAAGCTGATCTAAAGGCAGAAGCTGACCCTATTCTTTAACAAGTAGATTCATAGATAGTTAGGTATTATACTGTCTACACATGTTATATTCCTACCTGTAGGAAAGTATTTCGACTTGTTTTATGAGACTTGAGTGGACTTTCTAGCTTTGATAGCTAATTTGTGAACTTACACTAAGATTAATTCCTGCCTCCTGTCAGGGCCTGAGCTGCTGTGACATTAAATCAGTTAAGTCACACTGATATTCCTTTTTCTGCAGCTGACCAGTAAAGTTAGCAAATAACTAGAAAGAAACATGTTTTGGCTTTTGGACAGTTTGATGCATATTCTGCTGTTTAACCTCTATCCAACCCAAAGAACAGTGTTCATCTTTTCTTATTATTTCTTGTAAGTGATTGATACAGCAGAGGAAGGAGACAATGAGATAACAGGCACAGTATCAATCATCATTTGCAGAAGGTCATCGGTGTGGACACTGAAACTGCTCTGTCCCTTCTCCTCAGTTTTAAATTTAACGTCCAGTCGACTTTAAGAGTCTGGACATTATAGTAAAATATCCCACAATGATGAATTAGGTACATTAATAAACTTGACCTTCAGAATGATCATTATTCTTATACAGGGATCTTCTATGGATGCGATGTACGTTCCCTAGCACAGTCGTATTGTATAATCCTATTGATTATGAGTATTTAATTAGTTTGACCTACAGAGGTATCACATTAACGTTCCAGGGAATTCAATTAAGACCAATGCTGGAAAAAATGTCTTACAAGTAATGACAACAACTGTAGCCCCTTGCTCCTAACGAATATTTTCATGCTCTTATCTACCATCTGCTGCTCTGACAAGGTGTTGCTTCTCTGTGATGGTTAATTATGTGCTGTAGCCCGGCAGAAATGCATTAGTGGAAGCGCTCTTCTCTAGTTCACGCAATGAACTCAACCTTCAATGTTGTTAAACTGATTAAGCCTCGGCTCAAAAGTTACTAAAAGTTGAGCATAGTTTTTCGACCATTATAAACCTCAAACTTCATCCAACATTAAAGATTTTCATCCTATTGTTGCCCGGCAGCAGGTACAGACTGTTAATAGCAAGAGAAATTCTTATCATTCTCTATATCACTCTCTCTCTGAAATTCCTCTAAAAGGTCTAAACATTTTTAAAAAGTCTCAAATCTCCTGTATGTAATCATGAACTGAAAGTTGCTAAAACAGTCTGCTGAGCTCAGAGGAACTGCAGACTTCATCACTACAGGTGACCCCCTACTCATACGACAAATCATGTAATCCACGGACACAATACTCCATTAAAGCAACACCAATTTTCCCAAGAAACATTTCATACACAGGATGCATTTAACCTGTAGACCATTACTAACATTTACCTTCTATGTGCTGTACTAAATTAAAATGTAGTGTACATTCAACATTCTTACCTGATCATCCGTAGCTCCAGATCATGTCCCCGTCTGGCCACTGCTTTCAGCTTCTGTCTCCGTCCTCCTGTTCCTCTGTGCTGCCTGGATTATGACCAGATACCATTATTTTACCAGAGGAACAATGACTGACCTTGATGATCATTTTAATTTAACACTGGATATTCTGCTTAAAAACATGTTATATTATCTACTGTGTACAATCTTAATTTTTAAAGTTAAAAGTAACAAGTAACTAAAGCTCTCCAATAAATGTAGTGTGGTGAGGCTACCTCCTACCTTCCTCTTAAATGTAGTGAAGCTTCACTACTTCACACCAAGCAGCAGCACATGAGACTTGATCTCAGACTTAAGATCAGTCTTAATCAACTGATCTCAGCAAAAACCTGCAGCCACACGGCCCTGTGTGGAACAGCTTGGACACCACTGGTGTAACACATCTCTGACAAGACAGACAATACCTGTCACTGCACTCCTCTGATCTTTAGTTCTTTCCTCCTGAACACAAACGCACATAAACAACACACCCCACAACTCTGAAACTCACACTGACACTGCTTCAGTTTACATTTGGTGTACAATGTACTCTTTCTTCATGCGCAGCTCCACCTATATAACACCAGAATATTCACAGCCTGCTGAAATCTGTTGGCAAAGCCTCAAGTCTGCAGCTGCGCTATGGAATTTCAGCACAAATGATTTCTGGAATATGTCTCCAGCTCCAAAGCCAGTGCTGCAGAAGCAATCCAGCTATCCTGAACTGAAGGAAATTACGATGCCTCATCACATGGCATGTTGGGAAAAATCACTCAAAACATCCCATGCTCTGAAATCATGATGTGCTGCTGATTCAGACGATGCGGCAGTAACCCTATCATGGATCTGAATATAGATATTTCATCTTGGCTGGATGCTTCCCCTTTGATAGTCTTATACATATTCATTAGCCGTGATATCCACCAGAAGGTTATTATCCATAAATGTCACTCAGTAATTAATTAATCCTGTCTGCTGGTTGCTCTTCCTGCCTCATTAATGAGCCAAGTCTAGCTGATTGTATTCATATTCATGTGTCCAAATATACAGCTCTATTTCAGATTCAGATGCCAGAATATTTCACTTCATTAGCAGCAGGAATCGCCGGAGGGCCATTTGACAGGCAGGATCTGCGTTCTGAGTTTCCTGTCAGCGCCGTGCACAGGATCCCGTTTGTCTGTTTGGGTTGTTACAGTAATGGGGGAAACACGTGGCTCTGAAGTCAAAAGTGAGCGAATGTCTTGGTCGATGAGGCAAAGTTTACTCACATTCGAATGAGAAGCACCTTCGACGGGTAATGCTGTCCAAGGAGACAATTATGGGGGTAATTTTGTGCTGTTTAGCAAATTGATTTTTAAAGCTACCCCAGAGGCACATCTATTACTGTTGGTTTGAGTTTTAATAAAAATCCAATATGAATTTGCACAAAGCCGAGAGGAGTAACTCTGGCACATTAGGCTAATAGAGAAGAATACCACAGCTCACGAATGGCTTGCAAATAGTTTGACATTTACCCTGCCATGCACTCAATTATTGGGTGAGAATTTTATCCTTAGGCTCTGCTCAGTTATGCGTGGTGCTTTCTGCAAATGGTAATAATCTATATAGGCTTTAAGGGACACTGTAACACATGCTCTGCTGATATGTGGCCAAAGTGTACCCTTAGCAGGATGGCTTCACGCTAAGAGAGATAGCATCATAATTGGAAGCTCACATGTCAAATCCCTCAACACTGGCCGGGTGCAAAATGCTCTTCAGTGAAAACACTAAACCCCTCCTCGCACACTGTCACTTGTGATAGGAACATCAGCAAAATGTATAAAACATAAATGTAAATTGAATGACTTGAGCAGAGGGCTTCTTTTGTGTGCCCAAGGCTTCTGATTTAAATTGCCCTCAGTTGGCTCTGTTACAGTCAACTACAATCCTGCAGAAGTTTGTGAAAGTCATTGAGTTTACTGGTTATGTTAGTAATGTTTGAATGTGATGGGAAAGCTTGGCTACTGGCACGGGCAGATCATGGAGAACACATTCTTTTAAACTAGAGATAATATTTTAGTTTAGTTTCAGTTATTTATTACTTCAGTCTGTGAAGAGTATGGTCAAAACTGAACAAGCTGTGGTACATTTGCATGTCCAGCAAAAAATTCGTTTACTTGTAGCTTTTGTTTTAAATGAATACTCCACTGATTAAGATTTTTACTCCTTTTACATTGTTGAACTCACTGAGTAAAGTTTTATTTTTAAATAAAAAAGGGTCAAAATTAATTTTGAACTTACATGATCAGTAAAGTTAACCCCCTAAGACGTCATGAGGGGGACCTGAGTGTCCTGAATGTCTTGCAACACAGTTCATGGCAGTCCACTCAGTACTTGTCAAGGCATTTCACTGAAAAACACAAACATCAAGCCAATGCAGATCACTATGGACATCGGCAGCAAATTTTGTGACATTATTATTATCAAATAATTGTAGAGATATTTTACTCTAGGCCACAGTGTTAGACTGATAGACTGACACTAGCATCCCTGGAACCACCACAGCACCAGCGTGACTTAAAAGAAATGGCAAATGACATTAAACTACTTTTAATGTATTTCTATTTTCCCAAGATTTTTAAGGTTAAAACTGACTGATTGGGAAATATCTGAGAGAAAGTCAACAACACCTCTCCAACTCCCACAAGTGATGCCATGACTTACATGATGTAAGTCATCCTGTAATGTGTGTGTGGCGAGTCATACCTCGGGGTCCTTGGGTGCAGCATGTAGAGGTTAATAGTGAAGGGAGAGGCTGAATCTCATTTGGCTTTGGCTCTGGCAGGGATTTTCCTGGAGGAAATTTTGAATACATTAAACTCATCTTTCCTTTTATCAAACCTGAACACATAGGAATATCTCAAATACACTGTCACCAAGCTTAAATCTTGGCTGTTGTTTTCAGTCCAGGAAAAAAAAGACATTTGAGATAATAATAATAATAATAATAATACTAATAATAATTTGAGAACATAATTTTGACTGGAGAGCGACACACACTTGCTTATTAATCCTAAAAGCAACAAATCACCATGATTAGCTGACATTGGCTGTCTTTAATCAAGCTTTGTGGTTAATTCACTTTCAAACAACTTGAGGAATTTAGGGCAGAGAAACCCTCAGTGACTTTCAAATGCAAGACAACTAAGTTTCTGTTGTTGTACCAAAGTGAACTGACTGCAGTCATGTTGTTAGTCACAAGAGACATTGAGCTGATTCAACTGAGAAAAGATTTATTTACCTGACACATCACATCATACATCACATCCTATTTATATATTTCCTTTTGAAACAGGGAGTTGGGGTAAGGCCTCCTTATGACAAGGTGGGGGGCTCAGAAAGGGACTCAAAAGTCCAGTACACAGGAATAGGCAAAAGCCGTTCTTTAATTCAAACAAGGTCGGCACACAGAAAGACAGTCCAGAATCAGGCAGAGGTATCAAAGTCATAAGGCAAAAGGCAAAAACCACAAGGAGCACAAACTAGGTCAGAACACAAGGAATAAACAGACAAAGACGATCTGGCAGAGAACAAAGGTGAGACCAAGACTCAAACACACCAGGAGGCAGGGAAACAATTAGACACAGGTGCAACCCATTAGGGGCGGGACAGGTAATCACAGAGGCTGGAAACAAAGGAGGACAGGAAGTGAATCTACAAAAAAGACAAAGGGGTTAGTAATTTCAAAGTAAAACAGGAAACTAACTAACCTGGTATCAAGGAACACACAGACAAACAGGACCTGACTCCGGAGCTGGATGTGGCACCTTAGTAGACAAAAAAAAAGTAGATTACACAAAACAGACACATAATTGCTCACTCTATCATGCATTATTGCATTTTGGAATATAATGGACATTAAATCTTTCATAATATATGCTTTCAAATACAGTTAATATAGTTACAGCTATCATAGTCTGAAGAGTCATCCTAAAGCAACAACGCTGTTTAACAGTCTTAGTACAGCTATTGTGGTTTGTATTTCAATTTAATGTTTAATGCTGTTCTTACATTATTCACATTAATACCATGGCTAAATGTAGATAAAACCTATATCACTAGATTTCCAGCACAGCTGTTTCTGCAAAAGCAAAGTAACTACATTACATTTGATTGTAAAATAATGCACCAAGCATCACTAATTGATGATGTCTAATTGTGTGAGATTATCCGAGGGTGAATTTTTCCTTTAAACTCACCCAGCGGCAGGCCTTATTTCAGGAACACGCGCTAGGTTTTAACTTTAGAAAAGAGAAGAGTCCCACAGATTAGTACTCCTATTGGTGGTGAAACACTGTATTCTCTTATGTTCTCTTCTCTTTTCTCTGAAAAGCAGGAGACCTTGATTTCTGCATCATTCACACAAAAAGCTATCAGTGAAATTTAGTTTGAACATTACCACAGGCTGCATTCAACTGCATTCATTTAGGTACATAACTGCTTATTATTCAGTTCCTGGCGTGAAATCTACTCATTGTGATCTGATTCCACCAAGTACAGGATCTCATGCCAAGTGGTGCACTGAAAGTTCTTTATTGTACAAGGAAGTGTTCTTTCATCCAGGAGAAAAAGGTATTTCACGTCTCAGCTGTATATGCACAGACTCAATTACGCCTCCTGTAGCTCAGAGCTCTATAATGAAAGAGTCCTGAATCACAGCACAGAGACATAAAGTGACCAGCGTACGTGACTTCTTGGAGATTTCTGTCTTAATGTATTTATCTGTGTCTGTGCTGAATTTCAAAAGGCTTTTCTCACATTAGCACAGCACACCTCATGTGTTTCTCTTTTAAGGCACTGCATCACTTTGAAAGAGTTACAACCTGAAGTCATTTAGGCCTTTTCCCTTGGAAAATCTTCCCGGTGTGTCCTTGAACGCTGAGCCTGTGGTGCGAGCAGCCATAAAGCTCTCATTTGTCATCTGGATTGTGCCTCAGTTCCCTCAAGTGCCTGCTTGTTGGGACAAAGAAAGAGACAGCGTGAGGGCTGTTTTATCGCTTGATGTTCAGTTGCTTTTAATAAGAAAAATAGAGGCTGTGTGGCTTTGTTTTATTCCTCTGCAATTTATGTTTCCACTTCTGCTCCCTGCTGTTAGAGAGCAATGTTTCCTGTATGAGCTGCTCCGAAAACTAATTTAAGAAGCTTCAGCGGGTGACATGACCTCATCGTGAATTTATAAAACATAAGTCAGCGAGTTATTGAGGATGTTAAGAATTCTCTGCCCAGTCGCTCCTCCTCGCACCAGTTAATAGGGCTGTATTGAGTTTGACAGTTTTGAATGCAGGAGAACTCATGTTATAGCATCTTCAGCTGTAGCTCCAAATGAATGAGGACGTGGGCATGTAATGGCTCTCACAGAAATGCTAAGTGATGCGTCTTTGCTAAACTCACTGATTGAAATGCTTATGACAGAAACAGTTGGCGGAAGTGTCCCTCATTCCCTGCCACAGGAATCTGCTGAAAAGCCAAACACAACTTCCATGCACCAAAACGTGGCACGCCTCCGAGTGTGTTCACCTTTTCACCTCTACCTAAGAAAGTTGTTCTGCTCTCAGCATCTACTTTAAATATTTGCATCCATCCCTCATCACACTGCTTCACGTGGAATTGCATGGTGATAGCTAAACATTATACACCTTCAAATAATAACCTGCTACATTTATGACTAAATGTCAATTTGCCGCTTCCTATCATCAGTTAGGCTGGAAAGCTTTTATACTTGCTCTTCTTAACACTTATAAATTGAAAATTCTTCTCCTGTTTAAGATATAAAGTGACCCTTGTTAAGGAGGCAAGCAGTTTCACTGGTTTATGCATGTGCATAAAGGCTGATTGACCTTGAAAACAGAATTTAACTAAATAATGTCAGCTCTTTCCACCCTGCGTTTTTTGTTAGTGGATATGAGTTTGCTCAGGTGTCACTGCGTCAACTCAACGGCTTTTGTCAGAGATTTTAGCAGGTTATTGCGACCTAGTCCTTTTGCAAGTAAGCAAGCTTGCAGGCATTCTTCTGCAAACATCTGCACTTATCAAGCAAATTGTACTCATAAACCATTTAAGTTCCCAAATACTTAAAAAAGTCGACTTTACAAAGTTTTATCTGGAAGGAAATTCTGTGCAACCAAGGATAAACACAATGAGTTTCACTAGCTAACAGAAACCTTCAGAGAAATCGTAATGGCTGCATGTTTTGTGTGTGATACATCGCTACTGGGCTTGATCAGAAGTGCAACAGAGGTCAAACTTTTAAACAAGAGAAACAGTATTTTAGTTCCATGACAGATTGTTCAATCATGCTTCTTGAATGAGAATTAGTCAGTACACCTTCAGTGAATGCACACGCACACGCACACACACACATACCTGCTGCTTCCCATCTCCTCTCCTGTCAAACCAGAGGAGAGGCGGACCTCTGCCGAGAGAGTCTCAAGGAGATTAAGAAAGTGGAGGGTTGTACCTGCCAGAAAGCTCTCGGCTGGATTTGCCCGTGTGGTTAAGAGTTTGAGGAAGCTCCACTTCCTCGCATGCTGGCAAAGTTTCAGAAATTAGTTTGTGTGTGTGTGTGTGTGTGTGTGTGTGTGTGTGTGTGTGTGTCTTACCGTGGAATTCTGCATGAAAGCGTGCGAGGGGAGGCATTTAAGTGCATGCATGCTTGAGAGAGAAAACTTCAACAATGGCAGGGATATTTCTTCCCACACTTCCCAAACTCCTCTCACAGTTAGGATTAAGGTGCTGTCAGCGCACAGTATCATGGGAGTCTCTGCAAACAGAAAGATTAAGGGAGAAATATTACCTTAAGGCTTACTGTGCTATCTTTTCATGTAGTGTTGTTCCATAGATGTGTGTGTATTTGTGTGTGGTCCAACACTTTTGTTGTTTGTCTAACTTCCTGTGCAGGGAAAAAGCAATCACCTGTAGCAGACTGTGACGCTACCACGTGACAAACTGAAGGAGAGGATAACTTGGGTGTCTTTTTCTCTCCTTCTGTGATTGTTCAGCTCCTCCCCACTCCCAACCCCCCACCTCCCTACCCCCCAGAGCGGCCAATATCTCTCCTCTCTGCATCTCTTCAATCCAAATGAGACTCAGTGTTTGATGTGCAGACTTCCTTTGAGCCCCTGTGGGAGATGAAGTTGAAGTTTGTTCCCCTTGTTAACAGAGACCCTTGCAGCCAGGATCCAACAGGCAGCCCGCTGCTTCCCTCCCTCCCTCCCTCGCATGGGAGGGAGATGCCTGAGAAACGTTATCTGCTGACTTCAAATGAGCGCTGAAGAGGGGGCAGCTTTGTTGAGGAACACCGTGGCTCCTCCATGCTATTCAGAATTGTTTTAATTCCTCCTTTGAGCGGAGCTCCTCTGTCCCTCTGGTTTTTATCATTAAAGCTCTTCTACTGTTTCAAGGAAGTGAGGCCAGATTTAGATGCAACACAGTTACCATTTAAAACGGGAGTAATCTAGGTTTAGCAATGACCTTGATGAAAATAGCACTCTGTCCTCCGGAAAAATGAGCTTTGCTGACTTCAACGGCGAAAAAATTAAAAGCTATTAAAGTTGTGTCTTTGTGGAGCAGGCTGCTTTTATCACACGACTGCACCAGACTAAAGCACATTCCATTACAATGCAGAGGATTATAATGAAATGTTCAGCCAGTATCAGTATCTTATGATTGTATCTTCCCTTCTCCCCGAGGTGGTCAGCGTTACATTACCTCATCGCGAAGCCCGGGAAGTTAAACATGAGAGAAATTCAAACCAGGCTTTCATTTCACATTTAGCACAGTGCTTCAATGACTCATTTCATATTTATTTCATGTCTCACTCACACAATTTTTTTGAACCTTCTCAAATTCATTATGATGATGGGCTCACATTTCTGATTGTGTGTAAGCAGATAAAACAGTCGTCTGAATAATTAAGATACGTCACTCAGGATTCATGACAAAATACTGCACCAAACCTCCGACAGTCAGTGAAGCTCAACAATCCTCTACGATCTGGTGGAAAGGCAAAAATTTAACCACACGAATGACGTGTCACTCTCTTCTACCAGGACATGTTTATTTACAGCGGCAAATGACAGGAGTCACAAGTGTTCCACAGGTACGTACAGAGAGACATCAATAGTTCCCACCTCCTGCACAAAGCAAACTCGGCGGGGACAGTCCAAGGGACACAGGGAGCATGGGGACAAAGAGGACACATACTGTACACTGAGCTCAAACACACCTGTTTTACCCCCTACAGAAAAAGGCATGGTGGAGGAGACAGAGAGGAAGGGAGGACGACAAGGGAGAGCAGAGGAAAGGAGAGCAGTGGGAGAGAAGGAGAAGGGAAGGGAGGGGAGAGGGGGGTGACTCATATTCAAATACAAAAGAACATGTACAAATCGTATAGCCTCCAGGCACTGTGCTCCCATATTTACAGTCATCGTAACAGGCAGCAGAACCACTCCATGGCAGGGCCATCCATTTGAGATATGCAAGGTACAAGGGCTCGCTGTGAGAAAACAAAGCCAACGCTATGAGGTCTGAGATAAAAACCAATGCAGTCTGAGAGGCAGGGAAGAGTGGCGAGGGGGCGGCGGCGGCGGCAGTGGGGCTTGCAGACACATGCGTGGAGTGCTGCAGCCTGGGGAATTAATCACTGTCGAGAACTACATAATCAGGTTTTACCTATCACAGCGCACTCCGAAACTCAGCATGAGAGCTCTCGCCAACTCAATCCACACTCAAAGAGAAACACTCGTACACTCACAGCACTTGGATATGCATACTTGGCATGTGGCCATCATAACCTATATGATTTGCAGAGCCGTGTAATGCATCATGGAGATGGAAAGTGTACTCAATAACACACTTTAATCCAATATAAATAGTTAAGAAAATTAGAAAGTAAATTATGACAAAATAAACACCAGAATATCAAGATGTCGACTTCTTAACTCTTTTGTTTAGTGTCTGACTTGTAACTGGGAGACTCTTATTGTGAAAAAGTAAAATGGTCACACTCACAAACATACACACAGACGGACTAAGAGTATTTGCAGATACATTCAACAGATACACACACACACACACACACACACACACACACACTCATATAATGATGCATTACATGGCCAGATTCCTGCAGCCCATCACCGTACTGCGTACTCAAGACTTACAGCATCAACAACCTGACATCTAGTTGTACTAGGTAGTTAAAAACGTTTGTTTTTGTCCAGTGTCTGCGACTACAGCCCACAGTCCTACCACTACATTTCCCAGGATTCACAGCATCAGAATAAAAATTCAATCTTCTGCCACATTCTGCGGCAAAAAAAGCAGCAACGTTCACGATCAAACATTCATTTGATGGTCTATACTGCTGCAGCGGCACTGGGCCACAAGAGGGGGAGGCAAAAAAAAGAGAAGGCACACTAATGCCGTAATTACTGCCTCCATTGAAATGCTGTGAAATAGCCTTAGGGCATGGATTTTCTTAAGGGAAAGCAAATGACTAGAAAAAGCAATATTACACCATCACTGAACTTTGGACCAAAACACAACATAAGAAGAAGAAGAAGAAAAAAAAAAAAAAGAAAACAGCTTTTCATCTGAGGAGCGTTCACAAAAAAAGCCTGTTGCATTTTGAAAAAAGACACATCCTTTAGGGTATATTTACATAAAAGCTTTGTAAAATATTCTTTTTTTTTCACCTATGTACAACACATGACAACATCAGAGAGAACAGCGATCAGACTGAGAAACCAAAAAGGTTTTTTAAAAAAAAAAAATGCATCTGAGGCAGATCTGATACAGTGATGAATAAAGAAATCAATGCTTATCATCAAAAACATACGACACACCTGTTGATTTATTTCTTATCAGCGTACTCGTTTGTTCCCATGCCTTGAGTCACAATGATTCACTGCTTTTCCTGCTTTTACGGATTGCAACGATTACACGACACCATTCAGGGCATTTGTGGGGACGTCTTTCGGCGTAAAGCCGTAATCTTTTTCAAGTTGTATACCAAAGCCCATATTGGCTGGCAGTACAGTTGACCCTCTGACAACAGTATACTGTATGCAGTTGGATCAGAGATGAGTAAAACATACTTATGCACATACTGTCAGAGAATGAGACAGTTGAAGAGTGTCAACACAAGTGTCAATACAAAAGGCTTTGCCAACAGTGACATCAATGCACATGTGTGGTATTATACTGTGTACTCCATAGACTGCAACACATTCTTTCTTTTTGTCAAGATTTCCGAATTTTTCGAAGTTTGTTTTCCTGACACACAAACTCTAATCCACAACAGCCCTTCATACAACACGAATCATCAAACACCAAAGTCCAAATTCTTCTTCATAATTAACGATTAGGTTCTGTTCGATACAAGTTTTCAACCTTTAAATGTTACCGGGAAGAAATGCCTCTCACAGGGACCTGTAGTCACGTTTTCCTGAAGCCTCCAATCTCATTAGCAGTGGTTCACCTTTTGTTATTGAAGACAGCTTTCTTGAAACACAATGCTACAGCATTTGCCTCTCATTAGCCAGACACCTAGCTCGACTATTAAAGGCATAAAAAGGTTGCTGTAGGGTAACACTCAGGCATGGAAACAGGCGATTGGGTTTAAATCATTGTGATACCCCGCAGCGAGGGGTCGGTCCATGCATTCGCTCTGACAGAAAAAGAAGCAAGAGCATTAGTGGTGTGAGCTCAGGGGCACACAAGCATACTAGCTTACGCCTGCATTTGTGATTGCGTCTTTTGAGTGAGACGTCCTAGAAAGAGGGGCTGAAGACGTGGTTTATCACCATTTAACTGCATGAAAGTCTTACGTGGACTGTAGAAAGAAAGAGATGAACAAACAAAGAAGATAGCATTGTCAGAGAAAACAAACACACAACAGAAAGTGAGACAAATAAAAGCAAAAAATAATCTACAATCATTGATCAACAAGAGCCTTCCACTGATGCCATGTTTAGAAGAACATGATACACTTATCACTCAAGGTGTCTAAAAGGTTGACCCTTTCTTCCTTTCTATTTTCTCTCTATTATTTGTATTTACACATGCCTTTCACTGGGGCATTGTTATAAACAGATATGGTATTTTACTCCACTATTCTCCAGTGTTGTAGTTTCTCTGGGTTTTGGTCTTGTGATCCGAATGTTCTTTTGGTGGCGAGGGGACCGACCCGTTTTTTTTTTTATGCTTTGCTGTCGTCGGGCTTTGTGTGGATGCTGTTGTCACTGTGCACTTTGATTTCAATCGTATCCGGCTTGAGAGACTCTTTTCCATTTTCTTCCTTCAGCGGTAGCTTCCTGCGGTGAAAAAAGAAAAAAAGAAAGAAAAGGACAGAAAACAGGCACAGAAAAGGATGTAAGATTTGCACCGTGTGTACTCTGCATCTTGGTAATTACAGGAACTTAAAGAACACATATAATTCATGTGAACAGGCACAGACTCGAGAGTGACCACCAAGAGGATGTTTTTGTATGAAGCAGGCACATATAGTGAATGCAAGCTAAATTCGCAGTGAATTACTGCCACGAGAGAGCGTGGGCTTAATGTTTTGGGTTTTCTTTCACAAAATGAGTACTTTCCTGCGTTAAAGCCCACCAGTAACCACCTCTTAGACCTTTTCGTGGGTGAAGGAGTTGCCCCCACAGGGATTAATAAAGCTGAATTTAATTGAAGTGAAAAGGCAGCAGGGATATTAAATACAACAGCCTCTACAGGGCTGCACAAAAGATTATAGAAAGGCATATTATCCATATTCTTGGCACTCTTTGGCCTGGATGGTTGGAGACCTAACCTAAAATAGTGATGCCAATGCATGCAACAGTCACAACCAAACATTGCTCAGCAGGCCCTTTAATGGATTTCCTCCATCCGGTCAGCAGGGATGGTGCCACCCAGGTACACGTTTCTACACTAACTACTACATAAGATTCATACAAATAGTAAAAGAGCACTGAGACACAGAAAAACTTATTGGTCATTTCTGCAGTAACTCCAAGAAATTATGTTTACATACATCTGATTTTCATGTCCATAATGTCTGTAAACATTTCACTGACAACATATTTCACTTGTTCTCCTGCAACATCCACATGCAGCAGCGAAACCAAATGATCAGTTTTATGGCTGCATGTAGCGGAGCAGCAAAGCACTAACTTTAAGCACATGATAAGATGTATTTAATCAAAGCCACAATCTTTCCCTAACTTTAACCAACCTTTAAACCTAACCACACACCTCCAGATGTTATCAGGGTTATCTCAGCTTTAGTTTTTACATTTCAAAAACAGGGACATGAAAGACATGGGTATTTACCAGGCAGGAGGGACCTAATGCAAAGATGATATCAAAATGCATTATGGGAACTGTAGGATCCAGCATTTTGGGATTTTGACCAACGCAAAGGATTAAAAGTCGGGATATCTCAGCATCGACTCCTTCAGTTCTGACCATTCTTTTTCAACTTCATGTAACTGCTATACTAAGTCACCAGATGGGAACTTGGAGGCCACCTAAGAACGCAGAAAATGGACAGATGGTGAGGCAGGGGGGGCTAACAGGGGCCCATTAGCAAATTTTTGGCAAGGGGCCCTCTTACAGGTTAATCCGGGCATGTTGCTACTAAAGTGAAATCAGCCAGCAGTTACATTTCTTTGAAAAATTATTTGGGAATACGATTTGTAGTATATAAACATTATATCTAAGATGGAGCATAGGAGAATCCTATCTATTGATCTAAATGATCAGATACAAGGCTGTATGATTATTACCATTATTATTATGTATTGCACATTTATATTCTAATTTCAGCTGCAGTCATACTGCATTTGGACATTTAAAATGACCGATAATTAGGCAATAGTTATTACAAAACGCTATATAAGTCCTTTTTCGAAGCCATTAAGGGTGGCTCACTGTTTTTACACACTCCATCTACAGAGTTGTAATCCTTTTCATGCATTTGTACGTCTGTGGGACACATTTAAAAGAATTTATTAGCAGGGTCAGTTTTATTTGCTACAGCCACTAAAATACAAAAGCCAAACCAAAATCCACTTATTGACAAAGCAGCAGAGACACATTCATTTGAAAAATATGAACCAGGCACAGACCAGTGTGAAATGCACAGTTGACTGTCTTTTGTTGTTTCATTTTGGAGATCAAGCCTGTGCTGAAATTTGAGCAAGAGACGTCTCAGGGCAATTTGTCCTTCAGCAGAAGCTTGTTCCTACGCCTAAACAGCAAAAACACACACAGAACAATAAACACCATAGTGCAAAATATGAGTTGTAGGCCTTTTTGCACATCAAAGCTGCAAAAATCCTTTCTTCTACAATTCATCTTTTGGGACTGGCATAGATTTAATAAGGGAACTTAATAAGGAGCAGTAGCTTTAACCTGGTTTCACCTCATCTGTTCACTCGTGTCCCTGGTGTTTTGTTCTCTCAGTGTCTATGTTTCCGGTTCTATCAAGGGATTTAGAAAAAGGGAAGAGAACATAGATATAGACCTGATCCTGCTCAGTGTGCCTTCAGATCATGAGTATTAGGCGACCAGCAGGCCAGTATCAACACACTTTAGCTGAGGGCTACTCATTTCCTGAGTTCACAGGGTTACACTGCTTATTTTGTTGCCTTTCCAGCTCCTGTTAATCATTCAAGACTCGTCCGTCACCTTCCCCAAGAAACATAATCCATCCACCATCGACGCCTTTGACTCAAAGTTCTGCTCTATCCCCTATGTTAGCCATAAAACACGAAATAATTTGACTTTTCAAGGTTTTATGTGGCAGACGACACACCCCACATATAAAACCGGCTAGCTAAATATGAGATGAAATGACTCTGAATGAATCAAGAATTAGAGCAGGAGTTGGAGTAAAACTTTCCTCATTTAGATACTTAAGGTTTGAGAACATTGGTTTTCCTCTTTGCTCCATAACTTTCAATTTTTTGGTCCTTTAATCAAATATTAGATGTGAATCACTCGGTAATACCCATGACTGATGTGATAGAGGTTTATTCGTTGAATTCAGTAATTATTTCCTCATTATTTCTTTATTTAAAGGCCTAATTTTAGACCCAGTGTTTGTGCCCACTGATGGCCTGATGGCTGTTTCATAATATTGGATTTTTTTTACTATATAAACAGTGAATTGTCAAAATCAGCCTCTCTATCAGCATAAAATCAATTCCAAATAGCCCTAATAGATGTTTACCTACTCCAGGGGACTTTTTCAGTGAGTGAGATCATGAATGTAAAACAGTAGCCCTGCATGATACTGTACCTAATAAGCCCAAATATTGCAATTGGCCAGAGGGGGTTCCCCTTTGGTTGATTGGTGGATGTTAAAGTTCCTGCACAGTGGAGCCAATTTCATGTCCCATTAGCTTCATGCAAACCCAGATTGGACTTATGTTGAGATGGCAAGGTTTTCTCAACATATGGGAAGGTCCTGCTGCTTCTTCCTTCCACTTTCAAGTCAAGGTAATCACAAATGCATTTTCTGAACCAATGTCTCACAACAGTCTGTCATTAGCAGGTCGATACACTGGCAGGACTGGTAGAGGCAAATGGGAACTAGACGTTATTAAGTACAGTATAATCAATAATAACTGATAAATGTTCCCAGGTTCATAATGAGATCTCCAGTTGCATTTTGGCCATACATAGCAATGGAGAGGGAGGGAAATAAAATTTATCAGTCACAGGTGGTGCCAGAGATTTTTAGGGCTAATTGTGGGCTCACTTATTTTAATAATTTATTGGTGGGGCTACTGAATTTCTAGTAAATACATGAATACAGTACATGTGGCATCTCAAAGACAGTTTCAAGTGGCATATGCCTGCTATAAATAATGACCCCCCAAAAAAAGTGGTAGCACAGGTCCAAATATAGAACCAGAGAACCAAATACAGAAATCTTAGCAAGAAAATACATAGGACACAGTTAGTGGTCCTTCCTCTTGCTGCTGGCAGGTTAATGTTGCTAAGCAGTGACTGGAGCAGCAATGCCTTTGAAATGAATCAATAAATACAAAAAATACAATATTTTTTCTTGTGTGCTTCTCACACGAAAACTATTTCTATCCAATAAATTTCTGCCATTTCTCAGGTATTTCGTCCCCCTGCTGACAAGACTGCTGGTTGTGAGGACTCAGACGCCACAGTGAGGGTTGCAGTGGTGCGACTTGAACAGATAGATGCTTCAATAGCGCTTTCTGTACACACATCAGATACTGATATCTCACATCACAAAGGAGAGAATATAACAAAAGAGACAAAATAGTGAAAAGATTTCCTGAAAGTGACAGACTCTGCATGGGTTCGCTTGATGGACAGACGACTCCTCCCTTTCGCAGCTACACACTGTGACCTTGGCAGACATGACAACTTTGTTCTCACACAAAGATCGTGCTATGTTTGAATATTTTTAACAGTAGCACAAAGCTGTGTTGTCAGCAGGCGTGATAACTAATTCAGGTTAAAGTGAAAGGCAGTCTCGAGGTGGATTTTCCCTCATATGCTGACAGAACCGTAGTAATGGACTCTTCGTTTTTCTGCAGAGTTACTGCCTCCTATGTTTTCACCTCTACAAGACTCATCACCCCTGTACACACACACACACTACGTCACGTGCATATACTGTATGTAAGCGCGCACACGGCCTCAGAAGCTACATTTAAAACAACGTCTGGGACACAAAGCAAACAGAAATGCGACTGGGTCTTAACAAACCTCTTTGATTATGGGGCGAGAGCCAGAAGCTGTGTGTACCTCATGGTGGGCTGGGGAGATATCAGAGTGTGTATGCAGATGTTTATTTGTAATACGTAAACTTCTAAGTGACACCAAAGCACAGCAGGGGTGACTTGTTCTTTCCACTGCTGACGTTAATTAAGCACAAGGCCATCTCCAGCAGGCCATAAAGGCTGAGTACTATTCCTGCTTTTCACAGAGATAAATTAGGTGGCCCAGGGTATAAACCACATCCCAGGAGTGTTTGTTTACACTCTTATCTGAATCTTTACATTTACATTTATATTTTCCTCATGCATATTTTATGATTGCTGTCATCCAGGATCTCGCAGTGAGCGTAGAAATAGAAATGTTGACCAAGGACACAAGGACAACACTGCTGATGGACACTCTGACTGTTCACTCGAGGATCAGAGACCTTGTTACCTCATGACACTGAGAAATCAGTTTGTTTGCACAATCGTCTTTTCCAAGGCAAACGTGCATGTTTTTTTTCCCCTATTTCCAAAATCAGGTGTGTTCACTTCAAAGCCTTTTAGCTTTTGAGACAACCTATTTTTTGTTTGGGATTGCTGCAAAATCACACTTCAGACTGGATTTATTTATCAGGGGAGGTGCTGTGATTTTGAGAAATATATTTATTGGGTTTTTCAGAATTAACTGTTATGCTATTTGCTATCTTTACACACTACATTTTCATTTTCATGTACTCAGCAAACATTCTGCATTCAAGATAATTAATTTAATTGTTTGCATATTTTATTTTCCATGCCGAAACAGTAGGAAAGACTTTTAAAACAGTCCAGAGGTAAGTGCCTCAGTGTTTTGCAATTCAATGTTCAGCCTGAAGAGAGCATAAACTTTATATTTGCACCTGACAGGCTCAACTCAGGTGGAAATAATCCCAGAATAAATACCCGTGGGCAGACAGGCAACACAATATTGATTATATGAGATATTGTTTGTATGACCTTTGAAATTTTGGGCAGCTCCAAAGGCAGTGGAGTTATGTGCCTTCTTGTGGACCGCATTTAATACATAAATCAGGATTATTATTACTGAAGTGATTTAACAGGGAGGGAGTTATATATCTATGTAGTATCTAGTATTGATAGTCTGCTGTTGTGTGTCATCTTCAGATTTTTCTACATCTAAGTCTGCAGACCGAGTCAATTTATTGTTGTTTGTGGATTCTTTAGATATATCTACAAGCATTTTATACAGAAGGGAAACTTGGCCGCGACCTTGAAGATAATCTAGAATGGCCTTTTCAAGACCAGACAGGGCAGGTCTACAAGGAGACGGTTTAATGTTTAAGTGCTGTAAAAATATCATTCCTAATTCGTAGGTACTTGAAACAGTGTTTTGAAGGGATATCATTCATTCTCTTCTAATACTCCAAACTATAAAGTATATCATTGTCATTATACATATCCATAACTTTGCTAATCCCTCTCTCTGCCCAGAGTCTGAAGCCAGGGTCACCTCTGCCGGGAGGAAATCTACAGCTTCTCCACACTGGTGTAAAAGCTAATATATGTGACACTGTTTAAGTGTCTTTAGGACTCTTATAGTATTCCTGAGAAAAGGGTTATGGGTATATTTTAGCAGGTTTTTCATTGTATCAGAATACAGATGGGGCTTTAGGGGTAATGGAGATGCAGTGGCATTTTCTCTTGTGACCCAGGGTATTTTAGGATTGTCTGAGAACCAATGCATGGCTGCTCTAATCTGGACTTCCCAATTACACCAGAGAAAGTTTGGAACTTTGAGTCCTGCCCTTTCATATGGCAAGTAAAGTGGGATAAGTCTAAATCTGGGGCATTTGTTATTTCAAATAAAGTCTGATAAGAAGCAGATGAGGCTTGGACTGGAGGTCAGCACTAACTTGGTTCCAGCCAGTGATGATCTTGTTGTTGGTAGTTTAGGTTTAGACCGACTTGCAGTTTTTGGTCTTGTTGACTTCTTGTTATTTTCCATTGCCAAAGTGATTTTGCTTTGCTTTACTTGCTTTAACTACAATTAAGAACTTACAAAGAGTATAAGACTTAAGAGGAGCATCAGTTAAACTGCCACAATCACAGTTAATTAGATGTCAGACGTCCAAGCCTGCTGCTCCAGAATTTCAACTTTAAGTGCTCTCTACATGTCAACACAAAGTCTTGTCTGCTTAGGAAGTTTGCACAGTCAAGGGTCTCTGTAACCCTATAATGATGTGCTTTTACTTTTTCTTACTAGCATGACAGAGACAAAGAGGGGAAAAAATGCTCAGGCTTGCTTAATAAAATGCAATGTAGCACAAAAACACGGAAGCAGTAATTAAAGTAGGGCATCATGGATGACTGGCCAAAGGAGTTACAATCCATCGATTGTAATTAATTTACTGTGCCTTTAATATCTTTTTCTACAACACAGCGTCCCAGAATTAAATATTTAAAGCATGTATGTGAAAACTACCCTCCATCTTGCTGAACACATTTCCACTCATTAAACTATTATAATATTTTTAACCCTCACACATCCAACTCAACTGCAGTAAAACCACTGTCACTCAGCATTATTGTACTTTGATCAGACAGCACACCTATATAGACTCACAAGTCCTTGAGGATGGGGCTGGTTTTACCACTAAGACCTGAGACAGTTCTGGAGTAAATAGTTAAAGCTTATACATAGAAAGTGTTTCTTTCCCTTTTTATAAAATATTGGTTTCCCTCCACACATTGTTAGTGCAAAGAAAGGGACCCAGCAGTACTTATAAACTGAATAAAAGTCAAAATAAAATGATTAAATGGCAACTCAAAGAATGGATTTTTCTTCAGTGTTTGACACTGTTCTAGAAATGTTTTTCTTCCTATGGTCGCAGGAACCCAGAGCCTTAAAAATAATCCAGCATTCAGCATTTTATTTCCTGCAATGAGTCATCAGAGGATGTAGACGTTCAAAAGTCTGGTCTCCTCCTAGTCAAATGTATCACTGAGCCTCTACTCTAACCCCTGAAGTCTGAGCAAAAACCGCAAACTGTTCACTGACGTCAGCACCAGCCTCTTCTGCGTCACCTTGTGTCAAACTTTCTTACTCTGATGATTTTTGCTCAGACTTTTCCTGAAGTCTGAAAAACTGCTTTAGGTATATCTCTGGCTGAGGACAAGGTAACACTGTCAGAACTCTGCAGAGAGAACCAAAAAAAGGCAACATTCACTTTTTGACAGCTAATAGTTGAATATTGGCACCAAAGTATTTTGATAATTGCAAACTTAGTTCAGTATTTAAGTGAAAACTGAACTTCTGTATGACACTGTCCCTCAGGTGCTTGCTGGGAGGTTACTGAAAGGCCAGACAGGTGCACAAATCTATTCCTGGATGAATGACTGACAGGAAGGCACTGGATTTGCCACTGTGACTATCACCAGCAGTGAATATCAAGAAAAGTGCCTCGAGACAACGCAGAACAAACTGGGCACAGAACCAAAATTATAGACTGCCAGAGACGTAATAACATTTATTTGTTGAATTTGAGTTTTAATTGCTTGAATATGTGTATTTAAAATGTTCCTTCAGTTAAAATGTGAAAAGTTATCTCTGTTTTTTATATAGCACTTTATGCTATTGCAGTGTAACACTGTTTCACAGTAAAAAACAGCAAAGTCATGCCCAGATGGACGCTTAAAGCTTAACAGCAGAGATGGAGTCAGGTAGGACTTCACACTCTGTTAACCTGTCCAGACTCAAGGTGTACAAGTCTATTTCCATCTGTCCATTGGGCCCACCAACATCATAACACACAGTCAAGAACTTACATTTAAAACTCAAAAAGTGGAAGTGAGGATCGACTTCTGAAGCCACCGGGGCCGCTGCGAACACGGCCGAGTCATTCAACTTTTCCTGAGGCAGCTACGAAGCCCAGCGTGTCCCGTCTAATCTTGGCACAATTCGACAGATTCATAATAGAAAGACACCCTCATGTCCTTATCATATGTCTGTGCACCGGTCCAGCTCTGACTTTAAGTTAAAGCTGCAGTGATGAAAGGGCACTCAGCCGCTCCCTGCTAAGCTTCAGGACCACACCAGGGCCAGAATATGGCCAGTTAGGACCGTCCATGGCCCCGCCAGATCCAGAAACCCTGTGTGTCTTAAATATTTCTGACGTGTCAGAGCTGCACCACCTCCAGTTTTCTCTCTTGATCCCGAACCAGAGCACGCACGCATTTATATACACACTCCTCGGCTCACATCCCCGAAACACAAACAGCCTCTCATCTGTCACTTCATGCTATTTATCACTGTATACACTCTTATTGATATCACTATTGATATTGTTGCGCAGGATTTGATGATCTTTACAACTTATTACCCCCTCAGCATCCTCAGACTCGTACTACTAGCTCAGTGGGAGTATCCAAGCTTTGTATTATCTCAAGTGTTATCTCATTAGACTCACTTCAGCTCAGTGCTGTGACTCATTGTACAGCAGACCGCTACATTACTTCACTCTCTCCACACTAGCTCAAAGAAAAATTCTATTTCTGTGCAACCAGGATCTTGTTTTGGCTGTCACGGCCATCATTCCTATCAGCTGTGAAACCAGTTTCTCTGCAGGGATCGGGGGGATGCAGAGGCACCAGTTTCATCAATGGTACAATAGGAAAACAAACACAAGTGTTCACACAACCAATACCCCACTATTGACGCTGCCCAACTGTTTGTTTTTTAAATTAATGTTAAACTGGATATTATTGAACACTATTCAATGTTGTTGGAAAATATTCTTTTCCTGTAAGGTATTTTGTTAAAAGATTTATCCATAATGTTTAGGTTTGGTCTGTAGTTCATTATTTCTGCCCAAATCCTCATTTTAGGGGTTCTCTGGTGACCTGGGGGTTAAGGTGCTGACCACGATGTGGAACATCCGGAGACCTTTGCTGCATGTTATCCTCCGTCCCTCTCTCCCCCTCATTTTCTGTCATCTCGCTACTGTTGCTGCCAAATAAAGGCATAAAAACGCGTATCTGTGTCCCTGAATCTCAGCAACAAAGCTGCAGGAGAATAATCATAAACAATATGAATGTTCTCTCATAGTAAGACTTGCATTGTAAAATAAATAGAGAGCCACTGCCTCTGCCTGTCAGAACCATGCACACTGCAGGTCTGTGACACTGCCTTGAGCTTGTGATGTGACTGCACTAAATTATCAAGTCTAATTCAGTCATAAAAAAGTTGTGGTAACATACAGGCTGTAAATGCCTGTGTGAGTTGCTGCTACACTGCTGGCTCTAACATAATGCTGCATGCAGTCCGGTCAGGCAGTCACTCAGCCCTCCAGCACTGTGAGCTTAGTGACTCAGCAAACCCCCCCCACCCTTCTTCCTCCTCTTCCTCCTCCTCTCTTTCTCTGCGCCCTCTCTCTACAGCACAGACACTGGGCTGGCACACTGCTGACCATTTTAAAACAAAAAATGGCACTGCTGGGGCGAATGAATCAGACTCTGTGGGTGCCATCTCACTAAACTTTACCTTTGTACTGGGACTAAATCTGAAAATCGATTGTGCTGTTAATTTCATGGGGTGAGGCTTTTAAATTGAATGCTGTCTGATGAGAGGAATAAAGGTGAAGTGTGTGTTTGCTAAGACATCCATGCAGTGATACAGTATGAGACTTCTGTTGGGCGGCTCACAGACTGTTTGCATGCATACATTATACACTCACAGAGGTATACGCACAAAGCACGACAGAACATGACGTGAATTACAAACACGGTTGTACATGCACATCACGAATGTGCACATACGCACAATGCATGCAGAGGAAGGTGAACTCTGCACATAGTATGAAAGGCACTGATGTTAGTGAATAAGACATAATCAGAGACATACTGTGGTTGAAAGGGTGGTTGGGCGGCTGTTGTAGGTGTACCTACAGTAAATGGTAAAAAGAAGTCTCCTTTTCTCATTCACAGCAAATAGGTTAAAGAGGATTCTAGGATGTATGTGACAAGAAGAGTTTCACTAAGCTATTCACAAATGTTTGAAAGTTAAGACTTAATGAAATGATTGGGAGAACAAAGAAAGGAAAACTTTGAACAACTTGTGAAACTTTTTAAAAGAGTCATTGGTCAAAATCTTTGACAAAATAACAAAATGGATACTTCATTTTAAATTTCTTAATCAAGGACAATTTCTGTCCAATTTCTGTCAATTTTCTGTCCAAAGCTGGTTATTTAATACGTGGAAATAATTTCTTGACATCTATGTGTAAATTTGTATTCATCCATTGAGTTCTTTCAGTTCATTGTTGCACAAAATTATACAGCAAAGAAAGAGTAGTTGCCAGAGAGACCAAAGGTAACCCACAAGCATCAAGATACACCCACAGCAGATGCTCCCTCTACAAGCATGAATGACCTGGTGACTGACAAACATTGATATTGGTATCATAGAAATTAAAGGAAGAGTTAGAGTGTCTGTTCAAAAACACAAGACAATATAAAAAACAGAGAACTCACAGGTAGGCGGCCTTGCCCTCCTCGATGTCTTTGCCCTTGCCGCTGGTGGCTGTTTTCTTGCTGCACAGCGTGCGTGTAATGCACATCAGCAGGCCGCAGTGACGCAGGAAGAAGCAGCTGACGTCCACCAGCACGAGGAGCAGCAGCAGCGCTCCCAGGCCCAGGCCCACCACCGCCCCCAACCCCAGGCCGCTGAACAGGGATTCTGCTAAGGCAGTGAAACAGACACGCAGACACACAACACACAACAGGGAGAGAATACTGTTAGCAATTTTGATTCACACACTTGCTCTCCAAGACACACAGACAAAGGTCAGGGTTAGTTGTAGAGCAGCATCACTGGAGCTGGTAGGGATTCATCAGCTTGCTCAAGGACATGTCCTCCGGTCAGCTGCCTGCTCAGATGAGGCCTAACCTCCGAGTGAAGGTCAGCCTCCTTGCTACGCCCCCATACATCCATACGTGCAGGGTGTAACAGTAGCAGTTTCAGAAAACTACAAAGCTGTACCAAACAAGAGCACACTCACTCCCAAACAACTTTTACCGTGGTTATTTTCAGAACCACTCGAAGGTCAGTGAATTCCTCCAGAGCCATCTGGACAGTTTCCAACACGTAGATAAGTCCTAATCCACAACGCCTCAACTCCACACAATCCTCAGCGGAGGATCTTGATTATTAGCGTGAATCCACCAAATCTCCTCCAAAACGAATCAATTGCAGCCTCTCAAAGTTTTTGGATATACAGTTAATACAATAAAAGTTTTAAAGATTTAGATAAATGAGGAAAAGGAGATCTGCAGGGCTCAAAAACAAGTGGGAAAGGCTTTACCTGGTGATTTCTTTGTAATATCAGAAGATCTGCAGTTTCCTATCTGTTTAAGAACTTCAAGAATAAAGTACCATCAGCATTTTATGGGCCTGAAACTACAGAACTAAACAATTTTTTTCTTCTGTATTGGCCCTCAAGCCCCTGTAACTGCCTTCTCCATCATTTGCCAACTGTCAACATCTCTGGTTCCACAGGTGCAGAAGTTTGTGTACACTTTTTCAGCGATATTGTAGCACACTGCAGCTCAAAGCAGCAAGCGTCAGCATTACCATACTAATGCTTCAGCCTGTGTGTCCACTGGGTGCCTCTTATTCAGTAGCTTGAAGCACTAAACAGATTCGCATGGGAAGCAAAGTAAGTATTTTCAGCTAAAACTTGAAATACTTTGTCTCAGAGTGGCCAGCACACCGCGCTCTGAAACACATCAAGCTCTCAGCTCAGTCGGGAACAAGCAGCAGGGCCTGCTTTCAATTGAAAGTAATGAGAAAATGAAGGCAGCGCAGGAAAGAGAGGCTCCCAGCGGGCACGGCTGAATAGAGTTGTGCCCTTAAGTGATCCTGGGGTTGAGCAAACTGAACATCCACTGTAGGATCAGTGTTGACAGCTGGAGGTCAGACCACGCCAGGAGTAATAAGGGATGGAAGAGTGAGAATGAATGAACTTTCCTACTTAAGAATATTCTCATATGGGTGTTCAGTAGCCTGTGAGCTGAAAAGGGGGATCAGACATTAATATGAAGGTGTAAGTGCCCAGAGATGGTTGAAGGAAGAAGATGTAGACAGTCTTCAGTCAATTTTTCCACATTCCCATCTACATTACTGTGTGTTTGGTAGATTCTACATCCATTTACAGAGTGTGGCAAGACTAAAAATGTCTTTAACCCTTCAGGAAGGGGCTTTATTACTGAACCTGTTACCAGCACAAGTTCCATAGCAATAAAAAGGTTACTGATAATCCTATTAAACGTAACATTTACAATTGTACAACCAAAATGTCGGAATGAATTTAAGAGATACTGAACCAAAGTTACAGAAGCACAAGTTAAATAATGTGAGAACTTTTTTCCCCCCATGTTTGTGATTCTGTACATGAGTTCAGTATCGTTTAGATCAATTCTAGCTCTTTGATAGTAAACTCCAAAGAGTTACTGTTCACAGGAGACTTGTATCATGACTCTAAGTCTGACTCCCACTCCAGTGATTTTAGTGATGCACTTCCATGAGGTGAGAAGAGTTGAAAAAGACAGATTAAAACAAAAAAAGTTAAAATCTGTGTAGCAGAGGCCAAGATATTCTGAATTTAACGCGCTTGTATGGACCAAACTTGTTAATCCATGGTAAGAATCACAATAGTAGTAGCAGTGCAAAAGGACAATGCACCAGTACGATTCTTATTTTTAATGTTTGTAATTAATCTACGCCTCAGTAAAACACTGTGAATCGCTCTCTGTTTGAATGCTGCTGTACAAATAAACTTGCCTCGCCTTACTGTTCATGCACTGCCTCCCCATTATGGCTGAAACACCCTCAAATTAAAGCTGAGAGTCAACACTTAAACCTCATAGTCACTGTTTCATTTCAAATCCAGTGTGCAGGAGCTCTGAGCCAACGCAACCAAAATGGGTGAACTTCCAAATGCTCCTGCGCCACACTGGAAGCTGTCACTGTGTGTCGCAACCCAAATGACTCTCATGTTGGTGACTTTGTTCTTGACTTAGAGCTGAGACTGCAGACAATGGAGACTGGCAGCGAGTCAAAGCACAGAGAGACGAACAGAAAGTCAGACACAAAGAGAACCTTGTAGCAAGAGGCACTCTAATTAAAACACTTTGCGTTTTTTTTGTGAATCCGGGGATATGGGATTTGAAACTTGTTGACTGGATCAATATTTTCTCACCGCCACAGGCTACTGTTTTGTATCTCACCTTTTGAAAGTTTATCTGAGTTAATTTGGCTGCTGAAGCTACAGATTCAGAGGGTGGTAAACAACATCTCTCCAGCTCCCCTGAAGCATTCACATACTCCAGGAGAGAAAAAGAATACTAATCCCTCCTGTAAGCCATACTTCACTTCTTTTTCATCATCAGACTTCTTTGGCCTGAAGCTTTCATATCTGTTTACATTTTAACATCACATAAAGCCCTTGTCTCTTTTATACATTTGCGATATTGCAAATAATGTCACACTTCTTAGGCATTATACAGAGAAATGAGTAGTCGAACACACAGTGAACCACAAAAATGTTTTAAACAAAATCAAAAAAGTTGTAGGCATTTACTCCTATACTGAAAACTAACTGAAATCTTTTAGGCCACTGGACACTCTGATAATGTGTTTTCTTAAATGTTGTCTTTTCTGTTTTTTTAAGCATGTTTCTTCCAGTGCTGTTGGGTTTTGCACCTCAGGGCCAATGCTAAAATAATCAAGGATTAAAAATGAAAGAAGTTAATTTAATGTTGTTTAAATATTCAGTATGTGGGGGCGTTCAGTCCTCTGTCTGAACATAATGTGTCTTGACATCTAATTTGCTTGTCTTTAGTTATAATATTTGAAATTTTGCAACATGAAAAAAAAACAAATAAAAAAATAGAAGTAAATTGTCTCACTTCCTTTTCACTTTCAGGTTGGGGTCATCAAGGATTCAGCAGCTGCTCTTTGAGTGTCTGAATATGCTGCAGGCACCAAGTACATTCAATGCTTTGAGACAATTTCTCCAAAAGCAGCATTTCTTTAACTAAAAATGTGCTTCTGTGTCTGAACCATAACAGTCCAGGGTTGCCTGCCAGGTGCCCTGGTGCCTTAATGACTTCACGAAGGCAGAACTATAGATGTAGAGGTTGTAAAAAGAAAGTAATGTACCGCCTTCAGTACTGCAGACTGTAATTTATTTTTTTTTAGCTGCATTCTGTGAGCCAGAAACAGGATGCCTTCCTTCACGAAACAGCTCCCATCTCTGCATAAGGAATTAAAGCATGAAAAGCGGCTTAACTTTAAGTTTAATAAACAAAGATGAAACACGACCAAACAAAGTGTGTGGCCACGAGTCAAACTGTTTTCAAGCAAGCAGCCAAGATACTAATACTTTATGATGTGAGGAAAACAAGAGCATGTAACAGGGGACGAAAGTGAATAATATGGTGATATAAAAGTTAAAACACAAAAAATATGCTTCATGTTATGTAATTTGTTGGTAATTTACAGTATGTACTGATCTGCAGCACATTTTCATTAGGGTCACCTGTGGCTGCAGCCAATTTATAATGTAAGAGTACAGAGAAGTAATGAGGTAATTTTTATGGTTGGGTCTTTCAGAGGGCAACGCTGCTCTCCTCTTGGACCAAAATGATCACCTGCACTTACACTGATGCAAAGCTGCACTGTGCACATACAAATCTCATCATCCCGGTCAAGAAAGGTCATTTTTTTCGAGGATAAAACGGAATTATTTATGTATTTAAAGGCCTTTTTAAATCTCAAACGCATAAACTTGTTAATTGGTTTAATTCATTGTGCATAAGATATTAGGTATTTTTGTGATTCATCGGATGACGGTGCATGGCAAATTAGCTTTGGCTATAAATGCTGTGAATGTGGCATTGGTTCATACATTTATATATAAGTACATGCAAATAAACATGCTATTTAAATGAACATTAAATAAACAAATAATTGGTGTGACCGTAGTATGTTTTGTTTATTACCAAACTGTCAAGGTGGACAGTCAGACAGTTATTTTGAAAGGATTTAACCGAGACAAAATCACAACACTGTCTGGCTGTTTGTGCTCCGGTCTAAACTTTCTAAAGAATGTGTGAAGAGGCAGCGTCTGGCCTTTTCTCGTTTGTGTTACTGGAATCTAACTTTGCGAGTAACACTCTTCTGGTGGAATCTTTCCCACAATTCAGACAGCAGGAGACAAATGCTCTTTTACCAGCATATGTGTGTCTGGCTTTTTAAGACACAGTAAACCAATCAAAAGCTCCTGAAGTCCGCGCTTTGTGCTCTCCTTTAGTTTATTAATTGTCCTGTCCAAAAAACTGTCCTAATTAGCCAAAAAATGGTCCTTCTTTAGCATCAAATAAATCCAGAGACGCAGCGAGTGTATCTTTATGGTTCTAATAGAAAAGAACGATGGGGTCTGAGGTGATATTTTGACTCTGCTGTTCCCCTGTATCTATAAAACTGTCCATGCTGCAGCATCATTCTCCATTTCATGCTCTCCTGCTGAAGGTCAATCTAGTACAAACATCCACTGATCCACTGACAACACTACTGTGATTGGTACAGTCTTTGTCTCTGTATTTTCGACGATGATAAAACTGACTCTGCGTTGAGAATTACAAACTGGTGATGAGCATGGCCGATGCTGTAGACTGATGTTGGCTTAAGGAGGTTTGTTTAGGTCAAAAGGCTAAATATTAGCAAATCATATGTTGTCACATTATATTTCTCTTTCTAATTCAACATTTTCAAACATCTCTGATTTACATATGAAGTCATGCCAGAGCAACATTTACTTTCATTACATTCTTTTTTCATTTTTTCTCCCTTTTCATTTTTTTCTTTAATGTATTTTCAAACCTTGACAACACTCTTCATGTTGAATCCTTTTTTCTTTTTAATTTTTCCGTCCCCCTGCCTCAGAGTAACGTTGGTTCCAACCAGCTGTTTTTAACTCGTCGCTGCCTGGCAAAGCTTACAAACTGAATTTCAAGGTATCTATTCTCACGTATCACCAACGTATTCTCCTCACAGCCTCCTGGAAATAACTCGTTTGCTCGGTGTGACTTGAGTTTTCACAAACTCTGAAATCCCTGAAACACAGTGGCCATTAATTCTTATTTCCCTGCTCTATTAACCCTTTTACTGACGTCTTCTGATTAGTTGTTGATATATAGGCCCATTAGCAGTATTATTCAATTGCCAGATATCCAACTGCCTTGTGTGACACCTGAGGCCATTCATACACATCTCACTTTGACAATGCAAACTCATTAGGCCTGAGTGGTGATTGACTGTCCCTTGATTGGATCTGAGAGGAAGTTGCTCGATTAATGATGACCAAATGGGCGTTCACTGATTGGGAAGGTAGCAGGTGCTAATCTGTAAGAGGATAAACATAATCTTTTGTGGACATGAGAGAGGATTCTTCCTAAGTGCTCATTCTGGGACATGATGAGGAATGTCAAAGGGGAAGTTTGTCTGAGGAGGCCCTCAGAGAATTAAAGATAATCATTAAAATCCTAGTTGTAAGGACAGGGATGAGTCCGTCCTTTTTGTCCATTTCTAAGGAGGAAGCAGACGAGCCCTGATGCGACTCAAGTGCACTCAAAAGCCAGTGCAGGCGAAAAGGAAAAAATAAGGGAAATTACTCTTAACTTAGAAGGATACGACATCCTTAACAATCAACCTCCAAAGACTTCAAAGAAATTTGGTCCACTTTTCTGTAATTACTGCTGTCTGTGGTTACACCTTATTTCAGGAATAGTGCAAGTGTCTCTACCTTGATCCCTGCAGTTGAAATTCAAGTTTAAATAGCAGCAAGACACATATTTAAATGGATGAACTGTGGTTTACAACTAAAAAGTTTGCCACAATGCTACATGTCCCTAATCTTAACTGTTAAAATGGATCAAATGATTCAGAAAATTAATAGAGCGATGAATTATTGTTACACAACAAGGCACAACTCGATCTTACTTTAGGGCTAAAAGCCCCTAAAAACTGACTTGAGCCAAAGCAAAAAATAGAAATAAACACTTGCTACCACAGCAGAAACTTCCTGTTCTTTGTCACCTATCTTAGTGAAGACAAGAGCCTGCAGCAGAGAGCAGGAATCAGAAAGGCTTTTTTTATTTAGTATTATTTTAATTTATTTTTCATTGTTTCTCCTCTCCCTCCTGTTGTTCTCCAAGCAAAGCTTTTGGTAAGATAATAGTTAAACAGCACAGTGTTCAGTCTTAACTACGCACTGACAGGAATGTCACCGCTCAGTCTCTACAGACTCTTCACAAGAGTCTGCTCACACATGACACGAGGTAAACATATTGATTATAGTTCTCTGTACTACAATCTGATAACAACACTACTTAGTGAGCAATGATCAGAGCCTTATTCCTAACAGGTGAACACTGGCTGTGAGATGAGTTACTTCAATGAGCCTCTGATGAGTAGATGAAATTGTCACATGCTTCGATGGAAGATTTTCTTAAATCTGATTACTGACCTAGAAAATCTTTAGAATCCTCGAACTTTCTGCCTGATTATTTCCAGGTTTACATATAAATATTAGAGATTTCCAATGTAGTCTCAGACTACATATATATGTATATAGACACTATAGCCAGGATATGGCATTTAGGATGGCACAAACTGTCTGTTTTAAAACTGTGCTATTGTTCCTGCTCTCCTTTCGTCTCAGCAGGAAGTCCGTTACTTGCTTGTCTTGTTTATGATACAATATTTACATAGTTGACAGTGATACTGTCTGATGTTAAATGCGCTCCCACAGAAACACAATCCTTTCATCTCAACAGGATTATCTTTGTTCAATGAATAAATGAGAAAGTAAACATGTAAACATCAGCACTGATCTTGTATCATACTGTCAGGGTGTGTAGCCCTGGCTCTGTTAAGTACTATATATACAAGTCAAACAAATGCAGGTGTTGGATTAAAATGAGTTAAATCGCTGTGCTTCGGCTTGATCATACCCCTCAAGACTTTTAATGGTCATGTCATCTTCAGTCTGCTTTTTCAGCTTCCATCTGACAATATTTTCACTTACATCATTTCAGCAGCAGATGCCTTTTTGTTGCACCAGCAGTACTTCAACTGATTATATTCAACAAAGCACTTTTTTTCCCCCCATCTGGAATAAAACTGATCCTTAAAGAGCAAAGCCATCAAAGCCTGTTCACCTTACCCAGTAAACATAATTTAACTGATGTTACAAGCTTACAGTTTCTTTATTAGCCTAGCTGAATACTAACCTGCAAACACTAGTATTAGTTGTATATAACTACACCTTATGTCCTGAGGTTAGCCTGGACAGTGGATGAGTAGCCTTTTAATATAATAAATCCTTGAACAACAGACTTGATTGTCGTGCATCTTTTTCATTACTATGCTTTAAAAATAATGACTTTCATTTTGGAAATTGATGAGTGGATTTATTAAGGCAATGGGCAGCTATAAAAGTACTCATTTCCCGTTCTGATTTGCTGGCAACACTTCCAGGAAAAGTTTCACTTGAGCTCTCAGGAGAGGAGAGAGGCCGTTCCAGATTACTTCTCCAAGAGCTTTGATGAGATTATTGCAAACAAAATCTATGACGCCTGTTTCAATCAGCTTTTTATGGCGACTGACTGACTGGAAGGAGAAGAAGAGGAGAGAGCCAGGAAAAACACAGCAGCCATAACAAAACTCAACACAAGGAACACCTTACTGTCTCAGGCATGGGGCCATCGTTCACTAACAGTGAATGGTCTCTTACTTAAATAAAACTGCTACCCCGCTGTAAAAATGCTCCTTGTTACAAGTAAATGTACTCAAAACTTTACTTGTGTAAAAGTTCAAAACTAATACGTGCATACATTTGCTTTATTTAAATATTAAATTTTAATTAATCTGTAGTGCATGTTGCATGGTGGCCAAATGACAATGATAGGAGGTTTGAGGGCATTTTGTAAGTTATCACAGGGTAAATGTGAGCTAGAATAGTAACATAACTGTTTAAGTTCTATATCTAAACAACATAATAAATCAATAGCTATTAAGGGCCCTCTTAGCTGGGGGTGCCAGGCAATTCCCCACCTTGCCTAATGTTAAAGTCGGCCCCTGTCGGGTCGTTATAATGTCATGGTAACAATACTGGAGGGAAACCAGACAAAAAAAGAAAAAGAGCCTTTTCATCAGCGGAGCAGTGTGGTAGAGCGATGCAAAAAGGTTGACAAGGCAAAAAAGCTGCCGTTAGAGGCACAATGTTGTAATTGGGGAGGGCAGGGGGACAGAACAGTGGTTTAGGAGGTGAAAAGAAAGCTTTTGTTTGGGCAAAAAAAAGGCTCGAAGGAAGTGGAGTAAATTGAACAGGAACTAAGGGCAGTGTTGCAATCAATGGCATTTTTCTTAAAGGATTCTCTGCGAGCAGGAGGGTGAGAAGGTTATGCAGCCTGTTACAATCTAAAATGGGACGGAGAAAGGAGGAAGAGGAAAATAAACAGAAAAGTGCCAATTCAAAAACCCTGCTGATGGATAATACAAAGAGGAACTGGTTGGTGAGAGATAATGCACGAGGCCTCTATGTGGCGTGAACATATTTTCTGTGTCGGGGGGAAAAAAACAAGGGGATGTTCCTTTCATCAAGCGTGCATGCCAGCGTGATTATACGAGAGGAGAAAAAAAAATGAGACAGTGAATTGGAAAGATAGTCCACAATTGAGATTGACAGATATTTCACATCTAATATTGTTGACTGAACTAACACGGACCAGACTTCTTCAATATCCAATTTGATTCAGTGTAGCAGAAAATATGAGCACGGAGTAATTTTTCTGTTTAACCTGCCCGACTTTCCCAGATTATATAAATAAATGAACATCGTTTGGGCTGGGAAATATTGAGATTGACGGCTCTGCTTAATGAAAATGCAGTAAACATAAACTGCTATTATTAAGCTGTAAATTGGTATGGGACTGGTTATCAGCTGAATTCGGCCACTGGTTTTGAAAAGGAGAAACTGCAGAGTCCCGAGTGAGTGGAAGAGAGGCAGAAAAGTTGAGAAACAGAGTTTGAGGAAACGAGCGAGTGATTCTCAGCTGAGTTGGGTTCATACAAGAGAGATTCTGAAAATCCTTCTCAGTTTCTGCAGCGCAGCATGACAGATTTCCACTCTCTCCGTCTACTGTAAGCTCTTTTATTGCCTTCTTAGCCCTATCTTAGTTCAAACAAACACATTACAGTTTTTTACAATTGCTGACATCCTCTTGTCCAATCTGTACTCACATAAGAGATTTTGAAATGTAAAGTTAGTACTTAGCAAAATGTGGTGAAAATGAACTATTTGGCTTTTTAATTGTGAGATGTAGGGGTGTTGCTGTGTTAAGAGTTCAGAGCAATTGTAAAAAACTATAAGAGAAAAGCGTTTTCTCCCCGTCTCTCCCCGTCTCTCCCCGTCCCTCTCCCTCTCAGGCTCTTTCCCACGATGCACCGCTGTTCGCTAACAAGAGAGGACAGTCAATCGAAGTGACCTGCCTTAAGCTTGCTGCTCCCTGGTCTTGTTTTCTATTTGCAAATCAGCACACACACTCACAAGCCATTTAACCAGTGCAGTAATGACAGAGGCAAACACTTGCTTGATCCAAAACGGCACAAATGGATGTGGTAACAGGCTGAGACTCGGAGATGAGAACAAAACAACACTAAAACAGCCCTCCTCCTTTTTTTTTGACGTGTGAATGTGAGGTCTGCAGGGGGAAGTGCACACTACATTTTTATTTCAACAATACATGTGTGTCTGACTGTGTGTGTTCTAGCTTCAAAGTGGAATGGTGCTGCATGCTGCATACTTCAAAGTCTCTGTTTGCATTTCTTCACACGTGTGTGCATTTGCATGTATGCATGTTTGCCTGGAGGACCTGGAAATGAGAAGCTTCCCGCACAACCAAGCATCCATTTTTGTTTTTTTTTCCGGAACATTAAATACAAGACTCCGTGAAAACCACAAGCACCACGAGAATTACAAACACACACACTTTTCATGGAGCAGAACTACATAACCTCATCGTAGGGACATAAGAGCTGAAAAAGATGTCCTGGCTTATATGACCGTCTACGTGTTGGTCTTTCAAATGAGAAACGAGCTTGACTAACCATGCAGAAACACTCTGTCTGAGCTGTGTTCTGCCGCAGAATTGCAAAGCAGCACAGAAGAACCACAAGGTAAATAGAAATAAGAAAGAGGGAGAAGAAAATAATTATATTTTAAAGACGAAAACTACAGCCTGAGGGTATTTTCACTTGTGGTCTGTTGGGCTTCTTTGAAGCAAACCCTGGTGTGATTGCACCATTTGTGCTGTTTATTTGAACAGGTGTGAACGAATCCCTAGTGTGGACGTCAACACGGAGAACGCCTGAACAGCACAGTCTGGGTCTATTTCCAAATCCAGTCTTTGGAATATGGACATCACAAGTTCTTCGAACCCAAACTCATATTTTTAGAACCTTGTTTTGTTTGACCAGTGGTCAAAAACCCCAAAATATCCAAAACACAAATATATAAAAATAATTTTCAATCAATCAACTAATCAATCAACTGTCTCAGCTCTGTATGACACAAATATGTGACAACTAGGAAACAGAACTGGACAATTTAATCTGATCTTGTGCACTGTTCTTCATTTCTGGGAGTTTTTCTTAGTCATATTATTTGTCATCATGATTGAATTCAAATCACAGTCTCGTCTAATCCTCAGATCCAGCACAATTTGCTGTTGCCACAGTGATAAAGAATAACCTGGTAAGTGCACATGGTTTTGTGGCAAAAAGAAAATATGAACCTTAGGTAATCATACCCTAAGTTTTGGGATGTAAACAGTAAGTATAATACTGCTGATTTATGGGCATTTATTTGCGACGGACATCAGATTTAATGATACCCCCTGAAAATGTAAGTCACACTGAATAGAAAAATATGGTTATCATGTCTGTGTGTCCAGATTAGACTGAGTTATGACTCCAAAAGGGAGCTTGATTTCTGATGCAAATTGCGCTTTTGAAGTACCTTAATTCCATCAGCTGTGTCCCAGCCGCTACTGCAGCCTGTAACAGCTGACCATGTTGATAAGCGGGCCAGATCAGGGGGGGGCCAGGCTACAATGATTAACTGAACCAGTTGTTCACAAAACATCGGCACGACCTGTCCCTTTCACCTTCAGCACTGTATCTACGATCTACCTTGAGGTTCTGGGCTGATTTTGTTGCTGTGTTCGTTCAGTTTTTCTTATACCTGCAGATAAGTGATGTGCAGACGATGCGTTGTCAAAACAAGGTTTTTAGTGCAGCTACAATAAAATTCTACGGCCGAAGAAAAGGTTCGGCTTTTCAAAGTAACTCTAGAAAACAACCGTTGAGCAAAGTGCTTCTCCCCGGTCTCTCAGATTTAAACGCCATTCAACAATCATACAGTGAGAAATCCATTGCACAGGCACCAATGTCTCCACTGACAGCGGCCTCATTTGTCCAGAAAGCAATGCAGCAACAAGGCCTGCTGCGTTCTGAGGCTTGCTTTATCTTGACTGGAACATCTTGCTCTCTTGCTTTTGTTATCGCCAATGCTATCGCTCTTTCCAGTGGCATGAACAGACCGCTTTACACAACAAGTTCAGAAATATTCTCCAAAGGCATTCAATACCAAATAGAAGTAGGTGAGTAAAGGTAAAGAAGATATATTAACAAGGGAAATTACTACATAAAGTTTTCCTTTATCATGCTTTTACCTGTGATGTCAGGTTTCTGTGGCATGAAGAACTGATAGAAGGTAGGCTCCGACAGGCCCTTGACGTTGCGTGCTGTGATTTCCACTTCATATCTTGTGTTCCACTGCAGCGGCTGAAGCAATGCAAAATCGTTTGCTCCTGGGACTAGCTTGGTCATCCACTGTTCCTCTTTATCCTGACAGGACAAAAAAAGAGGAGTAAAGAAAAACAGAATGTAAAAGATAGTCAGCTTATCCTTGAATAAATGCTCTACATTTCATTTTTTTAATCAGCAAGCATCAAAGGACAGCAGAGGAAGTGTTGTTTTACGCAATAAACAACAGCTTACCCTTTGTGTTTTTAATCTGGGGATTGTCAGAGTTACTACAATCAGAAATTGAGTCGCAGTTGCGAGGCGCCCACGCAGATGCACTTGCATAGGTAAAAACAAAGAGTAATCCTCTGTTTTTCATTCACACAGTTCACACAAGTTCTCTGATACCTTTCTATTCCTTTGTGGCCTGAGCCTTTTCTCTTTTTTGCCCTTTGTTACATCATTCTTTCTTTCCTTTCTATCCTTTCTCCCTCTTCGTCTGGAGACCAATTGCAAACAAAGGATTGGAAGCTGGAGAGTACGGGTGAGAGTAGTACATTGAAAGAATGCCAAATGTACTGTGTACTTAACATTCTCGCCTCCTTGGCACTTTGTCCTCTTAATGTTAGAGGACAGAGAAGAGTGCAAAGTCAAGGTCCCGGGCTTAAATGTATGTAACATTTGTCTGGATCGTCAGGTAACTATGATGCATCCGCGGTCAGGTTCGTCCTTCGTGCATGCCCCTCCATGATGAAGCACTTGTGTGTTCCTGATGCCAGACAAGGCCACGAGATTACTAGGGTGTGAAGCAACCGCCTATTCTCTGCACTGGCCTTCGAAAAGCCTCGCTGAGACTTCCTGACCCCCTTTTCCGCAGCATGTTTTCATCTGCAGCAAGTATTATTTTAAATCGCTGTCACTTTCTCAATGAGACAGAGAAATGCCTGCTTGGACACATTAGCATTGGGGAGATAGGAGATTTGGACCAGCTCAAATCCACTTAGTCCTGTGGAGAGTTTTTGTACGAGTGCCATCAATTCTGCTTCCTGGCCTCATCTCAGTGGTTCGCCTTATCTTGTGAGTTTAAGCTGCTTTTTTCTATTTTACACACACAAAAAAAAAAAAAATCAACTACTTAAATGGATGAGTGAATTCAGAGAGCGTGTGTGTACTCTCATTTAAAACATGAATTGTAAGTGTCACAAGGATTGAAAAATAGCGATTCTCATGCAGAACATTATTCACTTTGCCACCGACGCACACTCAGCTCAGTCAACCGGGAAGAAACATTCCCAGTGTCACATCCTGTGCTGCTGTTGTGTTAAACAATGAAAAATCTACGATTTTGAGCTGATTGAGTCTTTGATATGAGACAAAATTGGACACTTCAAAATTAAAGAAACCACTTCCTTTGAATTGGATCATCCTCATTATTCAGTTCCCAAAATATAGTCACTGTGTCTAGTGGAACCTGCTTAAAACTGAGGTAATTGAGTAAAAAATAAAGGCTGCTTTTACTAAAGTTAATATAAAATCATTGGAACAATCCAAAAATGCTGTTGTTAATGGGTTAACTTCTGATACGGTCCTTTAACTTTCCTGTTTAGTTTTTTTAGTTTTTATAAAAATAAAAATGATCAGAGAGAAATATCAAAATTTAATCTGTATAATTTAATCTGATTATGTATTGGCTCTGAAACTTTGAGCTGATGAATTCAGTTGATCTGTCATTTCCTGCAAACTCATAATTTGTGATAAGGGTTTAACTTATCTCTCTGCCTCTTTGAGAAACTTTTATTTTTTGCCTTTTTTGTCTTTTTTTTTTTTTTTTTTGTTTTAATCTTAATCTGGTTTAAGAGGATGATTTTTTTTTTTTCTTATTATTTTCAAAATACCCCATGAATATACCAAAACCAACAACGTGTTAGTGAGTCTCTCAATCCTTCCACAGGGGTCAAAGTGGGCCGGAACGATCCAGAATGGCGTTCCAGCAGCTTCGACTAATAAGTAAATAAATCTGATTGGCAGTTTCATACATAATAATGTGGGCCGGTGGACCGTCAAAAAATCCATTAAGCTTTTACTGGCCCTCTCTCTGTGCCTGATGTGCCGGGACTGGGCTCACAGACATATGTAAGCCCTCTTATTGGTTCCTCTTTAAGACATAAACCTTTGAAAATGGGCCACACATGTATAGTTTCAGCTTTTTAAAAAGACTAAATGTTTCATGAAACAGCTGGGCACCACAGTTGTTAGCACATGTTACTCAAACAGGAGTAAACTCTGATTATGTTGGGGACTATTTTCAGCTGCAGACTAATGTAGATTCAATGAGCAATTAAGTATTTTCTGCAACAGGATGGTGCGTGGGAAAGAAATAAACTGTGGTGCCAGTGTTCACTATAATAAAAGAAAATACAACACTGTGCAATGGTGTGGCTCACTGATGTGTTTTTAAATGTATTTGGACAACAATGCTCCATGGCTATCAGACTTCTACACAGACAGTGCTTGTTAGTTGGATTAGCTCATTGTTGGTTTTATTGGATTTGTTTTGCCGTATCTTTTCATTTTCTAACTTTCCTCTCTTGACTAGGACTTGACTCAGACTGGCCTTGGGAGTCATTTAGACTCAATTAAGGTTGATTCTGAACACACATCTGTAGTGCCCATGTTTAATTGTAAATTACTCACAGTTTTGTACTTGACTATATACTCCACGATGGGCATCCCTCCATCGTCCTGCTTGACCAGCCCCAGCCTGTAGGCCTTGCCCATTCCTCTCTGTCCGTGGACCGCTGGCGGACTCGGCTCTCCTGAGGGAGACGAGAAGAGGAGGACTCAGAAGAGATGCGAAACAAAATGTCTTTGTGTGTTTTTTTTCCTGTGTGTGTGTGTGTGTGTGTGTGTGTGTGTTTGTTTGTGTGTGCATTCCCAAAGAGGGGAGCAGGTGGCAATGTGAGATATGAGATAAGGACGCGGTTACAAGAAGAGAGAAGGTTTTAAGCTGAATTAAATTCATATTACAAGGCAACTCCCACTGCTTGGCTATAACTAATGTTGACTGGAGGCTCTTATTATTCACTGTATTTTGCTAATTGGGTCTTCTTTCTAACATTCATCCTCAGTAGCTGCACTAGTGTGTAGTACTAACAGTGGCAACACTTTTTTTCTCTGGCCTTGCCTGGATTTACTGCAATCCTGCTGTGCTAGATTGCCAGAATAAATAAAATGCTTATCATAAAACCCCTGCAGTATATAATTTTTAATGCAGCAGTTTCACATCAAGACACAAATTTGACAGAATCTATTCCAGTAATCTAGATTCATATCACTGAAATATGAGGAAGTTGTAACCATCTGAAATATGAGCATGCCAGAGTTTCATAAGATGGCAAATAGGTCTCATTTAACCAAGATGCTGTTGCTTTGAACAGATTTGCAGTATGTTTACATTTCTATCACACATCTTTATTTTATTTTATGAAATCAGGACACAAACAACTTTCTGATATCAATCCAAATAAATTTCCGTAGCTGTTTTATCAGTGTTTACTTTCCTATTTTGTAATACATATGAGGTTTTTGTACTCTGGGATTTGTAATTAATTATCTGCTGCATTTGTGAAACTGCTGGGATGTGCCAATAATTAACAATTAACCCAGTCTAACTACTATGAACCTACTGTAGTAATGAATTAAAATAATTATAACTGGATTTCATTGCATAGATACATATGAGTGAGTGAGTGACTGCTAGAACAGTTTTGAGGGGGTTGGGTCCTAACGATTCCGAGAAGCTCTTATTTTGAAGAATGTCTCATAAGCCTAGCTACATGAGGGGAAGAACAGGGAGAACAGACTTACGGATGGGTAAAGTCTGGAAGGTCTCCGTGTGGCTGAACTCCCCCTGACCTTTTCCGTTGACGGCTGCCACTCGAACCTCGTACGTCGTGTTGGGCTCCAGCCCTGTCAGCACCACGGTCGCTGGAGAGAGACAGAACCAGAGTTCATGCCACCTGAAAATATGTGGTGACCATCAATCATGTAGACAGCAGAGAATATTATTAAAAGAGTGGATTTGTCATGTTTTGAGTCACCGTCTCTCTTATCATATGCCATGTCATCATGTGTTTCACGTCTCAGCATAAAAGCTTAAGCTCAACACCTAAAATATAACTTAAACAGAGCAGCTACTGTATCATGACTGAAGTGGAATACTGATAATAAATGTGAGAGCATTATTAAGTGAAGATACTACTACTACAGTAAATATTCCTTTCCTGATGTGAAGGAATAAGTTAAAATAAACAGTGTATTCAAAGATGAGATGGAAGTGTGAATCTCATGAGATCACTACACATTATTCTGAAGAATATCAGAACTATAGCAACAGTGAAAACACTGTAATATGTTGCATTCACACTGTAAATTACATTGATTATTGAAGAAAACATGAAATCTCATTATCAGACCACATTACAGATTCCTATTTAAATTATACAGTCATTAGAGTCTATTTACATAACCTTCACTATTCAGAGAAGCCAGCAGAGAGTCGGCAGTGTAATGAGCTTGACTGAAAGTTGTTGTTTTTGTCAGTCTGCACAAATTAAATACTTGAATGGTAATAGGTGCTTTTGCAGTTCTTTAGTCCCAGAACTGAAAACAAATTCTGCAATTTGCAGCCGTGCTAGGTTACTTTCCAGGCTATAAGCAGACATTTCAATTTGGGCAAAAGCATTCAGATGAAACGAGTCCAGGCATCTCATTATTTTGAAGAGTTTATTGTGTAAGTACTTTCTTCTGAGGACATCTGAAATGGCTTCTATGATTATATGATGCCACTTAACTGGCTAGTAATTAGTCCAGCTCACTATTTTAATATTTTAGTCTGAATCTTGAATAAAAAGCCACATTTAGCTAAATTAATTTTATAATTAAGTCTTATTTATCAAGTTCTGCTCCTGATGTTTGCTGCCTTTGTTCTTCTTCCTCTACACGTGCAGTGTATTTTTTCATTTACTGTGAAAGTGCAAGCTGGTGTTTAGTATTCACCTCACTGCATCTCTATATTGTAACTGACTCTGAAATGAGGGATATTAGCGATAAGCCCTTCAGGTTTGTCGGACCTGCTTATCACCCAACCATTCGTCCTCTGGCTTCCATTTTCCATCCATCCATCCATCCTTCACCTCATGGTGTACTTTTCCACCAACAAGCTCAGAAATCAATTTGGAGTCGTAAAGCATAAGAAGAGGAGGAGCGTGCTCTTTCAGCTCTGGCGGGTTGTGCCACTCTGCCCGCGACATGTCGTCATGACCCAACAACATCTCAGGGCCGAGGCATTGAAGGATCGCATGGGAGATCATGCGATACGGCTCCTACTCATGCCTGATTGGTGTTAGCTGATGTGCGGAGGGGTTAATAGGCAGAAATGCTGGTAAAAGCTAGATAGGATGTTAATCTGGCATGTAGAGGTACAACCTCCCTGGTCTAATAAGTAGAAGCTGTAAGTTTCCAACTCATTTCTCGGAAGTGAAGAAGTCTCATTTCCACTTTTGACTTTATATGTAACACCAAAGCACTAATAGCAAAATAGTCAGCAGTGATCTGAAGCTTTCATTTTGCTTTTTAAATGGTCTAAAACATGCACAATCTTTGGTATGATCCTTTACCATCGGTTCATGTTTAAGACATGACTTATATCGACTTCTGTTTATAGATCAGTGGACTGTGAAAACGTCAGAGGGTTTCTGACATGGCTCACAGAGGTCTGCATCTGACAGCCTGATGTGCGTTCCTGTTCCATGGACCAGGAAATTTGTCATTTATCTTTGAATTACTGCTCCTGACCACTGCCTTTAACCGCCTCTCCTTTTAAGCATGTTAACAAACCTTAAGGCAATTGGCTCTGTTTGTGAAAAGAGCTGACGAGGTGAACAGGAGAAAGCTTTCTCACTGATCTGACAGATTTAACCCACCTCAGTAATAAAACGGAACTAGAAATACAAGTGTTAAAGTGGGCTTTTAGCTGTCAGCGCTGTAAGAACATGTACATAATGAAGTCTGCCTCCACAGGAGACTAATGTTCCTTATACTCTGCACAATGAGTGAATATAAAGAAGAACAAAATATAAATACATTCTTATATTTATTTATTTCTATATTAATTTATTCCTATATTTATTAATTTGTTTATGATTGGTTAACAGGGCAAACCATCAAATGCACATGACACAATCTAGCTTAGCTAACCGTGGCTTCCCACGTCTCAGAGAGGAAGTTGGTGGCTGATTTCTTGAAAGCCTCTTTCACACATGCACTGCAATGCTGATCTTTTCTAGACATTACCTGGAGGAGCTGTAGGTGTGAATGTAAATGTCTGAATTAGCTGAGCCGGACATTAAACAGATTTTACCCTGACAGCTCCGTAGTACAAAGTGCATGTAATGTTGGATTGAGCCGATGTGTGAATAGAGCAGGTCACTGTCCAGAGAACTGGTCACTGTCTGGAGTGTGCAGGACGCCCGCTCGCTCGCTGTAAGTTCTCCGGACAGTGACAACATCTCACACAGACATTTTCAAAAGTTACATGGTGTGAAAAAACTTACTTTCACTGTTATGAAATGCTATAGAATGAAAATAAACACTCACTCTGGACACTGTGTGACTTGACGTCCCTCCAGTCCTGTGAGCCCACCTCCTTGTACTGGACCAGGTAGTAGCTGATGGGCACGCCACCATGTGAGTCGGGCTTCATGAAAGTGACGGTCGCCAAGCGCTGGGAGACAGCTGACAGACGCACCGAGTATGGATTCGATGGTACATCTGAAAAGACAAAATAATGACACTGGTCATGGGACGCCACCAGCTCTGCCAGAACCACTTACTTAGTTTCAGGATCTGAAAATTATATTTCACAAACTTGTTTGAATGAAAGCAACATAGCTGAGGGTGATAAATGGGAAAAAAAAAAAATCAACATTAATGTCAGAAATTGTATGCAAATCCATCCAATAGATGATGAGATATTTCAGTCTGGACCTTAAGTGTTGGACAGATCAGCTGAATGACAGATAGACCAAAACTGCCATCCCTAGAGCTATAGATATATATTCCCTGATTTCAGTTTAAAATATACAGTGAGGTCCACTAAAGACCAGTAAAGTGGTCTCAGACTTTTGGATCACACTGTATATGCAGTGGCATTTGGACGATAATAACCATAATATCACTAAACGCACTTTTTAGCCAAAGATGAAGGTACTTTTAATGCTGCAGACAATACTTACTGTGCCTCCTACCTTTTACATCCCTGTCATCCCCATAATCAAACTAAATATAGACATTATTGCTATAATAACTCTAGAACTTGAAAGCAATTTAACACACAGTAACTCGCCTCATTTTGTGGTAAGGTTGTGCATTACTCAGCTGCGTCTTTCATTTGTCCTTGCTCTTGTTTCAGCTGCAACATATTTGCTCTGTTTTATTATTGTTTCTCACTTTGTAAGCATCAGTGCATTATTCACATATTTACCGGTGGCCTTATTTAAACCAAAACAGTTTGATTCACTACAAGCTTATTTTCAGGAAGACACATTTCTGTTGGTTTTTAATCAAGATTTAGATTTGAAGACAGTGTGCAAAGGAGTCCTTCCACTGGAAGCTTCTAAGTCTCAATTACTTTCTCAAACTTTTACAACACCATGAGTAAGTGAGTGTGTGTTTCCCTGTGTGTGTCTGTGTATATTTCTGCAGAATTCACAACAGTGTCACAACAACTTCCAAAAGACATTGTTTTCTGCAAGACTACATATTAGGTCAGCTTTTTGCTCACTTCTTTTCTCCTTAGCCAGAGCAATTCAATCTGCACTAAAGATAATTGGACTGCACTATTGTGTATTAGCCTGCGCTACCGTAAATTAGGGGGTACTTCAGTAAATAGCAAGGGGTAGGGTAAATCAGCTGGCACTATTTGAGATTAGGCCAGCCTGAATAGGGGCTGGGAGTTGTAGTGGAATTTATCTTCCTGAGAATTGCAAATAAGGCTATTACCATTAGTAGAGAGGTAGAGGGTTACAAAGCAGTTGGACGGTTCGAGTTACTGTGAGAGCAGCGATTCAAAAGGTGTGGGGTCCCTAACTGCACACGCTCTAGACTTGAAATTAAGTCACCAATCTCATTAGCTCAGGTAAAGGGGCCACACAATGGTGGCAGCTCTGCAGACTCACCTGCCTGGGCCAGAATGAATTCCTGGTATCGAACTCCAATGTTGTTCCTGGCTGTGCAGTTGTAGCGGCCAAAGTCCCTGTCTGACATAGGGGTCACCTAGAATGGGTAAATAATAATATGAAAAAAGTTAAATGAACAAGTTGATCCAAACAAGTTAAATGGATTCAGTAAATGTCATGTCTTATACATCTCTATTGATACAACATATATCTTTGTATTATTTGTCCAGGGTTGCATAAATCTGCCTCTGAAACTGATTAGAAGGATTAACTTTCAGTACTAATGTTAATGTTATTTTATGGGGCAGTGGAAAGTAGTGTGAGACTTCTCTCATGTTCTGTAATTCCTAGTGAACAGGTCAAGACCAGTGTTTCAGCTACGATCACGGGGCTTGTACTCACCTCCAGCACGGACTTCCCCTCTCCACTGTGTACTTGGGTGTTGGCAGTTCCCTCTGCAGAGATGGTGAAGCGCTCTCTCCTCCACAGCATGGTGGCAGGAGGGTTGGACATCACATCACAGCTTATGTTCACTGGGTTCCCCTCCCACGAATAATAGATGGTGTGATTGGTCAAGAACTTTGGTATATCTGTGAGTAAAAAATAGAGATATTATCTCCCACTCCTGCCTCATTTGTATGGTAAAGCAGCTTTTAGCACTGAAACAAGACCTGAATAGCTAAAAGAGTGACTGCTGGAGTGTCTGGAATTTGTGGCAGCCAATTAAACACTCAAATCAAAGGTGGAGCTGCATTGGATGATCAAAGACATAAAAATGACTTGCTGAGGCTTAACCCACAAATTCCTCCAAGGGATAAGAAAAAGCATTTCATTAATACTTCCCAAACTCCCACGGCAATGTTAAAAAGAACAACTTAAACTTAATGCAAGCCACCTCATGCAAGCGGGGGGGGGGTGTCTCCATTACGATCATCTACCCAAGAATAAAAATAAAGGATGCAAACTGAAGCTCATTTGCCCCAGCAAATAGGAAGGGCAGTAATGGACGATCGAAGCGGCGAGCTGTCGTGCAGATTTCTCTCTGCCCAGTCAGCCCAGCTCAGTCGGAGAGGCATTATGGTTGTTTTATGCTCGCTTGCAGGATTCCATTAAAGAGATTGATGCCTGGCTCTCTGTCACAGCCGAGGACATGTTATCCCCCTGCAGCCTGCAGTGACTTAGTAAATGAGTTCATTAGTTCGGTGGCAATGGCTGGCGCAGCCCCGCCACACTCAGACACACAGCCTGTGTCTTTCTGCAGAGTGGGAGTCAAGTCTGAGAGCAAGCTGTCAGCTGTGGCTCCAGCAAAACAAGTTTACAGTATAATGACAGCAACTTTGCTTCATGGTTGGAGAGTGGGTGCATGCATGTGAGATGCTTTTTTTTTTGTTTTTTTTACATGAGGATGCCATCAAACTTTTTCCAAAATGTCAACTTTTCAGGAACTATGCAAAAAGGGAAAAGAAGGGAATCCATGAACCCAAAAGTCACCTCAGCCAGAAGAGGAGAAAATTGGTTTCCACATGACAACAGAGATACAGTACTCATTTTTCCCCTCGCTGTCTCTCTGAATATATTTGTTTGTCTGCCCTCTCTCTTTGTTGTTCCTCTGAGCTTCAAGGTGGAAACGCTGCTACCAAAAAATGCATTTTCCATTGGTCTCATTCAGGCAACCGAGCTGCTCTCATAATGAACCTAATCATTCCAAGGCCAAAATGGAGATCTTCGCTTCAGAGCTCATTAGGCAGGGGATAGCCCGCCCCAAATAACCCCAAACAACCAGCACTGAGGAATGGGTGCGCTCATCGGGAAGTAGGGGAGCTGTCAGTGGGGGGAAACGAAAGGCGATGCATGATTTCCTCTCACTAATTAACCCTTCTGGAAGCTGTATGTGTGTGGGATAGTCGGTGCAGGGCTTTTGAAGGAGGGTGTGGGTGTTGGTGGGGGGAGTTGTTTATAATAATATAAGGATCTTCAAAAAGAAAAACAGCCACGGTGTGAAAAGAATTATGAGAAGTATGGGTGAACTTTTGAACTGTACACATGTCTGCATGGAGTTCACACATCTCTTGCAAGGCTGTTGATTTGGCTGCTTTAATGTGTGCATGCGTTTCATTTTCGCATTAAGGATATGATACCACTGATATTTATGCAGAGAGCGGAGGAGTGGGTGAGGTTATATCAGGTGACCAGGGCTCCAACAGCCTCATTCATTTTGCACACAGACAGCGTTACACAACTAGTTGCTGGAGTTTTTCCAAAGGAAGAAATAATAATAAAAATCTCTTAACTGACAAAAAGCCAAAGGACCAACATCTGTGTACATGACAAAGTAAGAAAATCAATCAGGTTAAAGAGCACTGTGGTCGACAAAACATCTTCTCACTGAGCTTCAAAATCCTTCCTGTGCTGTAAAAGATGTTGTAATGTTGTCACATTTAATTTTGTTGAACTAAGCCTGTTTTTTATTTGTGAAATCATATGTACAGTCATTTTATAATAGTATTAATTGAGTTTGGCCTGTAGTTGTTTACCTTTTTCCAGAGAAAAGCATTAAATGTTGCACCGTATACCAAAATAAACTTGTGAAAAATCTATAAAATTGCCTTGTTCTTCACGGCTCTGAGGCAAAAGTCAATGTCATGCTCAGCATCACTGGTCTTAGAGTAACTGCAGGTGGCTTGAGTGTGGGTTTAAATGCATTTTTGAGCATATGAAGGGGGTCGTTGAAGCTAATACAGAGTGCTTAGTTGCTCTTTAGGTCTGTACTTTTACATCAGTTCAGGATCAATTCCACAGTTACAGTGAGGTGAGTTTCTTTTAATTTCATGGCTCTAACTGGCAACTTGTCCATAGCAGTGACGCTTCAAAACCTACGCTTTGCAGCGTTTAATGCCCTTAACAAGCTGCCAATAAAAGTGTCAAAGAGTCAATAATGAGTATATTGTTAAAAGTAAACTTACAGGGAAAAAAACCCTTCTGGAACCCACACCTTATGCCATCTGTTTCTGTTATTAATCTAATTTAGAAGAGGAAAGTCAGGTTTGTTAAACGTACTGTATATTAATACAGTAATATTAGTACTGTACATTCATGTACAGCAGGTGTTTTCACTTAAGTTGCCTGATTAGACCTCTGCTCAGGACGTGTGCAGTCTAATGAGCAGGAATAACTGAGAACACCTGTGTGTGTGTTACTTACACTCAATGTCCAGAAACATGCTCTTCTGATGGCCTCCGATCCTGCTGAGTGCCTCACAGTCAAAGCGACCCAAATCGGAGAGCCTCACACCACTGATGGTCAACACCGACTTGCCGTGACGACCACGGACTTCAAAACGTCCGTCCTGGCCCTGGAGACACAAACACACCCACGCGCATCTTATTTCTGTTAGCATAACAATAACTTTTTGCTGTTACAGCCCACAAACAGATGTTCTTCTGTTAAGGTATCAAGCCAGAGAAGGTCACATGTTCAAGCTGTGAAGTTTATCTTGGGTAATAAAGAATTGGCATTTACATCCCTGTAATTCACACTGTTATTAATAACACAGTTTTTAATAAGTGGTGAAATTCTGAGCAAAAACAACCTAAACACATTTCAGAGAAAGAAAGTGCAGCTGACCAAATAGAGCTAGGCTGTTGAAACAGGAGGAGAATGAATATAGTTCCTATTTGTAATATGGTTAGCATTGTATCTGTGATATTATATTTAAAGCAAAAGCCACATCCATGCTTGCAGCTGTGTAAAGTGGAATCACATCCAGGAATCCACAAAGGCTAAAACCACCAACTAATTTCCAAGTAAGTTCCTTGTCCAACTTTACACTTGCGACTGAATGGTAGACCCTTGATCCATTCCGACCCCACCTCCCCACAGGCAACCATCACTTGTCACACAGAGTCAGGGTTAATGCAATAAACTGTCGATTTATTACAAGGTCATTACATCTGTATGAAGACAGATGGTATCAATTTGAAGCTACGGGTCAATTACAGCAGACGAGGCTATCATTCCAGTAATCGACATTCACTCGTAATGAAAAAAAAAACACCCCGAGAGCATCCTTGTTGCAGACATGATACAGCTGTAGCCTCCAGACTGTTACCTAACAGATAACCTCTGTCACCCCAAGAAACTACTTTTCAGCAGCACTGCCCATGGACTCAGGGACGACGCATTTGAGAGCTGCGTGACTGCAGGTTTTTTTGTGATTGGAAGAAGATTTGGAGGTCAGATCCACTGAGTAAAATTATTTTAAACAATGTCACCTGCTGCCTTTTAACTTGAAATATTCCTCTTTTCTATTTTAAGCCTTTTTCACAAGGTATTTTTTTTATTCCTATTCATTCAGAGAAACCTTTGCAATCCAAAATTTCTTCTATCCGTCCAATTTGAGTAAACCAGCTGATAAACATGGAGAACTGAGGCTACAAAATCTTGTGTTTGATTCACTGTTTCTACTTCATATAAAGATTATAATGAAGAAGCTAGTTGACATTCTCTCTTTGCAGACATGGCACTGCCATGAATAGTAAAAACACTTTTAGTTTTGGTCTTCTTATTATTCAGTGCTGTGTGGTATTTTCACTGTAAGTACCCATCGAACGGCACATGGCATACAATATGGTAACAATCTATTCTGGGCTTTTGAAGCCTTCGTGAACAAAAAGACATGACTACCAACGATAGCAATGAAATATCACGATTCCGGTACCACTGCTAAGTAACAGTGAAATGCACCAGCTTGTGTAATCTGAGACATTTGCGCACATGGTGTAGCTGCTTGCTGCAGGAAAATTAGATCTTATTATGAGGGGGGACTGCTGACATGGATATGTTTCATGAACACAATGAGAAAGTTATTTAAGGAGTGGACACACACACACACACCACAGAGGCTTTGTGGTTATAAAACAACATATGCCCAAGGGCATATACACAACTGTTTATCATGATCATAACTTTTTGATGACTGAAAACATCCATCTGAACCAAAGTTTGCTTCTCCCACACTGCTGGCTTCTAATTAGTCAATTAAGTGAACTTAGATAAACAACTTCAATAGAGTAAAAATAGAAGTTATTTAGCTCAAGGCCTGAGAAGTAATGTAGGACCGCACTCAAATTAGTTTGTTCCTAATAAAGGAATTAAAACTAAAAAAAAAAGCAACTAAATAAAAAAGCTGAGGCTGAGAGTCAAATCAAGCTCCTGGTAAGCCCATTTAGCAAAGGGATATCCCACAGTGCTTTGGGAAATTTTTGTAGTTGCTGCTGTAATCAGCAAGATTCTTGTTTGTGAGTTTTTGCATCATCTTTGGTAAATTTGCAAGAATTCAGCAATGGTAGCTATCACTGTTCCTGCCTACTACCCAGGTCTTATTCATGCCATTCTGTATACAATGTATGCAGAAAGCTATGCATACAGGTTTTCTTTATGCATACAATGCATAAAGAAAACCCGCCTACCAGCACCTTTTAAAGCTGGTTAATTACCACATCATATCTTGTTTGTTGATTTTTGTCACCGTTATCACAGTTCATCACAGTTATATTTGATAACGAGCAACAGTGACGATGAAAACAGTCCCTCATCCACCCGCCCCTGCTAATACTCATTATGTGTCTAAGCCACGTAAGCCTTGGCCATGAAGCCCCCTCTTCTGAATCACACTCTGCTTATGTTGTCGCTCTTAGACTGCTTCAGCATTATCCTGTTTAGAATGGCTTATCTTTCCTCTTATCATCACAACACAATCAACCAATGAGGTGAAGCGGCTTTTAGAGGCTCGGTTCTGGTCTCTTTGTGCTGCCACTGCACACTTTGCTTGTTTGCCTCGCCAGCTGCGGTCAATAGGATTGGGAGTGTGTGTGTTGAATGGGAATTGTGACGATGGTGGGATGAAAGAGGAGAAGGAGGAGGAGGAGAAAGAGAGGAAATCTTCCAGGAGGGAACTTCTGAGTCAGGAAATTACTCCCCCCCGCCCCCCGCCAACAACTGACAGGGTCTGTGTCTAGAGACGAACTCAGCCCCTAAAGCACAGCCTGTTTGATATGCAGCTCAGCAGAATGACAAGGCAAGCGGCCAAACGTGAACACAACAGCGACTCGTGCACGCTCATGGACACACACAGGCACATGCATGTTCTAGAAACGGCACGTTCACACACATACTGTACACACGTGAACGGCAGCAAACATGAGAGCACAGAGATAAAAGGCAAAGAAATGTGGAAGCTGAGGGAATAGAGGAACCGGAGGAGATGAAAGGACAAGCAGGTAGTAGAAGCAAAGGAGCACAGAAAAGAGAAAATATATGAAATCCTTCCCTATCTGATCCATAAAACCTAAAAAATGAGAATGTGTGTGGGTTTACAGCCAAGCAAAATCTCAAAATGCAATCTCTCAAATGGGCTTCTGGAGCCTGTTTCTGTGTTATTTCAGTCCAAATGCTGGAGAATTTTCAGATATTAAAAATGTCAGCTGTAAATGTCAGCGAGGCTGGAGACACACTGTAGTCTAATTCTGGCAAGCGTAGCTTATTCCAGCGGTTTAGTGTGGGAGCTGAACATGGGGTCTTCATATTTGCACCACTCTAATGATTACTATATCACCTGACAACAACAAAATGACATTTAATAATGGCTTTCAGGTTCAGGGAAACGGAGGCCAGCTAGGGGTTTCACACAGGACGCAACAGCAAAACCAGCTAAACATTACTATTATCTATTTTCCACTGTGTCTGCTGCTGCTTTTGTGACCAGATATCAAACAGAATACAAAACAATAATCTCAGTGGGTGTGGGAGTCTGCTTTTTGAAGGTCTAACTGCAAAATGTCTTTTCATAAGAGCTCAAATCAACACAAGTACACTTCCGAGCTTGACATCTGAATAGCTGAGGAACAGGTTAAAAGTTCCAGTAAAGTTTGAGTCTATTGAACCACATGCGGTGCATCAATCTTTGCAACAGTCATCTCAGCAAAAGTACAGACTTTTAATGTCACTAACTTGTCAACCTTGGATGTTTTGCATGAATAGAACAGAGGCTACAGCGCAGTTTTCTAACCTTGCTCATAAGCAAAACAGTACCAGAGGAGTGTAACAATAATCCGACTCGTTGCCTACCTCAGTTCATAATTAAATTCCAGGAACTGCATCCCATTATGTTCTTTTACCGAGGGTCACAGTGTTAGTTGACAAAGAATGAGAAAAATGGAAGCAACATTATGCAGTGAGTAAAAGTAAGCCCTTTGAAGCTTAATGTCTTTCAACAAGAGAGGAGTGTGTGCAGATTGGAAAGCAAATTGAGAGAGGAACATCCTGCCTTAAACCTAAATGACTACGGCCATTCATCACACCTCGTGCGGCATAAGCCATGTTTGTCTTTGCGTATGTTTAGGTGTGTTGGTTTGCACTACGCATTTCCATAATTGCATTTGCTGTGGGAAGAGAAGCACTTACTCTCATTTTTGGCTGTGATTTATCAACCCGAGCGATTCGAGCCAATGCACACATTCATTTATCTCTGCGGTGACCTTTTTCCTGAGCAAAAGAATGGCTGCCATCTTTGTTTTTCTCTTTTTTTTTTTCATGTGTGGATTTTTTTTTTTTAACAGCTTCTCTGAAAGCTTTAGCTGGGAAGCTATAATAGGAAGTGCCTATGGTTCTGACATTGATGGCAGCTCATTCAGGAGTAATTACTTTTCCAAGCTCATTCAATTTCTTATATGCAAAGCTCGTCTTGTGGACAAAGTGAATAATGGATGATGAGAGAAAAATACACAACATAAGCTTAGTATCTTTTCAGTTTCTTATGTCGGATTACATAAAAAGTGTCACAGTGTCAAAGGGAGGTACAAATCAAAGTGTAAACTGAAAGTATTCACATTTGCCCTGAAAATTTCAAGGTTCTTGCTGTTTCCTTGTGCTGAGAGCTAATCAAAATAAATGTGTGTGCTGATTTCCCCTGAGATAATAATCTCAGCAAAGTAGAGAGATTTAAACACTCCCTGAAAAAAAAAAACACCGACCAAGGTGAATGTGCATATATTCTTTGAGAGCAGCTTTGAAATTATAAAAGTCTTTGAGGTTTCATATGTCAGTTTTAGTGTAGAAAAGCAAATGCACTCCAAGAGCAGACGAGGACCAATCATCAACTCTTGAATGTGAATATTATTAGCATCTGCCTGCAGACAGGCCCTGAGCAGCACTGCTGGCAATAAATGGGTGTAATTGCAACATTTCATGTTTGGCAGATGGGAATGATTATGCCTGCTTTTATTTTTATGAGGACATATACAAGTAATTACCTGTTCATGTCAGCTATTTCTTTTAGTACTCAACCACACCAAGCACAGTCCATTTTTCTCGACATAAATAAAAATAGTGACAGTTACCATAAGGACAGAAATAGGGTTAGATAGGGAAAAAACATACATGTATTGATGAATACTGCTTTTGCTGCATGAAAACTGTAACTGTGGATGCTTTGCAAATAAATCTAAAGCTGCACACACACATGCACACACAACCAGATGGACTCTCTGGCAGTTCCTACCTTGTCTCCGTCCACAAAGGTCTGGCCGTCGCTGGCTCTCCTCCAGGAAATGTCGGGCAGAGGCTCGCCCTCAGCCACGCAGGAGATCATGGCGGCGCTGCCCTCCACCGCTGTCACGTTTTTCAGCTGGGTGATATGGGGCTGGACTGCAGGCCACAGAGGACAAGGAGGGGGGAGAGAGGAAGTGAATAAGAGAAAAAAATTAGATGAGTAAAGAAGAACAGACTGAGACGCCGGTGGGTGGGGGGGGGGGGGGGCGAGAAAGTAAAATGGTGTGCAGGAGTGAAATTGTCAAAGATCTAACTCATAAGGGAGGAGAGATGAAGGCTATACCACGGGGTTTAAGCACAGAGCTGATGAGGGATTTTGGGAGTGACAGTCTAGGCCAAGATCATTTATATACTGCAGTCATACTCTCTAGGTCTAGCATAGTGGGAACACATGCCCTCTGGCCCATTTTGTGCAGATTCCTTGGCCTAGATGACAACACATAAACTGACTTTGCTAAAGTTTTAAACACATCAAATCTGCCTCTACCTCTGTGCGCGTTCCACCTTTCTTGTTCTAAATAAATATAGATTTTTGTCTGGACGGATGCCTCTCCAGCACCGTGTGATTCACTTTTGACGCAGAGCAAGCACCACGATAAGTGCTGGAAAGCGTGCCGTTCGGGGCCGTTCCCTGCTTGCCTCCTCCTGATAAGATGCTCTAAGGAAGCCCTGAAACACCATGCATGTCAAGGGCACAGAGCATGTCACATGAATCATGGATTGCTTCTTTTTTTCTCCACACACACACGGCTCTTAAATCCCTAACAGGGCGCTTGCAAAGTAGCATGTCATAAAATCCAAAAGGAAAAGGAAGTGAATGGAAAACAGGGACTTCTGTACTGAAGGCTTTTAACACCGCCCAGGGGGGATCTAAGGAGCGTTTGGCAATTTCACATGGCTTCAACCTTGGGGTGGAGGAGCCATCTCGAGGGATTTTGGGAGCTTGTCAAAACATGGAGTCACACAAACACACAGGTGCACACACACATATCACTATAAACGCAAGAGCCTGCAGTGAATAGACTAAATTACTAATAACAGATCCTTAACCAACCACTGTGTTAGTTCACCTCAACTAAACCTTATGCCTCTCTATCAGATTTTAACCCTGGTACATGAACATTAGACTCGTCAAGCCAACAACTCCTAAAGGCAGAGAGTGGGGTGGTGCAGCTAATGCTGATCAGTAAGTGGAACTCCAGTGCACGAACTAAAACAATGCTCCATTAGTCTCTCACTGTGAGCTGTGTTGAATGTTTACAATGGACAATCAGAGTAATAATTTGTCCATCCCCGTCATTTTGTCTTTCAAGTATGTTTGGATAATGCAGGGTTTTGTTTAAAACCATTTGAATGTCTGACTACTAGTGTGTCTTTCCACATCAGACATTGTTTTAGCAATTTGTATGTGTTCTGAGATCTCAGCAATTAACCTTGTGATGGGAATGATGTCTAAAACTACAAAACAAGCCCTAGATTTACATAAATGAGAATTATCTTTTAACAATAAACAGAAATCTCCTACAATTTCAGCGCCACCACCAAAAACCTAAAACAACCACCCTAATGAGTTATTTAGTCTACAGTTGAGTTCTAAAATCTTGTTTTCCTAAAACAAGTCAAGCAGATTTGCCAGAAAGCAAGGATAATTTCAGTTGTTTCAAAAACAAATAATGTGACTTCAAAAATCAGCCAGAATCAAGTGGCATTTTCTTGATAATAGTGCAACAATCTGCCTGATTCTGTCTTGTGTCAAGACAAAAGGAAGCTGCAGAGGGAACAAGTGAAATGATCTCAACCCATTGAAGTTTTTCTTCTTCTAAAAAAAATAAGCTTTAAAGCCTCTTAATGAGACTAAATGACTTGTTAAGATGATTTCTGCAGAGAGGAAGATGTGAGGAGCACTTTAGATGATCATCCACATCTATTAAAGCTCATAATGGCTTTTGGTTTCTGAAATACACATGTAAATAGACACTTTCACTCAGTAAGACACCACAAACACTCATTCAAAACCATCCCACTCCCATACACACGCACAGATAAAACTGTTAATAGCACAGAGACCGGTCTGAACCAGTTCTTCATCACCACCTTATCTGCAGCCGTTTTGCCCCAGATGCCCTTCATCATGCAAATATTAAATGGAAAATGTCTCATTTATCAAGCACGGTGCAAAAAACCACTCTGCAGGGAACATTATTAATAACACATTATCTAAAACATTTCAACTCTAAATGAGACAGAACTGAGAAGCATTTGTGTGCTAAAAGATAAAAATCCAGAATTAATTTGACCTTCCAGGTTTGGGGTATTTTTACAGAGCAGAGTTTATTCTTTTCAGTTTGATTTGTAAATTTAAATGAACTTCTGTAAGTTTCTTTTTAACCCGGTGTAATTAAAAAAACAATTGTTCTTTTACTCTGACATTAGTTAATAACTATAATTAGACTTTATTATATTAATTACAGGTATTATAATAATTATACTTGCAAATGTTGCGTTCAGCCACCTCATAGTGTCAGCCCTGGCACTCTATGAATAAAAAATGGGCTCAATCTTGTCCTCAACCTGTGAAAAAGCCATTAATTGTGTCAGTGTTAGAGCAGAAAGTGACATAATGACATAACTGATGTATATATAACTACAGTTTTGGTACAGTTTGACTTATTGGCTTATAAAAGAGCAAAGAAGAGTGTTGGTAATGTTTACTTTGACATTTCGTAGCTGGCAGTTAATGCAGGAAAAGGCCTCCTCACACAGATAAACTGTGTCTGCATCCCCTCTATGGTAATATTTGACATTACATGATGCTCTTATCCCTCCCACTGACAGATATCAGAAAACAAAATATGGTAGTAAATGTATCTGATAACGATAATGTGTGTTTTTGTTGTTTTGAGCTGTAAAGATCCACAACGCAAATGTCAGCATAGATTCCCTCCAGTCGTCCCTGATGCCTCCTATAACTCAACAAAGTTTAGAGGGTTTAACAGAAAAATCCACAGCTCAGACGTTCCTCTATTATATATATTTTCAGTCTGTAATTTTCTGTTTCTTCCAGGAGCTGTGATGTAATTTACTTTATTTGCCTGTCTTGTCTTGTTCTGCTTCCATTTTCCATAAAGAACACTGAACACTGTGCTATTTCTAGTCAACAAAAAGAAAAACGCAAAGAGAACAATGCCATGGTGTCTTCAGCCCTATTTTCAAATTATGAAAACCCATTAAAGAGGATTCTGTATTTCACAGACTACTGACAACAGAACTAAAAGGTGCAAACTGTGGATGGCTGCTGAGGACAGTGAGGCTTCTGTCTGCAGAGAGATGTGTATCTCTCCCGTATCACTGCCAAATGTTGCTGCTAAAAAGGAGAGCTTAGAAAGAAACACCCCGCTCTTTTTCCAAAACCTGACATTTACTTTTGATGCTTCTGATAGATGAAAAAGTCTCTGCTATCAAACCTGAATCAAATACTGAGTGTAGATTCATTAGTGGGTATAATGGTAATTTTATCCATGTTACACTAACCAAGAAATACTATACATGTAAAAGACTGCAGACCTATGCAGGGCAAGGGTGTTATGGGTAACTGTAGGTCGCAGACGTCAGAATGCTTCCTCCTCAAGAGACCACACATGTCAACATAAAATTTCATGGCAATCTGTCCAATAGCCGATGAAATATTTCAGGCTGAACTGATCAATGAAGCGTCCCTCGAGCCACGCTGCTAGCATGTCTAAAAACTGACCAAGAAATGCTATGCAGCCATTTCTCAACAGTGTAAATGGTTGTTTTTTTTTCGTTTAAGGAACCGAATGACCCAGAGCCTAAAAGGCAAGACAACTTGACATAATCCCTGAAGACTGATAGTAGCTGGAAGGACTAACCCTTCTGGCATTTACAGCTCAAGGGCTGCTATGGCGATTTGACAGAGCAGCCAGACGGCACAGTGCAGTGATCCTGGACCCCCAGATGTGAAAGTGTTGAAGTGTATGAATGTGAAACGGGAATGAAACAGGCTTCAAGCAATTAATTGCCACAATAACCTGTTTGTGACAACACATGGTCATGGGTCTACATTTTGAAACCCATCTGTGAAAGTGAATATCCAGCATCTGTTGCAGCTACGCAGCTCATTCCCTATCCTCTGATGGAAAATGAAAACTCTTCTCTTCAAAGAATAAATTCTCCCTCTTCCTTTGTCACATCTTTCATCTCATTTTGTGCTGAAGATCCGAATGCCTCAGCTCATTTTGTCACCTATAATCACGTAATCATACACGTTTGAGAAAATTTGTGCATCTATTGTCGAAGCTTGCTTGTGAAGTATGTGATCATAGAATTTAACAGTATATTAGTGTTATAATCATTGGATATGATGATAAGTTAAACGCCTACAGCGCAAAATGTAAATGTCACATCTAAGATATTTTAATAGTACTCAGGAAATGAGAGTAATTTAGTTGGCCCTTCTGAAATGTGAGCTAAACTATAACTGTCAAGGAAGGAGGTCAACGCAGACATTTTCTGTTTTCGGGAATATAGAAAAACAAACAAGCTGGTGGAAACATGACTGACATTAAGTATGAAGCACTGAGTCTCACAGCGTGTTGCAACACCTAAACATGAATGAAGAACACATACACACCTGCTCACACACCTTGTCTCACTTAAATGGCCTGTCCTCGTCCCGCCTCTGCTGTCAAGGGTAATAAAACTAACTTACAACTGCGTTTTCCCGTCGCACGGTGAAAAGGAGGACTCCTCCCTCCCCCTTAACTTCTTCATTTAAATGAGTATTCTGAAGAACAAGCGCTTCTCACATCTTGAAAGGATGTTGATGACTAGAGCACAAATCTCCATACATTTTCATGAGCGGAAAAAGCACTATTGGAGTGATCTGTGAGGAAATAGCCAGCAGGTTTATGAAAACATAAATTGAAATTTTTTTATGAGGACTCCAGTAATTGAAACATGAAGCAATAAATGAAATACTTCCTTTCAGGAGAAATATATTATATTGATGCAGCTGTTATTGTGTTGGGCTAAGGACCATATTTGGTCATTTGTGTTTTTGAAAAACAGTTTTTTATGACATGTAATTTGTGGCCATGCTATTATACTTAAAATCTTTGGAGGACAACAGACTTTTTCCATAATAAGAAACATTTTGTGTTATTTTTGGTTGGCCAGATTAAACGTTGCTTTTAATTAACAGTGACCACAACTGTCTATAACGCTAACCACTCTAACTCATAGCCAACAACCACATGTTAGGGGCTATAGCTGACGAGGAGATTTCACGTATTTCACTCACGGTTAAATGTTTAATGGTTCTCCTTCTACGATCAGAGAAATTATCATTCCAATATCAGATCCAGTATCATTTGGATAATCCGATCCTTCATTTACTCTTAGTCTTACTCTTCCCACACTTACCAAACACTTTGAGGAAGAGCTCTCTTTCCTGAGACCCTGCCTTGTTGGTGGCCTTGCAGGAGTAGGTGCCCCCGTCGCCCTGTCGGATGTTGCGGATGGTTAACATGCTACGCCCACCCTCCAGCCTGTTGAAAATGTACTGCTCCGATGGCTCCAGCTGCTGCCCTTTCCTGCACAAACAGAAAGCAGAAGCACACACCACAGATGAGTGAGGAGAAGAAAATATGGCAGCCAACTCACACCTGACACTGGCCTCCGTAAAATTCCCACCGCAGCACGTGTCTGATGTTACAGATGTACAATCTTAGCACTCTGGATGTCAGCTGATCCCATAAAAGAAAGGCTAACTGCAGACAGTTTGACTTCGGAGCTATTTCTATCTATAGCACATAAACAGGTGAAAAACATGACAGCACTTTTTATAGAAACCCTTTCAAGCCTGATGAAGTATTGTTTTGGATAGATATATCATACTACAATTGAAATAACCATAGTTCAGTGAATCATTTGTAGTGTGCCATCATAATTCTTCACATGCTATGACTTCTCAAACTCTGCCAAGCAGAAAACATCTTCATATTCTCAGTCAGTGCTTGAGTCTCGTTGGAGCTCACTTGTGTTGTTGTGTGTATTCTGTTATGGACTGCAGCAGTCACAAAATGACTCCAGTGTGGTGTCGAATACACTTCTGACTTAATGTCTTTTTCTTATTGGACTCTGAAGGGAAATTTGTCAGGAAAAAGCAGCTGCTAAATTGATCTATGTCTATATTTAAGCTTCATAGCAGCAGCATAATGGTGTGAAGCAGGTTTGCTGCCTCCCCCGTTTGTTTATTTGGAGCTGCTTAACCAGCCGTGTAATCTGTAAGGTGAAAGGGATCATTTAGTTTTTGGGGAAATGTGACTTTTTTCCCATGCTTACACAGATATAGACAAACTCATGAGTGCTTTTAAATGCCATCTGCATGTAGGATAAAGGTAAATGATTAGCTCAATTACCGAATGTCTATAGGATCAAGCAGCAACAACAATGAAAACAGATAGAAATCCATCTTTAAACTCCTCAAAAGATGCACGGGTGGTTAACAAGTGCATTTTCAAAGCCGCTATTGTCACTAAAGAACTGAGATTTCTCATGAAGTTTACCTGCACCCACAGTCATGTAGGACAAATATGAATTTTTACTTTCAATTTTCTAATGAGTGCTAAACATTCAAACCTCCTGACCATTCAAATGAAGCTGCTACTTAATCTCACAGACATCCAAACAAGTTAGAAAATTAAACTCTGTAATGCATTGATCAATGTAACATTAAACTGCACAAAGGTAGATAAAAAGGCCTCCATGAATGAGACTCATCTGTAGTACAACAATGTGTTAAATCATTGAGAAAGCGAACTATCTTTTTAAGATAGGATCAGAAGAATGAGAGAAGAATTCGCAAATTGATCCAGTGGAAACAAAGTTGACGGTCTAGAGGTCAGAGATGCAGGCGTGTGTTGTGGCTGCGAGATAAGTGGTTTGAACTCCTGCATCAGCTGAGAAAATCCAGATAGGGAAAATGAATAAGTAATGTTCTCTTCTCCTTTAATCTGTGTGTCCAGAGCAGGGCATGCATTCTCAACTGAGTTTCCATGGAAGAATAACACTTAAAAATAAAAGAGATTATAGCTTTGGATAAAAGGATATGAAGAAAAATATAATAAATAAATACTTGAGCTGATGGTTATGAGTCACAGCTTTGGAAGCAATATTATCAGTTGTTATTTATTATTAATTCGCCCAAGTACTATTTTAACCCTGAGAAATGAGGAATAAATCTAAAACTACATTTTTTTTTTTACCTTTTCATTTGATGTGGATGATAATGCCCTCAATCTGAAACTGGCACTCTGTTTTTTTGACCTCATAAGCTATTGTAAAAATTAAATTCAAAAGCGATAAAAAGACAGAGCTTAGAATAATGCATACCATCTAAATATATTTAGCCTTCTCTCTATGGTCTCCCACTGCATAGTCTGTGTGAATGAGAAACAAAGCCTACTCAATTTGGGGATTTCAAATGTGGAGATTTCTAGACTCTGGCACAAATGCTGTGATACTGTGTAGCGGGGCCCATGCCCCAGCCTCACTGTACTGTAGGAAGAGCGAGAGGGAGGATAATTGAAAGTCGACGGAAGAAACACCAAAGCCAAGTAATAATAACTCTAGCGAGCCAAAGAGGAAATGAAGAGAGGCTTCATCTTTAGAACGGACAGTGCAGGACGGACTGCAGCACTGAATGTCATTATACCGACTGACTGCTGACAGGTAGTCCATTACCCAAGATGCACAGAGGACGAGGCAAAATCTCACATTGACAGGAAATGCAACTGGGAGGCTGGAGATCGCTGGGAGAGGTGACATCAAAAGAAAAACTAAATTGGGTTGTGATTGTTGTTTACGCCTGAGCCAATTCTTTTGTTGTGATGTGCGCATTTTAATTCTCCTAGTCTCGCACTGACACGTAGGACTCACTGACCTGGGAAACGAAGGAGAACACACTGTAAGGTTTGACAGTCAGTGGACACTGCAGACGTTCAGACCAGTGTTGATATACAGTGGAGGTGATGTCATCTCTAAAGTGAGAGGCAGTCGTCTGCCCTTGACGAATGCTTTACACTGCATTAAGCCAGGATTTTAAAAAAGTAAGCGGCAAAAACAATTCAATCACGGTGGGATAGGTCAGTTCATGCAAAATTTCCAGAGAATCAAGGAGTCCATAATGGAAGAAGCTATTGAAGCTTATTAGCTGTGCTGCACCATCCAGTTTTATATAATCCTGTTCTATCAGAATAAAAACTGCTCCACTAAAGAGGAACGCAATTCTGCAGAGACAGTTTCCTTATTTGGTCACGATCGCCGAATCTGAGGATCAGTTTTTAGCTCCAGCTCGCAGAACAAGAGACTGATCAGAGTGTCAACACACAACTTTGAATCCTTCAGTACGTCTCCTTCTTTCTAAGTCTGGGATGAGCAGGTTTCTCACGTCAATTACCTTTTGTAAGTACCACACATAACATAACTCAATTTCCTGCTGCAATACAAAATAGATATATTGAGTGAAATAATCATGTAAGAACAAAGCTGTCACATGGATAGTCTCAATATGAAGGTAAAAATGAATCAATACACCTGCTCTTACCCATTACTACTGTGAAATTTGCTGTGTTGTATTATGCATGCTGTTAAATCATTAAAATCACATTTTGCTCTGCTTCTGAAAAGACAAGCCAGCACACCCTGGAGTAAATATAATTTCTGTTTGGGTGGAAAATGGAGAGCAAGATGAATGAGACTTACAAAGTTGAGGTTGTTTCCAGCTGTGCAGGGTCTTTAAATTTTGTTTGTACTTCGCAAAGTGACACATGTGCCTCACTTTTTCTGCCATGACCGACTTCTCTTTCAAACTACTACAAAGACGCTTCAGTTCTCATTACGTCTGTATTACTCTTGGAGACACTGTCACATTAAATACAGGAGTGGTGCACCTCACCACTCTAAATGCATATTTCTCAGTTTACTATAAAGTAGTTTTACAATGTTCCTGTCACCAGGTCAAATGCTTGAACATGTGACCTCTCAGTTGATGGTGATGAGCATCTTATCTTGTTTACCTTCTGATGCACATAATCTGACTCATTCAACATCGCTGTTTGTACGCTCTTTACCTTGCGTGCTCTAAAAAAAAACAAAAAAAACAGTGTGGCACTGACATTGCTTACGGAAAATCTAAACTGCATGTTTGTAGTATTGCAAATAGACTAGTAATTATTGAGCAAGAAAAGCTCAAGAGAAATTAATGAACTTCAGAAACAATTTGGAGTTAGAGTGAATATTTAACTGAATTTGACACCAATACAAACAACAAATTTTAGTAATTAAGGTGCCTCCTGCCATTTTTTTTCAGTCTTTTACTTCTGTCAAAGATCCTGTTGTGAATGTGTTTGTGCGCAAATGTGCATTAATGTCACCATGTCAGCAGGCAAAGCGCAATTTTCTGCATATTTATCTATTAAATTTACTCCAGCAGTTCTGACTGTGCCTCTGTTTTATGCCTGCTGATCACAAGCTGTGCACTTGAACCTTGTGGAAACTGCACAATGCAAATTCTGGAAAACTACAAAAAAAAAAAACTAAAAGAAAAAACAAAGCAGCTGCAGTACAATTAAACCCTTCTACTCTTCAATAAAAACCACGAAACATGAAAGTTAAAGACCGGATATAACAACCTCAAATTGCTAAGCATGAAAGCTAAGTGTAGGTGTTTAAGACTTCACACTTAAACGTTGCTATGGGTTATTATATGCAATTCAGAGCTATATGTAAGTGTTCTTTTACCAGCCACGACTTTATTCTTTCCTTCCTCTGTTAAAGAGGAAATTTTGAGAAATTTTAAGTTAGAAAAAGAAAAACAGACTTCTGAGCTCTTCTACAAAATGAAGTTAAGAATAGTGATATTTGAAGGACAATGCTGCCACACTTTGCCAAACATTTTATGCTTCAGTGCCTACACTACGTCCATTTTTCAAATCATACTTAGAATGTGTTTTCCTATAGTTCCTTCCAGGCAGCCATTGATTTCCATTCATTTCAGTACAGCATGAAAAACAACTTACAGAAACACCTGAGGTGTGAAATACATCACTGTAGAAACTATGTCTGATGTCTATTGTCAACCATGCATCATGTCAAAGTTACATCATTGTTGCATGGAAACACATTGCAAGTGCAACCTCATTTGATCTGATTATCAATAAATTAAAGGTACAATGGAAAAAAGTTAACATGCTGTCGACTGGAATGGATTAGTTCAAGAAAGTTTCAAATCCATGCAAGTGCAGCTACAGTGTGCTTTACGAACAGTCAGCAGTAATGTATGGTGTAACTGATTTATACTAAATGAACTTTGGAATATGAAAGTATGAACACAGGAATGCCAGTAAAGTGCTATCAATACATGCCCAGGTGCAAATAGCCTGTCACGATTGGCTACTGAGTGGGTACAAGCGTGCAAGCTAATTACTCGATGCTGAGCTGTAGAGCGGATAGTGGGGTGTCAAATGCTCTCCAGGTGCAAATTTTCACACTGTTGCTATGTGGCATGTGATATTATTGTCTGGTTGCTGAGGGCAATGTGCGAGGGCGGACTATAAATTCGTCTGCTAGAACTGTGAAAGCATATCTGCTTGATCTGTGACCAAAAAATTACAATTGTACATATATAGGCATTTTTTTTAAAAGGAAACATTAACACATATATGCACAATGGAGATAAAAACATTTGTAATGGTTATGGGTGGTGATGGGGATGGGAAAGCTTCCCTTGAAGAGTGGAGCCTGTTACAGCAGCAGATTAATACTAACACTTCTTATCCTTCATCTTTGACAAACCACAAGTTTTCAAAGCCTGATGTGTTTTTTTTTTCTGTCCAATATCTCTCTCTAGTAGGAGAAGGTACTCTCACCTGTGCCATGTGACCACAGGGTCAGGAGAACCAGAGGTGATGCAAGTAAAGGTGACTGACTCCTGGTAGTCAGCTGTGGCATTGAAGGACTGCTGGGACACTGACAACACTGGAGGGACTGCAGACACAAAAAGAAAGCAGAAAATAACACAGTGAGACAGATGAGCTGTCATTAGACTCTGAGAGTTAAGATTGGTAAAAGCTACAATCTTATATTAGTATATTCTGAAAGAAATGTCTGTCTTTATTAAACCATATGGTGGAGGTTAGCATTTTCATATGGAATAAAGTGGCCTGTAAGCACTCGCTGAAAATGCTACTGTTAGTAATCCAATGGGGATTTCAAGTAACATTTTGACCCAGCTTTGGTAAAAACACAAAGGAGCAGAACACAGTGATGTGAAACCATAATACTATTGTCTGATTCAGAAATGCCCGGCTAAATCCACATAAACAATGGCAAGACAGAAAATGTGTTTCAACATCAAACACAACTATCCCGTCTATGAAAACCAGCACTTTGCTTCTGTGAATATACTATTCAAACCCTGTCAAGTGCTTGAGCTCCAGCCATTGTTCATATTGTCTTGGCCAATTTCTGCAGTGTCAAAATTAGAAGCGCTTCACAGCTGTGATTTTAAGGTTAGTGGTTTGAAAGACTTGCACTTACAAATTGGGAGAGCTTGGGCTCTCTAAGGTATGTCATGAATCCAAATTCCTGGGCACAAACAAGCATGCAGGAAACAAATATAACTTAAGTGTTTATTTTTATACTATTAAAACATGTGCAACTTTATTTTCACAGGCAAACAACAGCTTACTTTTTAGAATACTGAATTTTTGGTGCTTAAATGTGGTGGTAAGTTGGTAAAAAAAAAAAGAACATACAGCGCACATATGAGTGCAGTGTGTCCTGCTAATCTTCTACAAACAGCAGTGCTGATGAGCAGCAGAGGTATTGATGACTTTATCAACAGTAAATGCTGAGAGCTGTCAGGAACACGTAGTCTGTCCCTGCCATCCAATCAGCTGACAACTGTCATCTTGTCATTCGGTAAAAGGAGAGCAGAGAGAGCACAGGCTCAGTCTTTTCTCTGTTTGCCTTTGCAGTGACAAGGGAATGACAGCTTTATGGCACAAGCATGTTTATCAGGCGTCTCAGTCCATTTCTCAAGCCTGTATTTATGCTGTACTTCTACTCCCACTCTAACTGCTCTGTTGTGGCCTTGTCCATTCTCACAGCGAGATTAAGCATGTTTGGAGCAGCTTATTGGAGCTCTGGAGCATTTGCTCCCTCAGTTTGCTTCCACTGGGAAGATGAGAACGACGACACTCAAAAACAGGTGAGAATCATATAAATGTGCCACCTGAACACTTCTGTCTGAACATCTGAGCCAGCAGTGACTCATGTTTAAACAGTTCAACAAAAAGACAAAGTATACACAGTTTGGTCCAACAATCACACTGAGCTACATTTAAAATAACATAGAGAAAATCCTCTAGAAAGGCAAATGTAATTTTACATCACGATATTAATATAGATTGTGAAAGAATACATTTTTAGCTGCATGACGAATCAACTGGGATGTTGTGAGTGGATAAAATAATCACACATGGATGTCTCTTATTATTTTTCTTACCAGTCCTGGTTTGATTGTAATGAGGCAACACAAACTAAACGCCAAAACATAACAAATGTCCTACATAAAATTCTGGCAGCAACTTTATTTTTTATATCCGTTTCATTTGCAATTCCGCTACTTAATCTCTTTAAGATGAAGATCAACAAAATATTAACATAACATCAAGTCAACCCACATAAAGAACAATGAGCGAAAAAATGAAGAGAAATGAATCATTTCTGAAGACATCTTAAATTTTGTGTCTGAAAAGCTGCAAATGAAAACCTACTTGACAGATGTTTGCACTGACAAGCACTTAATTAGTGTTACTATAACTGGCAGCTGTGCAGCACTACTGCTTCAGCACCATTTGTTTTCCTCTGATTAAAACAAAGGGTTGAAAGGCGTTAAAGGTCACTTTGTGGGAAGAGGAAGGCGAATTGTTTTATATTCCAAAACTGTAAACAGGCCTCATTTTTGTGGGGGAGTTACTCAGAGTTAATGAATTGAATTTGTAAGTGATATCACCTGGAGGACACTTTACACAGATCTAAAAACAACTTGGTAAAAGATGAAAATTAATTATGATACATGGCTTAAAACTGAAATGCTGTTTTTGGTGAAAAACAGCTGTGAAGAGTGAATTTTATTAGGGAATTCTATTCAAAACAAAGCATCATCACTGATACCTAATAAACCAAAACACTGCAGTGTACTGTAGCCTTGCTCAAAAGATCAATTGCACTGACAGCACCAGTGTGTATTTCTGTGTATGTGAGTAAAACTTCACGTTACATCTAAATTCCACTGTCTGATCTATCCGCTGTCTCACGGTGCAGATTTATCATTTAGTTATCGTCACGTACTGGAAAAAGTGAATGAATGCTTCTGTTTTTTGTCGTAAAATCAACACAAAACAGGAAACAGGCCTGAATGAGACACACGTCAAGGCGCAGAAAGCTTTTCAGGGATAAAAATGGCCTAAGCAATAATCAAACACTATGAGTCCTTTCCAATAGTCCTGACGCTGTGAATGAGAGGAGCAAGCATCTGCCTGACATGATAACCATTGATTTCTACGCCAATAGATCTCCATTCTCCAGTGTCCCTCTCTTCCTATGCAATATACTCCCACATCAGTGAGCCTTGTTGAAACAGCCCTGTTAATGAGACACACTGCCAAGCAGAAAGACTTCAAAAGAGCAAATCAGCAACAGGGTTTAAGCGTCCAGAAAGAATCTGGCAAGCTTTATGAATTCTTCATGTATTAGTCATATCCCTGAAACTTCATAGGCTTGGTCGAGATAATGTGATGTTTACAGAAGTCCCCACGAGTGTGAGCGTTCACTGCAAACATATTTCAAGATACAACCTCACTTGGATCGATTTAAATGCATCTGTGAGAAGCTAGAGGACTTGTTTTCTGTTTAGTGTTAATGGGCTTCAATGAAGTGAGGATCACCCATGTTTAGAAGTCATGAAATGTTCTTGGTAAATGTCATAACCACAGTGCACCTACTAGAAATTCAGCAAGCGCATGTTTTGAGGCAAGACCTTTTCTGGAGTGCTTTGTTTTGCCTTCTAGATTAGCACACGAGCTGCAATCAAACCAGCCCTGACTTACAATTGGGGATGTAATGCAACAGAGAACACTGTATTTATATTCTCTCTCTGAGCACCCAGCGGTTATGATTGATGTCACTGCAAAATAATTTAAGAAATCTTGAAGGACACAGCCGGCAGTTTCCACTGACAGCTGAAAAGGGGAAAATTGTGGGTCTAATGTGTGAGTGAGTGAACCAACAATTAAGAGGATGTGTCGGGGAGGGATACAGGCGAAATCAGGAAGTAATTTCCATTTTGTATCACCGCGAGTTGCCATAGAAACAAACCGTGACTACTGTTGCTGGTGGGTCATCAAAATGGAGAGAGAGATCTTTGATACTGATACAAAGAGAACATGAGGCTCTATTGAAGGGATCAAATTAGAAAGGTTGGCACATGGAGCCACAAATAGAGAGCGTATGAGTTATAATCTAAGCTTGTTTAATAATCAATTTAAACTGCATTGCGTTAAAGCAGTGGTTCAACATTTTGGGAGGCATGCGGATTTGTTTTCTTGCTGAGAGTTAGATATGAAGACTGATACCACTAAAAAAAAAAGTATAAAAATTACAGGGGCTAAGTTTTGGGACCAGTAACTAACTAGACTCTCTGCTGATTGGCTGGTAACTAGACCAGGCCAAGAGTCCAGCACTCAGCCCTCAGATTACCACATATGTGACCATTAGTGTGAATATCAAGTTGTGGGTTTCTATGAGTTACAGAAATGGCAGAACACCCCCACCTCCAAAACTATTTGATCATCTGACAAGCCATTAGAGATTTCTGGCCACTTCAATAGCTGCTGGCTGTAGCCTTATACTTATCACACTTCTTTAAGAGTGGTATCGATCTTCTCTTCTAAGTCTTGCCAACAAAGTGAGTAAGCATAGTTCCCAAAACACTGAACTATGCCTTTAAGTGAACTTACAAGCCAGTTTGGTAAACTTTCTCTGTTTGCCACTCTGATATTTTAGTCTCTATCTGATACAAATATTTCTCAGGGGACGAAGTCTTCCAAATGTCCAACTGAAATATGTCTAACTTTGTGAGATTCCCGTCAATGTCCAGGGATGAAAAATTACTGCAAGTTGTGACAGGAAGGACAAACATGCCCATGATAAACTGAACTAACCGTTCAACAGAATCTCTTCGTGTTTCAGTGTCACAGAGAGGGGAACTCACATTATTGTGCTACAGCACTTGTAATTTCAAAAGCTTAGTGACAACATGAACAGAGCAAAATTACATTTGTAAATCACCTAATTATTTTAGGTTTCCATTACAGTTACAATAATTGGAAACCACTTGATACATTTCCAATCAGATCCTTGTTTTTCTAGCTTATTTCTCTACAGTGTTTGCATACAGTCGATGAAATGACTCATCTGCGGTAACTTTTGACACTGGTTCCTGAAATGTTCTGCATTCTTCTAGACACTGAGCTGTTGTGGCTTCTGGTTGATCAGCCATTCAGTGGGTGGTCGTCTTCCTCGATACGCCATCACCCTCATCTACGGTCCGCTTTGATGATACACAGAGACTGGGAGCTGCAGTGGGTCAGCGGAACGTCATTCTCTGCATGCTCGTGGGCAAGAAACCACTCTTTTATCAACTGACCCATGAATATTTATGGTTTCGCAGGGAGAAAAAAGTATACAGTAAGCTATTTCAGCCCTGCTTTCAGACAAAATGTTGTTCTGCATGGCTGGTTAAAGCAATGTCTGTTAACACGTTGCTGGAGTAGTCAGAACTGACACTTCCTCTGACACGCCGTGTCAAACAAACAGCATGACATATCTGTGCTACAAGCTCAATATAACTGTGAGGAACCCCCAGCTCACAGAGATGGTGATCAAATTCAATTGTAGTTGAGAAATAAAAATTAACCAAAAAGACACTGGAGCCTTCAATCAGCTCAGCTGGTAGCTGGCTGTGCAGTAACCGATTCAGATTTACAATTTGCACCCCTATGTGTACTTAAAGAGACCTCTCTGACGCAGTTTTAACATCGAGCTGAAAACTTTTCCGCTTATCCTCCTTTCTCCACAGCGTCACTGAAAAAGACACTTCTGCTAATTGTGTCCTTAAAATAAAATTGGCTTAGTGCTCTGAGGTTCACCTAAAGGCTTCTTAAACCCTTTTCAGACACGAAATACTTCGAATTGCTGGCTTCATCTGTCTTTTCAGGTCAGAGCTTTTTGTAACTCAGGTGTGTGTTACGTAAATCTAACTCTTATCTAACTCCCATATTTACTATATATACACTGAGATGGTGGGGCGTCTTTGAACCTTAAGCATTTCTTGAAATGACACGATCAGACAAGCTTAAAGAGGAAAATCGTGATCGTGGTGAAAGGCTCAAAACTAACAGATGTCTGGAACCTGTGATGAGGGGTCACAAATACAAATGCACACTTCTTATTCTAAGGGGTCAGAAGCCAAAATTGTACTGCTGACAAAAGGTGAAACTTGAGGACCCAGTGTGGAAATGATGCTACTGCAGCAGCAAACTAAAAAAAAACAGCTCAGAGAAAAAGCCAGCATGAGACCTTAAAGAGCAGTCCCAGATGATTTGTGTAGAAATGTGTCCAGATTCAGCTCACTACCTGTTGGCTGTGACCACTGCTGTATGGACAAGAATCAATGTCCAGTCTGATTTTGGCACAAAGGAGATCTTCAAGTGCTCCATGTTAGACCTCAGGAGATGAGGTGGAGCCTGGAGATGCTCTGTGGCTGCACCAGTTTAGTCATCATCCTTTCTTCTTTACTCTTCCTCAAGGGGTATTTTTTACATCAGTGTGTTTATCTTACTTCACTGCCATATCCCAGGGCACCACAACAGAGAACAGTTCACTGTCCACAGCTGATTGATAGAACATGCAGCGGACAGTCTGTTGCACTCATTGACATACCTGAGCCTCCAAGCAATCTACACTATCTCAATCTGCTTCTGTTCAGGGCCTCAGTGTTGTTTGACCAGTCCAGGTTGTTGTCGATACAGTATATTCACTGGTAGCCCCTGTGGCTTCCTTCTACTTTGGAAATCACTACTGATAAGATGTCTCTTCTTACTCCATCTTTCCATTGCAACTGCAAACCTCAGAAGGGGAATAATCCGAGTGAATTCTGGAAGCGACAAACCCCCTAAATATAAAGTTTGTGGTGTAGAGAGCAAACAAGATTAAAGTTCTACCCTGTTTCCAGCCCTAGAAAAGTAGTTCAGAAGAGATTTACACCTCTAGCTTGAGGGCAGGAGACAGAAATGTGCACCAGATTCTCATGGGGTTGCTTATGCATAATGACTAAGGCTATAGGCTAGGGCATACATGGATTTCCTGAACATCGGAGGCCTCGCAGGCACCAGTGCACTGAAAACAACTCTGTGGGGAGACTCCTGACACCAAAGGGCCTGCTGCTATACAACAAGCGAATACCTGTATCCAAGATTTATCAGTCCATTCTGTACATCCACCACCTTGTTCTTGCACATATTCCACTTCACATATTGACAAAAATGTGTAGAAAAAAAGAGGCTGCTGTGACAGTCTCTGAGCATTATCACAAGGAGCTGAGCGGATGACTAAACACAGTCTCGCTTTCTACTGACAGAGGCGGACAGCTCCTATTTGCCTGCCCCATGACAGTAGGTGGCATTTAAGAACATGTCCTTTCCATCTCGTTCACTCTCAGACCAGCTCTCTGTACTCTCCTTAAGGACAGACGCGTTACTAAAAGTTGCTCTAGACCATGGGATAACGGCTGACCTCAGAAATATATGCCTCTTTGATAATGTAGGACAATAAACCTGTCTCCTTCAGGCTCAACTTAGGCCTCGTCTAAGTGTGAGCATCTCATGGATGAATGCAATGAATGTCCTTGAGGGAAACTGAAGCTCACGTTAAAGTGTCTCCTTCTGGGTGTGGCCCCCTCAGGAGAGGGTGCTCCACTCAGGACTCTCTGCAAAGCACTCCGCAGACTGTCCCATCTCAGAACCGCATGGCAAGTGTCGTGTTGCCGCAATAATAGGCTGTGCCTCATTGAGCAGACTTATTGGATCTTCCTCTGAAGTTAGGTAAGTGGTGTGCTAAATTGAATGCAATTCATAGTTTTTGGGCAGAGGGCCTCTCTGCTATTACATTAGATGGGAGAGAATTACATAGGCACAGACAATATTGCAGCTGTTCAACCGTTACAAGTCACTCGTGGCCTCAGTGAAATCACATTTCAATCACTTCAGCAGTCTCAGGTGACTCGCTCTAAATGAGGACAAATGAGAAAATTAAAATGACATCCTTCGATTTTTAGGCCGTAGAGCCCAAGCCATCGCTAATTGAAAAATTCAATCACACTGAAGAATAAAGAGAATTGAAAAAAAAAAAATGACGCCAATGATAGCACAAAGAGCGGACATGCTAAAAGTGTGCCAATGACAAACTCATCTGAGTCAGTGGAGCTAAATCTGTCAAAGCTGACAACTCTGCTGTGATACTACAACTGAAGGTCGCAGTCAACCTGAATTCCCAACTCAGATGATCAAAACACTGCTAAACAAGCTCTGAAATGTGCTGACTTCATGTCTTACTGGTCTAGTAATAAGCTCAACAACACTTAATTGATCATCAAGAAACTGACAGCGTACATTGTGAGGCAATTATACTGTGTGTGTCTTCATATTTAGTTGTTGAAAGAAATTTAATGTTAACAAATTATTGCTGTTTAATCAAAGAGACTGTGACCTCCATTTATTTCTCTGTCCTGTTCTTTCAAAGACGCTCCAGTGTCCACTGAGATTTTGTATTTTAATCTTGGACACATGCAGAATTGTAAGCTCCAGGATAAAAAGAATGACAAGTGTTCGGTTTTGAAAACAACAACAACAACAGTAACAATAAAACCTGTGTATGCAAAGGAAACTCGGTCTCTAATGTATGCTAATCTGTTGACAATGTGTGAAGAAGAGCTTGTGTCTGCTTGGAATCTAAATGGACGCTGTAAATGGACGCTGACCTAGCTGTCAGCTGGGTTTGGGGGTTTTGGTTTGTATTCAATACAGTGTATGCTGATAGTGACTTGGAAACCACAATGGTTGCTAAACAGCAACAAAAGTTCCATAACATTAATAATATTAAACTTCACAACATTCTTTAAAAAAATTTAACTCACCGTTGACCACCACAGCGATGTCCACAAAATCGATCTCGCCTCGGGCCTCTACGCTAGCCTCACACCGGTACACGCCCTCGTCAGCCTTGGTCACCTGGTGGATCTGAAGGTTGTTGTTTGGCAGCACCTGGAACTTGTCTTCACAGCACGGGCGAAGAGAAGGACAGGCAGGAAGCCAGAGAAAAGGAGAAAGAGGGAGCAGGAAGAGGAAACGACAAAAGAACGACAGTGTATGATGGAGAGAGAAACGAGATAAGAAAGTTAGGAAAACAGCAGGAGAAAATTGGCATCTCCATTCTTCAGTAGTTAGACTGTCAATCTTCACTTCAGCACATTTACCTGATAAAGTCCACACAGATAAACACTCACGCAATTACAGTTCCAAATAGTCTCCACTCTCTCCCTTTGTGGCCACTGTGAGATTGGCCAGGAGTGATGAGGCCTCTATCTCATTTCTCTCAAGCGAAGATATTTATAACCATGCATCGTAATTAGAGAGAAATGATTAAAGGGAAAAAAAAAAAAAAAAACGTCTTCTCCATGTTTCATCATTACCGTTCAACTGAAGATTTGAATTTCAATTAAAAAACGTGACAGATTCAAGGGGTCACTCTTTCTAATCAGTGTTCAGGCATGCATATTGTGTGGAAGGAGGATGGGGAAGCAGTGTAGAGAGTTGTAAATCAGGGAGGAGGAGAAGAGGAAATAATGAATCCTAGTCTGCTGGTTCTTACTATTGTACCTGCCTCCTATAACTGAATGTAAGTCTGTCCTCTGAGTGCCTTTATATCTGTCCTTTTTTTTCTTTGCAAATGAAAGAGACCAACCTCCTGAAAAGGGTGAGATTACAGAGGAGCGCTTTAGAAATGATATATCTCAGCTTTAGATCAAACCAGGCAGAAGACGATTGACAATATTACTGTACATGCTGAATACTGTACAGTTGTTGTTTTTTTGTTTTTTTTTTTTCAAAAGATGCAGGGTGCTGGTTTGCACTTCATCTCCTGTGAAGCTGCATCTTTGAATGTCACCATCCAACTGCTCTATAATCCATCCTCTCAGTCGCTTGTTAACATGGTTTCTGTCCAAGTTATACGCCTCCTCCAGGGCTGATGGGGTTTCTATTCATAGAATTTGATATCCTTGTCTTATTGTGAATTCACACAAAAGAAGGAAATAGCATTTCCTAGAGAACAGTATTTTTGGCACATTAGTGCATCTCCTCAATGAGAGAGACAGAATTGGGCACACTGGTACTCATGAGAAATTTTCCTCTCAATAATCAAGTGTATTTGGCAGGTTTGCATTCAAAATGTAATTCTTTGGAGATCGCTGACTACTTGAATCCTTTATGAGCAATCAAGATCAGTACCACAGTTAGATAATGCTAAGCAGTGCCTGGTAAAGTTACTTTATCCAGTACTTAATATTTACAATAATAATAATTCTGCAAAAGTCACTCTTAAAAACTTTCAACTTTCATGACTAAATAAAAAATATAATAGAATACAATAACATAAATAATGAAACATGAATGAAAGTATGACATGACCATACTCCACCCAAACCTATCCAAACAGATAGCAAAATACAAAAAAACAGAATAAAATAAGATTTTTCCCCCAAAACTTTGAGTTTGATTTTTTTTTGTCATCAATAATAAACATTACAGAGAAGTCCTACAGTTTTCAGGGCCTTTAATCAAAATTTTAGACATACTCTGAGAATAAAAAATGAGCTTCCCGCAAAACTCCACCTGTCCATCCTTTTCTTAACTATTTTTCCCATTCAGACCTTTTGTTTTAAAGGTACCCTGTGGATTTTTTGCTTTTTTTTTCTAAAACAAAAGCATCACACAGGTTTTACACCTATTTTCGAATGTGAGAATTCAATTTTACCCCCTTGTGACCCCGTCAGTGCATCCATTTTTTAAGCAGTAACACACCTTTTTTTGGTGATTACTGGTATTTGTATAACTATTTAAATCACCCTCTAATATTTCTCTCTCACATTCACCTCCCAAAAATGTAAAAATGAAAGAAAATAATAAGTGCAGTCAAAATAAAGAAAGTAATTTCATTGTAAAAGACAGTCATGAGAACTTACTGTGGTGCTCCTCAGTGATTTCCTTATCCTCGTAGTACCACACCACCACGGGCACCGGTGAACTAATGACATCACACACCACCTCCGCCGTCTCACCGTGGCGGAACTCCTGCGGTGACTGAACATCCTGAAACGTCAGCTTCTCTGCAAGATCAAACAAGATGGTGATTTTTTCCCTCTGAGTACTCAGAGAGGACAATTTATTGCAGGTCTAAACATCAAAAGGAAAATAAGAAAAATCTGTTGTGCTCTCACTGTCCTGTAACTCTACGACAGAATTTAGGGTTAGGGGTTTGGAAAAGGTGTTTCAAAAAGCATTTCCTTCCAATTTTCTGCCTGGCTTACATCCCTTAAGTGTGTAAGCTAGTTTTCTAGTCTTGTTAATAATACAGGTAAAAGTGTTGGGGTGGCCACCTGGCAGCATGTGTTGCTACCCTGAAAAGCCAGTGTATTAGGATGCTGACATGCAAACTAGCATTAAGCAAATTAAATTCAATTGAACTGATGATGGAGCTAAATGAAAAGTTAGGGGATCACAAAAGTTACTATAGTTTATTCTGACAGGCCTGAATGTCTGAACCAAATTCCATGGCAATCCATCCAACAGACCAGACAGACAGACAGACAGGAGAACAGCCATCCATGTGATGTAATGCTCAGCAGTTCAGACATAAAAGTATCTGGAAACAGGCACAAGAAAAACAATGTGTGGCTTGGAAATGGACGGGTAGCTTTCACTCACAAAATCAAATAAAACAAAAAGCTTAATCCCCCTTTGACTGTTTTCTGGGACATGGATAAGGCGATTCTCATGAAACAACACAGGAGACAGAAGGATGGCCATGTTACTCGCTGCCAATCATACCCGTGACAAAAAAAAAAAAAAAAAAAATCAGTGAGCAGAGATATTCTGCAGTCACTCTGTTTGCAGATTTCAACAACAACGCAGGCAGCCTTTGATTCACTCTGTCTTGGTTTCAGGAGCTCTTCAACCACTGCCAGTTTGAAGCTGTGTCCTCCCTCTTGACAAACATTTGGTGTTTTGACAAATTGCTTTTATGAGGACACTGTTCTTGGACCAGGACTTCTCCACACACAGCACGCGATCCCTCTTTGAACCCCGCTCTTGTTCGGATAGCCGGCTTTGATGTGCGCAGGGTCTGGCACTGCTGGCGCTGCAACCACCTGCTATCATCTGTGTGCTGTATTGTGGAAGTGTGAATAAATCAACGACAGCTCCCCTATCAGCCTCTTCCGTTAGCGAGGCTTCAGCATTAGCATTTTACTGTGTGATTTATGCCAGGCTGCTCCCTAAAATGAGCTTTCCTTCCCCGACTGCACCCTCTGCCTTTCAACGTGTCTGGCATCTCAGTGTCTTCATTAGCTTCAAGGATGCCTTTGCATGTTTTGCCATTCACTCTGTTGGTTTCTTATCAATTCCCCCCTCTTGTTCTTCTTTTTATTTCCAAAATCTTTCGCTCCCTCTGTCTTCCTCTCTCTCAGGTTCGAACACTTCTGGTGTCACTTGTTCTCCCTGTTTGTATCCGTTTCCTGTCTCTTTTGTAGTCACACTGCTCTACAAGCAAATCAGTAAAGGAAACAACCCCTTCAGAGTAGCACTCTACTGCACACTTGACACTGGCGAATTGAGAATATACTCACTACTCCAGAGTTTCTCTTCCACCGTTTGCCTCCACATCACTGCGAGGATAACTGTCTGATTCTTTGACAAGCCAATTTCCCTGGACCTCTCTCAACTGGGACGCAGATTTGTTCCTATCTTTACTGTCCAACTGCGCTGGTTTTGGAAAACTGGCTTATGCAGCATTAGTTCTTTGTCCATTAATAACCTGAGAGAAAATGAAAGCAGTTGGCTCAGACATTGTACTGGCTTACTTTATTATGAATTTCCTGTCACCTTGTATAGCTGCTCAGACGCCAAACTACAGCACTTAATTTAAAGCAATTTTTCGCTTTTCCCATCAGTGAACAAAAGCTTTCTCTAAGGAAAATCTATTTAGATTTCCATCATCTGTATGAAACAGCAAAAGTTTTATCTTGGAACAAGACTGTGTTTACTCAAACCAACATATATGAACTTTATGGTGGGATCATTAAGGTGGGTAGGATCCATCGTCTGGGGACCATGAATGTCTGCAAAGAATTTCATGACAGTCCACCCAAAGGTTGTTGAAATAATATTAGTCAGGACCAAGTCTTGGTGTGACTCACACTGCCATCACTAAAGCCACATCAGCATGGCAAAGAAAGCACCATGGCATGACATGTTTGTAATAAGTTACAAAGCCCAACGTTTTGGATTCATAACTGATGTGCCACTGCATGTAGCATGATTATAACAGGCCATCATAGACATGTCAGCAACTACTGGGAGGATGTCAACTCTTCCTCTCCCATAGGTCATAAATTTCATGTACAACATGTTGTAGCATGCAGGTCCATGCACTGCCTGAGGAGTCCTCGCCTGCTCCGGCTGTGAGCTGGCAGAGTGGCTGGCTGGAGCGAGCTTTAGGCAGGTTTTCATCCGCATGCTGCTCATGCAATCTATGCCGAGGGCCCAAGCGAGTGACGCCCGGTTGCCATGGAAACAATGGTTTTAGGGAGCTGGTTATGCTGTGAATGAGGCAAGAGCTGAGTGGTGGCAGGTGTGATTGAGGCTGCGATGCCTCCCCTAATGATTTGCTGGGAGAGGATGAAAAAGGCAACCACACGGCAGGTGATGACTTCCAGAGAGTGTGCACATATAACTGAGTGTGTGTGTGTGTCTCCTGAAGTCACATCCCTGTATGAGATGTTTTCTCCAATTAAACTTAGGGAAGACTCCCGGTGCATCTGGGTATTTGGGTTACTCACATCTCAGAATTCACTAGGTTCTTATGTAATCTGTGTGTGTGTGTGTGTGTTGCATGCATTGTAATGTTAATCCACTTCCTGTCACTGTGCTACCTGTGAACAGAAGGTGTTGTAGGTATAAGGAAAGGTGCCTTTTATACCTAAACAAGACTCTAGCAAGGATTTCAGAAACTGACTAACCTTGTTTCTATGTGAAAGGAAAAAAAGGTATCACTACTGGGGTGACATCTCACTTTTAAACGTGCAACAACACTGTAATGTCTGTAGAGGATTTTAACAGCTTTTGACCAGCATTTCCTAAAAAAATAACTCCCAGAGATCCTGTAGAACCTGTCACATACTGTAGTCATCAAACGCCACTGTAATAAAAGTTATAATCCTAAACTCTTCAACAACATTTTGTGAAGTTTGACATCTTTTCACCTGCAAATCACCTAAATCTAAAGTAGTTTTTTTCCAGTGTAACTCCCTTCTAAATGTTTTTTTTTTAAATTCTTGTCCACAGGAATGATTTGGTGGGAGTTCAGTGTGATGTCTTACTCAAGGACACTTTAATGGGGCAAATAGCAGTTAATTCACTGCTCGCGGTGAAGATGGAGCCTGCGATGGGACAGTCTCTGTGACCACTGAGCCACCCCCGACTCGTAACATTAGGTTTCGCCCAGGAAATAGTGATGGGTCAGCAAGGCAGGTTAGCCTCGGTGCCACATCCCTCATTATGCTTGGCAGGATCCAAGTCCCATGGTATAACTAACTGTCATTATACTTTAATCACAAGAATGAGACTCACACACAAGCTCACACACAAAGTCAAAGGTACACATGGACCTAAAATGCACATGCACACAGACAGAGCTAACATTTCTAACAGCTCGTGGCTGTGGTGAGGGTGGGAATACGAATCAGCTGGCTATCCCTGTGATCAAGCGCTAATGCGAGAGGTTTATTCTCTTCATGTCTTCATGTCCAAATCTCCTCAGGAGGCAAACACAGAGCATCTGCAGGTAAATGTGAAAAAGCGTATGTTTGTGCACGTTATCTGTCAAGCTTACGGTAGATCTCCAGCACGACCGAGGCCTCCTCGGTGTGACCGCTGGCGTCTGTGGCCTGGCATCGGTAGATACCCGCGTCTTCGATAATGGCGTTGTAAATGATGAGCCTGGATCGTGACGTCTCTGTGTGAAGCGCCATCCGTTTGGAGGACACGATGCGCTCCCCCTGCGGGTTGTACCAGTCCAGCCTCACGGGCTCGCCGATAGCTAGGAAGAAGGTCAGAGATAAAATAAAATGATTATGATGAGAAAGTTTTACTCCTTTTTACCATGCAAGTCAGGATCACATCTGCCTGCCTGAAAGATGATCATCCTGCAGTACACAATTCCATTTGATGACAGCTGTTGCTACATGTGTAGGTATACTGTGTAGTAGGGGTGTGCCATCCAAGTCACCTCACGATTCGATTCGATTACGATTCAAAGTGCTATGATTGGATGATTCCCCGATTATCGATGCATCTCGATTAATCTTTTTTTTCCCCACATAGAATGTTTCTTTTCTCACTCTGTAGTTACTTGTAAAATAATGTATATTTTTACATATCCATTCAAAACAATTCAATTCAAAACAATAATAATAATACTAAAAATATATATTGTGTGGCTGTACTGACATGATTCTGATTTGATTATTTTATTATGAACATGTACATGAAAAAAAATTTTGTTAAAAAAGAAAAGAAAAAAATAGGGAAAGGAAATTGACAATATTTCCACTTCTATTACAATCTTTTATCTTGATTTACATGTCCAGAAAGTAATCCTTTTAAATCTTACTGTATGTGCATGTCAGCCTGATTGTTTCTCATATGGATTTTGGACACTATGTGGTCACTGCGCGTATTCTTACGTTTCCAGTCAACGGAGTGTTGACAGAATATGCAACACTCGGCGCTAACCCCTCAGTACAGAGCCGAGCAGTTCGCGTCGAGTTTCGCAGTTTTTTCGCCGACGAACACAGAGCCGTATGCAGCCGCATGCAGCCGCTTCGCCATGCTTACATTGTTTTGCAGGGGGACGGGCTTAGTCTGTGGAAGGGGCTTGTTGTGCCACCCAGATCCCTCCGTGCAGTTTTCCCCAGACACACGTTCCTCTTCCACGCGAAAACAGCATTGCACTCAAATTATGCCAAATTCCGCGACATTCCGCGTTAAAAATTGATTCCGTTTTAGTCGGCCAATTCCGCGATTCAGTGATCATCATAGGGCCTCATAATATGTCCGGGGGGCACCCGCTACTTTTTTTTTCGTTCCGACCGCTGCACTTTCCTTCCGTTATTAAAAGAATCGATTTTTGAACATTTATGAATCGATTCTGGATCGTCAAGTGTCGCGTCACGATTAAACTATGAGTCGATGAATCGGGCACACCCCTACTGTGTAGGCTAAATATTTTAGTCCCCTGCCCACAACTTCTATTGTTCTTAGAGATTTTTTTTCCTTACTAAATTTAAACAGATCAAAGTCTAGAGAGAAACCTAAACCAGGGAGGAAAAAGAGGAGTAAGCCGACAGGTTGCTCCACACAAACTGATTTACAGGCAGCCCTTCCAGACTCTGAAATAAGCAGAGTTGGAGGTATTTCTTGGTATGTTCACTTTGAACGCTGAACAGCTGAGGACCATCCAACATTGCTGTTGGAACCTGTCAAGGGAACAGACGGCCTGAAATTATATGATTATGTCATAATCTTGGATTTACATAGCTAATAAGTCTGTTAAGGAACAGGGACATATGTAGGCTGTAAATTCCACTCACACACACACACACACACACTGAACAGAAAAACAAATGATAGGCCTGATCACATGCTAACTTGAACTCTGATTACTGGCCACTGTAGGAGATGATAGGGCCATCTGCAAGCAGCAGGTGCTCTTTGCCTGTATTCTGCAAATAAAAGTGTCAGTGTGGAGGGCCATCACTTAGCCTATAAATCAGCCCGGGCCTTGAACAAGCGGGGAGGTGGACAGAAGCTTGTCCAGTCCCTTAGAGACAGATCTCTGGATTTAGATAACAGAAACAGGAGGAGAGAGAGGAAAAAATAGAGGTGACAGAAGTTTGTGACACACGTTTAATCCCAGAGAGAGTGAAGAGGCAGTTTGAATGCTCTCTTTTCCCTCAGCAACTATCGACAAAATGCCCTTGAGCAACGCTTTTAACCTCCGGTTGCTCAGTACTCAGCAGCAGAGGGTTGCAATGGTTCATCTCAACAGCTCCCAGGTGTAGCTGTGAGGAGCTGGTGTGCAGCAACATTTTGCTGATAATAGTCATATTTGTCAAGCATGTGCGGTTATGTAAATAGATTATGACATCAATATAATAATCTCTCAGATAGTACACTGATACATAAAGGTAAATGATGACAAATTAGCTGATTTGCCTCTTGATGTCTGCACCTTGCATATTATAAAAACATGCAGGCTCCAGCACACCCCAGAATGCTAGCACTGATCATCATCACACTGTTTCCAACAGCCATCAGCTTCAGATCCTTGGCATACGTGTCTGCTGCTCATTACATTTCAAGGCCAACAAATCTGATGAGGCAATCAAACACAAGTGTTGCTGAAATGATATTACAGTACAAGTGATTCTCCTCCTCGCTCTGCTTTCCTTCACACGTGGCCTCCCACTGGAGCCTCACGGTTCATGTGGGTACTTGCGGGAACAGATAAGAGTCTAACACAGAGGTGTGCCATGAATTTTGCAGATAGGCAACCAGAGCCAAACAACCAAATTCCCCCTCCAAAACCACCATATCAACACGCAGATCTGCTGTTTACTACACTAACAAGAATAGCACACCTGAATAAAATATACCTTTTCTTTTCATGACAGCAGTGGTTTCAAATCTCTCTTAATTTCAGGGCCATGGTTTTGTGCTGTTGTGCTGAAAGTCTCTCTCCTGTGTGAGTTAAAATTTCACAAGGCCACATTCGTATGAGTACATGGTGATCATTAGGTTGTTTTGGTGCCCCTCTAGCACAGCTACTGCATTAACCACTGTGGCTGATAGTAGTACTTTTTCTTCGTCACTGGCTCTGTCAGTCTCTTCCTGTCTGTACTTTCATCATCAGTGATGAGACGTGCTAAACATTTAGCTGTTACCTTGTTCCAAAGATGAAGTGGTCTGTGGCTGATTTTATTTTAAAAACCAGAATTTTAAAAAACCAAGTAATGACAGGGAAGAGGAGGCTGGTGGAGAGGTAGAGCCAATGAGAGGTAGACACAACTGATGATGAGGACATAGGCTGCAGGGAGGGAGAGACAGAGCCAACAAAGAAGAAGAAAAAGTATTACTTTCAGTCACAATGGCTAATGCAGGACTTATGGCTGTGGTATAAGGGGAATGCTATGCTGTGTTTGTACTATAGTTTAAGCTTGAAGCTTTGACGTTGCACAGTGACTGTAAGAAAAGAAAGAAAGAAAACCTTCAGAGACCAATGCATCACCTGGAACACTGAGCCTCCCCCTACTTCTTTTCAGCAATGAGACAGCACAGTGCTACCAGTGGAAAAGTCAGTCTGGAGTCCTGCTCAAAACGCTGCCTCTAACTATGAAAACTTGCACATCTTGCACAGAGAACCCTGCACTGCGATTAACAGAAAGGAAATGATGTACCACTTTGACCTTGGTGATTAGTAAGACCAGAGGCAGACCTGACCTCCCTGGAAATATTTTGCTAACGGGCCCTCCTCCTGACCATGCCCTTAACATTTAAAACTATTCGCTCCATCTGTACGTCTAGGAATAAGCTGACCTATAACAGAATAACAGAATGAGGTATAAACAGACAATATTTATTTAATGTTATATTTTCTATTAACATTGACTAAGAAATTGTAGTAAATACAAAATATAGAAAATAATCAAGTATAACACTTAACTCTGGCTGTGCTGCCTGGTAATTAGTCCAGTCATCCCATTATTACATAATTAGCTTTGACTATACAATATTAACATTACCAATTCGTTTCATGCACGCACACAGGAACACGCGATTGTTACAACCACATGGAAATAAAAGCTTTAAATAAGACCAGGACAAGAACCAAAGCTTTGCATCTGGAAGGAGTCTCAGGCAACAGTTTCTGATCCTCCTTAACAGTGATGGAGAAATATAAACACTGAAGCAATATCAGCCTCCTGCACAAGTCAGATTATTGACTATGGACATGCCCCTTGGCACCAAAATTAGTCGAAACACTCTCATGTCCTCACGGTCGCCGGCACTGGAGCCATGGTAGTAATTGATTTAAGTCTCCGGGGAAGTAGATAGGAAAGGAGAAACAAGAGCTGAGTGGGGAAGGAATACACTGGTCAGCATGCGTATGTGTGCAGCTTGACATGATGTCAAAATTATTGGTTACGTCTCTCTTTCCATCTCTGTCTACTCTGTAATGTCTGGCTAATGGGTAAATGCAGGTCTACCGGGACAAGCGATACCACCTACACTGCTCTGGTTGGACATACCTGAAGAAAACCACATGGAAACATGAATGCTGTTTTACTACTGAGCCCAGTTTCACAGCTGCCTCTGTTTTCCTTTGCAGCTGACACTTGTTCTGGCTCTGTGCCACTTCAGTCATAGGGGAGGTTAAACACACACCTAAACACCAGTTTATCCACCTCCTTGTTTGTCACACCATGAATCCAGGTTCATTTAAAGCCATCATGAGACCAATTTCATATCAGAAAAAGCTCTAGGTGTTTTTTTCCTAACAATAGGTTTAAATGACAATTTTAAAAAATGCAAAGATGAGTACTCAACAAAAACTACTTTTTTAATTATGGGCTTGTTTTCTATGAAATCTGTTGTGAAGTTTTTGCTGACACTGTTGTCCTGGTGATTTCAGAGAATATGCACTGATGACTGCTTCAAGAGCTGCTGAAGAAAACAAAAGTTCACAAATAAACATTAATGACATTAGAATTTCTATTTACTGCATGCTGTTTTATTCAGTAATATAACGATGGCAGGAAATTAAACTGTGAACAAACTGAGATGCTTTCACACAGTGCACGAGGGGTCACTGTATGTAAGTGTGAAAATTATGTGCTCAACACGTGTTCAACACAGCTGGAGTTAATAATATGCAAGGGGCTGTGATGGTGGGAGCATATTGTATCAGTGATACACCATCCAGGAAGTTAAGTTTGTGCAATAAATCTGTGAGTCTGAAGGCTCATGGGATCATCAGTGAAGTCAGAAGTAAGAAGCAGAAGACAGGAGCCTTGTTGTAAACCAACTGGTTTGATTTAGAGTTTCATAGATTTGCAGGATCTCTGCCAAGGAGAACTGAAACTGTTGCTGATGTTACCTTCTGTCTTGGTCACAGATAAAACTGTCAGATTACTTGTAAATTCACTTGCTCATTAATAATCTTAAATTACTGAACATACACCATAATGGTGTTGCTCACATGTCTCATTGTATCCAGTTATAGAGCTTTGCCACGATTATGATAGAAGGAAAAAAATCACTCAGAGGTGGAAGGTAACACAGACACATGTAGCTTTTCTCTCCCTCTCTCAGACGAAGACCTGACTATTTTCTGAAGACAATCTCTCCAGCCACAACCACCCCCAACCCACCCAGCTGCTCTGCAGCTCAGTTCACCTGTCTTTCCTCTCTGCTACTCACTCTTCCACTGTTTCCGCTTCTCTTCCTGACCCCCTATACCTTCAGCTTTCTCTCCGTCTCCTACTGTGCCATGGCCTCAATTCAAATCTTCACTGCAAAACATCTTTTTAGAGCACTTTACTGCGGAGGCATTAAAAAAAAAAAAAAAAAAACAGACAAAAAGGGGGATTATTTTGTAGTAAGAGGTGATGAATAAAAGCTAACTCTGCTGAAGGGACGTCTCACATTTTCTTGTAAAAGCAGGAATCGATGAATAGATCACTCATCATTCATTCTGAGAAGGCAAGATAAAAGGGTGTTTGAAAAATTAATACTCAGAACATTTAGAGGTTATGTGACTGACATATATTAATTCAGAATATTTGTACACTTAAAGTGAAAGTACACTTTCAGCGGAGTACTTAGTATGATATTTTTGTGATTTCAGATCAAATGCTTCTTTAATATTTCACTAGAACATTAAATACTCAAATGACCAAATAAACTCTCAAAGCTAAAGATTAGAAATAAGTTTAATAAATTTAGTCATGTCTGTTTAAGTTATGGAGTAGTACTTAATGGTTAAAACCACACACTGAGGGGCTTGAAAGCATTTCAAGTAGGAATGTAGAGAGCAGACAGAAACACAAGAAAGCTGTGAACAGACAGATGATACACAAAAAAAAGGAAGTCAGCTGGATTCAAAACCAAGATGTAATACAAGCTTTCTTCCTCCTGGCTACCATGTTGACCAGCGTTTCACCACATTTTGACCCAAAACGCTGTGTTTAAACACCGTTTTAGAAAAATGAAAGAAAAAAAGAGAAAAAAAAAAAGCAGTGTCCTGTTATTTTACCCTGCTGCCAAATCTTCCTGCCAAACTTTTAGAACAAGAAAGATTTGTATCGAACAAGTAAAATTGATTTCACCCAAGTTCCTTTCTTTGAAGAACAGCACACTAACCTCTGTGTTCAGCTTTTCCTCACAAACAGCTCAAACCCATGAATCAACATAAAACATAAGTGCCTTCCTGTGCCTTCCTGTCCCTTTATTTTCTCTAATCCATATTTCTATGGACATGATTCATTCATTGGAACACAGCAAAATAAAGCCAAAAAGTCACTTAAATGGACTCTTCATTTATTTGTTTGCGGGCTCACTTCAGTTTCACCTAGCTTTTGCTTTTTTGCCTCTGACTGTTCTGCCCTGTTTTTCAGCCCACTCCAGTTGGCAGGACTGTGTGCATGTGAATATCGTAAAAAACACACACACACACACACAAAAAAAAAAACGCAGTGTCAGGCTTGGTGCGAGTGCCCGTAGTAGAGAAGGGCAAGAGAAAGCAACGAGTGACACAAACACTTCCTCCCACGCACTTTGACAGTGGATGATGGCTTCTTAGCTCCCACCTCCAGCACTCTTTTGCCTCAAAGCCTTTTTCCATTCTTCTCAGTTCTGAGCTTTTTCACAGTGAAAGCTTCTACCTTTGCCTTTCAGTTCCTGCCAGTTTGATTCCATTCACCTCTATTTTTCTACCTCCCATTCTTGTCCTACTCAGCACACGTTAGACCTCAATTCCCTCCTGATGCTCCTCCCAGTATGTCTCTACTCCCTTGGCTGTTAGCTCCATGCTGAGTAGGTTGGCAGGAGAGAAGAGGCAGCCAGCAGGAGGTGGGCCGGGCCTGCCAGAGTGTGTTGCTACCCTACAGAGCCACTGGCACCGGTTTCAGGTTCTGTTATCACTGAGTGTTGATATACCATTCAGAGAGGACAATGAGGAGGAGGGACGAGAGGGATGGGGCCGTCCCCTGTGTGCATCCAGTCACTGTTGGGTCAAAGAGCCACTCACCATATGGACAGCATGGACTGTGCTGTCGTACAAACAACAAACAGTCCTCACAAGGGCCGCTGTAAGACCCCCTGCTACATCTCCGATCTGCTTCCATACACACACACACACACATACACTATATTCACATAAAAATGATAGTGTGTGGTATTTGTACCTGTACAGATGAAGAATTTGGATTCTCCAACACTTAACTCCACTTTGTTCAAGGATATGGACACCTGCAGGGCGGCTGTAATAGAAAAAGAAAGAGGGAGGGTGAAAGACAGAAAGAGAAAACAGACAGAGAAAGAAGAGGAAAATGGATTAGTTATTACAATAGAACAGAAAGCAAAGGATTTTTGTCATTTGCTGACTGGAGAGACATAATAACACAAAATTGCTCTCAAAAAGCATCAGCTTCCTTAGCACTGTTGCTCATTTCCTTCTGTATTACAGATTTTTATACTATCTGAGGACCATTTTCTGTTGTATGTCACCATTTGCTGCATTTATGTGAAAGGCTGTGTGCAGCTTGCATGCAAATATCCTTCTATATAAATAAGAAGCTTCTCAAAAATAACCCATGTTTGCAGCTATTGCTAGCATAAGGCACATTGTCCCTGCTGAAAGGAACAATTTTAATATTTTTATTCAAACCTTAACTACCTACCGAAAGTTACTGTTCGACAGATTTCTCTTTACAAAGCTCCGAGACAGATTGCCTTGATACCTTCTAATGGGCACATGTGTGTTTGTGACAAGCTTGTCAGTCACTTTCACAGTGAATGGGATCCTTTCAGCCTGAGGTGCTGTAATGCTATTTGCAGTTATCACTCTCGACAATGGTATACGAATTGAACAACAGTGGGATGGGAATTTAATAAGCTAAGAAATAGCAGAGATCAGTAAATAAGTCAGTAGAACTGGTTTTTGAGAGAGAGCCTCCGAGACTGTAGAGCAGAAAAAAAATCTAACAGGAACTGTCGTTGGATGACATCCATTCACCTTAATGACACGGTAAAAATGGTAAAAATGGAACAAAATCTTGCAGGTGGTGGTAGTGTCACAAAATTTGCAGAGTCAAGCTACAATCAAAGGGCGTTTGTCTGCACTGGCCTATTGTGAGAACCGCTATAATGCCACACAATGGGGGCTCCAGTGGAAGTTTTGTAAGGCTGAAGTGAAAGGTAGTTAGCTGAATAAGACTGTGGCTCGATCTTGGCTGACATCAATTTGAGAGAAAAATACAGGAGAAGAGCTTGATACAGACAAAGAAAGGGGGTGTTTGAATGGCAGCATAGCAAGCTGGAGCTGAGAATGTGTCTAGATGTCTAATGTGATGAGTAATGATTGGCAACTCAGCGGGGAGAGGGTCATTTTTAGGCTAGTGCCTCTTGACGCAGTGGTAGTCTCTCCACAGCACTGAGTGAAACAAGATATTTGATGAGCCTGCCATATCTGAGCTCATTCTCAGCCCTTAGAGCTGCAAGTCTAGTTAGGATCAAACTCCAAACACACACACACACATACACATTTACACACCCATGCTATATAATGCTCTAATGGATGTTAATTCTCTCTACAACACTGGGAACGTAACAGCGGAGGTCAGGCCGCCTGTCAATAATTGAGAAAATGATGAAATGATTATGTGCTGCTTCTCGGGGGAAGATGGCTGCAGCCAGCAGCAGCATCACTCTATAGCAGTTATCACTGGGAGCCATCTGTCATGAAGCGAGGCTGTCTATAGATGGCAGTAGAGGGGCACTGCCACCTTCGCCTGAGGAGGCTGCATGATGAGGCCGAGGAGCTGCTTTATCAATGCATTTGATCATTTCTGCTGCGTAACTCCACTGTTTTAGAACCAAACAGTCGCCAGCAGAAGCTCAGCGAACACACACACACACACAAATACACACACAGAATGGATGGAAAACTAGTAAGCCTATCCCCACTGTGCAGCACATTTATGTTGGCACATATGAACACAAAGCCACAAACAAATATGATGCAACATCTTTGAGTATATTTAATTTTGTCTCTACTTTTCTGATGTAAATGTACTTTATACTGAAAACCTGCATATAATTAGTATGTAGTGTAGCGTGCTACTGTCTACACACATTAACATACACATGCATTGTTTCAAATGAATGCAGATACTGTTCTCAGGTTGATTAATCATGTCTGTTTAACCCGGTGCCCTTCCACACAGCCTGCTTCTGACTTAAGGCAGATTCCAATCAGGGCTGCAAGTAGTGTAACGGTTTTCAATTATTAATTGATCCTGGTCTTTTCATGCTGTATGTGATTGATTGTGTAATAAGTTGCTCACAAAACCCAACAGGAAAAAGAAAAATGGGCTTTTTCTCTGCTGCCAGATCATCGGTGTGTATAATTTAATTAAGGTCAACCTGGAAAATATAACTGTTCAGTTGGTATTTTTAAGCTGGAATACACAACAGTCCCCACAGCGAGTCTACTCTGACATTTTAATGAGAATGCTGACTGGATAATATGAAATATGAAATATGACATTGGAGAATTTGTTTATTCAACACTGTCTTGCCTGGTGGGGACACACAGAGACACGCTAATTATATCACTTTTCAGAAATGGAATGTTTTCAGTCTCATTCACCTGCATATTATAGGGCTCGGGTCAATATGTTATGAGCCTGGTAGCAATTATCAGCTCCAATTATTAGCGCCTCTGAGAAGTGACGGAGACAAGCAAAATAGGACAACAAACAAAACCATTGATTGCCATTTGTAATGTGTCAGAGATGGTCGATACCATACATGTCAGCTCGACTAACAACATGACTCAAATAAGAATCAGTTATGGAATACAAATTCAAAGAATAAACAAGTTACAGAAACAGGATTTCAGTCACAAAGGTGCTGGTTCAAATCCCCCAACTGGTTGTTAATGCTGGTGAGGAAAGTTAATGAAGAAGTAACTCCACAACAAATCAACAAAAAGTACTTTCATCAACAGCAGTGAAACTTTAGATAGATCTTGTTGTGTGACTCACATTACTAAGAAAATTTGATGACTTTATAGCCCCTCTACTCTCCTTTGCCCATAGCTTACGTTGGCAAACTTTACACAGACATCGCTGAGACACTCTGCTGATTTTATGACCCTTATACTCCAGTGTTAGCTGATGTTGGCATAGTCTGGTTGTGTTTATCAGAAGCAGCACATATTTCTGAGAGAAAGAGAAACTGTTGAATCAAAACGTAAAAGTCAAATGAAACATGCATCTGGATTTTTGACCATTAGAAGTTGCCTCATGCTGCTTTTATTCCATAAAACTGGGCTCTAACAACGCCAAATCATTATACTGCCCAAATGGAGGTCATTTAGGCCATAGTGAGAGAGATGCTGGGTGAGCTGGTGACATGACTCTGTGTACCAAACTTGCCAGCAGCTAACTCAGTGTGACTAAATCTTGAGCAGACTAAAGCGAGCTAAACACACCATCGTATTTAGCAGAAGGCTAAATCCCAGTGTTTGATTGACAGGGTGGAGAGTGTCCAATCAGCTGGCAGGGAGAGAATGATGTGATTCTGTAATCCTGTACTCCATTAAAAGCCCCATTAAAGGCACAGCCAAATAAAATGCACCGCAGAGAACATGCCTTTGTGTGTTTGTTTGTGTTTGTATATAAGAGTGTGTGGGGGAGTATGTGTACTGTATATCTTTATTTCTGTGTGTGTGGGTTGGTGGAGGCTGTGAGTGTGTTTGTCTGTGTATATGTGTGTAAATGTATTAAGCACACAGAGCAGATAGGCCCCAAGGCAAAAAATGCTCTGCTTTAATTGTCTGTGATTTTGTGGAGGAGTTGAAGGGAATTCTTCCCTTCCCACAGAGACGGAGAGCGAGACAAAGACAAGAAGTAAAAGAGTGGGCTGAGCAGGAGCAAAAGAAGGAAGGAGATAAAATACTAATTACTATGTTTTGTAGTCACCCAAACCTGTGTGTTTTATGCATTCTTCAAAAGGTGTTGGCAAAGGCAGAAAAAATGATATCCACCAAGAAATTAGCTTCAGAAATACGAACCAGTCAGCGTTCTTTAAAGCTGCAAAGTGTCTCAGGTGAGAAGTGGCACAGTGTACGACAAACACATTTAGACCAAAAGTGAGCCAGGAGAGACATGCACAGTGAGCCATCTCTAACCATGGCCTGAGCCCGTGAGGTGACACACAGCAGATCAGTGAGGAGTAAATTATGTTTCATAGCAACAAACAATATTCCAAAATTCTTTTCACTCTGGTGTAGGCAGAATGCTGTGAGCCGAAGGACAGTGTTGTTACTTGATGTTACAGCATTAGGATGTTTGATTTAACATAATATAGTCAATTTTAGCAAATTAGTTGTTGCCAACTTTGCCTTTGGATTCACATGAAGTTTATGCCTGTTTGTTTGCCGACATCCAGGCTCCCTGTGTCCCCATTCCAGTATACAGTATCTGCCGGGCCGCACCAAAAGCCTGCTTTCATGCTGGAGAGGAGAGCAGAGCTGGTTCTACTCAGCCAACCATATCCAATCGTGCTGACATACAGTATCAGGCCACGTGTACAGTCTCAGGCACAACCCACAGCTACCTATTATCTTCCCTCCCTCCCGCACACCTTCTCTGTATCTCTGCTTTTCGCTCACCAACTGCTTTGTGATTTATGTCTCCTTCCTTAAGCCTCTTATGCCTCAGGCTGCGGTGGCCGTGATGGACTTCTCTCTATGCATATCCCAACAACATGAAACTCCAATCAGGCGCACACAAGTGCAGGAACATGCAAATGCACAGATGTTTAGCTGTGGACAGATGTGAAAGTTTTTGCTAATTAGTAAGAACATGCAACTTGATCGTATTGCAAGGTGCCTATAAAACATTACGTGTTTTGAACCTTTCATCTATGCTGTCTCTTTCCCTTTGCAGATGGAAAAATAATATATGTATACTGCCCAAGGCTACCTGAAGCACTAGTGTACATATATGACAGCAAAAAATCACTGCAGGCTTCGTTGTGCTTGCAGGTTTGATCAGCTGCACTTTTTTCCCATTTTGGCATATGTGGGTCATCATTTTAGCAGATTAGAGAATTATGCATTTTTCATAAAGTCAAAATATGATTTCACAAAAGTTAATCACATTCCCCCCAAAGTGTCTAAAATGCGTGTGAACAGAGTCATTAGTTACACTCGTGTTACATGAAGTTTGCATTGCTCCCTGAATCTTTTATGCTACTTTCATTATAAATGTTTCAGACTGAAACCCTCATTAGCTCCAGAGGTAGTCTTTGTGGTTATGATAATAATGATAAAGCCTACAGCAAGGTCCATAACAGGTCACAGAGATCCCGTTGTTCAAACAAAATCAGCTTCGACTTCCATGATCAAAAGCTGGAAATAAAGCTTGTCATTGATTACACTGCATCTGATTACAAAAAATGTAATTTAATTTGATCTTTGAAGGGAGGACATCTTTAATGTAAAATGAAGGAGTTTTAAAGTTGCACTGAAGGCACATTTGGACAGTTGAATTTACAATGTTGGATTGTAATTTAGAAATTGTCTAAAGTACTTTAACATGGGACATGACAAGGGCTATGTTTTACCAAATATCACACAAATAAAAAGTTTAGAAAGGCTAAAGTGTGACCTTAGTTCAGTGGCAGACTGGTGATGTTTGAGTTGTTCAAGCGGATCAAACCTTAGTGATCCTTGGGGGTTCTCAGATCCAAAGAAAACCATTTAGCAACTCACACCGCAAAAGAAAATGCGCTTGAGGAAACCTTCAGGGGTTTTTCAATATGTGAAAAATCCTTAAGTAACCCTGTCATAAAGGCCCAAACCCTGGCAGGAAAAAATCCTCTTAAACTATCCTCCACCCTCTGTATGAGGCTGTTTAAACAGACACCTAAGAACTCTTTATTGTCATGAATAAGAGCTCGTAGGACTTCCAGTACAGTGGCTTTTGGAGACTAACTATGTTGTTGAAATAGTTAACTTGTAGTATTCTTGGTATTTATGGCAAAACATCACCAAGGTAAGTTTTAGGGTGGTGTTTTTTTCAGGCGTGGAATGAACTGCTATATTTACCAATGCGATCAAAACAACTAGCATCACAAGCAAAACGCAACACATCAGAGGGTATGAAGCTGCCATCACATCAATCTGACACACTGCAAGACAATGACAGTAATGTTCCTAAAGGACCACTCAGGCCACAAATCGAACACTGAACCTGTTGAAAAACCAGCCAAGTGAGGCTGTGTCAGAGGGCAGATGAGTTGCCAGAAGGGAAAGAGCTCAGCTCCAAGTGGCAATACAATCATCAGCCATGATAGAAATAAGAGGGGTTAACAGGCCACGGCTTCAATTCAGGCTTTCAATTGCTACTTTGCAATCAGTGACTCTATATGTCAAAGGGGATGGAAGGTGTGGGAAAGCGATTAGTGTGCACAAGGAACATACGCACACATCCAAGCAGGTAGACATGCAAATTCAAGTTTAGAGTATGGTATGTAAAATAGCAACCACAAAAATATTCATAGACATCCTGCTGTACCGCTCAGACAAACACAGGTTCCAGTATGACCTGGGTATTGTTTCATAACCCTTGTCTTCTTCCTCCTCCATCACAAAGATGATTTCTATCCCAGATTGCGCAGAAACTGGAGCATCACACTGTGATAGAGTAAATCCCATTTGCTCGGATATTGTGCTCATATTTATGGAAACATAAGAAAAATAGGGCCTGCAAACATAGGTGCAAGATAATGCCGTTATCCTCATTCCCTTTTCCAAAATAGAATCATGCTCCAAGGAAAATTATACAGAAGCTTTGACCATTTCTAAGATATTTTCTATTCTTTCTTGTCCTCTCTGCATTTCTGAGTCCTGTGTCTAATCTATTAGTCTTCACTTTTCTTATCTCTGTCACCCTACCATGTCTGTTTCTTGATTTTTTCCCTTTTATCCCTTCTCTCCCCCTCTGTCTTCGGGCTGCAGCCTGTTCCTGCATATGGCAAAAGCAGCAAGTGTGGTTTCTGGATATGAAAACATCAGCAAGCAACTGAGAGAAGTCTGAGGCTACAATAAATCCAGGTATGTCACTCAGACACTGTGATTTGCTTCACACCATCCTGCAATACTTTCCCACAGAGCTGTTCTCTCTAAGGACTGGGCATAATATTCATACCTTACCAAGATGTGCAAAAAATCTGCCTCTTCCCACAGCGATAAAGTTGATTCTACCAACTTGAATTACATTTCAATTTTTCCTCACATACTTTCATTAAAAAAACACTTTTTATAACAATGTAGAGCTTGAATTTTTTTTTTTAAACTATGTTCAGGCAATCAAAATCAAGGTGTCTATACATCACTTTGTCAGTCTACATGTCAGCCCTGAATGCTAATGATGTGCTGATCAGAAGTAAGCTGGTAACATAAATAGCATAGAATAAGTAGAGCAGCACTGACAGTTTTAATGAGTCACTTGAGCAGCTCCGTTTCCAAGGATTGTGGCAGTTTCCTTTATGCATTAATAAGGTCATCCATCAGGACGAAAAGGTTCCCGTCAAATGATTAGGGTAATAAAGCCAATTAAAATGACTGGTCATTTTTCTGAATATAGACAAGCTAATTAAATATATATTAATGAGTGGCCGCTCCTGCCACTTTAGTGTCGCTCTGCAATGCTTCACTGTGAACTTTAGTTTCAATACAGCGTCCTGGAGGTCGAATGGAAAAGGACATTTTAAAATAATAGGTTAATGTCATCAGAATACGTGGCATCAAAAGCTAATAACACTTTGCCATTATTGTAGCGTCTTGGACAGAAACATCACTTATGCTATTAGCAGGTACACATTGTTCTGGACAGCAGCTAAGAGCAGGACTTGCAAGCTACTACAGGTTTTAATGGCTGCTGCAGCTGTGTCTTGTTTTGTCCCCTCACAGTTTCCGCAAATAGTCTGAAATCGCATCAGTCTCACCAATAATAGTCTGGAGCTGATGGAGGTGGAGTGTTTTTTGTGGTCAAGCAGATGGACTTAAGCAGAGGTAGGCGAGAGGTTTGCTTATGATGATCCCTGTGAAATTGAAAATATCCTGCCATTCAAACAAACATTATATATTGATCTTGCGAATGGTCCAGCTGAGCTCAGCTGATTATTTCACTGGCCCTCTATAAGCACGCTGAGATGGGCGACCCACGAGTGATGGAGGCTTTCCGCTACTGTGAGAGGAGTTGACTCAATTGAGTTCGGTGAAGAGTGATTCAGTAATAAAACCTAAAGGCCTTGGAGGCAGTATCTGATTTCAAGGCACTGCTAAGGGAAGTCCCATAGGTTGCAGGAGAGTGAGGGTCCAAGATTTGTAACAAGCAGACAGATGAGCAAAGCAGTGTGTGCATACAGAACTAACCAACATGAATAATCATCATTTCTCCGTGAAAAAAAAATCATCCAATCTTGTGCATTATTTTGCCATCTTTGGAAATAAAAGACAGTTTCAGGACACACAATCAAACAAATAGAGGATGAGTGTCACAGCTGGGCACAACAGCCTCAAACACCACGAATTATGTTGGGCTACTGTCAGCAGGAAGAGCCTTTCAGCAAAGGTATGTAGGCGTTTTGCCGGTCAGATTTACTAAAACATGAAGCGAGAAAGCGGTTTGCTGTGGATGCTGCTCTCCCACCATTCTGCACCCTGCTCCTTCTCTTCACTTTCCCCACTCCAAGAAAGAAGCAGGGGCAAATAAAAATAGAAGTAATCTGTTTCTTTGTTCAGCCACTCTCCTCTGCCATCTGTCTGTGTGGGAATAATTCCACTTCTAAACATTTTTAAAGCGAACAAATCACAATAATTATAACTCTGGTTAACTCGCATTAGCTTGTCATTTCAGGAAGAACAGCGTGTGGTGCAGAAAGGACAGGCACAGATGAGGCAATGGGGTAGAAAATGATACAGCAGTTACTGTAGGGTGGCAAACCAGATGCTGGTAGACTTGTGCTGGTTTTCACACTGGGAACAGAATCTTAAATAACAGCTCATTATCACACCTACAGTATGTATTTCTGCAACATTTCAATATTCACACGGGACATGATTAGCCTTGAGGGTGATCTAGAAGTTGCACAAGTGGACACAAGCACAATGAGTGTTGACCTTAGGACCAACCACAGTACATTTTCTCACATATTTTCAAGCAGGAGCAAAGTTACTAAATTTCCCAGCTGAAACAAACACACAGTTTGTAGCTTAATTAAGGGACTTGGTTAATGAAACTTCAGCAGTTCAGAAGCAAATGCACACAATACTTAAACAACAGCTCAAGTACCTTCTTAACACTGTTAGGAGCCCCACCTAAAAATACCTCCAAACATTTCCATCTTAATGTAGAATCCATATTCAGAAACACCCTGTTGTGCCACAAAACCACAGTAAACCATCAAAACTGATCACTGAGGTGCGCCTGTCTGCTGCGCCTGTCAGGGCTGTAATCTTAATTCTCATTTCATGCATGCTGGAGAATAAGCGAGGCAACATGTTTTTTTTCTATGGCGAAGCGATCATTGCCGCAGGGATTGAAATGGCACGGTGGTGGGCTGATTATTCTCCTGCCACATCCTGCCGGTGGCTGTGACACGGCCATTATCTCAGGCCCGCGGATTAATTCAGTCACAAAGGAGAGGTCACTGGCTCCTGCCAGGCCTGAGAGAGGGGACTCCGGGGATTTTGTGAGCAGGAGTGGGGCAAGGCAGAAACGTCTTCTTCCAGTCTTTCTCCAATGAAATTCAAAGGTTTAAGGTCAACACTCTCCCTAATTGGGAGGGTACATCCCATGACAATACCGGTGCAGACGGTTAAAGCTGGAATTCCCTGCTAGTTGATCTGCATTGTACACTGAATTACACTCATTTTCTGAATTTTGCTACGGAATGGGACAATGCCGTACAATTTAAGTCTGAATTGGATTGAATTCTAAATCCAAATTACATTGAACCGGCAATGAATACAAAGCAAGAATAAGGTAGGATTTGATGTGTTTGTACAATGAGTCGTGCAGCTGTATGCTCTTGAATTGAATTACATTCATATTGTAGCCAAGAAATGCAATGTATAGTATGACGTGTACAGTAAATTCATATTAAATAATTCTCTCCTACATTCATAAATCTACCAATGATGAGTAAAATGTTAATTTTTCTACAAAGAATAAGGCTAATAATGTGGGGAAATTTTTTTCCACAGTCTGAGCTAATGTCATTCTCTTCTCTGATCTCAAGATCAGTGCTTCAAAGGCTCAACCTGTATTATTCACTTTTCAGCTTGTCCAATTCCTCCCACTCCAGCACACTTTTGTATTTCTATTTCCCTTTCTACCTATCACCCTTAATTTTACTCAAGTCAGAGCCTTTCATCTTTTCCCTTTCTTGCTTCATTGTGCAATGAATTGCCTGTTCACCTTTTCTGATTCCTTTCGGATATTTTGTCTGTCTGTTGTTCGCTCCCTCTCTCTCTCTCCCTCTCTCTTGCTCTCTATGACACTTTCATGGTTGTCCATGTGGTGCTCCTGACAGAAGCTGCCACCAACTGTCACCGTGGCCTGGCCAACCAGGATGTAGGATGCCAGGACCAGCTACCATCGAGTCACTTTATGCCAGTATAAATATTACTCAAAACTTTCTCTCCCTCTATTATCCTGACCTCTCCACCACTGCCACACATTATGTCTACATGAAGACCAACAGGCAAAATCAGAGTCAGCAGGCATTAACATTTTTTGGGTATAACACAAAAGACTTTAAATATTTAAACATGAAATGCACCATGGGGGCTGTACTCATCATTACCTATCATGATCAAAAGGTACAAGAAGACATAAAACAAGACTAGGAGTGTATAGCTATGCTAACAGCTCTGTGAGGCTGTACTCAGGCTCAGCAGTGCCTTGTTCTAAATGCATCAACACCACAAAGTACACCTGAGGTTGATAGGAATACTATTAGTTTTACAGGTATTTGATCACAAAACAAATCTAAATTGGATAAAATTTTTTGAATGAATGAACGACAAAATTTTGTCCAATCCATCTAGTCTGTAATATCAAGCTATGTAAATTAACTTTAACCAGCTGGTGGTGCTAAAGGAAAAGTCTGAGGAACGCCCAAATAATTATAATTTATCTTCTAGGGACTGTGAACATCTGTAGGAAGTTTCAATCCAACAGTTGTCAAGATACTTTGCTCTGAACCACAAATGTGCTATTGCAAAAATCAGGGGATCAGCAGACGTCATCCTCTGGGCAACATGGATGTCTGTTCCAAATACCAAGGCAATAAATCTGTTGTTCCAGCAGCTGAGATATTTAAGTCTGGGCCAAAGTGGTGGACAGACTGACAGAACAACACTGCCGTTCCTAGTGCTGCAAACCTGGATAAAAAGTAAGCTCCTCACACAGACTTTAACAAAACAGGAAAACTTCAGTCTATAGACCTGTATCGGGGACTGATGAAGGGCTCTATTATCTTAATGGAAAATTTACAATCACCATGAAAAATGCTCATGTGACTCCAGCAACTCAAGAGGCACCATAAATCAGGTCAATGTAAACTGGTATATTGAACATAAGAACACCCTGAACATTGCAGCACATTTTTAAAAAGTCCACAGTGAGCGTCCATTGATTCGCCCAAAGCTGCAAAAAGGCTCGTACAATGTATTTTATTTAACTGAATGCTAATCATCCCACTTTCATGGAGATTGTGTGCGTGTGAGATCATTATTTGTTAGAAACTTGAATCGGTTGCCATGGGAGATTGGCTTCTCCCGCAGTGTGCATAAAGGTCAAGTCATTATTCAATCTGATCCTGTATCTTTGAAAATAAACAAAGATGGCCACACTTTGTTGTAAGTTAAATGGGAAATGTTGCAGATGAAGGTAAGTTATTGATTAGTAGTGACTCTGCATTCATAAATCATGGATGGGCGCGTGGATGGACAGACAGACGAGCTCTTGGGCCTTTTAGCTGTCACATACTGTAAGTAGGTGACAGTTATAATTAATAGGCTGACAGATCAGTGTGTGTGAAGGTACAGTACATGTGTACTGAATGACTGCTCCAAACAGAGCTGTGGCACTGAGTACTGCAGTAAGCACATTAAAGAAGTATCTGTCACTGAGCTCATGGGTGAGTACGCCAGCTTTCCCCTGTGCGCTCTCACTCGCCCCCCCCCCCTCCCAACCCCACCTCCATCCGACTGATGGATGATAGCAGGGTGTGTATCTGCATACATAGGCTCAGCTTCGCATGGCTTTCAATTAGAACTGTCAGGAACATGCACTCAGCGCCCCACTGAGATAAAGGTAGGCAAACAAATCAATATGCACGGAGGGAAGCATTCCTCTAAAACTAACATTCACCCAGAACACACATACAGTACACACAGTTTATGCAACATGTATGTCAAATTCACGTTGAAACACATATATATGTCACAGTGACAACCCACAGGCCCAAGGCAAAATCCATATTTGTGCAATACACAAATATATCCAAGCAGCGATGCTTCACCAACACACAGTATATGACTTTCATGAACATGACTGTGCAAACAAACACACTGTGGACATACATACGTGCAGTATACCCGTGTGACTATCCCTGACTTGGATAATTGTTGCTGCTGTAACTCAAAAGACAACATATCCCCCAGCTTTAGAATTAGCATATTCATTATTTAACTGGGGAGCAGCTGGCTAATTGGCAAATGAAATGCTTTCAATAATGTTCACATGAGAAGCAGAATTTGATTAAACTGAATCTGGGGAAAATACCTAAAAGGAAATGAATATCAATGAGCATGTGGAAAGAAATGATAACTTTTGGGACACGAGCAAAGTGACAGCCCATGTCATAAGCACTGCCATCGAGCAGATGTACCAACTTCGCTGCGTTTGTGTGCAAATACAGTGGTTCACAGTCAACAGAAATGCATCAAAAAGTGGGGACAATTATTGCAATTTCCACTGTTGTTAACAGAGGAAGGATCTCAGGGAAGATCTCAGGTCTGGCAGCGGTACTCCAGTTTTAATGGACTGCCGAAGCCAACTGACTCATGTCAGCTTTCTAAATCAGAAAGGAAGGAGGAGGGGGCTGGATGTGCTCATAAAAATGCCCCCACGATTCTCGTCTCCGCTCATTCGAGTTAATGACACTCACTCTCGGGCCATATATCAGGGTCTGTTTGATCCTGGTCAAGGATATTAAACTTTGATGGATTCCCGCATTCGCCAGTCACCAGTCTTCCTTTGCAGAGGACAGTGCAGGGTTCATTCGATACGTGCACCTATCTGATAGCCATCAGGAAATGACTCTTAAAAGCAGGCCAGAGTTTTGGCTGACACAGCGTGATCTCACAATGCCTCACATCTATTTTAGCAATTTCTGCTACTTGTGATCCACAGCGAAAGGTGATGTGTGTCAGCAGGGTAACGTCAAAAGAGTACCAGGAGAATGGGAGCAGAGCAACGGGGCAGTGGTACAGCAGACGAGGGGGGTCGAAAGACTGGGTGGATGTAGTGTTGGGTCACAGCAGCAGAAGTAAGTGGTGGCCGTCACTACACATCACCTGGCATCCTGCTAAGTGTTTCCCACTAAGATGCATGTACTATAGCTGTTGTATGGAGGGTGGAAACACTGCTCGCAGCAAGCCGCTGGTGACTGCTGTGCCACATTTTAAAACGTTGGTCTGCTGCTGGGGAGGATGACGACCTGCCATCACAGAGAATGCTTTCTGATTTGGGCATCGTGACTCAGAAGATACCTATTCTGCCACACTGTCTGTGAGGTGTCATAAGATACTGGAAGCCAACAAATCATCTTTTTGACTTCTCAGTTGTTGATGATCTTAAATGTCGTAAATAGCATTAGCATTGGGTAAATAAGCGAGATACCATTTGTGCCCAGCTGTTCTATTTTTTTGTGTTTTATATCTGTAATCTTGAATGCAACAGAGAAACCACACTAACAATGTTTTTCTCCACAGAAATTTTTCCACCCCTGCTAAATATCCTTAAATCCCATCACTGCATCACTTTTTTGGGTCAGTTTTTTGTAAATCAGCAATGGAGGTTTAAATAAAGCTTTGCTCACTTGCCAATCCCCCGCCAGCTGCTATACCACAATGTGAATCACTTGCACTCCATTGAAAATGAACGATTCAGTGGGTTTTCATTGGTATACTACCTGTGTCAATACTTATGCATCTGAATTTCACAATTCAAGGTGAAGAATATGTTGACCCAAAGGTGGGGTGTCTTATACATTATGTGTCTTTAACAGAGACGATTAACAATACTATGAAGTCATCGACAATCACATCCGAAAAATACTGAAATAAAAGGGAACAAAACAAACGCCTGACCCTTCTATCACAACACTTAACAACTAATGTGTGGAACCACTCTGTTCAAGGGCCACGGTGAACTGTATATTCCAATCACACTTTAATGAAAACCCTTCTTAGGAGACACTCATAACTAAGCGCTCTGGTGTTACTTCTGTTGTTTATTCTGCCATTTCCCACTTTACATTTAATTGTATATGGTGGCTGGTGGGTGAGGGCTGAGTTAACTGAGTGTGACAACCCTTTGTGTTGACGACTGAGCAGGAGTCTCTCTGCTGGGCTTGAAGAAGATGCAAATGTGTCCCCTGTCTCTGCAATGGGTTTACTTGCTTTCCCCCCCCCCCTGCTGTTGGTGTTGTTGTTGTTGTTGATAATAGTGTTTGTTGTTGGACCACGTGGGGGAAGACAACCTGGGCTCCCACAGCTGCGCCACAGTGTCCTGGAGACAATGGGCATCCTGGGCGGCTCTGACGCAATGCAACAATTGCTTGAGGAAAGAGCAGAAACGAGTCAAGAGAACACAATCTCTTCATTTCTGATTAGCATTGGAAATGAGCTGCACCATCAGGGCATGTGGAAGGCTTCTAAGAAATCAGTAATCTAGAGGCTTTGTTGATACCATATCTATCAGTGGAGCAGAAAGGGTATCTGCACGGATGCCTGTGTTTCTGTCCAAAAGGTGTCTTGTGCATTCTTTTCAGAGCATGCCATTTGTGAATATTGTCACTTCTACAGTTCCTGCCTGTCAACACTGCACTGTATCGGCCACTGTTTACACTGTAGGGTCAAAAATAACTTTCATTATCAATGAAAAAGAGAGTACAATTTCAGTTTTCCAGTCATCCCTCGTCTCACATCTCAGTGTTAATGAGCTGCGGTTTCGCCATCGTTATCAACAGCACAGTCTGTTTAATTATTCATACTGAGCCTGTTCTTTTTGCCATTGTTGCCTGGAATCCTTCTTCCTTTAGTTACTTTTTTGCTTTTAAGAAATTCTGTTTACATGCAGCCTGAAGGTGTGGTGAATGACAGCTTGAACAGCAGCGTTTGGCTGGGCTTGGTCGCCTGTTTGTGCTTGTTGTACATAAGCTCCTTGATCGCAGGGAGCGGAGGAGGAATTTGAGTCCCTGCATTTAAACACAGCAAAGCATTACTTTTGTTGAGCGCAATGATGAATTGCAGCACAGGACATATGCCTCACAACATAGGTAGGAGAAGGTTAGGTCCATACCAGCTCTGCCAATTCTTTGATGTGTTGTTTGGATATAAAAGGAGCCACGAACTGCAGCTATGAGGGCTGCTGTGCCATGCATACGATTGATGAATAAATAACACTGGCTACCACAGGGGAGGCCCAGATTTGCAGTTTTTCACATAAGCTACCTCCTTTCATGATCATCTATCTCCAAAAACATTCCAATACATCCTCCTCCTCTTTCTCCTCCTCTTCTTTCTCTCTCACCCCCCTTTTCCACCCCCAACTCCTGTTTTAGATTTCTTTTGTTTCCATAGAAACTGGGTCTTGTCCCATGCATTCTTCTCTCATGGCAGCTTCCTTCCCCGCTGGATAGGCTTCTGGAAGAGTATCACTCCTTCCAAACAAGCAGCAGCGGCCTCGCCTGCAGCTTATAATATCTAATGGGAATTTTCTCTCCACAGAGATCTATCAGTCAAATGCGGGAAGTAACATGATGTAACTCTGTATAACTACACTGTATGTGTACAGTGGCTAACCACTGACAAGAGCTTGATTGTTGAGGCTGTAATGTGTTGATGGTGTTATCACTGGTTTCAGGATCAATTGCAACTGCAATATACTGTAGCTTTATTCTGGATTCTGCTCTGTACAGAAACTGACAAGACTGCAAATCAGAATCACCGCTTAAGATCAAACCATGCAGGAAATGAAATACTGCATGATACGCGTCATGCTGAAGCTGGATCAATGAAATCGGACACATGGATAAGCTGCTGCCTATAAAGCTGAAATGAAAATGAGTCTTTATGCTGGTTTGTATGCAACAAGAAATACAACAAGGCAATTTTAGCCAAGTATACATTTATCCAAAGCAACTAATCCTTTGATTTTATTTGGCTTTTATTTCACACAGTATGGGCCCTGATTTGTGAAAAGCATCTTAGCTCAAAGCGGATGGTTCATTTACCCTAAATCCATGGATGGGGAAGCTCAGATTAATTAACAAGTTCTTATTTACAATGATGGTCCAGTGCCCTTTATCCAAAAAGGGCAACGCTGCCAAAGAAAGTTAATGGATGGGACAGAAGACGCATTTTCATGCTAAAACCAATTCAAGAATCTCGTTTGTGGGTTTGAAACAAGCTACAGATTGGTGCTTCCACTATAACTTTGTATGAGGTTAGAATAATCAATGACTGAAATGAGGCTAAAGGAACCAAGTGCTCACAAATGCACTGACATTCTGAGCTCAGATGGTGAACAAGTACACATTCAGTGTTTAAAGTTCACCACTAAGGCCACATACGACTTTTCCTGTTCTACTTTTCTTGACCCTGCTAATACTGGAGGACCTGAAATGACCTGGAGGCATTACTGGGTCAAGAGCCTGACTGGCCTCCAGGTTTCTCCAACTGTGGGCTCCCATGGTGGATCATGAATATTTTGGACCTCAACCTCTGTGAACTGGCCCAATGAGCAGGTCAATTAAGGTGCAATAGGTGAATGATAGTTACAGCAGAACTACTGCTGTGCAGCCTGACAGCCTGCTGATCCGTGGCCACGAGGGGATTTTAAATGGACAACCCACATCTCTCCAGACAGAAAAAATAATGTTGGCTCATTCACTGCAAACGGGATCATTATGCCTGAATTTGGCTCCACATTTCAGTGAGTTGAGGATGCACTTCAACCGCATGAAAAGTAAATACCTTTCTTTATGTATGCTGAGAAAGCCTGGTTCACCTTGTGCTTTTTTACAAAATGTTCAAATATGAACTTTTCCTTTGGTCAGACGTGCAACAGCACCAAAGTGTTTTCTGTTGTGAAAGAAAAAGCACAGCGAGGCCAGCGGAGCAAGCGCATGCGGTAACCTTGCCACACTCCCAGTTCAGGGACCATTTGATAAACCTACTATAATTACATTTACAGGCTGATTGTTGTGGATTATTTGCTAAGCTGACACTTGTCAAAATAGAACATGCATGCCTGTTGGCAGCGCACAGTGGGGATTTAACCAGGTTGTTAAAGCTTTAACCCATTTCAATTCAGCTTGTGCTAAATGGATAACAACCACAGAGATGGATTTCCATTTTATCCTAATTCACAGGATCATGCCTACGTACTCTATTTCCCCGATGGTTCTCATTTCAGAACATCCATCTGCATCAAGCATTTCTCTTTCATCATCTGTTCATATAATTTCAACTCATAGTACTGAAAGAAAGAGGAGGCTGCTTCTCACTCAGAGAGCACAAAATATATGCTGCAAAATGGAGTGCAATGAGGAGGCATCCACATAATTAATAGTGATTTGAAAATTAATTACTGCCTGTGTGCTCGTAACCTGTTATTCTGATTGATCTGACACTAACAGATGGATACACATATAACACTGTACAGGTAGTGGAGGAATTCATTCTACTCATAGAACTCCAAGTAGTGCAATGTGCAACTGAATCAGTGTTGCCATACTTTATCTGGTAGCACTGACCAAGATCTTTCATGTCCTAAAACAGACAGGAGAAAAGCCGAACTTGTTCCAATTTAACATGGTGACCTCTCAGACCTCTGAGTGCGACAGCAGAGATAAGAGTTGCGCTGTGTGGAGATTGAGGCAATTATTAAAAAAAAAAAAAAAAAGCCCAACAAACTGCAGGTCGATGATGTTTTAATGAAGGCTTTAATCTGCTTAGGTCGAGACACACAAGATTGCTTGGTGTGAATATGATGTCATCATTGTTTTTTTATTATTGTATTGTGTTGTGTTGTAAACTAATTCCCAAACAGATCAGGGCATTAGGGCAGGGCAGACCTCCATTAAACCGTGAAGGAATCAAAAAAGTAGTTGTAACTTCAATAAAGCCAACTCCTTGTCCAATTTCAACTAATGATTAACTGCAGCCCAGCCTCTAGCTGTGTTCAATTGACATGACATAGCTCACAGATCTCTTAATTCTCTTAATAGCTAATTCAATTAGTCATTTTATGACTCACTAGGGTGAATCGGCAGTCCCTATCCACTAAAAAGATGGAACAAATCATTCAAGAGTTGCACATCACTAATGAGACCATTAAGTCTAAACAACACGGCACCGGTGACTTGAAAAGACAGGAGTGGCATCATGCTGGGCAGCTAGCGGGGTGACTCAGCAGAGTATAAGCCAAACCTGAGTCTGTTCCACTGCTGCCCTGTGAGGAAACAACAAATGTTTGGTTACGTCTGGCATGTTTGAACAGATGGAGGAGAACCCTTCCTGCCAGCCATCATCTCCTGAAGGTAGTCCCTCTAATGCAGCAAGTCACAGACAGGGAACAACGCCTACATCATACATGTCTATGTACACACAAATATCCACACAACTCAAACACCAAACCCCCTGTTAGTCATTCCCTGAGTTTGTCTCAGCAGTAACTCAAGCTGCACCTCCCCTAACACTGACCCCAGCAACCCCAGCTTCCGCCACACTCCCCTCATTACGCCAGCTGTTTTCTTGGCAGCGCCCTGGACTCCTTCATTACGGGGCCTCACTGTGCTCACTGGCAAGCCCCCCAGGGCTCGTTATCGATAGCACTGCACTGAGCAGCCCAGCCGATTGGAAAGACTAGTTGCAGAGGCTCAATGGACATGCGGGGGCGAGCAGGGAGAATTCATTAGAGCCTAGTGGCACCTCTAAATCTGATGCAGCAACTGCGACTTATGCCTTGGTCTGATAGGAACAATTTATAGAAGGGGAGTCTTCTTCTTCTTCCCCTTTCCTGTGATGTGGGGATGAGAGGGGCTGTAAACACAGGGCTGTCCTTGGAGAGCGTGGAGCTAACGGTAGCAGAAGGTTATCTGCGCCGCAATGGGAGTGATGTATGCACAGCAAATACAGGAGAGTGGCGTACTATTACGCCTGCCTCCCTCTCCCTTCTCTGTCTCACGCCCTGACGCTCATGTCTCTCTCGGGTTCTCATCTTTACTGATCTGATCTGTTGCTGAAATAAAGATCTGCGGTAAACACTGAAAGGTGTGTCGCTACGGTCGTCTCAGGTGGATTTAACACACAGCAATCACCTGCATGTTTTTCTCACAGAACTGAAAGTGGAATCATCATTTGCAGAATGGCCCTCTAACTTCTAAAACATACTGAATGGCCACAAAACTGCACACATACACACACATTTGTTTGGCATACACAACCCTTATGGACACTCTAAGTGGCCCTTAACAACAGGCCGCTGAATACTGATTACAGGCTCTCCACTAGCTAGCTCCTTTATTATCATGTCTTTAATTGGGGCCGTGTTTGCATCCATTCCCACCGCGCCGCTCCTTAAACCTTTCGCAGGGTTCTCAAATGTGTTTACCGCTGCGCTCAGGAGACTGAAACAGTGCTCTGGCCTGGGGACAAAGGAAACAATGTCCCTGTTTAAAGGCTGTTCTGCTCGGTGACAGCCCCCTGGCAAGCAGAGGCAGCTTCTCTAGTGGCTGGCCTCGACTGTGTATTCTCGGGATGAAAGTGACTGCAAGGAAGAGACGATGGAGGAACAGAAAGAGCTATCGCCAGGAAATGAGGTAGACGGCACTAGGTGTGTGACTGGATAGTGGCTTCCTGGCCCTTACGATGTTATGGGGAGTCTAAGCACATCCAAACTCAACGCACACACACACAAACACTCTGCTTGCCCCCTTCACCCCAATTTCTGTCATTGGGCCGCCTTGCTCTGCAGAATCTGGTCCATCGATCTGTCCAGGCCGACTCGAGTAAATGTACTATTCACAATCTGTCTCCTTGCTTCTAATTTCCATTTGAGCGATTGGCCGGTTTGGCTGGAACATCGCCCAGAGGCTGAAGTCCATGGAGAGTGACTTTATTGTCTAGTGCTTTATTTATCCCTCTCTGGGCTAGAAAACTGCTGCCCCTCCGCCAGCCACCACCCTCCAGCTCAGCAGCCAACAGCAGCAGCAGAAGAATGGACACTGCAGAGGAGCAGAGGGAGCTGTCTCCTATGGCTGCATCAATTGGAGTCTGTCTCACACGGGCTGGCAGAGTTGTGGCTGTTTCAGCAGTGCCTCAACAGCGTTTGGGATGTTTTCAGGTTCACTGGCGAGTGTTTAAACAGCCAGAGTGTTGAAGGGAGCGCAGAAAACATAAAAGAAGCTGCAGTTTCCTCTTTTGTGACTTGCTTACGGGCCTTGGATTCATGGTGGGTACCAAAATGGCATGTTACTGCAGTGTTCCCAGACAAATTAGCATTTTTTACTCATTCTGAAACTACAAATACCACAGAGAGCCAGGGCGTCCTTCCACTGACAGCAGAGGACCAATAACAATTTAAGCAATTAGTTTTCCTGTGATATACTTTCAGTTTGCTGGTATGTAGGTATGAGAAATACCAAAATTCCTTAACTACAAAGTCTCAAAATGACATTATTATGCTTCACCCTAGATGAACTGTAGGTGTTCACAGAGGCAGCACTGAATTTGACATTTTAAGTTCATTATCGTTAGGGAAGAGGTCGGTTGAGATGGGCCTTTAAAAGTGGATAATGTGACCTGCCTCCGCCCCTTGAACCCTTGAGCCACCACACAGATATGTAAACATGCTTAATATAGTACTACCAACAGCTTCTGAAAGAATAAAAGATCAAGACAATCATCTTCCTGGAGAGTATTCCCCTGGACACATTTCTCATTCATGTGATATTTGCTATACCATAGATAAGCCTATGATTAATATTGCACAGACATTTTAAGTGTGATGATGATGGATAGTGTCTCAGAGCTTTGCTTTTATCCATCGTGCTAAAAGACAAGATTCACAGCAAAAGAAATCAGTTTCTTATCTTTCGGATGATATAACAAACACATCAGCGACGATAGAGCAAATAAAGTGTCTTTTCATAGGACTAGTAAAACAGACATTTCAAATATGTTGACATCAGAGAAAGGAGACACAAAATTGTGTCATGTATGCCTGCAAACAAACTAGGCTAATACTTTGAGTATTTCAAATATTGCAGAGTAAATGATCCATCCCTTAAAGCAAATTGAAATGATGCATTTTCTCATTTTCTTTGTGGAAGGGGCATACGCATGAAGAGAATTAAAGAGAACTTGTTAGTAAGACGACTTTCTTCCTGAAAGCCTAAATTTGAAACTGAAAATAATGTGAGTTTATTTCCGTCGAAGATGAAAAGCAACACTCACACGAACCAATCTTTTTGAAGCGGTGGGGCCGCTGCAAGCAGAGGCTGTGATTGATGTTGTAGTATAAAAGTCTACAATGTGCATCAATGGCACACTGGGGATCAGGCTGGAAGAGTCAGAACTCACTCTGGAAAAGGTTAACTTAAAAACAGGGGAGATAATAGACATGTAGGAGGTAAAGGAGGGTAGATGAATGAATCATCAGAAATGGAGAAAGAAGAAAAGGGAAAAGGGAAAGAGCAGGGGAGATTAAAGTGAAAGAAGAGGAGAACAAAGAAACATGGAGGAAGTAGTGGAAAAATCAGGTACCACACTTTACTCTGTCACTTCTTCACTTCTTTTCTAACAACACCCATGGCCATGTGCGACCATCTGCCTGCAGAACACTGCAGGGCCAGAGCTGGCTGCACACATGCCTGTCTGCCTGCGGTTCTGCCAGGACCCCATCCACCTGCAGTGACCTAACAGAGCGCCCGTCTGCTTAGAAAGCCCCCACCTGGCCCAAACCTGGCTCAGTTAGGTCCTCTGTGTGTGTCTTGTCTGTGTCTAAGTGTGTGAATATATTCCAGGTACAGTACGCTCTGGTGCATGCGTGGCTGTTTCTTTAAATGTAAGTTAGTGTGATGCTCAGGAGTGTGCACGTGTGACAGAGAACAGTCAAATGAGTGAGCTGGGGACATTAGCTGTCTATGAAATGTAAAGAGGGACAACCTCATGCTCACTGTCCTTCCCAGTCGGCCAGTGCTAAGCAGGCAACAGATGGCCTGCTGGCATAATAAGCTGTATAATGGCCACACACAGACACGCGTGTGCACACACACAGTTGGCCTAAGAAGAGAGAGACTGAGCTACGCCTTCATAGAACTGTAAAAAACAAATGATAAAAAACAGGCAAAGTGGAGAGAGATGATTTTTTTTTTCCACAGCAGCTGCAGGATGTGCTCTGCAAGAAAGGTTTCAGGTCTGTTTCAGCACCGACAGCACCCGGGATCACTGATGGAGGTGTTTGAGGGTGTGGTCGGTGTGATGCACGTGATGTACTGATACACCCTAATGTACACTTTTACATCACAGCTGAAAGGTGAGAGGTTAAACCACCGAAACTGTCTTCTCATTTAACAAATATCTGTTTTTGTACTCAACCTGAAAGGGAACTGATTCTATAGCTGCTTTAAAATTCAGTTTGAGACTGAACAATTCAAACAGCTGTTTAACAGTGGCTGCTTAATTTAACTGGCACGGTTTTTATATGTAAAATCAGCTCCCTTATTTTATTTTCTATAATAATTTATTTCAAAATTTTAGTATTTGAACTTCATTAGCATTTTTCACATTTTCTGAACTTTTAAGGGTCAACTCAGGACTAATTTACTTGTTAAATGGGCATTTTTTTTGCCGTCACCATGGGAAGAGGAGATGAGGCATTTAGTCCTCTGTGCCACCAAATTAACGCCTTCTAGATCCCATTCATTACAGCCCAGTCAGGGAGAAAAGCACATCCACCAGACCCCTGCAGAGCAGTGCTGACTCATAAATCACATGCTCCTGATCTGGGGTTTGCTTGAGAAGCAGACTGTGACCTTGTTTTGAAATGCTACCGCACCCCACTAGCTATTAACTCCAAGTCGTGCCTTTGGATTCGGTGAGTCATTAACGTGAGTGGGCCTCTCTCTTCACTCCTCTGGCTTCACAGTTCATGAAGCCCACTGAATGTCGGGAACTAATATGGATGTTGGCGATCACAGAGGCAGAAACAAAGCAATTTTATGACCTTGAATTTGGAGAGCGTTGTGCTGAAATGTGTGTGTGGTTAATTTAATGTCCACTTAATGAGCTGCAGCCATAATGATTCGGGGATATAGATACACACATATATATTATCTCAGAACCATGGGAAATAACACCGGTAGAACCCTGAGTGAGACTGCAGCACTTTAGTCTGGAATTGATCTGTTGGGGAACAGAGATGGAAAGACAACTATGTGCTACATCAAGAGAGATATCATCTTATTATCATATCTTCATATGCCTCGAAATCTTTCCTAACACAAATGGAAGGTAAAATTTTGGAAGATATCCATGAAACTGCTGTCTCGGCTGCCAAATTTGTATCTGGATAAAACAAGTGAAAGGAAAACCTGCGAGACCGCTTCTTATTCTGTGATCCCAATTAAACTATCCCAGTTTTCTGTTGGACTGAATCTGTCTATACTGTAGATCTAGGATACTTGTTTTCTCCTGATTATTATATGATTTCTTTCCTCAGGGCAATACACACTACATGGCCAAAAGTATGTGAACAAGCAAATATACTCATATCTGATTGTAGAACGTGTACTTCCATGGGTATTCATATGCTGATATAAAAGCCTCAACTCTTCTAGGGGAGGATTTCTGCAAGATTTTGGAACCAGGCTGCGTGGATTTGCTCCCATTTAGCCTCAAGAGCATTAGTGAGGTTGGGCACTGATGTTGGGCGATAAGGCCTGGCTCAAACCCTATCACCAGAAAAGAAAACGTTGATATTGGACAATTCCACAAAGCCCCAGATTACACTCAAAGCCAATGTTTTCTTTTCTTTTTTTTTAACTTTCACTGCCAGTGTTGTTAAAACTGTGTTGCTCTACAAAATCAGTATAGTATGGTTAAGGTTAGACAAAAAAAAAATGTAGTTATGGTTTAAAAGTGGCAAACAGTAATCACAGATCTGAGATGGGGATGTACTAATTCAACTTTTCCTTCCAAAACATGTTTAGATTTTTTGTCAATTTCTATTGAAGTTAATTTGAGGCTAGCACCTGTTTCACACCCAAAATTAAAGAGACAGTTTTCGGTCCCTTTGTAGTTGTTGTGAGTGTCTTAGTCATTGATTTGAGTCTCTACAGTCTCTTTGTAGTCAGCTTGCATCTCTTTGTACTCATTTCTTTTCTCTTTGTAGTCATTTCGAGTCTCTTTAATGGGCTGTTGACTGAATTTCCAACAAGAAATGTGAACAGTCACTTCAAAAGTAGGCTCTGGCCCAGGGGTCCTCTGACCGACTCGGGACCCTGGGCCTATGCCCTGTAAGCCCCTTCAGTAATCCTCCCATGGAGGTTGGATGTGTTACACCCGTACTTTCTCGGACAGTTGGAGCTGAAAGCATGCTATATTCTAAAATATAATTGCTCTAGCATTAAGATTTCTATTAACAAGATCAGCGTCAGACCAAAGTTCACATTTTCAGGCTCCACAGTGTACAAGTACTGCGTATTTAACCATATGCATAGGAGCTTTAGCGATAATATAAGCTCAAAGTTCATGTTATCTAATTTGAGACAGAAAGATGGATAGATACTATATAGGTGGCAAACAGACAGGCAGGTGGTGGTAAAGAGATTCATTAAAGTGACCGATTCTCCATTAATTTTCTGTACATGTGAGTCATTCAGGCCCCACAGATGCTACCGACATGAACATGTTAATGACTCATTCATATCTGACAGGGCCTCGTTAATTTCTCATTAACATAGATCATGGTGCATGTCAGCTGACACGGTTCAATATGAGAGCTCAGTGTCTGTGTGTGTTTGCACACGCTCACTTGTAAGTGCGATGAACAGCTGTAAGCCTGGTAAAACACGGTGTGGAAACAGTGAGGTAACACATTTAGTTGAGAAAAAGCGTCGTGAGCTCCTTTCTCTGCTTAAATGTTAGGGTTTGTATTTTCGGTGACAAAAAGCGCCCCAGTGCCTAAACCTGAACACAGTCCAGCTTCATAGGTGGGCCAAAGCTCGACAGAGTGCGATGTCCAAGCTGATTGGCTCAATGGCGCGTGACGGCCGAGGTGATTGGATCAACAGTGCGTGAGATCCAGTTCGACTGGGTGAAGCTGAATGCTGAGGACACAGCTGCTCTCCAGGCTCGCTACTCCCCGTCCTAAGACCACCTGTGCACACGCACGTAGACTTGTCTGGAGCTACCACACACATGCACACACCCACACACGGGTGAGCATGTTGTAGCTCCATATGTAGTACCATGCTGTGTTGCCCTAGGGAGGCATTACCATTTAGAGTAGGGGGAGTGATCCAACAGTGCTAGACGGAGCCATGGCTCATGTGGTGGCCACACTCTCTTCTCAGGAAACGACACTTCTCGACCAGAGCCTGCTGTTGCTGTGTGTCCCAGTGCCAACAAACTATTAGCTGGAGTACTATCCATCATGAAACCTCTCCTGTTTTGGACGCAAAATTCATCCTCTCCATCTCTGTCTCTGTCTTTGCAACAAACACGGAAACCCACACATATGGGCATTTTCTCCACACACTTAAACACACCCGTAATGACCATACGCAGACGTGCATGCACAAATACATTCCTAAGATATCTGAACTGTCTGTTAACCTGCTAGTTTGACATTTAATATGTTGTATGCTTACTGAAAATATCTACCTCTCAGACTCTGATTCAGTCGCCAACTAATGGACTATTTACTCCTGTCTGAGTAATGCTTTCTAAAAACTACAGTGCACAGCTCTTTAAGCAAATTATTTACCCTTATTTAAAAGTAAAATTTTATATTTGTTCCCCTTCTTTTACGATTTGTGTCTTTAGTAGGACCTAATGGGACTTTGGGCTAAGAGCCAAAGACAGTGTAGGGAAAGTTTTGTTGGTTTTGGTCTTTTCATGGGATTTGTTGACAGTAACAGAAATATAGAATACTGTCAGTCTTATCCTTTAAGTGCGCTCTCCTTTAACAGTAACACTAATGTACGTAAAACGTTGCCTCTGCGGGCTGAATAGCCTCCCAAGACGGTTTAAAGTTTCACAAAGCTCTGAGATACTTTACTATGAGTCTTCATTTTTACTGTCCCACAGTGCAGAGGCTCACAACCAGAGGCTTTGGACCTTAAAGGTTCTGATTCTGTGCTGATTAATAGGATAGAGAAAGAGTGAGACATATATCTACTACACAACATTACATCAAGTGTTTACACAACAACAAAGTTAAAGAATTCAGCAATAGATAAGTCGTCCTCACAAAACTCTGTACCACCATGGTGATATGTACCAAACTCACCAAACAAAATAAGCGATTTAACACCAGTGAGGATGAATGAGCCGCTTCTGAAACAGACATCTTCTCTCAGAGATTTCTGTTCAGCTGAGTCTGGCTCTCCCTGATAATCATACTAAATAGGTTCCCACTCTGTTTTTCAGTGCTGAGGCTAAGCTGTGGTGTGTATGACATCTCTTAGCTCCGTCACCGAGCAGGGATCTGACACAGGCAGCAGGCAAAAGGAGACCAAAACTGTCATCACACTGCCACTATAATTCACAACGATAATGGGTAATTTATCCATGCTCATTTTCCAGGCTAATTTACTAATTGAACTCAGTAGGAAAATTGGTTGGGAGCAAAAAAAGAAATAATACTGAAGGATAGGGTACAGCATCAGAGCAGGTTTCTGATAAATGACTGGTTAATTACAGATTAAATGCAGTTAAATTGATTTTAGCTGATGCTGAACTTAGTGTTCAGCTATTTACTCTGTCAGGTTGTTAAAAGTCTAATTGCTTTACAGGGTAAGTTTTTGGATCATTTTAGCAAAGCACATCAGTATTTATCCGTAAATATGATTAAAACAGTATAGGCAAGCAAATTCACTCAACATCCTGCCACTGCAGTACCCACACAGCAACACAAAAACTGTGCACACACACACACTCCTTTTCTCTGTTTGCCTTTCATTCTGTTTCTTCCAGGTCAAATCTCAGCCCTCAGCAGGAGCGCACACATATTCTGTGAATCAACAGTGTACAGTGAGTGAGTGAGAGAGCAGCTTGTACAGTGCAGCTGGCTGTTGTCTGACCAGCATGGGGAAGGAGTGAATATGCTGTAGGAGAAAGAGATCGCCTGCCACAATGTCTCTCCGCCTGCCCCGTCCTTATCGGCTGCAGGGAGCCGGTGGTAGGGAATGGCGGCTCGTCACGGCTCTTTGGGCTGCCAGGAGATGGCCATTATCGCTGGCACTCCATGGCCACCTGTGCCACTATCTCCACTCCACAAGGTTCCTCTTTATGTGCTGAGGGACATTTCTCCAAAGTGTGTGCATGTGTAACACGTTTGTATGTCTGTGTGGGAAAGGGAGGCAAGGATCGAAGCCCTGGTCGCTTTTCTAATTCACTCTTCATGAGAGAGGTTCTTGATGCAGAGATCAATACAGGCTGAGAAGGGGAGAATGAAAGTTTTACTGGTCAGAGGGCTGCTGACATTTTCCACTATGACATCTGGACCTGAATTTTAGTAGCTGGGAGTTAGTGATGTAGTTCAAATCAAGGCTCATCTTCAAAATAAATTTCATAGTGGAATATGATCTGCTCCTTACAGTGTGGATGGATTTTAAAACACTTATTATGAAGTGAATAAAAACATAACTCTTCAACAAGACCAAGAGTGTACAGCAGTTTATGTTTGCCATGTTTACCATCTTAGGTTATGCATGCTAATTGTACAGTATTAATCGCTAAACACAAACTACAGCGAAGGCTGATGGGAATATCTGTAGCTTTGCAGTTATTTGGTCATAAACCAAAAGTATAGTGGCACTAGAGGAATAATCAGAGGATGAGCAAAGGATCAGATTCATCCTGTGGGGAACATGAATCTGTTATGTAACGGAGACTTTTCACTGGCTGAGTGAAAAGCTTGGTTTCACATCTGTTGGTGCCAGATGAAAAGTTAAGGGATCACCAAAGTTATTAGGATTCAGCTACTGCTAAGTTTAGCCTTAAGCAGTGCAGGTGGTGACTGACTGAATCGAGTTTTCCCCTCTGGGCTTGCTGCTCGACTCAACTCAGCTGCTGCTGATACTAGCTCTCGCACATACTCACTGACTTTGACGTTTCCCGTACACGCGGACCTACAGCCCAAAGGATGCCGAAGAGGCAGCTTGGAAGCTTCACAGTAGACCCGGTGCCTGTTAGCCTGTGGATATTACCCCTGATTCCTGCTGCCTGCAGACTTTGGAGAGCTGTGCTGCTGAAATTTAGTTAAGTCACACAACATTTTGTGCGGTGGTGGATCAACCAACCAACAGACTGACACAACCAACCCTAGAGCTACACTGCGAGCATGGCTTAAAAGTAACTATTTATCTTGGGTTTACAGATATTAACCAGTATTTAAACCACAGGGGAGAAACGAATCATTATTAATGCTTTAAAGTTAATTTGATGCCCCAGCGTCCAATATTAAAACTGTGATTCAGCCAGTGAAACACAGCAAATCACCAAAGACAGCTTAGCCTCTCAACATGGGTGCTAAATAAATGTCTGATTAAGCAATGAATTTGAAGTTCTTGTGTTTTCCCCGAATGCATGTTTTGCAGAAATATTCTAAAGGAAAATGGTGCAGTAAACACGCCAAGTGTGTTTGTTTCACACTTCAGTGAAGAAAAAACAAACATTAGGTCCAACAACTTCAAACCCCCATGTGCTTGTAACTATGCCTGTGGTGTGTACATTTTAGACTCAGCTCTGATTCTTGTGATGTAAAATTGAGGTGTATTCTTCATCCATTGTGCCATCCCCACAGACCAGTGATGCTTCCATCCTCAGGCTAAGAGATAATTACAATAGCAGAGTTGATACTGAACTCCCAAGCGCTGCTTTACTTGCAAGCACACATGTAGGAGCAGAGTGAATTTGCGGATGTGGGTGCAAGAACCACTTTGTTCATCAAATGGCCACTTAGCTGGGGAACTTTAAAGTGGTCACTTGTTGCCGTTGTGTTTGGTTAATTTCGGATTTGAGTGAAGTGCATTCTCAAATTTCCATTTGGCCACAACCCAAAGCATAAAGTAAAATCTGCTGAAAACTTCAGACGTGTGCCGAGCATTAACAACATCATCCTTCTTTTACAATGAAGCCCGTAAAAACAAGGCTGACTTTAACGTCAGACATCCAAACCAAAGCGTGGGAGGCTGATCGGAAAAGTCAGATCTTGAACAAACAAACAGAGAAAATCCTACACAGATCCTCATATTGCAAAAGCATGCACGGTAAAGAAAGCAGCTGAATCCTGTCTTATCTCTCCCATGTGGGGCAGATGTATGTAATCAGTTATTTCAACTGATGCATAGCAAATCAAAACCTCTTCACATGAATAGCCAACTCTGACACGAACACCCGACATAATCATGAATCGCTTAGTGTGTAAAATGAAAGATGTATGTATGGATAAAGATATTTAATGCCCGAGTTACACTTGGTTGTGTTTAAATGGGAAAAGCCACCAGAATGACACTTCAGCCTGAACAGGATAGAAATGAAATGAATTTGTATTTCTCATTATTTGCCCATTCAGCCGCAGTCATTCAAGTTGAAAACCATGGAAGTGCGAATGATCCACCGAGAAGATAAACTGCAAAAAGCTATACTGAAAAAGAGGAGAATTTTCTCTGTGACACTGTGTCAGTACACTAGAACACTAGATTTTACTAATTATTCATAACACCTTCATTTGTTATTGAGTCCCTGCAGTTTGTTAATTAGCAAAACTCATCTGTCAAGCGAGCTCCTGAATAGCAGGACTGGGACTCTGTATACAAATTGTCACTTTGCCCTGAAATTCTCACTTGGGCCTGTATTGTTTGGGTTTATTAATGTAAGGCTAATCTCTGTGCCCCAGCGTGAAATGGGACAGGAAGTGCTGAGGGAGGAACAGGTTTGTGCTCTTTTCCATTGTGTTGTTGTTATGTGTTTTTTTTTTTTCACCCTGCATGCTTTTGTTTAGGTGTTGCATTAACTTTGCATAAATTCCCCATTTTCCTCACCTCGATGGTGGTGTAATGGAGGTGTTGATATTCAGGGTGGGGATTGGTTATGTTTCCCTGCAACCCATTAAAAGAGTCAAGTATGTCAGGGCACAGGTTCTATATGTGTGTGTAAGCTCGTGAATGCTTGTGGAGGTTAGGCAGTATGTGCTAATGAGGTGAGAGTACAAGGACCGTGTGCCCAACTCCTCCGGGTGCACTTTTCTCAGCCTCCCTCTGAGACCGTGGAGCTGCTGCGTTTTCTGTCACCATGGTGTTACTCTGGAAATAGAGCTGCCGGGAAGGGGATGGGCAAAAAAATAAATAAATAAAAGTCGTGACAGCGCAGCCTGTGCATGTCAGTCAAAGTGTCAAAACACTGTCCCACAGATCATAAAAAGAGCTGTGTGGGTACAGGGAGGTGCACATGTGCGAATGGATAAACTGACACGAGCACGACACTTGATTCGTCAATATTAGTTTATCAGTTCAGTCTAACCATTTATAGAAACAATACGTATTTGAGTTTGGCTGTGTGGTTCTGCTCATGTGATCAGAAAGAAAAAAATAATCAATAGGACTGTGCCAGAAAAAAGTTAGAGAGTTCAAAAAGTTAAAAAGCTAAAAAGTTAATGTTTCACTGCCTCTTTTTACTATTGTTTGTGTTTTATGGGACATTTTTTGATTCAATACTTGAAATAAAAATGGAGTCAGTTTTATCATCAAAAAAAAAAGAAAGTTAAAATACCAAATTCCAGTCACTGCTAAATCAAATGGTATTGACTCGACTTTGATCATATCATATCATATTTGTAACAGACTGTGGACTGTGTGTTGAGATACGATTGAATTGTCTGAGAGGGAGAGATACTCACCCCTATCTGTGACTAATCAGAGCAAACCTGACAGAGACTGTCACTGATGCCACGCTGCAAGGCTCTATTATCTTTCCCTCTATTTAATTGTTCAAACTAAACGCAAGATTTTCCTTTATTGCCTTGACACCATGATCCAAACACCTCCACGAAGCAGCAGGGCTCAGACAATCCATTTCTTCTTTACCAGGTGCAAACACTCATTCCTCATTTTCCACAAACACTTCTAATGAAAGAGCCATCTCTTTTTTTCACTGCATGAAAAATGAGACCTTGTTTCAGAAACAGGCCTCGTCAGCAATCCCTTCACACTCGATACGCTGCTGATTAGCCAGGAATAAATAATGGCTCATTAGGAGTCATTATAAACTTATCAGATACAAGACCATGTGACCTCAGAAAGGCCACTGAAAACAAAGAGGATTAGGACAGCGAGAAGGAAAAGCAGCAGATTCAGCCATTGTCGGGGTGAGATAATGAAATTGCTCGCTAATAGAGTCGTAATCTTTGGCGCACTGATGCCAAAACCCACGTAACTGTGTCAGTGCCCACTCTTGCAGTGTGTTTGATGTTGACAGAAAGGGAGACAGAGCATGAACGCGTGGATGTGTTTGGAATGAGCGAGTGAGTGTGTGTGAAAAGGGGGAGGAAGTGGGCGTCAGGGGACAGGAGGGAGGATGGTACAAATGCAAAGGGGAAGGCAGCAATCAAGGCTCAATCTGCACATCCTCTGCCCCCAATTAGTGTAAGAGGAGTATAATAAGCAGTGGCTGGTACCTCCCAGCGGAAAATGACAAAAACAAAGAGACAAGAGCAGAGAAACAGACGAGGAGGAGAAGAGTGTGGTGATGGAGAGATGCAGAGGAGGAAAAGGAAAGAAAGTGGGAGGAGAATCAATTCTCAGCTTGGTGCCTCGGGCCACGTCATGTCACCACATCTGTATCGAACCTGTCAGCAGCTCTGGGTCTACCTGGTGGCTGAGTGAGCGACTGCTGGGAGAAAGAGGAGAAAGTGACAGTGAGCGAGAAACAGAAAACAAGAGGAGGGGAGGGAGAACAGGAGGGAAAAGATCCGGAGGTGGTGAGATGGAGAGGAAGAGGCAGGTGACTTCCTCTCAACTAAAGAGATGAGCTGAGAAACGTGTTCATTTAGGGACACAATAGGGAAATTAAGACTCAAGAGCTAAGGTTCTTGATAACAAGAAACTGCACATAATTATCACCTACGTTATTTATTCAGTGTTGTAAATAAATGCCGAATAAACAGCATTAAATGTGCTAATATAAAAGAACAACAAAAAAGAAAACAAATAGCCTCCAGACGTGGACAGATAATGAGACAACAGGCCTGTGGACGCAGATGTAAAAGGCCCCCAACTACTGTACAAAACCTCATGAGCACTTACAATCTAAAGTGGCACAGTCAGGTCTGTCTCTTCAAGCTCACGGAGGAGAAACCCGAGCACTGTAAAAGAAAACAGTGCAGACGCTGTGGCGTGCATGAGATTTTCTTAACACCTCTGCGAGCTTGACAAAATGGAGGCCCAGCTGCTCACTATTACAACTAAACAGCATGACACATGACTCAGCAACTTCACGGAATGTGTCTCAGCTCGTGTTTATGCGTAAATTTTCATTTCAATGGACGGTTGAATTTAGGCCACATTTCCAAAACAGCTGCAGTTTGAACATGTGAGGCAAAAAACCTCAAACAGCCCAGAGAGCAGTGCAAGAAGAGTTTATGTTGTAGCGCTTCGTAATCATGTGTCCACTGGCTCTCACTGCATGAAGAGTAAATCAACAACAACTTTATTTAATGGAAAAAGGTGAAAGCCATGCTCTGCCAAAATCAGAAAACTTAATACTAAATGAAATATTTCTATATTTGTGTTTTTGTCTGTGCTTTTCTTAATGACTCAGAGTGGGAGGAGCTCAGTCAGAAGGTGATGTCCTGTATTTCCATGCACAGTTTAGCAGCAACTTTAGCTTTAAAGTTCTGATTCTTTTTAGCAGCTTTCCTGTGCAAACACCAGATTTCTCAGAGACGATGTTTTCTGTGCTCCACCATTACCCAGAAAACCCCACAGCTAAGTCAGAGCCCTAATGATCATGCTGCTTACAGTGGAGGTGAAAAGTCTGTGCAAGTGTGTTCGATAAGGTTCCAACAAAATTGAATTTATCAATCAGCTCTTTGCTTCCAGCCTCCCACTCAGCGAGTGTAACTACTGCACAGCTGAGCATTTTGACAAGATCTCTCTCTGTCTCTTCTTTCTGTCTCTATCACACAACATCTCTTCCTCCTGCTTGCACACAAGCCAAAGCACCAGTGAGATGTTATTTTTCATCTTACTCACTCTGCTGGAATACTCCCTTGGGCAATTCTTTGACTTCTCTTTCCTCATTGAATTTGACAACTTCACAGCCAGATGTTGAAGACAAGATCATCTTTTAATTAACCTGGGACACACTGGAATTTCCTTTTTCCTTCTCCTTCCTCACCGCGTTCTGCTAAGTACACATGCTGTTCTGTCGGAAACATCCCTGACAAAATACACAGAACTACAGCAGAGTGTAGTTTTATGAGTTAACCTTTAATTAACCTACATTAATCTACAATGATGTTAAAACAACTCTCGTAAATTGCGAGCTTTCTTTCAAAGTAGCTGCAGCACAGGGACCTCGAACTTCAAATTAAATGTAGTAGTATAGTGCATGTTTTTACAGCTTTAAAAAAGCATTCACACAAATTATTTATACACCTGTTTAAAGAAATCCTTTCCATCCAACAACTCTTTCTTAGTATATCTGAAACAGATGAATATATTTACCAAATAAAAGCGTTTAAAGTCATTATGGAGATAGGATGATGGCACAGGATGTGATTTGGTATAAAGGTGATGAGCCAGGCACAAACCCGTAATGCCACGAGCATGTGGCATTTGCCTCGGCCCAGCTTTAATATCAGTGGTGGCAGTAGCCTAAGGGTTGAGAATCTGGGCACTGGTCTGAGTCCTCAAACCAGATGGGAGGACTGATGGTTGCACAAAATGAACAGGAAATTCTCTGTTCTTCCCCAACTCGAGTGCCTTGCTTCACCATACTTAACCTCCGACTATTGAGTGGTCACATGCACAAGACTACAAAAGAGGGCAACACATTTAATACAATAGTGTGATCTCTGCAGCCTGCAGCTTTAATGTTCTTTCAACACTCTCAGAGCGTCATTTTCAGCCACAGCAGGCAGCCACTTCCAGAAAGAGAAAGCTCTAAAAGCTGACTGTACGCTACCTGCTCAGCAACAAACAGCAAACAAAGTTTGTGACTAACTGGCGAACACAGAGGAGCATCTAGCAGCTAAAGAGCCAGATATACGGCCTGTGTACACATGCTGGTCCACAGTGCAGGGGTTGGGAACGTTCAGTCTAAGGCAGCACTTCATCCAGTGTTAAAATCATTCTGAAATCCAGAAAATCTCCTTGCAAGAGGTGAAAACAAAGCTTGTGTGCTTTATGCATGTGTGAGTCCAAATCTATGTGCTTATTGTCCAGTGAGAAGACAGCAGATCTAACAGTGAGAGAGATGATATCTCAGCGATTTCCCCACCCACAGGGATAACTATCTGCTGCAGGAGAACAGAGAGAAAGATTTGAGACAGAGACAAAAACAGACAGAATCAAAGTGTCAAAAACACTGGAAATAAAGGGTAGTGATTTAAAAGAGCCATAGAAATAACAATGCCCGATTGTTAGGCTGACGCATTGCATTTGGCACTTTTTCTTTACTCAAACAATGCCTGCATACTCAATAGCCCAGAAACTGGCATCACTGGAAAACAATACTGGAGATACAACTCACTGCTGATACCGTCCCGAGTGATAGCAACAATAAAAGATATTACTCCAAGTTTTATAGTCTTATTTTCACTCCTAAAAAACACATTATCCTAACTTCTAATTGCATTCAGTATTTCTTGAAAACTGTAATCATTTTGTTATCCCAGATCTTCAGTTCTGTTCTCAGTGCAATCATTTTGTTCTATTCCACAAACTGTACAACCAGGAGTCTTTAATCTAAATGGTGGATATCTCAGACTAATACAGAACTCCTTGCCCTGTTGCTCAGTTTTACAATCTTCTGTGGCATCTTCCACATGAAACCTGGCTCGCTTGTCCTTCTTCCGAGGAGGAAACATGGCATGGAGCTAGCCATTAGTGTAGCTGGTGCTGAGCAAACGTAATTAAAGCAGTGGCAGGCTGGCTAATGCTGAGCTTAACACAATCCCTAGCCCCAGTCCTCCATGCTGATGTGATGGAATGTTTGTCGAGTTTGTCCCTTATTGGCTTGTTAAAGACACGAGAGCCTGCAAGAGCCAAGAGAAAGAGAGATGGAAGGGCAGCTAGAAATGAGCAGAGACACATAGAGACACATAGGCGAGGGGGGTAAAGGGAGGGTTTGCAGCTGAGATGAAACAAAAAGAGCCAGACTTGTCAAACATTAATAAAAAAAACACAAGAGAAAGTCGCAGCACAAGTTAAAACCAAAAGACGGAAGGTGCGGCATGTTGTGGATTCAGGATGGAGGAAAAGTTCAGTGGCAGGATATGGTGATTTCTTTAACCTGAGTTCACTGCTGTGCAGGCCTGGATTTTTAAAAATCATTCCAGTAGAGCTTTTTTTTCATTAGAGGAATATTTAATATAACGTACTATGGCAACTATGGTAAAAATTATTGCTCTTCACCATTGTCCAATCTCAGTAATGCTTTTGTGACTGAATGAGAGCAAATCCCTGCAGCCAGGTTCCCTCATATTTTTTAAATTTGGTACGTAATATATTTTGAGGATCCTAAAAAAGAAAACCCACAGTCACTGATTTTGATATATGTCCTGAACTGCTGTGGTTTATTTTTAGGGATGAAGCGGACAGTTCAGTGTGGACAAGCCGGCTGGACCTGCTCTGAAACATCACACTGTGCTGTTTTAATCCTCAGTGGTTTCCTCTGCGTGACGACAAATATGGCAAAAGAAGTGAAGCCAAGTAATCCACCAAGTTGAGCATGCGAGGTGAAGCTGCTAATGGCCTGAATGGGGGACTGCAGCACTGACCCCCAGGGAGCTACTATAAATCATTGATGAGAGGCCAAACACTCTCTGCGAGTTCCCCACGGAAAAAGGGAAATGTAAAGATTATATATACTAAGCTTCAACAAGGGCTAATGAAAGGCATCGCTGTAGGTTCTGATTCTGCTCTCTGCAGGGTGCACTGCGTCTTAACTCCCACTAAGGACAAACCGCAAACTTGGCCATGTACAGCATGTGCTCTGATCATGAAAAATGCTTTTGACGGTGTAAAACAAAAACAATATGAATTCTTAAAAAAAAAGCATCCTTGTCTTTCCATTTAGAAAATCCACCTCCTCAATAAAATAAAGGGGCAGAATAATGCAGAGAACACCTCTGCAAAAATACATGAGAGTACTATTGCTCAAGGAAATCACACTGATGAATGACTCACCATCTTCTGGCCATCTCCTCTTTTTAAAAGGATAATGCACAACGTGGGCACTAAAATCCTCCGTTTGCTGGAGTGCATTTAGAGAAGAAGAGATGACCATGAATGTACTTTAGTTTTTACACTTAAAAATGTTACATCATCACATCATTAATCACCTTGGTCAACATGTGTGATGACAAAGGAGTTCAGGTGTATTGTGCAGCAGAAGCTGGTTGTGTTACACCCTTATAGAAGCAGACTGAATGACCATTCAGTCAATGCAAAGGAAGTAAAATTGACTTAATCCATAGTGGAAGCATGTAATCCTTACTCAGTTACTGTTTCTATGCTTATTAAGCTTTAGATTCTAGCACAGAGCAGTTTACACAGGTCTTTGATTTTTCAGACAGAGGTAGACACATGCAGGCTTCACATTTCTGGCTTCACAGTGGTGCTTGTCATGGGCAGTTCTTTTTTACGTAACCTATTCTCCCACAAAATAAAGTAAATCAGTTAATGATATGCTCCCTGGCCTTCGAAGACATCACTGTAGCTAGTAAGCCACGGATGTGTGAGGATGTTCTGATTAGTCCATTCCTCACACTTCCTCTCTAGTGCATTTGGTTTTGGAAAGGTTAAAAACACTCACAACTCGACCAACTTTAAACACCAAATATCGCTTTAACTACAGTTGCATGAACAACACTTTAACAGGTCTGTTGTGCTTTGTTACGATTCAGTGAATGATCAATTTAAGACATGAAAAATCACCAGAGCTTGAGATACAAGAGTTTCATTCAAAGTTTAAATGACTATATGCTTTCTGGCTCTAATATGATCATGTCTATGATCACTAGTGAATGGTGGTTAAATCTTCTTTTCAAGCTGCCACAGAATACTGCTCTGTTTGCTTTGGCATTATCAGGGATTAAAGTGCCTGTCCTCTGGCACAGTTTACCCACACTAGTGATCTGATTAATTGATTCTGTGATCTTTTTTCTTCTTCTTCAGATGCTTTGGCGCCACAAAAAGCTACTGTACATCCCTGTACATCACTCTGGATAAATGAAAGCACCCTTTGCCTAAAAGGGAGTGCAGAAGAGGCAAAATGGACGTGGGAAAGTATAAAGCTGCTTTTCAGCTGCGAAGGAATAATTACCATTCAGTCTGAGAAAACAAAAGCAAAATATTCCTCTGAACTAATCTCTGTAAATCAGCCCAATCCCTTTTTTAAATGTTGATTGCTTTGTGAACCGCGCTCCCCTGATGTCTCTATTTATCCAAATGTTGACTCTGTGAATTTTATAACCTTCAGTTTCTATTATATTTACTTCATGAAGGCTCCAGGATGAATCCTTAAAAGCAAAAGATCCCTCACTACCAGTAGACGCATCAACAAAGCATCCTGTCCTTATCTCATGACCCTGGGTCGGTTTCGGCTGAACTCTCATGAAGTGTAATGGATCCCGTGCACACATTACATACTATTTTCTAGTCTTCCTAACATCTTGGCACCCAAAATCCTTTTAGAAACCTGTAATGCTTTAAGACCCATCATGTTTCTGAGCATCAGCAGCTGTGTGGATTCTTCTGATATCTTAGGACCATTTCAAAATGACTCCTCATTTCTGAAATCTCAGTGAATTCAACAGGAAACCAAAGCTAATAGCGCAAGACCCTGTCAGGTCCATTTCACTGGCTGCGGGTACATTTGTACAACGTTATACACTGTGGTGATTTATCTAACTGCTCTGCATGACCTAACCCTAATTACCTCTCTGAACTGTTGATTCTTATGAGCCTGTGTGAGCTGTTAAGTTAAATCTGAAGCTGTTTTTTTGTGGTCATGTTTCTAGTAGCTGAAGCTGTAACATGTAACTTCTCAAGTACAGCTGAGCACAAATGCCCCATTATAATTAAAAATATATACTGTTAAAGGCAGTTTACGACAATAAACTCCACAAAATTAATACTTATAAAATAAAAACTAGATTTCAAGTCATGAATGCCATTGTTCAACACTTCTGCTTTCACACTAAAGTGCCATCACTGCCTTCAGATTAACATGCATTTATTGTGAAGCAGTCGGAGGAAGTGGTGAGCATCAGAACTGTATTTACACATCAAAATTAGGTCGCCACAGTAAATGATCAAAGAACAGAAAACTTTGTTTAGCCTAATGGGGATTGGTCACATCTGGCTGTCACCCGATTTGTTTAATAAGGTCAGTATCAGGGTCAGAGCAGTGCAGACCTCAGTTTCCTCCCCTGAACGTGCAGCATGGACTCTCCAGTTAGGCTGATATGATATTCTGCATTAAATATGAAACTTTCATTCACCATCATTTCTGAGATAAAGAACATGACTTTTATTTCTTTACCGTAACTCAAGCACAACCTCCGTCCCTGGCTCCTTCAAACTTCTTTCATTATTTTTCTGACAACAAAATAAAACCAAATTCAGAGCTTATATAACTCAGTATTTATTCAGAGACAAGTCCTCTTTATTTAGCAATTTAACCTTATTTGCAATTCTCCATAGGCTGCCTCCGGATGGCCTGAACTTTCCCCCCTTATCAGAGTGGAAACGTAGTTAAACAAAGTAAGTTTTCTCTCTCAGACATACAGTAGGTGGTACAGACTATTAACGTCAACCCTTCAAAACATTTCTGAAGGTCTCAGTTTTTGCTCAGCAGTGAATTGAAAAGAATTTGAAAAGAGTGTATGAAAGGTTTCATACAGTGAAGTCTACAGATATGAATAAAAAGCCGGCCTGTGATCATGTCAGACAGTTAAAGCAGCAGGTAACAGGATATTTTAGATGGTAAAAATAAGCATCAAGACATGAAGCAAAATTGTTTAAGAACAAACTGAATTCCTGGAAAACTGTTCTATTGACTTTCTTGGCAATTTAATAACTCCACCCTGAATGGATCTCTTTCTCTTGTGTGGTTAGTGATTACTGTGTAATCTTATTACTGAATGTGTACATCATCAGCTGGGTGGCAGAGGAGACCAGGCCATGCAGGACAGATGGCTGACTCTGATGATGTACCTTTGATGTGCATGTGTGCTGGCAACACGTCAGCTCCCTCCAAGCTCCTGACAGTCTTCAGCCATCACAGGTTGTAAAAGGAAAAAATTGAACACTACAGGCAATCGATTGCATTTTTGATGGCTTGGGATTAAGGTACGATCCCTTTTTGACTGAAAGCAGAAGCTTTGTGATGAAGCCATGTCTGCTGTGAATGACTAGAGTTAGAGGGGTATTTTTCTCTAACCTGAGAGATTTGGGTTACATCTGGACCCCTGGCATGTTTTTTCCAGCCACTCTGCCAAATGTGTTGCTGGGTGTATTTGAAATTTAAGCTTTTGACAACAGGTGCACATTCACCTGAATGTGTGGTTTGACAGGATGGGCCTCAGTCACACACTTTCTTATTTTCTAGCATTTGTTCTAATTTTTTTTTTAAGCTGAACAAAATGAGAAAACTGCTTAGACGAGTGGTTGCGGTATGTGTGGTTATAGATATTCTACTATGTCCTTGCATGTTTTAAAAATCTAACATTCATTTTTGGCATAAAAATTACATCTCAGTGAAGATATTAACAGCAGAAGTCAACAGTCAGTGTCCCAGCCTTTCTTGTGTTAAGTGCCTCAGCTGCTCGGTGGAACCGCCAAGCAGATTTGTGTGATATCCTCCTCATAGCTCAGCCAGCCACGGGGGCTGAAGCTCTCGCACACTCAATGGTCCCGGTAAACGTGCTGTCACAGTCCTCCTCCTCCCTTTGTCTACCTATTTCTCTATTTTCAACTATCCTTATCACCTGGTCAGTCACGGACAGTACATCTGCCAATCGGAGTCTTTGCCAACGGCAAATGGATCACAGCTCCAAACCTAAACACCAGCAGATGCTCCCTCGCTGAGTCCTTTTTCATTAATCCCTTATAATATCAGTAATCTTTAGTGTATTCTTTTCAGATCGCACCCAATGAAAGTGAAGCCAAATGAGCGTGATGTGCTGCTCATAGTTTGTATGAGCCTTTTAAGACATATAAGTGGGCCCCGAAAACAATAGTTCACTCTCTGTCTCTAGGACAGCTGTGACAATAGGGTCCAGCTGGCTCCTTTCCCAATGGCAGTTGCCATAACAACCAAGGTCATAATGATATCATGGACCAAGACTCCAGTCTAGGGAGGAAATAGTCATAACACACGGGCCCTTCAGCCCAGGGACACACTATCTTCCCTTGAGATTGCTTATACAACATGACTGAGGTGAACATAATTAATTGCTTAAGATTTGGTTCCCCAGAGATGTAAATACACCCTGTAAGGAGGGCATCCCTCAGAACTGGGTGGCATTACACAGTGTTAACTGGCACTGTTCATCTCTCTTATCCTTGATGCATCAAGCTTCACTGTTATTTAAAAAGAGCACAGACAATCACTGTGTACTGCTTAACTGGACACATACAGCAACCAACATTTGCTTCACCATCCTTAGCTCCATCAAGACTGTGTCTAATCTGTATCACTCCGTATCTAAACCTGAATCTATAACTCTGCATTAGAAACCCACTTTTGCCTGTCAGGCGTGGAAATGTCAAATAACATTAACTTATTCCTTCGAGTGGCGAGCGTTCCCACAGGGAGACAGTGTAATCACAGCATCTGAAAATGTTCCACACTAACACATTTCAATGCCTGTCTGTCTGATAAAGCTTTCAGATAGTGATCTAGTGAACCCATTTAATTAAATCTCACCAACTTCTGACTCAGACCACTTTCATGTTCCATGATGTTGAAAATGGATTAAGAGTGACCATAATGAATCTTTCCAGCCGCAGCCTAAGTTTACATTATACCAGTAAGGTGTAATGTAGGGGAGCAGGGCTGTGTCTCTGATTAATCTCATTCATGGAAGTGTTAATTGAATTGTTCCAACTGCAGCCAATAATCTAACAACCTGAAAATATCATCCTGTCTTAAACACTCGTTTTACATTTATTACCAGGATGAGACTCTTTGCTCAGCACACTCACGTTCACTTATCTTTTACTAGCTGAAATGGCTTTCTCACACATGTTGGTTTTGCAACCCAAAGGAAAATATCATAATTTGTCTTATTGGGAGCTGGTTACCTTAAGCTTTTCAGATGAAAAGTGGAGCATTCATCAGCGAGGAAACCATTAGTCTTAAACGTGATAATGAGATCCCTCCCGTTAAATGGTTCTGGGTAAGGCTAACAAGAAATCTTCAGAAACAGGAGCAAAACTCTCACAAGTTTCCTCTCTGACTTTGTTTAGATGATAAATCTGCTTGTCTCTCGGGTAAATGCGCTTTTGACGCACATTGAATCTCAATGATGGGGATTTGCATGAATGAAAAGCAATTTTGAGAAACCTTAAATGCAACATACACATGCACACAGCAACGGGCGTCTTTAAAACAGCTGGCAAAAGTTGATAAGAGCCATTTTGTACTTCAAAGTCCTTGTATATGAACTATTTTTTTCAGATCAGCAATTTGTTCCGAAAGCAAGCTGCAAAATGCCCATGGACATTGGCTTTGAAAAAGCAACTATTTTTGGAATGACGCTGCAGTTTGTTGTCATTGTCGGAAAACAAACTCAAGGGGAAAGTGCGCCAATATGTCGCATCGCTGTAAATGATTCTGCTGTCTTGGGATATGCTAACCTTAGGGAATAACAGGCCTAAGCCACTTACTCGTTTAATTAAAGTGCTCAAGTGCCAATGTTTATTTATGAGATTGATTTCCTAAATGAAGATCTGAGAATAGCAAGACTAGGCTGATATTTATTCCATTTTAAAGAGAAAGACAGTAATGATGGATGTGAAAGCAACATACCAAACTGAGAACACAAAATTCAACTTTTTCTTGAATAAGAAGTGCAGACGCTTCTCCTATGTACAATATCTTTGTTTCTCAGCATTACAAAAGCAGCCTTTTGCTGACTCACAGGCTACAATGTTCATAGAAATCCCAGCAAACAACTCGACATCTGTGTAAAGTCAAATCAAATGGATTTACCATATAAATATTTACTCATCTTGCGCTGCAATCAAACTGTGCATGATGTAAATGTGGAGCAGTGCCCAGGAGAGTGATTTTGCTTGCATGTACTGCATATGTACTTATATTTTTGGTGCAGTGTGGCTCAGACCGACAGAAGGGCAAAGAGTTTAAAAATATCCCTGTCAAGTGGAAGAAATGGGCTGTTACTTTGATTAAATCTTGCTTAAAGCTGCTACATATAGAAATTCCACTGCAAAAATCCTAGATGCATGTTGACAGTATTATATGACGCTTGAGGCAAATGAGCCTGTGGGGGAAGAAATTAATTTATTCTCTGTGTGCCTGCTCATATTTATTCTTTGCATTTAGCACGAAATATGCAGGACTGAATTACACAGAATAAAAAGTGCCAATAATATGAACAATAATGCAATGTTTGCTTCATTAAAAAACATATTTGTCATTGTAATAAAGTACTGCTTAGCTAATGTCCATCTAAAATATGCAATGCCTCAAAATATGGATAAACAATGACTGATGGATATACTGTGCTACTCTGTATTTTTCTTATGTCAGCAAATCCAGTGAAATAACCAAAACCAAAAACTTGTTCATTCATCTCTCAATATCTTCCAACTTCCACCCAGTCATTATGTATTATGTCACTGACGAATTAAATGTTGGTTTTGTTGGTTTTTTTTTGTTTTTTTTTTAATGGGATTTTGATGGGAAAAAAAATATACAGTAATTAGTCCACACCTGACAGTAGCAGCTCATGGAAACAGTTGTTAACAATTCATTTGACAAATACTTTACTTTACAAAAAGTTTAAGCTCAGAAGAGGTGGCTCAGTAATAACACACAGGCTTCACTCCAAAGACAGATACCCACCATTTAAACATGACAGCTACTCTATCAAGATGACTGATAGGACATAGTAACGTTTCTGCTTTAAATAGGTTCCTATTTTTCTGTGACAAGTATAGCTGGCAAGTGTTGACTGGAGTGTTTCTTATCCACTCACAGAGCTAAAACGGTTCTTGGCAGCTCTTTAGAGTTAACACAAGTGTTAGCCACGATACTGTGGGCCCACTGTAGAGTATGTAGTGCTAATGTTTTCACGTAGTTTCACTATGTAGGTTGATATAATTACTAGAAACAAAATTCAGGAGTCAGCTCCTCTGTGGATTTTGGATTCTTTAGCTTCATGGAGAAGCAGCACTGAGCCAAGAAGAATAGAAATAAAAATGGACGATGATTTGTGTATATGAAACAATATTCAGCTCAACTACACTTCACAGTGCTGCTCTGGACAGAGGTAAACTCATTTTTTGGAGTCTGTATTAAACTCCCTATCTCACTGTCCATGTGCCTCACAAATACAAACACTGTGTTTGTAGTAATTGAAACTTGCGCATGCATTCATATGCTACACACAATTATTCGCTAAGCGACCCAGGGTAGCATTTTCTACCGTGATGCATTCCTCTCATTTGAATTTGGAGGCTCACTTTATTGTGTGCCTTGTGCCATTTTCTCCTGAAATCTCTTCAGAGTCGTATCTACAATCCATGAAATGAACAAAATGGCTCAGAAAATAAAAGGATTACAATAAAATTACATCCAAATAGTCCTGATTGCTTGATGAGCATCTGTGGTGCCAATTTCAAGCCCTCAAAATCCATGTCATCTCTCCACTGTAATGAGCTTCATTAACTACCCCCTGCTATAATTCCCAAACCACCATCATGAGCTGCAGAATACCTTCTCCTTGATGTGGCAGTAAAGATGACAGATTCTCAAAAAATGACCCCAGTTTCACCATCACAGCCTGATGGTGCTGATTGGCTTTCTTAGAACCAGAGCAGTCTGGTAATGTGACCGTAATCCGATTGCTGCTCAGGGGAGATTTGTGAATTAGCTGGAGGAGATCAGCGAGTACAGCGTGCTTTGTCTCTTTACCACTATTTCATACAGAGCTGGTGCACATGGATTACCAACAATCAATATTCAATTTAGCCTGTACTGCGTTCAGAGTGGGTTTGCTTACTCTTACTTTTACAGTGTGTGAGATGTTTGTCTGCATCCTCAGCTAGTGGTGGTTATTGGATTTTATGTGCATATAAGGAGCAAAAAAAAAAAAGGAAGGGGGTAAATACGAAGCTGAAGAGTCAGACAGTTAGAACTACCTCCATGCAATGTCCTGTGCCATTTATTGAGTGCTTCCCACAAATGGCTCTTAAAATGCTTCACTGTAACTTCACTGGATTTATAATGAGGTTTCAAGTGAGGACCCCCATCTGGCTGATTTGCTGCAGCATACATAAACCTATTTCTACCTGCACTCCACACGATTATGTTCCAGTTTCTTATTTGGTCAAATAAATCACTTTTTGTATCATAACTCTGCATGTGGTCTCCCTGTTTGCTGAGATGTTTGAGCCATGTGGTAACAACACGCTGCAGTATGCAGAGCACCGTGACAACGCTCTACATAGTCACTGTGCGTACAGTATATGAGACAGAGGTGGGGAGTTGGAGGGTGTTTCAGTCGCAGGGAGGGAAACAGGGAGGATATGGGGCTGAGCAGAGACACCTAATGTCAGAGTGACAGGTGATAAAGATAAGCTTGTCAGGCTACTGGAGGCTCCCTCACTGCACCGGTGCACACACCACACTTCTTGCTGACAGATACACGATGGAGCAGCGCAAGCAAGCCAGGGAAGAAATAAAAAAAAAAAAAAGGGCCACTGTAATTTTCACCTTCTTTTGTTCCCCTCATCCATCGCTTCATCCCTCCCTCCCTCCTTCTGTTCCTCCCTTGCAATTAGCAGATGAGTGCATTCACTTGTTTTATCTAATTTCAGGGAAAAAAGCAGTGCGGATACACAGTCCGTCAGTGGAGCATTTTGCCCAGAACTAATGAAGTCTCATGCCTATTGAAATCGGTTACGTATGTTGCCATGGCGATGGCGAGACCACCACAAAAGATCTGCTTTTGTTTCAAAGCCTAACTGAGTCTGTGGTTGCCTCCTTAGGCCTGGAAAAACAGCTTGTTTCTCTCAGTGTCATACCATGTAACAGGCTGTGACACTGAGGCACTAATATATCTGTTTAATAAAAATTTATTGTTGCCAGGCAACATTAGATGACAGCCTTCACTTATTATAATGACACACAAGACTATTGATTAGAAGTGAATTATGAAAGTGCTTCTCTATGGCTGGCTGATGTGTACATTTTGCTCTTCTTACACAACATACAATCATGAAAACGACCTTTTACTGGCTAAACTGATGCTTATCACTACTGTAGTTAACAATGCGTGACTGGTAATGGTACTGAAAATGTGCACTGCATGTGCTATTTAAAAGTTTTCACTGGGAATGTTATTTACCTGCCTTTATATATATATATAGCTCAGCTGAGTGCATCTTTACCTTGCTGCACTTGTGTGTGTGCTTCAAAGCCTGTTTGTGGATGGATTGATTGTGGCCAGCTGATATACAGTGGTCATCGCTGGCTATCAGAAGAGAAAGGTCACTGTCGTCCATCAGCTACAGTCTGAGACACCTGGCCGATACATCAGTGCATTAAAAAACATGGCTCGGCCACATCGCCCTGCCGAGAGGGAGAAAGAGAAGATCTATTGACCTGAATTGGTTGACGCGCTGGTTTCAGGGGTTATGTACGGGCTTTATGGTATCAGAGTGGGAAGAGAAAAAAATCAATATGGGCCTGTATCAAAGGCCCATAGGTTCTAATATATTATGTTGAAAGCAAACAGAGCCAGGGGCACTTCCTCAATGAATTTTTAAGATGTTTTTAACTCATTCTTCAAGTGCACAAGTTGCAGTGAACAGGCTGTCTCGACTAGATGGACTCAAATTTTTCATATAGTGCACTAAAGTATATCTATAATTAATGAAGGAACAAGTACATGCAGTAAGTGCAAGTTTTATATTATTGCTGTTGCACTTTTGTTATGTTTTTTTCTTTGGTCAAGCCTGAAAATAAAGCATCACTCTGGGCCTAATACAATCCAAAAACTGTTTTCACTGCTGGAGAAAAACGGCAGAAGGCACCACTGCTGTTGAAGTTCAGACTTCTTTGTACAGAAACCTTTTCATCAAGCAGATGCCCGGTCCGAACTGAAACTAAATCCCGCCTCTGTTCGCTTGAACGTGATCTCAACCAAGGAACAGTGCTTCTTCGAGCACGAGGCAGAGGCAGCACAAAGACAAAGAAAGAAAAATGAACACACAAATTAAAGTTGTGACAGCTGCAGAGTTGCTGTTAGTGGATGTGTGCATGTGGGAGGAAGGGAATGGTGTGTAAATGAATTGCTGTATGCTTAATTAACACAAAATCCCTTTGTCTTCGGGCTCTGACCAGGGCAATTTGTGGGTTTTAAGCTGAAAATGTGGGGAAATGATTAATTAAGTAGCCCAAATGAAAATGAGAAGAGAAAATGGTCCTTTTTTGACATTAAAAAGGGGAAGTGTGAACTTCTAGGCCTCACTTGAGGAAAGAGGAGAAATGGGGAGGAAAAACTCTCTGACTCCTGGAGTGAAGGGGGAAAGGACTGATAGTGTACTCACCTCCAAATGACTGAGAGCAAAGGCCAGGCTATAACAGCTCTAATTACACTCTGGAAATTGCAGTCATTGTGCAGTAAATAAAAGAGGCAACAAGGTCAGTGTATATGTGTGTGCATGTGTGTATGTGTATGTGTGTGTTTGAGTGTGGAGGAGACAGAGATAGAGAGGGACTGCAGGCTTTCTCTACTGTACGTGGGGGTTCCCATAAATCTAATTTTCTTTCAATTATGCACACACAAATTAAGGCAGAGGTGATAAAAACCCTGTGAGTTGAATTTGAAATGATGAGAGGACCATTAGGAAGTCCGTGTTATATGGCCTGTGGGGGATATGAAACCGCACGGTTATGAGCCAGCAAATAGACTCATCCCATTCAGAGCTCATTCAAGCCGCGTCTTATCCACACCAGTCTATTTACAGCGTGTCAAACGCCTGAAGGCACTTTGATTTCGCCTTGATGGGCTGGTTGGTTGGAAAGTGGATGTTAGAGAAGTTTGACAGATGCAAAAGGAAGATTGATGCTACTTCAAAGTCGCGTTGGAAGCTGTTTATTGGACTGGGAGATAGCACTAGTCAAATCAGCCATCTTTGAAGTTGTGCAGTGAGTGTAGGTGGATGGGCAAAAGTGTGTGTGTGTGTGTTCCTCTGTCTGTGATAGAGAGAGGAAGGAGAGCGATATCGCACTGTTATAGGTGAGGAAGAATAAAATGAACAATTGTTTAAATGATAATTGGGTCTTATTAATTAACATTACATTGTGTGAGTGTGGTTTGATCCGATTTGACTGATGCATTCAATGCATTCTGATTCAAATATTGCCACTTCCTGACCAGTGAAGTAGATCTACGCAGGGGTTAAAGAGGGTCGATACAGTTTACACCTACGGTTCATAAGTAAGTAAATGCAATTGGCAGTTTCATACATAATAATGTGGGCCGCTGTACCATGGATTAAAAATCCATGAGGTTTTTACCAGTCCTCTCTGTGTGAGAAAGATCCACCTAACATACTTCATTTTAATTACAACAGGTTTAATTATAAAGCTATCTATATATATAGGTAAAGACACAAGCGATCAGTGAACATGTGCACATGCTCACATCCACACAAAGAGCGCACACACCTTCCTATAGAGCTGCAGCAGGTTGCCTCGCCAGATTGATCTGTGCGATCAGCCAAGATAGCCGGGAGTGCCGGCCACATCTATTCACTGAATAAGTGCTAGGACAAGCTGTTCTTTCAGGGGCCAGCCGGGCAACAATAGGCCCTCTAATAGCTCCGGTTTGTCTCAGTTAAGAACAACAGCCTCCCCCCGTCTTTTTCCACTGCGTGCACACATACCCACACCTCTTACTTTGCACCTCTCTGCCCGTTGCTGTATTGACCAAATAACTCCTCAATCTCTGTGTTTGGTTTCTCTCTCAGTGGCTGATTTCTGTGTCATTTTTCTTCTTCCTTCATTTCATCAGCGGGAGAATCGAGGGCCAAACTGCTCTTTTCTCTGAATGACCCTGACCTCTGACCTCCCCTGTGCAAGTGGGCAAGTGAGTGGTGGCAAAAGATTATTTGCGTTTCTCTGAAAAGCACGATGCATGATGGCTGATGACTAAACATGAAAATACCAGTAAAAGACACAATTTAAAAGAACTGGCTTCTGTGCCTGGCACTTTGTCTAGACCAAAACTACAGACTACAAAACTAACAATATCTAAAGTAGAATGAGAAATTAGAACCTTCACCAAGGGTAAACAATCCCACACACGTCTGTCTAGCTCTTACAATAGAAAACTGCATTTATATGGCACTTTTCTAGTCCTATCGACCACCCAAGGCGCTTTACACTACAAGTCACATTCACCCATTAACGCACACATCATACAGCACTTTTTTTTTTGTTTACTAACACACCCATTCACACACTGATGATACATCGGGGGCAACTTGGGGTCCAGCATCTTGCACAAGGACACTTCGGCATACAAACTTCCCCTCAGCTCTACTGAGCCTATCAGCATCTTAAATAAATATCCATCTACGAATGAATGAAGTGACAATGAATTGATGTTGCAGTTGACGAGACACTGCAAAGGCCACAAAACCCTGCAGTAATTATGATTAAGTGCATATGTGCCCCTGTATATATGTTAACATATTCAAGTTGTGTTTACAATGGGCATGTGGGCTTCTTGTAATGTAATACATTATTGATTAGTGTTCACAAAGGCCTAAGCCTCCACCACAGGGCCACCGCGGTGCCTAACTGGATTACTGCAGACAGGATATGACATTTCCATGCTGCAACTCACAAACAGAATAACTGAGCATCACATATGGTGGAAACACACTAATTGACAGAAGATGCAGTCTACTTTTTTTTTTCTTTTTCTCCCTGACGCTGTAGAGATTTTCAAGGAGACGGTTTTCACTGCGGTATGAAGTAGGCTAAAAGTAGGACGCAGCAGGCATGATGAGCAGAGGAGGGAGAAATAGACAAACAAACCAATTACATGATTCACTTGTACAGAGAGGTAAGAATAAGCACCATCTACGACCCATTATCACTCTGTTGTGTGTCCTCATTTTTATTTTTGCGGTGCATTTGATAGAAAACAGGATGATGGCACTTCTGTTTAATTCAAAGTTAATGGTCCAATCAGTAATTTTAGATCATTACACATCTAAAATATATGCCAAATGTTCTATTAGCATTTCCTGTTTTAACTGTACCCCTGGATGTACAAACAAATATCGCTGGATTACTCTGACAATGAAGAAAACTTTTACAAGTGATGATCGTCAGGGAAGTTCTGGAGTAAAAACAAATCTTTTTATCTTTCAAGCAGATTTAATTTCATTTAAATAATGCAATTTGGTTCAATCGGGTGTTAAATGTTAAACAAGTGCAGTTTTTAAAACATCTCTGATACAAACAAACTTACAGCATCAGAAAATGTTAATAACTAGATTTAGATGTCAAATTTTGAGACACGGATCACAGATTGTGTCTTTAATGTACTCTCCTTTCCTTTTATGTTTTTCGATCTAGTGAAAAATCTATGCCTCCATAAGCCACTGCGCATTATTGGATGAGCTCAGCCTGCCTTCATCCACTTTCAGCTCCTCAGTCAATACGCTAACAAAAACACAACCCTTGCGTTTAGGTGTCAATCACATGTGCGCAAACATACTGCTGGAGCCACACGAGGCCGTTCTCCTGGGGATAATTTGAGCTCTTCCATCACTATTCCAGTTGTTGACTTTGGATGCAACACCAGGTTGTCATTACCTCACCAGTGCAGCTCTTACCTGCCTCTTTCCCTCCATCTAGCTGCATCCAGAGCCCAGCTAAGTGGCCACTTGACACTCATTCCTCTGACAATGTTGTGTTTATGGGCACATCCATTATTCTCTGTGCTGATGAAATACAGCTATCCTCTCTGTGGGCCAAGAGAAGCATGACTGGCACTATACCCAAATGACTTCAACTTGCATGCAAGAAAATAGATATATAAATACCTGTCACCCCCACGCATGATGGAGGTTTGCACGCTTTTGTCTATTACAAACCCAATTTGCACTCATTACACAAATACTGACCTGTTTTTAAATCAAGCCTTGCATACGTCCACCACCATTTTTAATTTATCTCAAGTCAGGTCAATTCAGTTTTATTTATATATCACCAAGTCGTGACCAAAGTTCTCTCCCCTCCTCCTACTTTTCATATAAAACACCCTATAATATTACTGACAGACTCGACATTCACCCATGAGTAAGCACTTGGTGACAGTGGCAAGGAAAAACTCTTACAGGTAGAAATCTTTTTTCTTATCTTCATTTTGATGTCGCTGTTAGTATTGCATGTCATACAGCTGTAAACAGAGACCACGGACAAAACATTCCTTGCAGTGGCACAAAGGATGTTCAGACGTTCAAAATACAGCCATTTGTAGAAACAGCACTGTATTCCTGAGCTATCACAGGAGATAACCAACACGCAAATGCACCGATTATGGTACTGCGGTTGTTTGATGCATTTAGGAATGTTTAGCAATCAAGTGAAATATCAAAACATCTTTCAATGCGCCGACAATCACTGCAAGTGGGTTTTCATGAAGCTCTGAAATGAAAGTAGTAAAAATGGCTGGAAAGATAGAAATGCATCTAAAAACTTGCTTATTCTATGCTTTGGGAAATGGGTGACTGTAAAGCACGCTATATGCAATTTGTAGTTAATGGTCTAAGACATGCTGGCATGTTCTTTTAAATAACATGAGCCCGCACACAGACTGAAGTGCCTGCGTTTATTTGTGTACGCTGAACACAATTCTGGATCATTTCACCGTAAGAAAAAGCCTCAGCACAGCTACAATCACCACCCAGCGAGGATAAACACAGACATGCGTGCTCTCACGCTGTCCTTCACTGTAACTTAACTCGTAATATAACTCGTTGTATTATCAGTGGCTTGGTAAAGCAAAAGCACCACACACTGCAATCCTGTTTCAAATAACAGCAACAAGGCCACTGGAGCGGCATGAGTGTGCTGGTGAAGGCCAACGAAGAAAGGTGAGAATACTTTAATGGCTCCCGTGCATCTTTCAGCCCCTCCCAACTGGGAAACAGCTGTGTTTCTCCTCTGTAGAATAAAGACATACAGGAGCTCACTGATGCTTAAAGCTACAAAGCTGCTAACAACACGTGGGTAAAGCTCAGACCCTTGACTCTCAACCATGGACAGATTATGAAACAATGGGCCCCTGGGCACAAACAAGCAAAAGGGCCGTTTCATGTCTCCTTGCTGTTGCTTTTAGTCCCTTTGCCAATCTGTGGTCGTTCTGGGTTTGTCTGGCTTCTCTCTGTGGCCATTTTACATCTCTTGCCGTAGTTTTGTGTCTCTGAGGCTGCTTTACATTTCTTTGCTGCTGTTTTGTGTCTTTTTGTGGCCCATTTGTGTCACTTTGTGGTCTTTTATCTCACTTTATAGTCATCTCAGGGGATCAGGCCCTTCACCCCTTGGAACTGGATTATGGCCCCTTCAAGATTAAATTAATGTTAACACTGGAGAATGTGCACTTTTGTCTCTTTAGCTTGCTTCAGACGTCAACTCAGAAATTACATTTATAAAACAATGACAGTCCCGCAACTGCTGTAAGACTAATTTCCTCCACACCAAACAAGCAAAAACAATATGTATCTGCATCTCAGGCTGCATTACAAAATTATAATGGCTTAAGGGAAGATGGTAAAATGAAAATCTAACCGGCAGGCTTCGCTCTCACACGCCCTATTGAGAGCCCATTACGCTGTAATCCTGGATATGGGCTCTGACATCTCCGCTACCAGCATACGTGGGTGGAAAGGAACAAGTGAACAAAGGACAATGCAGCTTGTAATCCCGTTAAAGGATTAAGGGCTCGAGCACACACACTTGCGCATGCACACACAAAAGACATGCACATTTTGTTTGGGAGCATCCCCCTGACTTACACTTGTTCATTAACCCCTACACTCAGGCTTAATACTATTACACAAACAACCCTAAAGTCCCGTAACCTCAAATCGACCTTAATTCTCAACCTGAGCACGAAGCAGCTGATTTCAAAGAGTCGACCAAAAAAACACTCTTTTGAAGAGCTTTTCTCATCTTGGACATGACTCATATCTAAAGGGATAAAACTACAGAAAGCTCTTATTTTCTCACAAAAACATACAACAACAGCACAAACGCAGTGATTCACACCTGGTTTGAGCCCTCAGGCTACATACTTTACTTGTGGATGAACTCAGGAATGTTTAAAAAACTAAAAGGTATTATACAGCAATCAGCAAACAGATAACACGGAGCTACTGTCAAAGCACAACCACAAAATGCAAGTCCTTGTTCTCCAAAAGACGTAACAATGTCCAGGACAATATGAATGAAAACTAGGTGGGATCAATTCCATGGCTCTAACACTGCTCTCCGGTGGTGAGTTTGCTAATGAAGCAAACTTGAAGCAAACAACAGTGCAGAATGGAGCTCCTGATGCCTGAGGCAACAAAAAAATGAACCTTTTGAAAGGCTGCGGTGTTGTTTTGACGAGTTATGTGGCATTTGTGACATTGCCGGGGGCAGGCCTTCTTGAACTACAGCTCCCATCAGTGCAGATGCCCAGCCATTTTCGATTCAGTTTAGTTCAGCGGTTCCAAAGATTTCCCATTTTGCAAAGATGCTTAGATCACGCCTGCTCCTGTTATACCTCTTTGTAGGGTCTGCAGCTTGTAAACGCAGAATGAAGTGCTTGTTTGAATCGGATTCTCACTTATTCATGATCTCAATATGTTAAGCGGGCAGCTTATCAATGCAGCCAAGAGCAGAACAAACTATAAATTATTAAAAGGCTATTTAGCCTGCATGTAGCCCTAATTTTGCTTTGCTAGTTATTCCACTGAGAAATCGAATTCTGAGAATTCAGGTCACTGCAGTCACTGTCATCTTCATTTCTTTTGATGTAAGATTTTTTTTTTTTAATTTATTTGTAAATGTCATTTTTTTTAAATCCCCACTGAGTCATCCGTTGTCATTTTCTTTTTTCCTTCCTCTCTGTTTCTTATATGTCAATAAAACTCTCCAGATCCTGACAATATCAAGAAGAAACAACACAAAGTGTTTGACTCAAACACCTAAAATTACCAAGCCAACATCTGCTGAGAAATTAGATAGATAGATAGATCGATCTGAGCCTTCTAAGGAAATTAACTAAAGATAAAATCACAAAGTTACAGCGATACGCCACACCCCCACAGCAGCAGCACAGTAAAACTCAGGTTTGTTTCTTACCTAATGATGTCAGCAGAAATGGAGCATCACCATTGGCCATCAGAAAACACACGAGACGATGCACAGGGATCAAGTTGGTCACGCAGAGAACATGGAAGACAAGAAGAGAATAACAAAAGCTTATTAGTCGGGAAAAACTATATTCTGTGTATTTGGTGCATATTATTTTATATGCATCATTAATGCTGCTTAAACAGCAATGAATGGAAACGGTGCAAACAGTAATACAGGTAATTCCATAAAGATCTGGCTTCACTTTCCGGTGTCACGTGAATGTTCAGACGGTTCAGACAAACATTACATTACTGGTCTGCAGAGTCCATTTCAAATTCACTGTCATTGGAGCGTGTCCAACAAGCTAGCTACAAATTAAAGCCTCACGTCTTCTGCTTCCTGCTGCAATACAGCCTTTCCTTCCCTCAAACACATGCTGTGATTAATGCTATTCTGTTTGACTTCATCTTCACTCCAAAAAAACCTAAAGACATCCACAACATTATGAAAAAAAGATCATACAACACACAATTTGTACTTCACCAGCGTAATATCCCCATAGCATATCTGCTTGTAAGTCTTTCGATATGATGTGAATTCCCCAAATGGTTCACTGTTGAAAAAAAAAAAATGCCAGTTTCAAAATAACATTTCCTAAGAATTATCCCTCTGAGGCCTTGTGTCACGGTTCTTTTTCATTTTCATCACCATTATTTCACCGAGCCCTACTTAAGCATTTTCAGAATGACATCAATCTTGGGACAAATTCAGCACACATTACTTTCCAATAACCTCAAAGTGGAGGCTGACATCGAACACAGATTCTTGAGGGACGGACGTTATTATACTGTGTCATCTGGATCAGGATCGGGGTGGGAAAATCAAGCCTTGGGGTCATGTGAGAGTCAGGAGAAATTTATATTTGCTCCATCATAGTCGTTTTATATGCCACAGCTGTCTCAGTGCAGGGTGATGTGCCTGATTATTTCCTTGACATACAGTAAATCCAGGTAATCAGTTTAACATAGGCCTGCTGCCACGATCTGCTGCTGTATTTAAGTTGCAATGTGTCACTGTGACACTGTTAACATAGAAATTATCAGAACTACAGTAGATATCCACACAGGAAGTGCAAGACGAATAATGGACTATGGACCACACACGTCCCTCCACATATGCATTCAGTGCCATACAACTGTGTGCTCTTCAGCTCAATACGGTTTAAAATTATGCACATAATAAATCAGCCTAATTAAGAGCAGATCCTCCTGCTCTCTTGTCTTCTCGCCTCACTTAACTTTACTCTGCCGCTGCTGTGCATCCTCTGGATGTCTCCGTTTAAATCCTAACATTGTGTCAAAATGATTCAAGTTTAAAGACAGTGAGTACTAAAATGTCCAAATGGGGAATTTGTTTTATACCTATATTATATTATATTATAACAATAAATTGTGTCTTTCAAGGACATTAGACTAGAATACTGGTTCAGAGGAGTTCAATCAGTTAAACCAGTGGAGCCACAATTAAACTGTAGAATAACCCATCCAAATTATTTACTGATTATTTTCTCTGTTGATTGTTTCATCTATAAAATGTCACAAAATCGATAAAAATGTCCAACTACACAGTTCAAGGTGATGTCTTCAGATTCCAATTTTTGATCAAATAAATCACCTGAAAACCAAAAACATTCTGTTTAGTGTCACACAAGGAAAACAGCAAAACTCTCACAATTAAGGAGCTGAAATTAATGAATGTTTGACTCAAGAAAGTTACCTAAAGCTAAATTATCTTCTGTTGCTCAGCTATCTAATTTTCAGCTCTTCAGCTTGTATAGTGTAATTGGAATTTTTAAAATGTCAAGTATGAATATCGGCCTTACTGACCTACTACTATACTATTGTTTATTTCTTCTATTTAGATATACTTAAAAATGAAGAAAGTGTACAAATGAAAAAGGGACTCCCCAGCACCCACCGTGAGAAACACTGAGTTAAACTACACTAAACTTATCAATTATCAGCTATAAATAGAAAGTTAAAGGCTAAAGGTTCAGGAGGACCTACAAAAGTCCAGGATGAGTGTTTATATGGAATTTAACAGGAGTACTGCAAAGGATTATCACTTCAACACTTGGCAGAAAGGAACAGGGAGATCATATTTAACGCTGGGATAACTTTCCTACCCTCAGCTAACATTTGCCTTCTCTCAGTGACGACTGGAGTCCTGATTGAGACACCACCAGCTCCGGCTTACAGCTGTGATCCCTCATTGCTCGTCAGCCCAAGCAAACCCACATGTCAAATAGAAGAAAAAAAAAAGAAACTGAAACGATGCTTCCTTTCACCATTGACTCCACTTCTTGACAGGATAAAGCCAAGGATGTAAGCCCCACTTCAAAGCGCGGTGTAAGGGGTGCAAGCTTTACATTCTGTTAATCTGACCTGTGGGCAACGCTTTAGCCACTAGCTCTAATGTTAATCCTTTGACTGCGCTGCTCTTCCATCCAGCGCCCGCTCTGCACTACACAGTCCACAGATCCTGGTGTCAAAGGGATGCTGAACCCCTGAGACATTTTAAGTCGGCTTTTTGTTGTTTCAAAACAAAGTCAAACACAGACTCGCTTGTCTCTTCAAGATGTAATCAGGGTAAGAATTCACCAAAGAGCCTTTATTTTCAAAGACAGATTGCCCTGGAGATGTGTAGGTTTAGGAAGAACTACATGCACTCCACATGCACAGTGGGGCGTCAGCTGCTTGCACTCTGTCACAGCAGCCACTCTGACACTTTCTGCTAATCGCAGAGTGTTAGAAAACAGCCAAGGAAAGCCAGACGGAGAATGTGTGGCTGGGCTGACCTCATCAGCGTCCACTATCTCCACATCAACAATTGATTTCTAATAGGCTTTGCCCTCTTGACAGCTTTAATTAGTTTATTTGTTTGCCATACCAAACAACAGAACAGACACTCGTGGTCTGAATCTGTCGCAAAACAGATAATCCACAATGCCACGCTGTGAAACAGTAGTTCGACATTTCTGGAAAGACTGATACCACTCTCATGTCTTACGCTGAATATGAAGATATTGGCCAGGAGATGGTTAGTTTAGCTTAGCACTAAGGCTGGAAACAGAGGAGAACAGCCAGTCTGCCAGCACTTCTAAAGCTCACTAATGAACATGTTTTCGGACAGAGCCAGGTTAGCTGTTTCCTGTTCATAGGCATCGCAAAATTTACAACTGCCTCTTGAAATTCGTGTTGGAAGTGCAAATATGTCAGAACTCACTACTTCTTAAAATAACTCCAAAGCAGGCTGTTTCGCAACAATGTTTATCCAAATTACAGACCAGCTAGTCCACACGAACAACTCCATGCAGTGATGTTGACATGCTTCAGCAGTCTTTTTGTGCGTAATCCCTGAAGTGTCATAGATGATACATGTAAGCTCTGTTCACCAACTCACTTGTACTGCTGCTGGCTCAATGCTTACACATGAATGTTTTATAATTTCGCAGCAGCTTTAAAGCCTGATATTCCACTGTATCATTTTCAGTACTCTAAATGACCTCAATTCCTGAAGGGCCTGGGTTTTTTAATGTACTGTACATGCCCACAGTCATGGTATTTACGATCTTCCTCTCTTGCCCACACACACACACACACACACACACACACACACACACACACACACACACACACACACACACACACACACACACACAGTGCTAATGTGGCTTGGCATTTGCTGTAAACATTTACTCACATTCATAGCGAACGTTGTGGCTGCTGTGACAACCTACATAGACATCAAAGATAGTGACGGAGCAGGATTTGAGCGTCTTGGTGAAGGATTCATTCCTGGTAATGGCCACACACACACACACACGCACATGCACACCTTGAATATTAATGCCTCTACCTGATACATGTCAGTTTGCATCATGTGAAAAAGGCCACTGGTGCAGGAGGAGGAAGGTGCACGCACCGATTCAGTGCAATGTTTGCACAAACATCCTTCTCCTTATAGCCTCTCTGCCACTGTTAAAGAAGTCCAGGAGAGGCTGAGTGAAACCGCTCACTATTGAAGAAACACTAGGGAGAAAAAAAAACAGTGTGTGCGAGTGGGTGGTGTTATCCATTTTTGTTTATAGACAGGATAGCAAATACCAGTTAATGAGATAGAAGGTAGCTGTTGTGTTGTTCGGGGACTTGGGCGGTGTGACACCCAATAAAATTGCAGACGACGGGAAGGTGTTAGATGCAAACAAAGGGTGTGAAGTGTGAAACCGACAACTCGATACATGAACCACTTCCAACTATGTAGTCTGAGCAGTAAGGAAGCAGCAGATTATGGGCCAGGGTGTTGCAGATGGGTGAGAAATGAAAAAAACAAAACAAGAAAACAATAGAAATTAGCATCCGAGCAAAGTGTTGGCCCAGTCACTGATCACATGTGCCCTGCAGATGGGGGCATTGTCAGTCTGAAAGAGACAGTTACCATCACGAGATGTTTCATCAAATGTCATAGAAAAGGAACGATATAAGAGTTTGGAGGACGGTGTCTTCATCATCTTCTTTCCTAAACTAAATGTTAAAGCCACTGTCATTGTAAACTAAATGTCTGCCACTGCTCAACAGACACAGCAACAGCAACTCTGGCAGGTGGGGCTTGGCAATAGGTCCGTTCAGGGACTGCTCAGCATTTTTATGCATACCACAGCACATGACAGGATGTTAATAGCCTGACTGTATCATGCAGGACACCTTAATGAAAGCATTTGCATGGGTTATGTGTTTTTTATTTAAGTTTTTTCCTTTCATTTGTCCCTCCACGCATCACCACCAGCTGCTGTCCCCTCCTGAACTGCCATGTCTTAGCCTCACCCATGTCTCTGCATGCTCAGTGGCTTTCTAAGCAGGCGGCACATGCTACAGCGTCGCTCCCCTGGATAGCGGCTCCATTATAAACAGCCAATGACATTTCCTTAGCATGGGCCTGGCATTTAGTTTGATGGATTTATTGACATTTGCTGTTTTATTTTATTTTTTTCCACCAGCTTGCTGTGGCTCTTTAAGAAAACATCCCCTGACCCCGATTCAAACCCCCCAATGCAACACACACCCATGTTAATTCAGTCTGATTCTGTGCTCACGTGTGTTTAAAAAAAACAGCAACGCTGTGCGACTGTGAGGCGGGTAAGCCCAGAAAACACTGTGCCTGTGCTGCTGCATGCATACTGAGATGCTGCTGCTGCTGCTGTGTAGGCCTATAGATGCTTCAAAACCATTGACTCATAATTACAGCATATTTTGATTATGGTGAAAGCATGAAGTCAGAATGGAAGTTGTATTTCAGAGAACAGGCCAACTTGAATAGTAATAAGCTGTGAATCTAATGGCCTCTGAAGAGGAGACACAGAGTCCATTAATTAGTTTCCTCGCTCTGTAACTTGAAATAAAGAGACGCGAGGGGGAGATCTGAGGCGCTGATAGCTAATGTGGCAGAATTAGCCAACCAGCTTCTATCAGGTTTGGGTAGCGTGTCTATGCACGAGTGTGTGTGTGTGTATAATCCAACCACGGTAGGGGTTAGGTTTGGAAAAAGAGATGTCCTTAATGAGAGAGCAGCAGGCAAAGACACACACACACACAAACACACATGCATGCAAAACATCCTCTATCAGTGCTGCTGTCTCACCTCATTTTGCTCCTTGCTGCCTTCTGTCTATGTTTATTTGGCACCGGCCCCTTGAATCGGTCCCTGTGTAAAATGTCCCATCACACACTGCTTTCACTTCCAGCTTCCTGGGCGGAATTAAAGTAACAACTGGACGTTTTACAGCATTTACTACTATATTTTACTATGTTGTATTTCTTCCATCAGGCTGCTGCCAAGTTACGGGGGCGGATGTTTCTACATTGGACCTTAGGTGACTCTAAAACAACTGCTGGCTCGCTCTGCTCCAGACGAGAAAAACAAAAGCTACCCTCAGACTTGCAGGGATCCAGTATCACTCACTAGGTAAAAATTGAAAGCGCTAACATGCCATTTTCCATTTGACATCAAACAGATACTTATATCCCGACATCATGACAAGAGCCAAGTGAGGAAAAATACATTTGCAAAATGTCAGAGATGTCACTGAATCGTGCCTAATGAGCAATCTTTCACCTCTCATCCTCTGCCTTTTTTCTGAATCTAAAATAGCCCACTCCTAGTCTGTTATCTCTGCCGTGTTTACACAAAAACTCATATCAGATCTCTGAACTCTGAATGTGGAGTAAGGCAGGACACACGGGAGGGGATCCAACACAGAGAGGCAGAGTGTAACATGGTTGGACACACTCCTTGCTTTAAATCCAAGCCACTTTCATTTGGCAAATTCGGATCTTAAACAGCTTAACATTCAGTCATCTTTCACGGTTTTACATATTAGGTCATGTTTCATGTTACAGTGGGATGAAGCGACAACTTTGCAATGCTAACAGGTATTTGAAGGTTAAAGGAGACTGGCAGCGATGTACCACCATGGCCCATGTGTATGTAAAGGATAACGAGTCCCTGGAGTGTGGAAGGGGGATTGTTCTGCAGTAATAAAGTGGGGCTGGAGCAGGAGATGGATGAAAATGACAGTACGGAGAAAGAAAGACTGAGCTAATAAAACCTGAATTAGTGCACGCTGGGAGGATGACAAGACAACAAACCCAGAAACGGTGCACCAGTAAAAAGGAGGAAAATTAAAGACGGACGACGACAGAAAGCAAACAGGAGCAAATAGCTGACAATAACTGATGCAGGAGGGGAAATTAAACAAAAGACATGAGGGACAAACAAGAGAGAAAACAGGGGAAAGGTTGTGGGTAAGGCAGGGATAATATTAGAAACAGGTCAGTGAACATCACCCCCCAACAACACAGGCAGTTATGCTGTCAAACTAAACTCCAGCAGATCTCTGTCTTCCCTTCCTCCTCTCTGTCTGTCCCCCTTTCTTCATTTCCCTGCCCACCTTCCTCCTCACTATTTTTTTTTTCTCATTTCTCTTTCTATTTCTTCCCAAGCCCACCTCCCCGTCATTCTCTCTACATCAGCCTCTCCCTCATGAGCTGTGAATATCAAAGAAGCTCTGTCCTGGCACCCTGCCTGTACCTGCCCACCAAACTGCTTCCTCTGTGGCCAACTTCATGCTGCCTAAGCAGCCATACCGCTCAGATGTGCCCCCACGCCAAGGTCAAGTTGATCCCCCAGACACAGTAACTACAAATACTGAAAAGCCCAAGTCTCTGTGATGACTCTCAAAGAACAGATGAGTCCATTAGCATATAAAATGACAGAAAATATAAAAGAGTGCTCATAACATTTTCTCAGAACAGTCCAAAACCACTACTACTATCTAGCTACCACTAATCACACAGATGAGAATATATGTTGGATTCGTGATGTGGTTGAACCGAGCAGGAGATTATGTTGAATGATCCGTGTGTGTGTGCTCATATACAGAGATCAATTTTCTAACACAGCTAATAAGGTCAGTGCGGCTTCACATCTAATTAAAGATCTTGCCTGAGCCCTCCGCTTCCTTCGTCATCCGCGGTGACCGCTGCCGGTGACCGTCACATCTGCTTTAGTAGCTAATGAAAACCGCGCCACGACCGTGAAACGTTTATAGTTGACCAGCCCTTCACCCGATCTTCTGCGACGCCAACATGGAGCGTCCCCACATGAGTCATCCTAACATCCTTTCCACATCTGCTGCTAGTGTGTCGCACTACTCCTACTCCGTATTTGGCTCACTTAATTGCACTTCATTACAGTTCAGGGAGATTTTGAACAGGTGTTGTGCAACTATCCTATCCCGATTGGAAATGACACTTTTCTCTCACCAAGGGGTATCAGTTGGATTTTTAAGTGCCAAAATGTGAAGCTAAATATTCATAAAAAAGAAGCAATATTGATCTCTCTGCGAGCTGAAATGGCTACCTGGTGTCTTAGAAAGAAGGTAAATCAGTTGTTGCAGTCTTAGAGGGAGGGGTGTGAAGGGAGGCAGGTTTTAAAAACAAGATTGGGACTTTAATTTTGAAGAAAAAGAACAAGAACAAGAACAAGAACAAGAAATAATCAATGTCCTTGTAAATCTTCTACTGTGGCACTTCTCAGCACAGGACTGGGCTGAAGTAAAAACCCACCCTTATATGTACTTATGCTGTTATAACTTGTTACTTTGAAATGATCGACAAAAAAAATCCCTTATGAAGTCCAAAGCTTATTTCTCAAAAGCCTCACTCTCTCTTTAAGAGCTTGTGTTGGTTCAAAAACCATCACTTATCCTTATCGCCCCTTTAGGGAAGAGAATGCTTGCTCTCCTGGGGTGGACAGGTTTCTCTGTCAGGTGAGATGCTAGATGGTATTTATCTTGTCATCGGAGATGGACAGGGGATTTATTTAAGGTGTTAAGGACGGCAGGATGGATGGAGGGCGGTGGTTGTTAAGGACAGCTGTCTCATGACTGGTTCATAAACAGCTAGGCGGGATGTCCTCATTGTGGAAGGGCTGTTTAGCAATTTAATGTCTCACTGGCTCAGGATAAAAAAAACACTAGTCATGCATGGGATAGGTGCATTTCCCCGCTCGCTCATTTACTGAATAAATGTGTTGACTGAAGACTTGACATGGAAGCAGCAGTGTTTGACAGTGTTTTAGGTCAATTTGAGTCTATTGTTAATTTTTCTGTCTTTTTGTTTGCTATGTTTCCACCAAAATCTTTTTTTATGTATATAAAGAAATTATTACAATTCCCTTCCTTATTTTTTTCTATATTTGGTCAGTTATCTTGAGGACTGATATTTTACCAGTACATGAAACATGTTACGGAGTAATTTGATCCACTGAAAGTATTGATTAGAGCAGCTAATAGTTTAAAAAAATCATCCTTTCATTTCTACATAAATTTGATGCCAGAAAAAAAAGCTATTGTTGCTGAAAAGAGTTCAGCTTTTTCTCCCTCCACTCCAGTTTTCTGTTTGTCTCCTTTGCTTTGATGTTTGCTTTTCCTTTAACAATGGCGAAAAAAAAAAAAAATTTGTTGTCATTGGAGGCTGAATAGAGAAAAACTGCAGGCCATCTGCCAGCAGCGCAAAATCAGGTGAGCATCATGGACGGCGGCGTACTCTTTTCATGTTACAATTTCATACAAGATCCTGAGATTCCTCCATCCTGAGAAGAGCATCAACTTTTATGATGTATATCACAGCGGGTTTACAAAGGAATGTAATAGAGGTATGTATTTTCCTCTCCGCAGGCAACACAAAAACAGATAACAATTTCACAGCAATTTAAACAAGCAAAATATACCAACCAGGGGAGAACCCTTGAAATCAGAAAGTAAAATGGATAAAACTGAAAATGCAATACAGCTCCACCACGGTGTCTGTATCTGTTGATGTTGCTCTAATCTAGACGAGTGCTGTGTCAATGACGGGGTCACAGATGCTGTGACAAGCTGCAAGTTATTTTGGGCTTTCCACCAATCAACAGCTCAACACGCTGACCCCTTGTATTGCCAAGTGCCTGGTGGGTATCGATTGGACCGCCCGCTGCTCCAGGTGTCCTTCCTCTCATCCACTGAGTCGTCTGAGCGCAGCTTGGGAAAGAGAAATTAACCCGGAGAGAATAAGTGAAAATTGCCCTCTGTGTTCTCTGGCTCCAGGTGGGCGTCCTCTTGCTGTGGCATTTTGAGCTTACATATCTTACTTTATCTGATTTTTGTCTTTTGCTTGTTTTGTGGATGTGGAGCGCAATCTGTCCGTCTCTTTGTTTGCCCCCACAGAGCACAAACAAACAAACTAACACATGTTTATGTCATTATTACTATTTTGTCTTTGAGAGTAAATCCATATCTAATCTAATTCCTTTTAAACAGCCTTTTCAGCTGTGGTTTAATACTTAAAAAAGGCACATTCACAATCATATTTTCTCTTTTGTCTGGTTTGAATATTACAGAGTGCAGGACTCTTTTAACTGAAGTTAGGGATGATGCATCCGTTTTTTTTAAGGATAATTCTGTAGTTTTATGTGATTTTGATATTATTTCTGTATATTTTGTGATCTTTATTTTAAAGATTTACGTCACTAAGACCAAACAGGCACAGGGCAGACAGGGTGGGGAAGTCAGGAAATATTGAGAGACAGATTAATGCTTTGTTGGATCTGGTCTTTTTATGGGATTTGTTGGCAGACAGTATAAATATAGAACATCACCAGCCTTATCCTCTAAGTCTGCTGTGTGGAAGATATTTTTGTTTTTCCACCAGAGGACAATCTGGTAGCTAACAATCTCAACCTTAAATTTAAAGTTGGAATTTCTGCAACGTGAGAACCAACTGTGTGCTAAGAACTTTTCTAATCAACAATTTAAAGTTGTAATCCATAAGAGTTTAGCCCTGATTCATGTGGTGACACCTGTGGTTACCGTGGAAACAGCAAGTGGATTCATACTACGGCTACAATCCACGAACTTAACAACCAGACAAAGTCACGTTTTTAAAAAACAAACGTCCGTCAGTAACATGTACAGTGACTGTTTCATTACTCCTTTGCACTTGCGATGAACACTGCTGACATCTGAGTTGCCTGAGGCTGCTTCACAATAAAAGCCCAACATGGAATCAAATCTGAACCTGAAGTACGAACAAAACCTAAACAAAAGCTAATATATAAAGAGACAACGACAAAATTAAAAATAATATCTCTGGTCATTTGGCTAATTGATGTTCTCTGTACATTTTATACGACGGAAAATCTTAACAGAAACTAAATGAGTGTGTTCTGAGGTAACCATTGATTACAGACACTTGTCGCCTCAAGGTTATTCAGTGTGACTTGTTGGATGACCACAATTACTACATCTCTATATTTTCTTGACTGGGAGACAAAGGAGCCATTCAGTCTACCCTCATTCTCTTCCAAGTTTGAGCACTGAAGGAACCAACACTGCATCACCACTGAGAGCTAATCATTTATTTGTAGACAGACTGTTATAAGATGTAATTACACTGTACACTGACGAGAATAGTTCCACAGTATCACTGACAAAGCCTTCATTATGGTTGTTTTCAGTGGACTGACTCATTTATATGATTTGGGCACTGCAATGTGCACCACATTGTTCTGTCTACCAAGTAATTTATGATGGTGTCACACAAACAAAATCATCTGAAAGGCAAAACAGCTTCTCAGCCGCACCTGTTCGCCACGGGGTGACACCTCATTTTGAAAATCCTAATTCTGACCCTCCTTGTAGGATTTTTGGGGTATTTTTTCTTTATCTTACAGTGGTTCTGCTTAGAATGTCATCAGTGAAACAGATATTTGAGAAGTCTACAAAAACCCTGGCCTAGTGAAAAAAAAAAAAAAGGAAACACAAGGCTGTTGGCTTAAATCTGACTGAGCGATAGTGTATGTCTGCGTACGAGCATTGGCAGCAATTTCGCAGACGCACCGCTCTGGGTAGAATGCTTCCACCTACACCCTGCTTGTGAAATGAATAGCATCTGCAGGCTATTATGACAAAGAAAGGGAAAGGAGGGGAGCAGCGAGAGTCATAGAGAAAGAGAGGAAATGTGAGCATGAGGAGAGAGTATGGGTGAAAACTCTCTGGCAAAGAGGGAATGACAAAAGAGAGAGGTGCGTGTATTCAAGAGGGGAGACAGGTAAAACTGAGGCTTTTTTTCTTTGTTTTGTTTCTGGTTCGATCCTACAGGTGTCTCTGCCACTGATCCCTGGGTGTGAGTGTGTGTGGTGGGACATCAGAGGGTATATGAGAACTTGGGCCTCCTTTAGCTACCCCAAATCCACTTAACAATACCCCCCCCTTGCTCGGTACCTAGCTACTCTCTTCGTATTCATGCAGCTCCCTCGTGTTTTGTCTCATTCTATCCAAAACAGTTGTATACAATAACATGCACACACACACCCAAGTGCACACACTGCTTTTTAGCAGGGTTTCATCCTTAATCCCCCCTCTTTTAAAGCTTGTTTTCCAACTGTAAGCCCATGTGGTGTGGTTGGGATTCCACTGGCCCAGTCTCCCTGGTAGATAATATAACTAATCCTAGTAGAAAGACAAAGCGACAGAGAATGAAAGAATGAAAAGAGAAGTGAGAGCAAAGATTAGAGAGGAGGGGCCAAGCACCGCCACCGGCTAGGAAGCAGTAAAATAAAGAGAGGAGGGGAAGAGGAGGAGACTTCGCTGGAGTGTGTTTGGCTACTGATACCTCACTAATGCCCCAACAATCCTCCCTGACTTGTAGTATCTACTCCCAGCGGACAGCAGAGCTTTGTTGCTGAAAAGATCTACTAAAACCACAGAATATTGTAGCCACGCCACATTCAGACAAAAAAAAAAAAAAAAAAAAACTGTCTTTGCAAGTTATTAATACCTGTGGTTTATCTTATCAGTGTCATGTGTGACCCACAGATTGCTCTCTACTCATGTACATATGTTACATTTTTAAGGACCACTGCATTACTTTCAAATTAGCTGTGACAGATTGGATTAATTCAAACAATAAGCTTATAATACATTTTGTCTCACTCAAGGTCACCTGTATCTCTAATTTAAGAACTTGAGTTAAGATTATCTTGCCAAACTTCTATATCAAAGCTTAAGGATTAACTTTCATATTTAAGCATCAAAAATAATATGATCTTAATATAACTGGTCTTCTATATTTCAAATAAATTACTGACTGCTCTTCTGAAACAGAAGCAAACAGAATTTCAGTGTAACTAAAACTGTAATTGGAGTTTGCCTCAAGGAGAAAAATCAGACACCTTGAAAAGCCACATCAACCAGCAGACAGGGAAACAGGTGCTATCCCAGCATTTCACCTGTGGTGGATTTATACCAGCTTTGTGGCTTTCTGCTGCCATGTGTGTCCTTGTGTGCATTCAGCCTAGATTAAAGCCTTTATCCCAACTCCTGGGACACCAGGCAAACATTTGGCTCCATCTGTAAAAGATGACCGTGACTTTATTATGGTCATTTTAATACAGAACTGTGCCATATATACTATATTAGATTAGTCCTCCTATTCTCCACTGGTTTAGAATCAATGCTTTATCTGCCAGTGATAGTTAATATACATGAGTAGAGGCATATAGGCATGGAGCTCTTTAATTAAACTAATTGCATGTTTTTTAATGATAATTTCATACAGTAGAAAGAAAGGTAGAGAAAGAGGTTGCTGGGTAACACTGCAGGTCATGTCTGCGCCACTCTTAGTTTAATAGTAGTAACTTGGCAACATTTTCTCGCTTACACAAACAAATACACAGACTCTAACATGTAGGAATGCACACTTAAAAGCAGTATAACAAGAGCACACTGATCAAAGACTGTTCTTTTGCCTGACTGATCAAAAAAAAATCCTGGCAAGTGAGCAGAGGAGGACAAACACAGCAGCCTTGCGTCAGTGGAAGGCAAAGAGACTGATGCCGTCCCCGGCTCTGTGGTTAAAAATGGTCCCAGCTGGCAACACCCCTCTCTCCCACATCAGCCTAGATGTGTTATTGATTTATGTTTTTGCTTCACGGCAGCAATCCCTAAGAAAGTGGAAGTGTTCGGAAATTCTGGTAGACTGCGTGGGGATCAGAGGGCTATGTGTCAGGTTGTATATTTGCTGTGAGAGCCGCTGTGTGTGTGTATCTGTGTGTAGATGGGTGGGCAGGGGTATTAAAAGGTTAGTGTGCTCTGAACAGACAGAACCATTCACAATCGCTGGGGATACAGCAGCACTGCCTAAAAAGCCTAATGGTGAGGTTTCCCCTTGGTTCCAAATGAGACATTTTCTGGTGAATTTGACACAATTAGAAATGCACTTTTTTTTTGTTGTTGTTGACCAAGTGCAAGTGCTCAGAATGAGTCTCTGTGTGTCTGGCTGGCGGGAGCAGAACAACTGGGGTCTTGTGATGAATGGAGAGAGATGGTCTCTATGCAACAGTCGGGACTCGATGGTAGCTTAATCAGCTCATTCTTCCCCGGCACACATGCAACTTATTAAAATGATTACAATTCCTGTAAGTGACACATCTGCGCAGCTGAGGCAGAGAAATAAAAGTCATTCCAGGGAAACTGTTATGCTCAAGCACTATAATGATTACTGCAAATGCCAGGGGATTCATGGTGGGTCCCATGTCTTTTTATGCAAACAGGCCTTTTCCCATCCTACGATATCATGTTTGATCTTTGCTAATGCTGCTTTGTCATCACTTTTGGCTCCAGGTTGCTTTGATATATTTGATAATTAGCAGACTAGTCAGATAACGATAATTATTGGTTGCAGCAGCGTGTCGCACAATCATTTAAGCAGAACAGACATAAAACATGAATCTTCTATCACTGCTTAACTGTTCTTTATAAGCTCTTCATATGTTTTCTGTATAGAATCTACATTTTTAAAGTAACTAGCAGCTGTCAAATAATTGTAGTGGTATAAAAAGTAATAGGGCAGATGTAATACTCAAGAAAAGTACATTTACTTCAATGCTGTCCTTAAGTACCGCACATAAGGGAATATTTCAGTCCTAAGTAAACATATTACCCAGATGCAGTAAATTCTGAAATTTAAAAATGAGAGAAATTCAGCAGTGAGAAGGTCAGACCACCAAAGAAAGTGAAAACTAAGCCAAATGAAAGAAGTGCAATGAGAAACCAGATGTGTCTGCTCCCCCACCACGCTTGGTCCAGTCACTGCTTTCATAGTCAGGCTATTTGCTGGGGACAAAAGGAAACTAATACTCACAACTGACCCTGGTACTTCAGGCTACTTCCTGATTAATTCATGCCATTTCCATTTGAGTATCTAGCCTTCAAAACCAAAGGCTCGCATACAGAAGTGCTCTCCATCTCACGAGTACAGTATGTGTAAAAAACTACAAACATTTTTTATTTATGAGTAAAATGCCCATCGTCAGGGCTGAAAAATGAAAACTCATTGTTCTCAGATAATAATATCATTAATATGAAGGCGCACTCTTTTCAAACTAAATTAAAACACTGCTCACGCACAACACACATGTATTCTGAAACTTTAATGCTGTTAGTTCTGTCAAATCTGGCTATTCATCAGCGCCTGATGGCTTTAAAAACCAAAAGCCCTCTGCATGGCTGTTTTAGCCTCAGACAGAATCGTCAGATTTTATGTTGCCATAAAGCAAAGGCTGCTCATATCTTTTTTTATGACATTCAGGGCACAGGACAATTTACAGAGCTAGAGCTGCGATACGGCTGTCCGAGGCATATTCGCTCCAGTTACCCAGCATGCTTTAAGAGGAAGTCCAACGGGGTTTTAAGATGTCTTATGGTAATTCAGTTTTTCTCATGCCATGGAAACAAGATGTCCTTATCAGGAAAATGACTTTACAATGGATAGAGGCTTTAACAGCCACGAGAAAGAGTATGCTTAATGAAAATGGCGAATGATGGAAGAGTATGCCTAAAGAGCAATTTAACAGCACAGTTTGGCCTGAGCACAGCCCCTTCTCAAATTAAAAAAAAAAAAAAAAACATAGCCAAGCCGCTGCTTTTATCCAGAGACTCCACCTTCACTTCCGGTCCAAACGGGGGTTCAGAGCCTGGCTTAACAGCTACAGCAGAGGCTGGATAGAGAGCTGAAGAGACACCAGAAGTTCCAGGTTGTGTTCCACAAGAAAACCTCATTCAAAATCCCACTGACATTTGTAATAACACAGACAAATAAAAATCCCACCTTGGAACAGAGCCTTTAACGAACACCATTTTCCATCAGTGCAGGACCATAGGGGGCCGAACACACAGCTTGTCTAAAGACGAATTCCATGGGTGAGTTCAGACATGTCTCTAATAACAGCAGGACACAGGACCGAACACTGTGGGAGTCTGTAGACAGCTCTCGAGCTCTCCATAACTGATACAGACAGCTCACTGTCAACAAGTAAATGTCCATGTCCTGTAAATACACCTGCCTGGTGATGTGCAGAATTCACACAGACACTGTGTAACTGACAGCTCAAGTACAAATATGATGGCTGTTCACAGCATCTCCGGGCATTTCAGGATGACTTGTTGTCTCAAGGGTTCAGTTGGTGCGAGGCTGATTCACAGTGATTAAATTTGTATTTGTTTCTCTTGTCAACGCCGATGCCCCCCCCCCCCCCCCCCCCCCACCCCGAAAGCGCGAGCTGTCTCTATGGCGACAGAGCTGTAACTCTGCAAACTGCAGACACAATCTGAGCTCCAGAGGGGCCCGCATGGTCTACACCACCCACAAATCAATCACTGATGAATCCATTGAACAAATGAGTTCTCTCCACCCCAGCCACCAGATGCTATGAAATTGTTGATGATCTCTCAGGAAGAGAAGCACTGGCAGAATATTTATTTGGTGGTCAGGGTCAATACTGCAACAAAGGGATACAACAACCTCCACTGATGTAAATAATCCTTTTTAAACAGCAGCTAAAAAGTAACACAATGTTGTGGCCATGACAAATGTGTGTGTTGCTTTGTACCAGCAGTAAACAATATTAGGAATGATAGCTGTGTCCTAATGTAGATTAGCATTAGCCTCGCTTCTCCTGTGTTTCTATTGGTGTGAGTAGAGTGCAAGCGTGGCTGAAATGTTAAGTGTCTTCACTTTATATCCAGTCACCATGCTACTGAGACTGAGGCACACACACCACGCACTCGCCTGCTTGTTATGAATAACATGACACAGTGACGGTTTCACTGGCAGGATAATAACAGTGACAATTAGTCTATTTTTGTGATGGTATCTGATTGGTATTCACAGATGGGTCAGGGAAAAGGAGCTGAATCCTAAACAGCTTCACATACACTAACAAGCATTTACTGTAGAAGACGGTTCGCTGTGCTGTAAGTTCATTCAAGCATCCATTTTTAAAGACAAAGGACATCAGTTTAAAATTTGGTCCACGCTCGGGTGCAAAGCAACCCTTTGAGAGTTTCTGTGGATTTAATAGGCTTTGCACAGAATCACACTTTCCTGTCACAACTCAGCATTCCTCACGCTCGCAAGATAAGATCAAAAGTTTGTTCAAGACTCCACTCACAGGCACATGAGGCAAGAGTTGATGAAGGAGAGTGGCCTTTGTTTCGAATCCCACAACATCGTGGGCAGTCACTTGGGCTGTATTGAGTTGTCGCCAGAATGCGCTCCCGCCAAGAAGAGTGGCTTTAAGCCCAATTAACTGATAAATGTTAGCCTGCAGGGAGCTGGCAGACAGAGAGATCAATGGAGCTGAATTGAGCTGAACAGCGTGGGCTGGTGAGACCATCCCTCAACCAGATAAACCTGGCTACAAGCCCCTCAGAGGGCACCAGCCCTGCTTAGGTGCCCTTGAGCTAGACAGAGAATGCCTACTAGAAGTGTGTGAAACTAGAACTACCACATAGTGTTCAGTGTCCTGCTGCATCACTATGGCTGCAGAGACGGGTGATAAAAATAGAAAAGTATCTCACCAAAGTCACATATCCATTGTAACAGGTTGACAACAGCGGCCGTTCTGTATCCTCCCACCAAGAAGAGGATATCCCTGTTTACAGAAAAGATGTGTGAAGACGTAGAGTGTGTGCACACAAGTACAGGTCACACACGGAACATGTTCTCTGGCTGATTAGGACAGTGGTGCAGCAGGAGCAGGACAGGCCTGTCAGTACCTGGGTTTGTCATCCTGATGTTGGCTCAGGAGCGGCTCCTCGATCCACCCACGCCACCCAGCAGACTTTTGCACTCTTCATGCATTATAGAGAAGCTCCAAAACTTCAAGGGGAAAGAGATGCCCGGGGCCTGCTGTGCAATGACTAAGCTAACGTCAGGAGTTACATATGTATCCTACTGTATACTTGTTTTAACATGTTTTTAAAATGTACTGATCCCTGCTGTACTTTAACTGTGGACAGGCACTTACTGAGGCGCCAGGATATTCCCTTTTTTTTTTTTTTTTTCATTACACTGGAAAAAACATGGAGAGGAATCAGACTTCGGCCACATTTTAATCCACAACAGCAAAATGAAAACGAGCATGCAAAGTGGGGACTGTGGCACCCTGGGGTGCCACGAGGACCAGCCAAGATTTGTTTATTTCCTTTCCTTTTCAAATTAAATTTAATGCAATGACTTTTTCATTAGTTACATTTTTATATTGAATAAAACTGAAAACTGAGTAAATATCAAAATCACTGTATTAAAAATGAAATATGCAGGAGTTCAGCTGCAACTGAGATCGGTAACATGGCGGCCCATGTTTGCCAGAACAAAACAGACACCAGTCAGGAACTGAGACACTCACAGCAAGCAAAAATGACTGTGGCTCAAAGCAATTAAATCAGACGTCCCACTAAAATTACATAACTGGATGTGTACAGACAGTGTGTTTTAATACTGATGTCTTACATAATAGATATCTATGGTGTCTTTTTATCCAAAAAGTCACTACGAAGCACTGACTGGTTTAAAAGGTTCTGAAAACTGCAAATGTACAACAGGTACGTGTATGTTGTCCACCCACGCCTGAAGAACTGAGTGTTAACTATGTTGCTGCCTTATTGACAGCACTTGTCACCATGGCTCTACTGAGAATAACACAAAGAAAGTGATGAACAGAGCAGGAAACAAATAGAGGTCAACAAAATAACGTACAGCTCAATTACCGATTCTCTCTCATTGCGATAAAGTGTAAATTGCAATTCCAGTTTAATGACTGGTAGCCACTGAATGAGCAGAGGGAAATGCAGGAAAGTGAATGAGAGGCCAAATTCAACAAAGTGCGGCCATTCTCACGCCGTGAATGTTCCAATTACTAGCTGTCACAGGGGTGAAACTTTTTCTAATGTTCCACAGATCTCTATCTACCGTTAATCATCCTTGAAACTTTTATGTTCCCGCTGAGCAACCACTGCGTAATTAGTTAAGTTATTTGGATAATTGCCTTGACTCAAACTGCAAGATTAAAGCGCGCATGAGGAAGATGACCACTGATGAGATAAAAGATAATGACGCTAATGAACAATAACTAGGGGTTTTTCCAAGGCTCCCCCAAGACAAAACAAAAGAAAAAGTGGCAGAAAAACTTTGCCGCTTTTTGTCTCTAATGAACTTAACCAAACAGATTGCCTTGCTCCCACTTGGTTTCCTTTGGGAGTTTGCTTGAAATTGATTTGTTGAGAAGGATGTTTCTTTAACAGAGGACTGCCTAGGAGCTTCTGTGGAATGTTGGGGACTTGTAACCTCAAGATATCTCTCATATAATATGTCATCTTACACTCTGCTGCGTCATTCTTCTTTTCAAGTCATTTTCCATTCATGAGAGAAACAACACTGCTATAACTTTCTACCCATTTAATCTAAAAGCCCCTGAAAAAATTCAACACCTGAGTACTTGTCTGTAACAGTGAATATTCATGACAAACCAAGCAGCGTATGGTAACAATCCAAGGACTGTCCTCTGAGTTAGATTCAAAATGTTGCTAAACCCTGATCATCCTGATCGGTGTCTGTTGAAAACCTGATGCCAAGTTTCTCCATCAGGGCTCCACCAGCTTAAAACCGGTCAGAGGAGCGAAGGGAGAATAGCACAAACACAAATCTGTCATGTGAAATAACCAAAGCCTCACCTGTGCATTACTTATCTTTATGTTGTACCAGTCCTCATTATACATCACAGATCTGATATACATCAGTGTAGAATTGCAAGGACTTACAGCGATGGGTATAAAAGTGAGACACATACAGCACTGAGCCCATAGAAAGACATTTAACAGTTAATGCACATTAAGTCAAGAACCCATAGTGTTATTGGCAAATGCTAAGCAACTGCAGTAAAGATAATCAATGAAGCTCCATTTTGCAAAAGTGTTTTATAAGCATTTTAAGAGTTATGTTTGATTTGTGCTGCTTTAATCAAGTAAGTCATTTCAAAATTGAAGGAAAAGCTGCTGGAATATATTGGGTTTTGAACGACTACATCGTATTATTCATGGTTTTCTGGATTTGACTGACTGTAAGATTTAGCTTCAATCCCCTGAAGATTAGATATTGGTCTAATTGTTCCAATATATAAGGAGAAAGGTTAACTTGTGGATTGTAAAGATTCACTCTTGTTTACAAATGTATTGAATGCAAGGCTGAGTAAGCAAAGATAAAAAACATTCTTAGGGATGCAGACAATATTTAGAAAAGGTTACTCTGCCACTGATGGCATGGAAACCGTTTTATTAACCTACAGTATCTTGTTTGAAAAACAAAAGTCTTTTTGTACTGAATTTGTGTCCCAATTTATTCATTGTTCTGAAAGTGAAATTCATAATCTGCGGCTGCTGAATATTATGTGCATAACATTTCAAAGTGGATTGCCTCACAACAGTCATTTACTCCCCAAGTGCTCCCTTTATACTTAGTCAAGTCAAGTCAAATATATTTGTATAGCACCAAATCATAACAGAAGTAATCTCAGGGCACTTTTCATTTATAGCAGGTCTAGACTGTACTCTTCATAATATGATTTACAGAGACCCAACGTTACCCAGCAGTATGTGATAGTACAACATCCTGTTTCAACCCAAAACTACGATGCATGACATTGATTGTTCATACATTTTACTCTGGAATTATTGAGCACACTAAGAGACAGATTGCCACCACAAACAAACCACAGTCTGAGAAGTAATTACAAAATAATGAAGATGGTGGAATCTGAAAAAAAACCTATATTTCTGTTTTTATATTATTATTTTAGGATTTAAATAACCAGGAACATAATTTACCAACCTATAAAAAACATTTAAAATCACTTCAAAGTAAGCAAGTCATCCTGTTACCTAACAAAAGTTCACAGCTGTTTCCCAACGGACAAAAACTGCATTGTTCTGATTTGTTGTTTCACTGACGAGACATGTGCCTGCTTTACCCCTGACACGGCTGGCCTGCCTATTATATAATTAGATCAAAAAAACAAATGTTAAACCCCCACATCAAAGACTCGTTTTGAAAAATCCATCTTTCCAATTGTGGCTGATTAGGGATCCTCCAGAGGCTACTGGGAGGCAAACGTGTGCTGGGATGTAAATGAGATTGCCCTCCTCTGCTTTGCTGTAGATGTGAAAACAGACTAAGGAGAAGGATTAAAAACCGAGGCTCACTTATCTCTTTTTGCATTCTTCTCCCAAGCTCTCCCTCGCTTGGTGCACCTCTCTGCTCTCTGTTTTCCTCAGTATGCCTCCTCCCTCTACAGTCTCTACCCACTCAGCCCTTTTCTTTGTCTCTTTCTCTCCTGACTTGAATTTGCCTGAGCAAACAGCCACAGCATCAGGAGGACTTACTCACCGAGCGAACGTGTGGGAGGCTGCTCTGCCTAGACATGTTCACGTCCTGACCAGTAACCAAAAGGTTGCTGGTTTCATCTGCAGCACGAAAAGAAGTGGCTCTGCAGTGAGCACAGGTTTGGTGGGTGGCCAGTGCTGCATCATCCATATCACTGAAGTGCTCTTGAACAAGGCACTATATCCAAACTGATTCAAGGGTGCTTCAACAAGATTGATGCAGAATTACTGTGTGATAAGATACATGTGCAGCGAATGTAGGTAGATCTTAAGCCCCATCCCACTCCTTGCAGCTTACAGGGATAGCACTCAAAGATGTTAAGTAATTTTCAAAAAACTGGTCCTTAATTTCAGAGGCAGACAAAGGAAGGTGTCAAAATTCTACCCGGAAATTTTGTCACTCACTGATTTGACCAATTGTAACACGCCAACCAGCTGAAGCTGACTCCTTTTAAAACCACAATCTTCTCAAAGAGGTCTTAGATACGTCACATACCAGATACTGTGCTACATGGCTGAGGTGGCTCCACATACATCGCCTAAGCAAAGGAGGAGTGCAGCGAAGGGTCAGTTACCCAAAGCGACCTAACTTCTAATCTTAAGGCTGTAAATCATCAGCCTATTCTTTATAATATGCAGAGTTATTAATTAGAATAACATCCACATGGTGGCATCTAATTTAACTTGATAATCCATGTAGCAACTTTTATTCATTTTAAGAAGTGCAAATTTCAGGTACTGAAAGTCTGATGTATAAATAATGCCCCCACATTCTCCCACTGCTCCACACGTGGTGTCAGAAGCACTCCTGTCGCTGTTTTTACTTTAAAATTAAATTATCCTCACTCTATTATTAATGGGCTTTCATTTTCTCGCTCAGTGATACGGCACCATGGCTCAGGGTAAAAAAAAAAAATGATACTGATTTTCCCTGGTACTTCTATTTTACTGTACTCTGTGTTATTTTAGATTATAGTATCTCCCATTCAGTACTAACATCAAAACCACCTCAGAGAGACACTGTTTCCTTTAAAAGCTGTAATCCATCATTGCAATAAAAGACACAGAAGCAACACAAGAAATATGACTTGTTCGCCGGTGTTTGCTGGATTAAGTTTATTTTGCCCACTTTTAAGCACAAGGAATAAATAACAGTGTGGTGCTGAAAATAGTTCCCAACAGACGCGTGAATATTAGCGCAATAATGCCCTGTATGTTCCCCACATTCATCTTCTGATTGCTATTTACAGCAATGGATTACAGCTCTCCCGCTCGCCGTGCGGCCGTGCTAGTTGTCTTTGATGTTGGATGGAGCAGAGTGGGAAAGAGTGATGCATGGAGACACATAAATGGGAGAAAAAGTGTTACCGACCAGCGCTAGCGTGTTGACAGCAAGCCACAAACAATGGTGGCGAGATGCTTTTAAAACTGCTCCAGACAAGTTTTGTTACGGAAAAAAAAATCTTACAATTACTGTCTTAGCAGGATAAATCACATTGCGGGGTTACAGCAACAGTGAGACACAACCCATCCCTACTAATTAGTGCCTCACACTTTTGCTCTGGGTATGAATGCAGGAAATGACTTATCAAATTAAAACTAAAAAGGAAAACACAAACTAGCACATTGTGCCTCATTCTCAGGTGTAAATTTTAAAACTGAACATTTTGTGTGTGTTTCAACACCATGTAAGCTCAGGAAGCGGCATCTATCAGCTGAAGAGCCAGACATTTCCCTCAGGATTCATCGGAAACCAAAACTGAGTGAAAACCAGAGTGATCTGAGAAGAACTGGATCACCAGAAAACCAGAAACACAACTCCAAACAAAGGCTAATGTAGCACATGCTGCTGAATGCGTAAATAGCGACCAACAAGCTCTTTGTGATAAAACTCGGACTAAATGTGCAGCACTTACAGAGATCCCATAGAATGGTGAATCACTCTGCTTGAATGTCTTCCAAATAGCCATGCAGGGTGTGGAACGTGTGATAACAGAGGGAATTACTGTACTGATTGTGTGGCAAGACCACAGTTATTGAGGCAAGGTGTGTTAAGAAAGATTCACAATCACTGATGGTGGAAATCAGATAACAGAGCCTGTGCTTGACTGGGAGAAGATCAATCAGACTCAGCTGTAATGGGTGGATAACAAGGGGTGACTAGTAAAAGTAAAAGGACAAAACCACATGACTGATGAAAGGCAATAAAACAAATTCCTTAAGAGCATCGAAGACGTCTCTGACCTGTCATCACCTCAGTTAAAATATTTTTTTATCAAAAGGAGAAAAGATGAATATTACAAAGAAGCAAGGAGCTATTATGTTCTGGACATGAGCTTCCATTTAGCACAAGACAGAGCATTCAATACAACTGGAAAAGGAACCATCCATTACAGAAATCATGAATTACTGCTTGATAGGCACCTTTGTTCTTATCTGACATTTCTAGCAGGTCTATCATTTGCTTTGTGCATCATGTATGGACGTTTACGTTAAAGTGGCACAGTGAGTGAAGGCTTGCATGCGAAACCGACTTGTTCCGAGACGATCAATTTAGCTGCGACTGTTGATGCCCCGCTGTACTCAGCCGATTAGGTTCTGAGAGGATGTGCACAAACTTGTCAGCGTTCAGGCGGCTGTCAGTTTTAAACTAACAGGCGGCGACGCAGCACCTTCTTCAGCAAGACAGAGATGTAAACTGAACACTCACCTTTCAGCAAAAACCTCACACTCTTCTGTCAATGTTACTCTCTGATGTGTTCCCCTCATTACATGATCCTCCAATACTTTCCTGTCTTAAGAAATAAAATCCTCTTTAACAGTTCTATTTAAATTCTCTTACTTTACCTCTCGCTTGACTTATGTGACTGTTCTTTCATTCTGGTGTTGGAGGCTGCAAACATTCACTGTCATTTACAATTAGTAGATGCTTTGAAAGAATGTTGCGCGTGTGCGTACTTGATAGTTGGTCTTTGCAAGTCTTTCTTTGTGCTTTTTGTTCCTCTGATTCTTATTAAATGCACACAATTAGAGAGCCATTAAACGTAATGAAATCAAGTGCAAGGAGACGCCATTAGCCTGAGAGCTGGTGTGATTGAGCTGCACGTAAATCAAGGTGCAGATTAAGTAGCGTAGTGAGCTTTTCTGCCATTAAAGTTAGGGATGTGCTGTCTTTGTTTTGTGGACGGCCATAAAACAATAGGGCACCTTGGCTGCAGTGGGATACCCACACCACGTGCACCGAAACCCCACATTATCACACTGGTTGCAACAGATTTCTGGGGGGAAAATTCACATAAAAGCTATTATGGCCCGCAATTACTCACTACTTGAGGCAATGGTAGAATTACAGCTGTCACTGACAAGTGTCTACGTAGTTTCACACATTTATGGCAAGAAATGTGATGAAAGACAGCAATCATTTCTACTAAAGATTTATTAGAACTAAAGTACACACTCTGATTGGCATTTGCACACCTACTTTATAAAAACCCTTATTTAAAATCACCTCTAATGCTTCAAACATTCCCTATAATGGCTACTGCAGATGTAATAGCTATTCTCAGGTCTAATTTTATCAGCTTTAACACCGCAGCATTCATGTTTAAAAGGAAAAGGTGGACATGACCCGTGTCTGGCTCCACAAACATTCCTGAAAACCTAACATCTTTTAACAGCAAAGCTGCTACAAACCCGAGAAAAACTAAACTACCAAGAGGGTTTCAGAGTCTACCTCAGACAAAAGATAGCAAGCTTCTGTAATGCTGGGTGGCTGTCAGCTGAGCAGCATTCCTCATATTTCCACAGATGCTGGAGAGGAACACACTGTTCCAGGACAGGAGGAGAATCGACGAGATGACAGGAAGATAGAGGAAAAGAAAGAAGCAGAAGGGGAAGAGCGAAAAAGGGACAACAGGAGATGGATTGCCTCAACATGGTTATGCAGCAGGACCATTATCACCCTTGTAAGGGAAAAGGATTTTGACAGTTTTATAGATGTGGGATAAAGCTCCTTGTCTTAGCCGAATAGCTGTGGCAGCCATTTTTGTATGAGACAAACGTCAAAAACAGCAGCATGGAAAATATGCTATTTGTATGAAAGCTGTTAGAAATACACTGTGTTTGACAACACAGGTGTCAGGTAGGGATGGGAATCGAGAAAGTTGTCTCAGCCATCGGAATCATAAGCCTCCAAGCTTATCAATTCCAATTCCTAAGAATTTATAAGATCAAACTATCTGAGTTGCACTGCAGTGACTGAGTACAGACTAAAGGTTTCTCTGTGCACAGCCGGCCAGCTAGCATCTGTTAGCAGCATGAATGTGAGGCATTTAAGGAACATCGGTTAACTGTCGGCTTTTCCATAGTTTAGAGTATTTTTTACAGAATTACTGTTCCTGTCAGTGATCAACAGATTAAAGAAAAGAAATTCTTTGCAGTGTTTTGAGGTATGAACGCCAGAAACAGTAAAAGCACCAATACAATCCATATGCCAAAACAAGTGGCCCTGGCATCCAAAACGCTGGTGCCAAACTGTTCACAGATGAATCTCCCGACTCCAAAAAATAAAATGCTTATGAGAAAACATTTGGAAGACGCTACAGTGCCTCTCTATCTGATAACAATGAATTATCCCAATAAAAAACACAGAAAAGAAACCCACTTTTTCCTCTCCTCTGGCTTCAGCAGCTCCATTTTAGCAGAGAGTAGATAGTATATCATAGTTAATGTGTTGCGGACTCGCCCTCTTGAACTTCACCCAGAGTATATCATAGTCTTATCGTTACAAATGCCTCATTCGCTGGGACCAGCTGTATGTCCCTCTCTGATAAATGTATATTTCATCACCTGCAAAGATAAATCACTGAGCTGGTAGTAGCTCATCTATACCCAGAATGCACTGCACAGCCTTGCAGTGAAAATGCTGCACGCATTGATGGACTCTTGACACTTTGCATGAGTGTTCAGTGTGAGGCGAGGAACATCACAGGGGCTTATTAACACCAACATAAGTGGAAAGTGTTCGCATGCTTTCGGAGATGAAAGCCCGTCTTTGCCCCAGTAAGAGACGGACGAGAAGTATCTGTCACTGCTAATCTTCTGCTTGTCTGTGCATGGCAAGACTTCACAAACAGTTCATCAAAACCAGTGAGTCAAAAGCTCCTGATTGTGGGTCTGTACAGGACTGTGTGCATGCATGACTCTGAAAGTCTGAAGCATGCATGTATGGATGTTTGCCTTAAAGCACACACAAATACATAAAAATGCACATTTTCAAACAGCAAAAATATGTTGCTCCAAGAATCTGGAGCATTCTTAGTTGTCAGTTGCTGTCATTTTGGGGAGAAACCCATTAAAAATAAACAGTAACATAAGAATATTTTTGAAAAATTTCTCTTGTTGCTTTAATTTGATGTACATACACTCAAACCTTAAGCAACAACTCTTAGAACATCTTCCTTGAAAGCAAAGTAAGACGGTTTTCATGGAAAAACACCAGAAACTATGTCAACAGTATCAAGCTTAAGCCCTGTGTTGTCTCTAATTTGATTAGAGGATTTTTTCACTTCGTGAACACTGATTCTGCACTGAGTGCTCAGTGAGTGCACTGACCTTGGTATGTGAGCATGGTCCAATGCAAGGGGAGAGCCAGATGTCCTTGTTACCACCCTACAACGTCAATGTCTCTCTGAGGGGGGGCCTTGCTGAGGCCAAACAGGCACATAAGCAAAGCAGGATTACATGCATCCATTTGAGGTTCAGCCCAAATAGGGCCGTGGACAGGACAGGATAGCACCAGGGGGTGTCTCCAGTAGCTAGCCAATATCTCCCCCTCTCCACGGGGGTATCGGGCGCTGTGATACCCGGGGAGAGGAAACAGGCCACTTTGAAGTTTATCGACCAGCCAGGAACCACACAGGGAGCGTGGACTTCCCCATGGCTATCAGCTGCTTCCACAAAATAAAAATTAAACTTCTTTATGGCTTTAGCTGTTTGCCACATTTAAATTCCACAGAAGAAAAAATGCAAGTGTAGAACTGGTGATTTTTCTTTTACCATTCTTTCTAGCTTTGGTTTTCTTTTGCTCCATTTCTTTGTTCATTTGTCCACTGCAAAAGTAATTAATGGGATCTTGCCAGACCTCCGCTTTACAGAATGCCTTATCTGATGAAATCAGAATTTGAGATACAGCAGAGCAAGCAAGAGATCCTTGTTCAGAGACATGAACATGAGAAACGTCCCCATGAATATTTTAGTTATGGTGTCATTTCTGCTCTCGGTCTACTCTTCTCCAGAGGATCTCCTATTTTGGTAATGATGACTTCTCCTCTAGCACACTGTAAGGCTAAGATATCACTGCATGTAATGGTCAGAATGTCATTAAATCTGAGGTGGGTATTCATGGCCCTCAGAGGATAAACCCTTCTGATTTTGGATGTCCCACAGCCTTTCCTCCAGTGGCTCAGAAAAGCACAAAGATACTGTGTATAAAAGACTTTGCTGATCAAAATCATGCTTTCAAGAGGAAGGAACGTAATTTGAAATATAGTTTTCATGGTAGCAAAACCACCAAATAGCACAATACAAAAGAAATCTTCCTTAGCAATTAAAATTATGAACTGAGAATATCGTTCCACACTTTGAGTGTCAGCCCTATGATGAGTAGTACATGCATTAAGGGTATAACAGCCATCCCTGCACCATGTAAGCATCATAGCCTACTGTAATTATTTACAATTATACCTCTCTCTAATGAGAGAAAAATACACGTTGGTAACCGGTAATTAAATGTGAAACACGACATGTTTACAGCAAGGGGTCAAATGAAAATGCGGCCAACACACAAGACACACACGCAACACGCTCAGGTGGGTGCGCTCAGCACTGTGAAGCTACTGAAATAATCAAATTTACATCCAAGTGCAGTGCAGGGTGGCTGTTAAATGAAAAACAAATGTAAATACTGAGGAGTGAGCTTCGAGGAGGCATGAGGTGCTAAAAATGATCAAAGATTCTGGAAAAAATATGGCCCCTCTTCACAGAGTTTAGACCATAAATATACATTTTCAATGTCTAATGTCAGAAAAAGTAATATGCATTTTTGAGCAAATTCTATTTGGAGATAGGAACAAAAGACATTCTATCTTCTACTGATATTTTTAGACTATTCCTTGCTTCGTCCCTCATGAGACAAACGGCTGAAAATAGACTACTTTGTAGGTAAATGCTAGCTATTTAGTTAGCTTAGCGCTGTGCAAGATCATAATGTTTTCCATCCAGATCAAACTGGTCCCATGCAGATGCCAATAGCCCATTGGTATCCATGTTAGCAAATGCTATTTCTATTAGATTTAGTCACACTCCTGTGGTTTGCCCCCCTGCTTTGTAGCAGTGTTTGCACTTTGTCCTAATAGAGCAAAAAGAGCACCCCTTGTCTGAGCAATTTAAAAAAGCAATTTGTTCTCTTTCTCCCTCTGTTTGCTTTTACTGTGTTCTGGCCCAGTGCACTGGGAGCAAGCTAACCTTACATAAATTACTCCTAGTGCCTATGAAAATGTCAACAAGATGTGGCCAACTCCCCTCCTGCCATGATGGTGTGTGTGGCGAGAATATCTGTGTTTGCGTGCAACCGTGTGGATGTTACAGCCACACAAAGTGCATGTATGTGTGACTGAGCGAGTGTCTCTGATATCAGCACATGTCTCTGTCGTGTGAATATGAGTGTGTGTGTGTGTGTGAATGTGTCAGGCGTCAGATTGGGCGACAGCCGGGTGGCCCGCTGGCTGCTGACGAGGACGGATGGATGAATGTGAACATCTCTTTCACGCTCCTTTCACAGCGACTGGGCTGATTCATCTGTCTGAGTTGCCTTTGTCATTTCGCTTGTCTGATGTGCACTCCAACCACTCCCACTGATGGATCATTCTGAGGCCCCCTCCCGTCTATGACTATGTCAGTGTGTGTCGCGTGGTCATCTCTGAAAATCTTACTCTCGCTGTGTGTGTGTGTGTGTGGGTGGATGCACGAGAGACTCTGCGGCGTATGAATGTGAATTTGTCAACGCGAGTGGCCATGCAGCTTTTTCTATACTCGCATTCTTCATTGAGACAAGGGGTGTTTTTCAAAAACAAGTCCACAAAAACAAGTGAAGAAATGTGGTCTCATGCTGCTCTTGCCCCCTACAAATGCTTCCTCTCAGCAGGCGGGCACCTTATAGCCCCCGTCACCTGCTGGTTTCTCCCACAAACTGCCTCTTAAGCTCCTTTTATCTGTCGCCATCATTTAAGCACACACACACACACACATTTGCTTTCCTTCACACTTAGTTTCACTTTGTTTTAATCCTGTGCCAGTGAAAGACAACGACCGCTGTGAAATGGGAACTAAAACCATCGATATGGGCTTTCTTTAGCTGATCAGTCTTGAAATTTGCCAGGCTTCTTATGTATTGCTAGTCGCGTGTGTTGTTTGCCCTCTTACACCTATGTGGGAAACCGCGGTCGCACAAATAAGATGTGACAGTAGTGGGAAAAGAAGCCAATCAGAGCTGACTGTTCGCCGGGTTTGTAACAAAAATAGGTATCTGTTTTCCCCTGTGACACATCCTCAAGCTCGACCCAAACACGGATTACATCCAGCTGACATTCACACACCGAGAGAGAATACTTGTATTTGACATCTTGTCAAATACACAAATATTTTAAGGGATTGAGTGATTCTGTACAATAAGAAGCAATAAAAAAAGAAAAAAGAATCCCCTCCAGGGTTATATAAAGTGAGCACACAGTGCAGTGTGTTTTCTAAAGGTGAGTTTGGCATCAGAGCTGAGGGATCAGCACCAAGGACAGCTCCTGCAGTCCCAACAGCAAACCTGGCTCTGACTCACATTTAGAAGACGCTTCTGGGTAAGACTGTCTCATTCCAGTGGCTAAAATAGAGGAATTACTTTCAGGATTTTAGGTTTGTTTTGTTTTTCATGAAGACTGAAGAAGCTCCTTAACACTTTGTAACAACAACAAAGGGGAAAGGAAAGAAAATAGTCAAATACCAACAGTGAATAACTGGTAAACAACTGGTCGTAATCCATCTGCTGATCATACGATCTGACTTACAGCTGCTCCACATGGGCTCAGCTATTTCACATGTGAACGCCCACCTATTTAATTCCAACCTCGTATACTGCACGGTGCATTAATCTGTAACCTGAACTCAATATTTCCCACACACAACTAAATCTGGATGTCGAGGACATTGTCAACATTCTCACCAAGTTCCTGTCTGATTTAATGTCTCATTTGATTGCGACACAGGCTGCATACAATGCTTCAATCAGCTGAACCGAAGGAGGAGAAGGAGACACATTTGCTTAAACAAAGAGAACGTAACTCTCATTAGTGAGAAATAGGGCGGATGTTTTGGCTTCTATATGACGGTGGCAGATTGAAAAGAGCCATAAGCAACAAAATATAGCAGCAGAGAAGAAGACTGACACCACAAGCTCTTTTCTTAGACAAGAGTTGTAATTACAGTCTTATCTACTATTCTAAGCAATTAGTGAAATGGAGGGGAACCCGTGCCCGCCTGCCCACACACACACACACACACATCTACATAATCACCAGAGGGTCAAAGAGTCTGTGTGTGAGTTCCTCGGTCTTTAGCTGACTGCGTGAGAAACTCAGAGAGTGTGTGTATGTGAATGATTTAACCCGTGTGACCACAGACGGGGCCGCTCGGTAAATGACAGTATGATGGCCCGCACAAGCGCTCTTGAATTTCTGTCCTAATTGGGCTGGTGGGGACGGGGGCCACCGGTGACTCTCCCCGAGGGAGGAGAGGACACATAACCCCGGTGCACCCTCCTTCACCCTCACAGGCAAACACAGCATGTTTGGTTAAAATAGACTTGAGAACACTTTTGACACTGTGTATTTATCTTGGAGAACAGAGAAGAGTAATCCATGAGCAAGTAATGTGCTTACAAGTCTTTTGATTATAATTAGTACACAATGTACAAACATACAAATATAAGGCACTTACTTACTAGAATAATTAACATTTAGCAACTACAGTTGGCGACTTCCCAAGAGTCAAAATACTGTAAAATCTCACACTGTTGCCAGGATTTCCCAGTGTAATCTTTAGCTTCCAAACAAAGTTAAATGCACCTCAGGAGTCTATCTCAAAGATTTTGTTTTTATATCCACAAGCTTGTAACTTTGACTTTATATCAAAGAACAATTGACGGCAACTTAACAAAAAATCTGCAAAGTGCAAAAGAAGCTGAATGAAAACACTATTTCCGCTGAGAAGAGAAGCTCAGCAGCAGACTGAGTACGATGCGACTCCATTACTGTACTGACAGAATTACTGCTGTGAAAATGTATATATGTTGAATTTAGCATGTGAGTCATTACAGTCACCTGCCTTTACATGGATACTGGCTTTTAGCTGCAAATTGATGGTGCATGGCAGCTATTTTGTGTACCATAATAAAACATTGCACATGTGAGTCACACTCCTTTGCTTTCTGCAGACTTTAAAATCTGCTCCAGTATTCAGTCCACATTCCTTCCTCCTTCCCTCTTTCTTCAATCTAAACTATTCAGTCTACTTTCCTGTTTCCCTGAGCACATTTCTTTGCTCAGCAAACAGATGAGCTAGTGGCCACGCTGAAACTTTTTTGAACCACCACATTAAGCGTTCCTTTCATCGCTCAAGCACATCATTTCCACTGACAAACGGCAAATAAGCAGTCAAGCAGAGATATGGCCTCCGCTTTATGATCGACTATCCAGTTCCGAAGGAGGGAAGCTACGAAGCCCTATTCAGAGCATCAAGGGCTGTCAGATCAGATGAGAGGAAACATGCTAATTGGCTGATGCCATTCATCTCAGAGAAATATTTTTGAATGTTTCCTGCCTTGGAAACTAACATTTGTGGGCTCGATAAGAGAGTCTGAGGAAAATGTGTTCCGGCTTTGCACAGTTTACCGAGCTCATTTTTGTCTCTTCAGGGCTACACATGCAAAGGTTTGTGACATTCAAATATAACTGAGAAACTCCCAGAGAGCCACACACACACAGACATACACAGAGGACCAGCAGGAACTTTAAGGTTCACTGAGCCAGTGCATAAATAAACTTGGGCTCAGCATGTCAGTGTGTATGTGAAGGAGAGTCAACTGGGAAAAGCAGGCGTCCGTCTGTCTCCTGGGTACTGATGTGTGTGCTAACCACTGCCGGCATTTCCCCTCACTTCCAATTGCAGCTCAGGTAACTGAATCCCCCTCCCACATCCCCGCACCCCCCCGCCCCACCCCGCTGAGCGGATGCCGTCCTTCTGCGACACAGAGGAGCGCGTGTTTACATCTCCACATGTCGGTCAGTCGGGTGGCCTGAGCGCGGGTCTGAGAAGATGTTTGGCTCGTCTCTCAGAGTGCAACAGAGCGTGGAGATGATTACCTGCGATGATAGCGGCTCGGCTGTTGACTTCACACAACAGGGGATGGAACAGCTGAACCAAAGAGAGAGTCGCGGCCAACACTTGACCGGCCACGACTCGGCTCACGTTCAATAAAAATCTCAACATCGGAATCTATATTTACTTCGCTGGATAAAGGTAAACAGATTTATAACTTGTGATCACATATAAACATATGTCTTGTTTAGACATATGTAACAGAGGAAATCATATTTCTTCTCAAATCAACTCTAATGATCTATTCCACGTTTTTGAATTCATGCTCCATAAGAAAAATCCTTTATGAAAACTTTGAAATAAAAGAATCTCCTCTGCGTGCAGTTTACCACATCATCCTCCACTTAATTACAGGTGATGAAATTCGCAATTACTTTACTTTGATTTGTGTCACAAGTTAAATTGGCCATCTCTTGCTACAAGCCGGGAGCAAGTCAACTTATTGTTTATCTAACAAGCCCTGCTGTATCAATTACCACACTTTCTCACAATAATAGCTTCTAATCTCCTCTACAATAGAGGACAACTTGTCAAACTACACCTAAGGGTATCTGTTCTTCTAAATGGCATGTAGCGACACAGATCTATGGATTTACGCCTTTAGCTACTGTGCATCTAACAAACCTCAGAAAAATGAGCAGATGCAAAAACTGGAAAAGAAAACAGGCTTCTCACTGTTGTGAAACAGTAAATCACAACAAGTTTTAACTAAAAACTTCTTGAAATATCACAAATCACTCATATATATTCACCTATATAACAGAACTTCTATCAATGGCTCATAAATGAAGACTAAAACATAAATATCCACTCAGTCGCACAGAGAAGTTAGACCATAGCTGCTCTACTGTACTTCTGACAACACCCCATTCAGTGATATCTCAGCAGGGGCTTATTTGCTACAAAACACTACAAAAAGAGTCCCGCAACAAGCTCGATGGTTCGGCTGAATCCATCAAAACGTTTGGATTTATACAAAGCAAACTTGTCAGGAAACTGTTTTGGCTGCTATAGAAACTCTACACGAGACCAGCTGGAATGTGAAATCCTGCTGGTAAACAATAATAAAGCCAAATGTTCTGCAATATTATTTCACTCTCTCTCTCTCTCTCTATATATATATATATAATAAGAAAGCTCTTATATTGGAGCTTTCTTATAATTACAGGAACCAAAGGGCAGAAGTGTTTGCTTCAACAAACAGCACAGGAAATGTGTAACTCAGTGGGTTATTTACACAAAACAAAGAAATAACCTGTTTATTTGGTTCACAAGCAGCAGCTAGCAGGACTGAAAGCTCACTGCGTCTGCACCAAGGTAGCACCTCTCAACAACAAGGCAATTTACAGTGGCATGCTCAAGACATAAAAGGGCATTAAGACAAACTATAAAGGAAAACACAAGGTGATATAAAACTGCAAACATCCATCGTGATGATGTGCTATAGGAGAGCAACTCTAAATCCTAACTCTGTGGAGTCATCTTCAACTTCCCTGGGAGTTTGGTCCAGATATCCGGTGCATAAAAACAGAATGCTGCTTCTTCATTTTTAGTTTTGACCCTGGGGACTGTGAACAGTTTTGCCCCTAAACTGTTCAGTACTTTATAAACCAATGACAGAATATTTTAATTCAATGCTTTAAGAAACAGGGATCCAGTGCAAAGATCTGAGAACTGGACTGACGTGCTCCACTTTCTGATCTCTGTAAAGACACTGGACAGGTTTTTGTAAACCCTAAATTAAGGTTCACTCATGTTGTGTAAGCCAGACGCTCGTCAGTGGTTATAAACAATCTAACAACCTTTCATATTTCTGAGCACCAAACCTATTCACTCATCCTGTCACAACCTTCGCCTCTCTTTAAAATTCAGTGTAATTACTATTTTTGGTCTAAATTTCTTCACTTTCTCCATCACCAGCTGATTTATATGCAAAGCAATACTCACAATAGCCATTTCATTAAGCATTTATTGCTGATTGTTGGAGTTGATGGTGCAGGGTATGAGGCTTGCGTACGTGCACAAACTATCAAATTAATTACAGCAGATGAAAAACATTTGCTTTGCTGTCACTGATTGGCCAGAAGTAAATTTTACGTCAGAACAGGGACGGCAGCAATTTTTTTCCCTTATGTGATTTAGCATTCGTTTAGTCTTTTAATTAAAAAATTAATAATACTACAACGCCCACTGTGCCATGGGAGGATACAACTATTATCCAAATTTTGACAAACACACAAACAATGACCATATCCACAGCCTGCTTTATATTCAGCGAACACTCAGCTCTGAGTAAAGTCGCGCAGTGTTTGCCAACATGTCGAACCATCAAAGTCAAGACTCACCATCAAAAACGGCTCTGTGACAATAGTCGAACCCCGCAGGTTTTTTTTTTTTCTTTTTGTCTCTGCTTTTGATTGGGTTTAGATACAATACTAAAGAGACACTTCTCCAAATGACTTGGATTTGAAAGGGACAGGAAAAACAAAGCGGGTAGTCGAGACAAAAGCTTCAGCTAATCCAAAGCTAATCATTCGTAATAGCAGACATTAAACACAATCCATTGACAGCCACTGAATACGAACCAAACATACCCTATTTATCTGCTCAAAGTCAATAGAGGGAAAATGTGGGGACGGACAAAAGGCATATCTCCGTGCCTGTGAAAACCCACAGCACATTTCCTGTGTATAATTAATAGAAACCCTCATTCATTGCTGAGAAAGGGGGAAAAAAAACAACATAATTAAAAGTAAACACCCTGAACTGCCTTGGTCGCACTGCCTCTGATCCTTTGCTCAAACACACACGCAAGCCCGACCCCATGCACACAGACAGATGACAAATGCAAGCATACACACAAACACACACACACACACATACACAATCAAGTCTCCAGCCGCGCATGTACACCCACTCAGCGACAGTGCTGGCACCCCACAGAGGGGTATCAGCGCGGCAGCTGGCATAGCCCTGGGCTCTGTGACTATGTGGCTCTGAGCACTGTGTTTAAGACTCGCTGCCCGGGGGCCCTGCCGCCAGGAGCTGTCACTCAAAGCCACAGGGGAGGGGCTTAGCTACAGGAGGGAGATGATGTCACTTGTTTACGCTCCCCATGGGGAAGCTGTGTATAAAGGCTGGGGGTTCACATCTTGACAAATGTATCTTGAAGAGTCTAATTTTACTTTAAATTTAATATTTACCAGTTGCATTAAACTTTACTGAGAGTGAACATTAAGAGCTGCAGTAGAGAAGTGCACATCCACACTACTTTGCATCAGTTTTCAATGTCATTTTTCGTTCCCCGAAGGCCCCAAAAGAGACGCTTTGGTTGCAAAAGGAGCTGCTAAAACATGCAGTGAAGGAATCGTCAGGTCCCCATCAATTTTTTACTGCTGTTTCATGTCTTTCAAAAAAATCTTTTTGCAGTCAAATATTGATGTATAAGAAAAAAAAAACCATAACGCTGCAGCGTGAAAATATTTTGATTCTGCTCACAAAAGGTGAAGACATAATGTTTTTCTGCTGTTTCTCTCCCAAGGCTTCACCTTCCTCACACTGTTTCTATTTACTTTCTTTCTTGTCTGCCTCTCATCTTTCACCTTTCCTCTGCTGCGTGGTAAGCTAAGCAGCGACTCGCATAGCGTGTTTCAGCCTGCTGAAGGATACTGAAGGGCACGGCGCCCCACTTCCAGCTTGTGACCTTGGCCGTTTGTCTCACGGAAACAAGATTGTTTGTGGGAAAACAAGCCCACTTCGGCTGATGGTGAGGAAGACACGAATTGCCCGCACTGTCATTTGACGTCTACCCTTATTGAGAATGCACTTGTGCATTTACATACCCTTGCGCCCAGATAACAGATTTGCAACTTTGGAATACATTTCCTCTCCTTGGAAAGGCATCTCTTACCTTCAAAGTATGAATTATTCATACCTCTATGCTTCTTTTTCCATCATTTATGTACACAATTTCATTGTCATAAAAAGTGTTTTGGAGGTGGCAGTATTAGCAGGTACACAGTCAGTGACACTCCATGATAATTTTTTGTTACTACTATTCTTATGTTTCATTCAGAGTCGGATGCTTGAGCTTGCAGCCAGAGGTTAAATGGGTCGGTGTGAGCAAAGCAATGAGTGCGTGTCGGGCTGGTGCCTGTCTGGTGTGTGTCTGTGCGAGTCTGTAAAGTGGGAGTAGCATTTACAGCCATTATAGAACAATCCATTTCCAGTGGAAGCCTGAAATTTATGTGACAAATAGAATTTTAACCTAAGCATGACCTCGGGGAGAGTTTCTATAGAAAGAAAATGTGTGACGTTAGCGTATTAGCCACACATGTTATATTAGCCTTGGCACAATTGCACCGAATCCCAAAAGGGTTTATACAAGTCTCGGGCCTTGTTTTTTTCAAACTGCTAAGAGGAAAATTCTCAGATCTTGGTTAAATAGCCGCTGGTGTTGATTTCAAAAGACTCAAAGACAAACGACCCAAACAATTCAATCTACAAGGCTGGTAGTGGCTGCATATCAAACTAACAGGCAGCATTAGTGCTGTGACTCACAGTGGCAGTGTATGAGATATACAGTACGTGACAATGACTTAAGCTTCTGATTCCATTATCTACATGACAGATAATGCTGCTTTACCAGCTCCAAAACCCACCAGGAGACATACAGGCCAGTAAAATAGGAGGGAAACAGAGGGGAGACTGAGGGAGACGGAGCCTAAGTGAGAAAGACAAGGCATTCCACCGAGCGCCATCCTCTAAGGCCTGTCAGCTTCATCTTTCCACCAATAAGACCAGCAGCTGGACGTTTCCCAGAGGGCTCTGGGCAGAGGTACTGGCCTATCAGGGTTGTTAGCTGCCTTCCCTCAGAGCACGAGGGCCGTCACACCTGTCAGCCCGCCACCCCGCCATATACACTAACAGCCTCCCAGCAATATGGTTTCCATAAAGCATCCACAGGCACACTGCAGACGTGTTGCTGTGTGTGTGTCTGCATGTTTGTGTGTGGACAGGTGAGGCTGCAGTCAATAAGTGACTTGGTCTTGGGGAGTGATGCTGTGCTGGTTTCATTAGTTTGTGCTGCAAAGACCAGTTCTCTCAGTGAGTCTGGCCAGTTGCCTTTTTGTATATCCTCATCACTTCCAACATTGTCAACTCAATCTCTATAAGATGCAGTTAAAAAAAGATCCATAATAAGTTATGTGAAAGTTATACAGCAGAGAACAGTTTTATGAAGCTCGGGGAAGCACAAGAACTGCTCTGTTTTTTATGTACCAATGGGGTGCAGCAGTGGTTTGGCAACTGAACAAGCGACGAAAGAAAATTTTTTGGAAAGAACTCCTGGAAGCCATGAAAAACTGTTGGCTTATAGTGTCACATACATAAGCCCCTAAGCCCACAGGGCATCCGTCTTTAGCTAGAAGCATAACACAGATACTGAATGCACTGCCGGTTACTATGAGCCCACTGGTAACCAATGTGGAACAACTGAAGCACTGAAGCACTCTTTTGCAAAAAAAAGTTGACATTCTTAACTTAAGCACCCTGAGCATGAAGAATCCTCTGAGAGCTGAGAAATTCTGGGAACGCAAAACAGTACGTATCTTCTTTTGGAAATGACAAAGAAATGGTACTAAAGACAGAGGCGCCAGACATGAACACCATGATCTGAGATGTGGAAACAAGCTTTAAATCATCATCGATTTCAATCTTGATTAAAAATGACCCCCCTCAACTGCCAATTGATATTATATTCTGATGAGGGTGTGTTATTCTTCTTCTAAATAATTATTTTTCTATAGTAATCATTTGTGAGACTGAACCCATAGCTGTGTGTCGTAAAACCAAAACAATGAGCTGAGCGATGTTAAAACGCTCCACAGAGCTGAGAGGAACAGCAGAATCCGGTGATAATTCACTGTGGGTTTGTCACAATGAGCCGCACAGTCATCTAATCCACAAGTAATGTAAAAAAAAATGATTAGTGAAGCTTTAAACTAGCAGTGACAGCTCTTGTCACAATTTGTCCTGCTTAAAATCTCCCTTAATGAGAAAGAAAGAGCGCCGTCTACCATCCCGTCCCCAGCGCTTAAACTCAAAGCATTATTTATGATGTGAATTAAAAGACAAATCCTGTCCCATACAGGGTCAGCATTTCTTCTTTCAGCAAAATGAACCAAAACTGGTTTTGCACTTCCGTCTCATGTCTACGTTAAATATGCAAGTGTCTGCCAAAAAGCAGAGTTTGCACTCAGTCCTTGATTTTCAGAGCTAACCTTGATTCAGGGAAGTGATGAAGGTTGCCCTGGCCTCCCCTGAGGGTCACTGACATATCTCACACCGACAGAACGCGAGAGCCTGTGGGGTGCTTTGATTTATTACCAGCCTAATTAGGTCACCTGAGGCCAAGATTCATTTGACAGGAAGCAGAATCAAAACTGCATCTTTCACCAGCTTCCATCCCTGGCACCTCCCCTCCCCTCCCGTACCCTCCACCAGCCATGCTAATAATACACATTAGCTCGTGGTGGCTTGGCCTTTTCTGACGATGTTTATAATATATGGAGATCTCCTCCATACATATGGAAACCTATGCTAATTGGAGTCTAAAGCTGCACAATTACAGCAGTAAAGCTGGTGGCGGAGGCTGTGCTACAAATCACTGTAGTGCAGCAACAGTAATGACCCTCGCTGTGGGGGAGTGAGTGTGATGTAGCTGGGTAAAGACAGTGTATACGGTGGAGCATATGGAGGAACCAGTGCCCTGACTGTACCCTCAATGGGAGGAACCCTGCTTGTTGCACGAAGAGTGGCATCAGTTTAAGAACAGACAGAGAAAAGAAGAAAGAAAACACGTGATGCACCATCTAATTTATGCTGCTGATCTGTGAGTGTGTGCGTGATTTCATTTGTTATTCAAGTGGCGTGAGGAGTGTGTGTGCGTGGAAAACAGAAAAGCCAGAGACAGAGGGAGCTATTCTGTGAACGCAGTGCACAAAACTGCACAAGGCTCGGATGCAAATGACGTAATCTTATTCTGTGTGTACATATATAGTATGTGGATGTATTTTCTCTAGTTTTAAATGGATGAGCTTTATATCTGTGTGTGTGTGTGTGATTCAATAAGGGGATTCAGCCCTCGCAGCAGCAGCAGCAGCGGGTCCTTCCTGCTCAGCGATGAAGCTCAAGCCGATCTTATCACTGCTGCCACCGAGAGTCATCAATAACCCTGCCAGAGGCTGAGAGTGTGACTGTGTTTCCACCACATGGACACCTGCCCTTCATTCCCTAGCAACCAACAGGAAGAGGTGTGTTTGTGTGTGACATCCGGGTATACAATTTGTACATTTGTAGCCTCAGTAGGAGTCCTTGATTTTGCTGCGAGCCACAATGAGCAACTGCTGTGCTGCATCCCTGTGATATAGAGGATTCTGTCTGTAATTATTATCTATCAAACAAGGATTTAAAGCTGCGCTAGGCAACTTTCCATGTTGGCAGCTCGTAGCGAGAAGCAACTGCATGAGCTATTTCCACTTGAATACCCCGAAGATGTATAATATGATGTCAATTTGCACACTTATGTTACCCGCCCTGGTCGGTCTGTCACTGCTTTAAAGGGACTAAAGATCCAGCATTGGTGAGTCCCAATAAGTCCTCCAACCTGAGTGACCATACAGATAATTCGTCCCTACCCCATAATACAACCCACAAGAGCATCTCCTGAAACAACGTCCCTACAGCGGCAGATATACCAGACCTTTGTTGCCATGGTTACAATAATAAGCACGTGGTTAAGGTTATCAGACAGCCACGGTTTGGTTAGCTATGCACACGGTACATACCAAAGGAAGATAAGGCTGGAACCTGACAACATTATTTTACTCGCAATTTATACCTGATGAGTTTCTGCCACATTCTGCTGTCACCTGTCCAACAGAGCAGGCGTGCTTCAATTCTAAACAATGCAGCTGGCGAAACCGGACACGCAGCAGCACAAGCTTCAGTTATTTGTTCATAGCAGCTATTTCAGTTTCTCTAACCAGTGCTGTTGGTTATTGTGCTGCGAGCTCAGTAAAATGCATCTGAAAACTCGCAGGAGTCGCAGCTGTTGACATTGCACCACTGAGGTGCTGCTTTTGCTGTGAATATTCAGACAACGTGTAAATGTTACTTTCTTCAAAATGTCTCCTTCTGGAACCAAACTTCAACAACTATTCACAGCAACCAAGATTAGCCTCATTTCTCTGCAGGCAGCTGATTCCAAAAACAATTAGGTAACTTCCTATCTGGCATGAAAGTCTTTTAACCATAATTAGCCACTTCAGTTAATACTCAAAACATTAGAGAGAGGACGGATAACACAGGCCAGTGCTGTCCAGTGCTCATCAGAACAAATGAATGGACAGAGACTTCCATTATAGCTTCATTATAGGAAACAAGAGTCCTGAAATATAGAGGATTTTCAAATCTCTATAAAAATGTGACAAACATATGTTTGAGAGATGCAAATGTCTCTACAACGTGGCATAAATATGGCGACAAAGCCTGACTCTCCCAAGTGTCAAACTCCCCTGAGGTGCCAACCAACAGCGTGTGCGGCTGGAACAAAGCCGGAGAAAAGAGGCAAATCACTTCTTTCAAAGTCCCCCTCAGGGACTGGTGACTTGGATGATACAGTTAAAAAAAAAAAAAGAGACCACTGAGGAGCTACCAAAGCCTCTTTGCTGCCACAACACACTTCCCACTGTAGTTCCCTCTAGTCACCTCATTTCTCTTCTTCCTGTTTCACCAGTGCTCACCTCATTTTCTCTTTCCCATCCTACCATTCCTTTAATCACTGGCGTCTGACTCCCTCTTCCTTTGCTCTCGCGCGGGCCCAGGTGGGCGAACATCGCTCACTTCTCCCGCGGGGTAAATGAGACACATGGACACCCACTGCAGGCGGTGCAGAAGCCACAGGAGAGTGTGACAGAAGCTTTAGATGCCAGCTTATCAACTTCCAGTCTTTTTCCAATAAATCCCAGAGAAAGTAAGAAACACCAAACATAATCACTGTCTGAAAAAAAGACTGGCAAAGTAGATGGGAGGAGAAGAGACAAAAGCCCTCTGACTGCACTTGTTTGACCATATAATTCTACTTTGCCATTAGTTGCCCAGAGAAGGCAACAAGAGAGGAAACAACTAACTGGTTGGCTTCCCTATGCATTTTTTAATGGCCATTTACAGGGTTGTGAAATTTGGCACAGAAACACAGTGTGGATCCTGCCTTTGTTCCAGAAGCCTGTGGCCATATTTGAGCAATAATTTCAGGCTGCAAAAACCACTTCAGATTATGGTTTTGTGCATGTCAGCCTCACTGCTTTGACAGGCAATTGTGTTCAATTTGTGAGTATGCCTTTGTCTGACTTTCAAGAGTTGCTGTCTACGTACATGAGAGGAAATTCAAATATTTTTATTTCTCTTCCAAAATTAGCGCAGCTGAGAATGAAACATGCCGGACAGAGTAATCTTTAAGTGAAATTAGAATACAAATATAATAATGATCCACTATACCTACAGCACTGGAGGGATTCATGTTAAAGTCTTTCATGCAATCTGTTGAGTTCAAGATCTACACTTTAACTGGATTTACTTTAGCATTTGGCCACGCTGTAATTGATTTATACTGGACAAAACATGGACAAAATGTCCAGGTTTGTAGAATGAATCATTATTCTGCCTATCAAACTCCACCACCTGAATTTCCATGTATGAAGACAGATTAAGGTATCATTGAATCAATATTAATGTCCTTAGTTCAAACTCCAAACATTACCATTAGTAATGTTTGACGTTCCTCGTCTGACTCTTGGCCCTTCGTTGAAATAGATTTTCCATCCTCTCGCTCCAACGTCCCATTTTTCAAATTAACGACGTGACACCCCCATAGTTTAATCTAATAAGAATGAATCAGTTGATTGATACGGTGCTGTCAGGAAGAGGACTTCTAATGTGACAGAGACGATAGCTAATTCAATATAGCAGCCCTGCAGTACTCAGTGGCAAGAGGCTGGATGAGCTACGAAGATGTTGAGTGTTTTTGTTTGAAAGCTCGTGTGTGTTCATCTGGGGGTAACTCTGCGCTCGATGGGTGACTTTGGGGGACATCTGACTTTGCACTGTCCTTTGTGGCGTCTGTAGCTGTCAGGGAAAACGACAGGCGCTTATCTCCCCCCGTCTGCTGGCTTATCTACTACTCACCTACATATCAATGGGAAATCAATGGGAAGCCTTCAGTGCACCGTCAATATAACAAATGACCAATTCAAACTAGCACTTACAGGGCTCCTGAAGGAAGCCCTCGCTCACAGGCACGAGATCCAAGGCTGAACAGCAACAAAACACTGCACTTTCAGTCCCCTCAGGTGCAAATGCACCTACAGGTCAAACTCCATATGATCCAATGTGACAAGGTGGGAAATGCTGCAGGGCATGGTGGACTGAGGTGGATGGACACAACCCTGAAGACAGCCTACGGGCTAAAGCCAAAATTTGTGTTATTGCCCTCTTGAGATTTCCAAACTGTGGAAAAAAGAGGCAAATAAGTGAAGTCTGTCCCTCAAAAAATGCTTCGGTGTGTTATTTCAAGCAACAAAACATGAGTGTATGACTAGAACATTGCTTAAGTTAATTTATTTTAACTGAACTAAGATAACCTGTCAGTTGTATAGTTACAGTGAAATAAAGCACCACTTAATTTCAATTTATTTATTCTAATTCTAACTCATGCATACGCTCTATTTTATTTTATCTCTAATTTATCGTTCTAATTACTCCCGTCATATAAAAAATGTGGCTTCATTCAGACATTTAGTTACTGTTTTCAGACAGACGCCACTGTCTGAGCAGCGTGCCAGCAAAGTGAGTCACAGCTTGAATTTGCTGTCCGAAGCACTTTCAGAGAAATGTCACAGACCCCAAAGGGCCAGCCAATTTCCAGGAACCTCTCCAGTGAAATCTTACCCTTCACTATATGTTTCCTACCCTCACACATCCCTCCGTCTCTACACCGCCACTCTCTGTATTTCTGTATTTCACCGGCCGATTTTCTTTCTTTTAAAGTTTTTCGGCTAGAGGAGCTGTCAGAAATTGCTCGTTCGATCCGTCGCCCTTGTTTGCCGCAGAAACATTCCTCATATCATTCTTCCTTTAAATGTGTCAGACTCACAAAGTCAGGCCCCATCGCAATTGACCTTCCATGTCTCCGGGAAGAGAAAAGCAGAAAGCTGGGCGAGAGGACGACACTCCAGCAGAGAGTTCAATCAATACAATACCTGGGGATCAGAAAATGGTGAGTGGCTTCATCCCCCATTGCAGAGGTGATCTTAAAACCCTCACTGCCTCTTCAGGAGCGTTTATTTTACAAGCAGGGCATCAAGAAACTTTTGACAAAACTGTGTCCATAACACATCTATTATGGACCAAGTAGCCAGCAGCAAAATAATTATTATCTCAATGACGACTATTTTTTTGAAGTAACAGCAAAGTGAACCAGAGCTTGAATCTGGCCCCTGTGCTCACCTCTGGGCAGCTGATGTATCTGCACTTAAAAACGCACATATGATGAACCGGTGGAACATTTTACTGTCTGTCCCAGTGGGATCATTGCATCAATTTCTGGGTATGTGTTCACTTGTTTACAGTCAACTGACCTTTAAGGAATTCAGCTGAGGCTCAGTAAGAGAATCAGCTGAATGTGAGACTTACAATGGTCGTTTTGTTTAAGAATAGCTCAACAGGACACACGGTGCGTGCTAAGCTCACATTGGCCAACTCAGGAGCCAAATTTATGATTGTTCATTAATTACAGGATTGTTTCTTAACCCTCCAGGATATTCTGCTGCCACATGACTTAGAAGTGATACTGGGAATATCAACCTGATCTAGAATTATTTTAAACAACAACAAGTGACTACAAAATCACAAGGACAAGGAGGGTGTAGAACGCATTTGTCTCACGGATATTTCCATCACGGCAGAACAACCTTCGCTCTCAGGAACACGAGTGACTGCCAAGCTAGCTCTCATCCATCCCTCCCCTCCCATCCAATGTCAGCATCATATGAACAATCAGAAGCCTTTATGAGAAAACACTTGAGTTTGATGCATCTGCCGGCACATGATAAAGACATGGCAAACTCAGTGACATATGAGCTCTGAAGAAAACGAAGATAAAAAAAAGCGCTGATGGAAGTGCGAGGGAGGAGAGCGCTGTGGTTACGGCACTTCCTCAAATGACCCCCCCAATACTTAAAAACAAAAAGGGGCTTTTAATATATCTGCAGCCAGTTTAAGCTTGGATGATAGCACGTGGCAGTAAAAAAAGCACTTAGTGCAGTAATGTGCGATCTTTGAGGATAAAAGGTAACCTCTCTAACTCCTGGGGATGGAAATTACAGTGTGGACAATAAATTCTGGGCCGGTACCATCCACTATTAGACCGACTGTGTTTGAGTGAGGAATGGCACAATAGAAATGTGAGTGTCGACCATAAATTTACAAAAGCTACTTCAAAAAACAAGCTCCTCAGTGGAAGTGGTGCAAACATTATGTTTTGGTAAGAATTTATTTCTCTGCTGGTTTAAGGTATGACTGATTGAGGTCATGTTATTTATGTGCTTGGAGTCGACTGAAATCTGTGAGATTATAGTCTTTGCTGTTGTTTGTAAATGATCTAACAGCTTTTTCATCTCCTCTCTAGTCGTTTCCTCGTGTGCACCTAAAACACTGATATCAGGCGCCCAAAAAATACCTCCAGAACAGCTTGCAGTCCATCCAACCGTACTGCCAAATGAGAGCTGGTGGCGGACTAAGTGATTGCTGCTGCTGTTAACTGGGGGTGTGCTGCATGAGTGCAGCAAAGGGAATGTGATCATTCTCAGGACCACAAATCACTGACAGAGACTTTTGGAAAACTAATTAGATCACTGGAAAAACATGGACATAAAGTGAGAGAGAGAAGAAGAGAGAGGCTGCAGTGGAAGTGACTATAACAAACTTATGACCCTGCAGATTCTATTTGTTTTTATAAATAACATTCAGCTGACCATCTACTGACGTTACCAGTTATAGGTATATTTCTGGATACTGAAGTTTTCTTTTTTCTTGTCTTGTTGCAATCTTCAGGAGCCAACATGCAGGTTTCCTAATTCAGCTTTAACTTTAAATTGAGTTCAACTGCTAAGCTGTTGACTGAAATGTAAATAAAGTGCAGAATGGCAGAGGAGGCTGCACGCTTTGATAAGTGGAAAGACTCATTACTTTGAATTTATGTTACATTAAGAATATCACAATAAAATGCAAATTGTGTGTGCAGGGCTGTTACCAGGATTTTCAAGTGACATTTGACATTTATGCGTTCATTCAGCTGTTCATTTACATTTTGTCTCCATATAATGACAATGTAAAGAACATTTGTCTTTTTCACGCTATAATCCCGGAGAAAAATACTGAATGACTCTGAATTTCGTTTTTACTTTTACAATGCTGCAGTCACTGGATTCAATTTTGAATATACTGTGCCAAAAAACATCACAATTTTAGTCAACCCCATCAGGTGCAATTTGTGTATAATTGTAGAATTTAATGGGAGTTCATTAAATTCATTACTGAGTCAGAACATAGAGTCAGGTTGTATAGATCTTAAATCAGTTTCTGGACCTCTGGTACGCCGTGAATGTGCCTGCTTTCATTAGTAATGACAAGATTTTTTTTTCAGGGTATTAGATTGAAATTCTCACAAAGTTCTGGGAGAACTTGGTGAGAAAACAAACTTTCTTTTCTTCCTCATTTCCTTAGTGTCTGCACTGAGATACCACGATACTGTCACCAGCTAAAGTCTCCGTCTGCCATTCAACATGCAAATGGATCCAGAACTGTTGCCGAAACTGCAGACTAACAAACAGTATCCAAAACACTTCATACCATTCAGCGATAATAGAAAAGAAACAACAAACACTGCTGACAGTGAATTCACCAAACCTCACTATAATTTGTTCAAAGTTGTGGCAGAAGAAAAAAGAATTAATCGTGTTGATAAACACAATGTAAAGCTGCTGCTTCAAATACCATCACGAGCTGGTCCTTGATAGAAAATGCATGAGCTTATTTCTGTCACAAAATCCCCCCAAAAAATCTCTCCACTTTTCACTTCCCCTTCACCCCCTGAAACTGTGAAAGCAGTCTCTGAGCAGCCTGCTGATTTTTTTTCATAGGCGATAAAAATTCATTACATGTGAGATCGCTGCCACAACACATGCATACACCAGAAATGTCATGCGCTTCAATCAAACGCCCCCCCAGTCACAGCTTCAGCAGCACCACAGCTGTCGGTGATGAATTGCTTTGTGCATGCATTTGCAATGTCCCCGCACCTTCATAACAGGATACACACATCTGTCATATCTGAACACGAACAACAACCTCTCTTCTTTACAGCCATATGTGACATACAACCGGCTGTGCAGGTTGCTCTAAAATGCTGATAGCCATTTGGTTAGTGCTAAGACAAAGACAAACAATGGCTAGAGGACTATGTGTGTGTGTTTAAATGACAAAGAGTATGGCTGACTTACCTATGTAGAGAATCCACATGGGGAGGAAAGCATGAAACAGAGAGAGGAGAGAGAAAGAGATCATTAGTTCAATGATCAGATATAAAATATGCTCTACAAAGTGTTATTAGAAAACTGTGTGATACACTTTGATCTAAAACTGTTGTTGGAGGTCCCACAGCTTCAGCTTTCACACAGAGGAATCAGCTTTGTGTACACGCCCCCCCTTCCCTTCCATACCTGTCCTCTCCTCCCCCTCTTGGGTGTTGAGGTACTCCTTAATGATTTTTACTCCACTAGTCAAGAACAAATTAGCATCTTTGCTAGCGCTCCCACAGTCAGGCCGCTCAACTGGGAATCATCAGTGGGAAAAAAAAAATGCGCTCGGAAAGTTTACTTTTCCCCGAGTCGTGATCGATGGAGGGGAGAGGAGGAGAGGTAACAGAGGGGGAGGGCTCCGGGGGGAAATAGGCTACGGCACAAGTGGTAATTAGTAAACTCATAAAATAAAGCAAGCAAGGCATCATAATGATTGCCGATATACTTCTGATGTCCTTGTTGTGTTGTTTGGCAGATGCTGAGGGAAACTAAAGATGATGTATACAGAAAGAGATGAAAGGATCTCTTAACATTTTATGCTGCTTTATACTTCTACATCAACACTTATGGTTACTAGTTACTTGTTGCTTTAAAAACATATAATATACTTTTATGATATGATGATAAGTGCTTTTACTCTTTTTTTTTTTTTTTTCTTATCTGGATCTGAGTACTTCTTCTACCACTATAACAACAAAAATGATCCTGGGGTCACATGTCCTTTCATACATGTTATATTATCCTTCAGGTGACTATGTAAACAAAGTAAAAGAGTAAAAACAGGATAAAAACAGTCAAAAGACACAAAGATGCCAGCTGCTGGGTTTAGCCCTGTGCTTTCCTGTCACTTGTGTGAAAATACAAGCTAAACCTGTAACAGCAGATGTTCCAAGAGGTGCCTTCCTCTGCCTGATGAAACCAATATCATTTTTTTGCACCCTTGTTTAACAGAGGGAAAGTAAGCTGAGCATATATGATCATCAGCAACACCTTTGGTCCACATTCACAAAGTTATTCACAACACTAATGACATCTGTGTGTAACTGGTAAAATGAGCATGTTAGACAGAGAAGGATAGAGAATAATAGATGTAAAGTCTCCAGCGGATCAAACATGACACCTTCAGCTGCCACCTGTGTCCATGTCTCTTTTTTTCTTGGCCATGACACAGCCACCGACTCCCTCCAGTCATCCCTGCTACTTCCGCTGTGATGGCTGTCATTTGTCTTTCACCTGTCACTCGTGTCTGGTGATTTGATGGGCCTCCGCCTGAGGTAACAAGGACTAGAAACCAAGTGCTGTGGCAGGACAGAAGCTAGAATCTTCCTGCAGTGGTGGAACAGTCCTAAAGCCAAACTGCAGTGCTAAAATGCCTGCAGACTATTACCTCCACCACGGCTACAGGCCGCTGGATTCTGATATTTACAGCAGTACTCTGTCAATTTGCCACTGGGTGCAATTTTCCCATTTATTTTCCATCATGGCAATCATTTCTGACCAGTATCTTGTCAATGGGTTCACTACGGCAATTTACAGTGCATGCCCACAGCTCTCAAATACCATCTGGGAAAGCAAATGGACACTCAGAAGAAGTCAGCTCCAAAAACGCAACTGCTCTCCATCAACACATTGATTCTCAGTGTGAAGGTTGACATTCAGGCTTGTTTTTTGTTTTTTTAAATCTGATCGTTTGCCATCCCTCTGATCCTAATGCTCAGCTTATTTTGACATGTGCAGGGAACAGTGTATGATACTGTGCATTCACGCACATTGAATCAAGTTTAACCATGGAAGCACCCTCGCACGTCAGTTCATGTCCTCACAACTTTCACTTTAGCTGTTAAGATAATTTAATCTAGACGGTGGAGGTGGTGGACCGACCGATCACCTGACCAATGTTGCTATCCACAGAAAAAAGCATAAAACAGAAACCCATCCAAAAAGGGAAAGAAAGCCGAGGATAATTAGATCTCATCCACTAAGAGGGTGAGCTGAACATATCCATCCAGAGACAGAGCCCAGCAGTGGGAGCAGCAGCATGATGCTGCTCCAATTAACCAAAAACAGTGACTGACAAAAGGAGTAATACCTGTTATTTCACACCCTCTGTCTCTGTCTCTCAGTCGCCCTGTGATGAGTATGGCAAGCCATGTGATCAGAGCTGGCACTGAATCCATTCAGGTCCAAATGGGTTTTAGACAAATTGACACACAGACCAGAGACACTGTGAGATTTACCGTCAGCAGATAAGGTTTCTGTTACTATAAATGAACTAATTACAGACAAATAACATCATTTACACTTAACTGTGCATTCAAAAGTTTTCTTGTGCGTAGTTTTATTTTTTTTTTTAGAAAGCGCCAATAAAACTGCATTCAGTCTTAAAGTGAAGTGGGCCTGAGATAACTGCAGGTTACAGGGTGCCCGCCATCACTAATCGCTTTAGAAACACCACAGGGTATCTCAATTCATCTGAGCTGTGAAAGCGGAGGTCAGATGAAGAACAATAATCAGAGGAGGTTCTGGTATTCAAACCTCTTTCCTTCGCTAATGGGCCACAGAACACATTATCCTTCACCCATCTGCCGTATTTTCTTACCTTCCCAAGTGCATTGAGGGGGTATTAAGGGAAAGCAACTGCTAACCAAACTTTTGAGGACATTGACGTCTTCCTAAGGGGGCATTAAAGGTAACCTGAGACAACAGCTCATTCCATCACAAACCAGCAATCTGAGTATTTAGGTTCTGTGAGCTGCTATTGATCGAGGCAGATAATTGGGTCCGTAATGGAAACAATGCTGCAGGTAAAGCTCCACAGAGACCTTGCGGAGGATTCAAATATGATGAAGTGCCGAGCTGATTGTGCCTTGTTGAGAAGCTGTCAATGTGTCATTTCACATTTTCTCCCCTTCCATCTTCACTCCGCCCTCTCCTGCACCCGCCTCCTCCCCCCTGCGTCAGAATACAGCATGTGTTTGATGGCATCTCATTATGTCAAAATCTAATGAAAGCTACTTATCATTACTACAATATTATCAAAATAATGAACAAGGGTTATAATTATTTGAAGGATCTAACAATAATCAGACAAACAATGGATGTGAGACTGCATGATTATGTCAGAAATGCTCATCTTGATTACTCTCCTAAATATCATGATCACAGCTATTAATCACTCGTCATTTAACTCGGTCTCAAGGACACAATGATTTCATTATTTTACAGCTGCCATACCTTAATATTCCTCACTGCAGTCTGAAGCTGGGATCTGTTGTTGCCGACCCAGTTTAATGATTGATTACACCAGTAATAATTCCAGGAGGTGATGCATTTGTGGACACTGCGGTCGCCTGATTGTACAGCCAATGTGTGCATCGCTGATTTGTTTATTTGCCTCTCAAAGGTTTGTGCAATCCAAGTTCCTTGGTCAATCAAGTAAGAGCACATCCCTGGAAGATTACTATAGATTTCTGTAACATGAACAATTGAGTTCTGCTCTGCACCGTGTGATGGTGGAGGATAAAATCAGTGTTGTCGTGACAACTTTCCAGAATTGTTAAATCCTGTCTGATAACACTTTAAACCAATTGATCTATTTATTACTCAAACTGGCACTGTCAAGGATCACATTTCACCATCACCATATCTCAAGTAACACGCCCACGTCAGTGCAGCCTCCTGTATAAATACACTGCCATTTTCAATCTGAATAAACGAGGTTAGGAGTAAACTGTACGTTTAATAGCCCTGAGAGGCAATTTGGCTCACACACAGCAAAGCACAGCAGTGCAAACAACACAATACAACAAAGCACACAAATTTTAACCAATTTTTTTTTTTTAAATATATAATGTAACGTTTCCATCAATGAAATTAAACATAGAATTAACAGCAACGTTGCATGCTGTCAAAATAATCTGACAGTTATGTAATTAAATCTACTTATGAGTTTTATGTGCTTTTTTTTTAGTGGTTCTCAAACAGCAACTACAAAATGTTGTTTTCATCTCTAATGTGTTTTTCTGTTTGTGGACTGAAAGAAAATCATTACTTCTTACAATTACTTCTTTATTACTTCAGGGCAAAGCTACAACCTTATTGTTATCTTTATCTCATTTAAACACAACTGCATCTTAAAAATGTCTAAATGAGAGATGTTGAGCCACTCAATGTTTTCATGCTGAGATTCTCAACTGGTCTTTTCTCACTGTTGCATTTCTCCAAATATTCCTCTTTAATTCCTCTGAAGTTCACCACAGTGTTTCTGAACTGTAATTCTGAAGTCATGATGGTGCACGTGGCACATTTAGAGCTGGTTCAGTCGTGTGAAATGGAAGCAGTTGGTATACAAAGCACTGCAAGACTGCCAAAGCACGTTATACGCTTTCAATTGTGGAAACATAAAATTACTGTATATGTTATCTGCGACTGATTGTTCAGGCTTAGCAATTAGATTTAAACTGCAGGACAAAGAGTCGATTCAAGTTACACATCTGCACAATCCCTGGCAACTTTCTCCTCAAAGTACACACACAAAGAGGGGTCACCTATTAAGACTCTCTTGACACTATAGGAGATCAGGTTTACATTTCAGGATAATGTTAACATCAGCCAAGGGCGAGTCATGGCCTTTCGGAGTCAAATTTGTGTTTCACAGAGAAGCAGTTCAGCTCTTTTTATAATGGGGGCTCTGTGTCCTTGATAACTACAGTAGGACTCAGCTAAGTATGATTCAGTATCCCTGAGGGCAAAGTAGCAGCTGATACAGAGAATGACAACACAAGAAAACAGAGACGGAGGAGAAGAAGAAGACAAAAAGCTCAGTGGGGGTTTTGAATCTGAGAGAAAAAATGGATTTAGCAGTGATGGATGGCGACGTGGTGGTGAATGTGAATATCTGAAGGTGAGCAGAAAGCAAATATTATTTTGGAGAAAGTAGGATCTGAGAGAGAAGGGTCTGCATCACTATTTGTAAATGACAGAAGAGAAGAGAAGAGAAGAGAGGTTCAGGGGAAAAACAGGCAGAGGTGATTTCTCAGTCCTTCCACGTTCACAGTGACGTGCCACAGACACCCATCAAGGAGTTCGTTGACAGAATGCATTAAGTATTAACATGTTGCTGCGGTGCAATAAGACTTCTCCAAGGGCCTCTACACTACATGCTAATTTCATTAGTGCTGGTATGCAAGAGAGACATCTTTGTATGCAAATGAGGTAGCTCAGTATAAGTAAATTACAGCTTGTGCCTGCCAAGTGTGTGATTATGGATGTGGGGTGTTTGTGCTGTAACACTTATCCAAATGTGTAAAGCCCCTTTGAGTTGAATCCTACAGTGAAACTCTAAAGGAACGCTCAGGATTTTCAGACGACTACGAAATGTAGTGTTTTGCAAAGAAAATGAGATATCTATATCCGTTACTGTGGGGAAGAAAAGAGAAGTTCAGGGATGTTTTTTGGGAAAAAGCCTAAACAAATAAATAAATAAAATCCACCATGGTATTAAACTGAAAGACATCACTGTTTAAGTAATGTATGAATATCACAAACATTTCTTTACAAAAATGCACAAACTGCAGTAGTTAGAATGAAACCTTCAATTCTTAATTAGTTTAAACTTTGCACTCATAGAAGCTCGGGCTGTTAATCAATCAACCACAGCAATTACCCTCTTGGATTAGATTAGATAACTCTGTGAACCCCCAGATGGGAAACTCGTTTGTTCACCCATGCACTGCGACAAATAACAAAAGGTGCAGAAGACAGAAAGGTCACAGCAGACAGCGTATGAAAGATAGTGTCACAACAATAGTAACACGAACCCACAAACTAATCTATTCCAAGAGAACATGAATGTAGCTCAGGTTAAGTAAAAAACAAACAAACCAGAGGAGAAGCACCTAAAAAAGAGGCTAATAAAACATACATAGCACTGGCCATAAGCAAATTTCACTTCAAGGTGGTACTGCAGTGCTTCATTGAAATAAAAGTCTAGTGTTCACACACAGTATAGTGAAGAAGCGAGAGGCAAACTGGTGACAAATGAGTCTCACAAATGTAAACACTCGTAAAAGGCGAGAGAAACTAATGCACACCAAACTGTGTGAAACTATCTGAGGGTTATTTTAACATGTTCATCCATCATTCAGCCATCCTTAGTCACTCATTCATCCCCTCTGAATCAATCCCTCATAGGCAAAAACTCTCTCCCACATACTCTTCCTCTTACTTACTGCCAATTTTCCAATATATGTCAAGTGGGATTTGACTGACTTCACTCCCAGCTGCGATGGCTATATTTAATAAATAGCAATCTGTCCTTCTGTTTGCAGAGTGTGTGCTAAGTGGGAGTTGTTAGTGTACTGTAAAAAAGTGTTAAGAAGCCATGTCATCCTTAAAAACTTGTGAGGAAAAGTTCCAAGGGAGTGAAATCTTTTTTTTAAAATTGAAAGTTAGACACGTTATTTGTCTATGTTTTGGAAACCTGATTTCATCCATAAACATTATTGTTTTTGTAGCAGCTGAAGTATTGAAAAAAGAATGAAAGACTTTCAGCAAATTAAGGTTGGGATCAACAGAAAAGGCAGCATGCGGTACACTGAACACAATACAGCTATGTGAGACTGTCCTGTAAAAAATGCCCCAAAGGTTGTCTGTGCAAGGAGCTTATTACGACCTATAATTACATTTTATTGTCAGAAGACCTCTAATGGCTGCAGTAATTATGATGGGAGCCAAAGAAGAAGTCAGGGTACGCAGAATAAACGACAAAGTCCACATTTAGAGGAGGTCAGGGAACTGTGGTACGAAGACGGGTTGGATCCACCAACATTTCTCTGGTTGCTAAATACCACCAATCATCACAACATATTCACAAGGACAATAAAAGAGCTCAATAAAAGAGCATTGGATGTGGCAGAAGTAGAAATCTGCCGGTCATGGTCTGAAAACATCTGACTGCAAGTTTTTCCTCCTCCTCCACCTGAAGGTCACTGCCTGGTCCAGCAGAGCTACACAGAGAGGCCCCAGTGGGACGAGGCTGTTTTCAAGGCAAGTCAGGTCTGCAAATACAATGCTGTAGGTGAGTGGTCACCAAGGTCTCATTTCAGTCCACTATGTCCTCCATGTTGCCAACACAAGCTCATATAATATTTATTGTGTATATATTGTCTGTCTGGCTCATTATATTTGTAATGTTCTTGTTTGTTCAGTCTCAGATTCTTTAGTAACTAGACCACATCTTCTTTCAGTGACAGTCAAAGGACCTGGACAGTCAAATGGGGAATAAAACTCCAGTGCACACTGGACTCTAAACCAAACAGGTGCTCTACTTCTGCTAGATGTGGAAGAGCTAATTGTACGCAAACACACTACCCGTAAGAACTTGTTCAGCCAATAGTAAATAGGGGAGGTGTAGCTGTTGCTTTCGGGGACTTACTGCCCTCTAATGTTCAAGAATCACTCATTTCTACTATAAAGATATATTTTTTCAGTGCAGCACTGTGCTCTGTTTGATGTTGGACTCAGGCAGCTTCCACCCGTGGGTGTATGGGGATATGATCAAAGGTAAGATTTTGATATTTTCAGGCCCTGGCATTGCAGGAGGGGTAAGCCAGCTCTACAGTGACTTTTTTTTTCTCCAGGATTAGGATCTGTTCCCAGCATCAGCAGTGTCCCCATTCATCTGGATTTTGCGCAGACATTTTTTGGAAAGATCTCTTGAATGTACACATTCTGACTGAGTTATGAGAGGGTTTTCAGACACCCCTTTTTCTAAATATTCATTATTTTTGCCTTGAGTAGTCTTTTCTATTGTATGTTACCCGATGTTGGTTCTTCAATTGGGCCTTTTAAGAATCATTTCATAGCTAATTGAGAAAAGACGTCTTTTGTCAGAGGTTAGTCACTGTGCTGCTGAAAGTTTCAGGGCCTCGCTGAGAGACACTTCAGTTAAATCTTTTAAATGCCACAGGGCAGAAACAAAAGACAATCTGAGTTCTATCAAAATTAGACAAGGAGTGTCTGAGAGTTCATCTTTCACATCTGATTGTCTGGGTACATCAGCTATTTTTTGCTAAATGGCTGCCTGTTTACTATAAACTGTATTAAACTGTGTCTTATTGCAGCAGAAAATGACTTTTAGAATCATCAGCACATGTTATGTAGGTGAAAAATCCCTTAAAATCTATCAGTTCCTGTTGAAAAATGTAGGTATTTACACGTGAAACGGTGAAAAGGAGCCTTAACTGTGCCATAAATATCCTCCTTCCCACTCACTATTTTTTCCCAGATGCTCAAGTTTAACAGTGAGCCACATACTGTAGCGAAGAATTACACATTAGAGTGAAATGGATTAACCTACAATATCACTTAACTGAAAGTTTGTTTCCCTTGAGGTTTTCTCTTTCTACACTCGGAGGTGCTGCTGGGCTCTTTATCTAACTGTAGTTCTTCAAGGTAGCAGCTAGAACACTGTGAGAGAAGAAGCTATACTGAAGGCTTAAGTGGCGTTCATATTTTCGGGTGCATTTGAAGGTTGTGCCTCAGCACTTTCCCTGGCACGCTGTCATCATAGTTTCTTCCACGACCCAAATTTTTTTAAAAGTTTGAGTTCCTATTTCTGCACATTTAACATTAATATAACAATGTGTTAAGGAATCACAGCCTTCTCTTGGAATCTTCTTTATATTCCACTTTATGTACTGTAAATTCCATGATTTGTTCAGCCACAGGAGCTGTGTGAAGTCTTCGCTCCCTCCTGCTGCTCTCACATCCTCTCTGTCTTCAGTCTGCAGTCAGACTTATTTTCCCTCATTCATTCTGAGTTTTCTGGTGCAGAACAGATCGCGCCATAAGGGGAAACTTTTACACTGTCAAAAAAAAAAAAAAACGCGGCGCCTGCAAGTAACATTTGTGCAATTGTCATCTATCTGATGGAGAGCATTGATTCAGATCTGACTAATTTGCCTTTAATAACCTAATTTTATCACCAGTGAAACGACGAGGTGTAAATGAGAGACACTGCCTGTCTCTCACACTTGTTTAATTATTATATTTATTGTATGATTTAATTATACTGAAGCCCTTCTGAGTTCCTAATTTTCCTTGTCGCAGTTCTGACTTAATTGCTTGGAGTTAGTTTTGTGTGACTTTGTAAACAGAAAGCTCTGAGCATTGTGAGATCTCTGATGTGAATCCTGCCGTTTTGGATAGTGTTTCGCGGATGGAAAGAAAAACAGACAACAATGAGTCAGGTGTGAGTCCAACACTCGGCCTCACTAGGCCTCAGATTGTGAAGCCTGTATGCTGAGTGTGAAAATCCTCCCCCACCCTCACACCACCAGCTGGGTGTAGAAACAGACTGAAAGCAGAGGGCTCAGTGGAAACATGCTCATAACCTGGAGGTCAGTGAGGTAGAGGCAAACTTTAACTAGTTTCCTCATGGGAATCATTAAAGTCTAATTTAATCTCATTTATGTACAACCAGTGTCTGAATTAAACACCTGCCAAGCACCAAATGCCCAGAACATTTCTCTTAGTGGATAAATCAATAAGGGCAACAGTGATTTACTGTCCAGAAACATTTCAACACCTTGTTTATATCAAGCTTGTAGTTTTGCCTCTTTTAAGATGGCTACTATAACTCACTGTACTGTACGTGAGCCAGTCATATCAGAGTGAAGTACTGACCGCATCAGCCTGCCTGCATGAATGGATGCTGGTTAAAACTTTCTCTGCAGAGCAGAAAAGTTTGCAAAAGTTGAGAAAACAATCATGATGCAGAAAGCAATACCTTCTGGCTTTAGGCAATAAGAAAATCTTCACAAATCGATCATCACAAAGGAAAAAAGTACCGTAAATAAACTAACTATAAATAAATACGAAGACAAACAACTAAAAACTAAAAATGCCTGGTGTTTACCATTCAAGAGCCGACCTGCCTCAGGGACTGTAAATCTCCTAAACTGCTCAGTTTTAAAACAGAGTTGTCTGAAGCTGATCCCAGAGGGCATTTCCTCAAAGAGGGGAGCTGCTGGGTGAGAATCATCTCTAACAATGGACAAGGCTTTTTGGTGAAGCCCAACTTAACAATTTGAAGGGAGTGATGGGGAGGAAGTGGCCAGTAATTTTACTGTCCTCTCTAATGCTTTCGTTTCAGCAGCAGTCAGAATACCAAATCAAACTGGGTGAAATTTCCTGCGCTTCCACAAAAAATACAAACTCAGATGAGCCAGTTTGGCAATTTTGTGAACGCTGCTTTCCCATTTCGGATTTGCAGCGATTATGGTGCCAATAAATTTAAACTCTTTCATGTTTTAAGCTGAAGGTTACGATCACTGCACTAACTCACGAGATTGAACACCTCCCTCCTGTGTGCTGATACATCAGATTTTGTTACGAGCTCTATCACTGTGGTATCATCAGCAAGTTTTAATATTTTAACTGAGCCACTATGACTAGTACAATCATTTGTGTACGAATAATAAAGCAGTGGAGAAAGACAGCGGCCCTGCAGAGCCCTGACGTTAACTGTGAGTGATTTACAGTTACAGTTAACTGTTTTTACTGATCTATGGCTATGAGTTATAACCACGTCAGTAAAAAAAGTGATTATTGGGTACATTTCTGAAGGAAGATGATTATCCAGCACCTAAATTAAAAACATATATAAGGATTCTCGCTCCTCGCTCATTTCCTGTGCTCGCTAGAATGTCAGCTATCAAAATAAAAAACATAACTCTGAAAAAGGGAAAATGCCAAAAATTCAGTTTCCTGCTTTTCAAAAGAATAGCTGTGGGTTTCTTTAGTCAACAATGGATAGTAAACAGAATACATTCAGGTGTTAGACTGCTTTGTCAGACAAAACTGAATACGGAGACATCACATTAGGGTTGAAAATTGTGATGGTCACTTTTATTTATTTATTTTTTCCTTTTCTGATGCTTTCTGAGCTAAACAATTAGTGAGTTAATTAAGAAAATGAGCAGATTAATCAGTAACAAAAATAATTAGTTGCAGCACTTAGCCTGTGCAATAAGAAAAAACAAACAGTCTGGTGTGCTACAGGGCTTTTTTTTCACACAGTGGCAGTGTGTCCACAATCTAAATCTTTTTTTTTTTTTTAACCAAGTGAGCCAAAAAGTTTTGCCTGGACATCAGAACCAGGTGCCAAAGTGGTTAAGCCAAGATTTTTCTGCCTTTTGTAATATCAGAAGTCCAGTGAGGCAAATATTAAGGCCATACACCTGAACACCTCAAAGAAAATACCTGCTGTTAAAGCAGAACAAGATATCTGTGGGCCTTTTGCTGGTGGCAAGATAACAATGTAGAGAAAGAAACATCTCCCAACAATAGCTTTCTGTCATTGTACTGTTAACCTTAAGTAAATAAGACAATATTGAACTGAAACCATCAAACACTGTTTGAGGTCACAAAAGGACGCTCAATTGGCCCCGGAGCCCACTTTTGGATCCCCAGCGTTTGATTGCCTGTATATGTGCAGGAGAATATGTTATAAGAAAACAAATATAATACAATATCTGATTCTCCCGGTGTGCAGGAGAAAACACATCCTCCATCTCGACTGAAAGGATGGAAAATGACAAAGAAAAGCCAGAGAAAGAAATCAATCTTTTACTTTCCTGTGTAAGATGGAATTGGATTTTGACAAAAATAATGCTTTTAAAAAGAAAACATCCATAGACTTCACCTTCCGTGCTTGGGTTACTGCTGTGTTGGCAGCCAGTCAGCCTTTTTCCCGTCATCCATGGTATCAAACTACATGAGTGTAGTTCTAAAATTCACATATCCTCTTTAAAAACTCTTAACTATACAATGGTAAGAGTGTGTTACATAATGGAGTTTTCAGAAAACTTAAGAAACAGAAATGATGTGAAGTTTTTTAGAAGCACCTTTCTCAATGATATGCACACACACACACAGGCGGATTACAGTTTGAGTAATTCACGCTCACAATGGCAGTGGGGTGAAGCTCAGATTCCTCCCTTCCCTCGCTGCAGTTTGGGCTCACTTTGATCTGTCATTGACGCCTTATTCCTCCTGACTACCAGCCACAACTCTGAGAGGAGAGAAGCAGTTTTGGTGTCCTGAAAACAGGTTGACGGCTGAGTGTGAATTTGCTCGTGCCGCTAAATTTAATGACACCAGAGAAGTTTGTGAAGTCGCACAGCTCAACACAACCTCCGTGTGGGTGTGTGTGTGTCTGTGAGGCCTCCAGCTGTGTTCTCCGTGCGTGCATCCGAGCGTGTGATTCTCCAAGTCATCTTCGTGTGTGTCGTTTGCTTGCACCCTCTGGGACCTGGAGTACAGTGACTCCATCATCGATCGATTTCACTGGATGATTTGTCTTCATTAACGCTGAGCAGTATTAAAGCCATTCCTGCGGACGAGCGAGAGAAGAGAGCGGCCGAGGGACCGTGTGATTCGCTGCGCTGCGTGCCACCAAATGTGCCGATTCATCTCAAATGCAAAGACGGGTCAAAACGCTACTCGACGCCATATGGCTGTGCACCGACATTAAAGACGGCCATGTCTGTGCTTGTTTTGGATATTATTTCATTAATACCTGCTTCAAATCAAAGAGGGAAGTTAAAGCGCTTCAGATCTCTGTGGAGCATGTTCTTGGCTGGACCAACACAGCAGGGCCAGTCCTATACACGCCAATGCCTGTCTCTGACTGACTGAGAGATGAGGTTATACCAATTTACGGCTGACCAAGTGTTTGAGTTTCCCCTTTGGCCGCTGATCTTTCCAAATGAACTGGCACAAAACTTCTCTATCATGCCTTCACAGGTGACTTTCTGAATAAACTTTAGCTACTTTCCGTAGAAGAGAATCATCAGTTGGTCTCTGCCTCCACAGACACACCTCATTCAACTGACTGCACAGCAGCTGACACAGACGTTAAGGGGCCTCTAACTTTCTCTCTGAGAATACTTTCCACTGAAAGTAGTTGTTTACTCTTGTCTACATCCTCAGTGAACACTGAATTTATCATACTAACAAGTACAGTCTGCCAAAGCCTGATAAAGCTAAGCTACATATCCATTCATTCTACATGTCTGGTGCAAAAAAATCTGAAAGCAAAGTCCATATCAGAGTTGATTCGAGGGACCTGCAGCATCAGCCAGTCCTGAGAGTGGGTGTTACGCGTTCTCGCTCTCCAGCCAAGAGATGTCAAATATAAGGGCAATTTCTGAAGAAGCCCTTTATAAATAAATAAAAACAAATGCTGATCTCTCCTAATGGAAAGGGAAAGTGAACCCACTCTCTAATGCAGAATAGAGGGATGAGTGCCATAGAAGTCTCCAGTTATAAATCTAAGGGCTGAATGGTCGACAGCATTTAGGAGTGTGAGAGTGGATCATGATCGAACACTCAGACTGCTTCCACAATGTCCCGCCGACAAAACACAGTGAAGTGAGCCTTGTTTCTGCATTAACATCTGAGATTTATTGTTAATTTTTTCATGAGTGCATCAATATGGAGCTTAAAGGTGAATTTGTCATCAATCCAGACGCCTAATGATGCCTTTATAATGTGACTGTGCCATCTGAAGGACAGCATACATTTTGTTTTATCAGCACTTAATACAAGTGTGACAATGATCCTCCTCCCGCACACTGATCCAGAGTCTGCAGACCTGACAGACTGATTGAACTGATCTCTCAGACGAAGGGGCTCAGCAGCATCTCTGCTGTCCCCGTTTCCTCTCTTTGTTTTAGTGTAAATGTGTGAATAAATACACAAGTTAAACTGCAAAGAACATCTGCTTCCTGAGTCTGCGTCATCAATACATGGCCGGGCTAGCTAACACATGCAGAGCCTAATATAAGCCTGGAAATAATGGAAATGAGAACCAAGCAAAAACAGCCCTGGGCTCAGGTTCTGTTGATAAAAATAAAGATATAATGCTGCCAGTGTGCTCCATTAAACAGTTATGGTGTAAATACCGAACGGTTTATTAGAGGGGTCTTTATCTTATGCTTTCAGGAATTTACCTTCACCAACATTTAGTGATTACACATAAAATGCTGAACTCTGATTGCTCCAGCAGTCTCGGAGCATACTTTCTAGAAATTCCTTGAAATGTTCTCAGATCCATTTTGGCATCAGATGCTGTTGTCTCTTCTGAGCGTTGCTGCTGATGTGCTTTAAATTGCACAGTCAGAGCGTAAACCGCGGCCGACAATTGAATCACTGGCAATGATCAGCTACAATCAAGGCCGTTGTGGAGCTTTCATCCAAGTCATTCGAGATGAACTGATGAAAGTGGCTCTGACACTGAGTGGGCGCCGTGGACTCTCTTTGTCTCCATTCACAAACTCACAGTTTCGACCTCTGCTAACCTCAGACGCATACATGCTGCGTGTCTGAGTTTGTGGAGTGTTTATGGATGAAAGCAGAGGTCGCTGATTTATCATATCTCTGCCTTAATGCCTTGAGGATCGTGCTTCTCTCCCCACGCCCGTCGCTGATGGTGGCTGAGAGACACCTGTCCCGTCCTGACCTAGTCCATCAGCCTTGCAAGGGTGCCACTAGGGCAGACTGTCACTCCTAATCGTGCTAAGTGACAGTCAAAAGCAGCACACAGAGTCAACCACCGGAACCTATTAGAGGTCTTACAGCTCTCACATCAGGAACTGCTGAAAAATAGGCGAAATGCGTGCGCGAGAGGACGATGTGTGATGATGTGATTCATTTGGAGACGTGAGGAAGTGCAAAAATAAACGTGTGTGTGTGTGTGTGCTCATGTGCAAATTAGCAGGGAGGTTTGTGTAAAATGTCAGCAGGGGAGTGCAAGGTTCATGGGGAGTTCACGGCAAACGTCTCTCTCCCTCTCTCTCCCTGTCCTATCCATCCTGCACACACTTGACAGCAGGTTCTGCCTGGTTGCAAAGGGACCCCGACTCAATGTATCTGAATCAGTCACACTTGTCCCGTCTCATCTGCAGGGCACGGGGGCGGAGAAACAAGACGACGGGGGCGAAAAGACGGGCAGAAAGTCGGTGGGGGAGGGTGTGCTGTGGCACAGCTGGTTGTTGGCGTTTATTTTATCAGCTTGTTTTTATTTCACTGGTTGTCAAATTTATCTACCAGCTGTCAATTTTATGTTTTGTTTCTTTACTATATGCACAGTACACGGTGAACATAAACTCCATCAGGGAGTGTATAAAAAAATGTCTCAGACAGGTTGTGCCTCAGATTTTCTGTCTTCTTCGGACTAAGTTTTGTGAAAACTTGTACACAGCTTTTTTTTTTCCAAATCTCCTAAATCCTAATGGCTGCCTTTTCCAGTTAATATGGTATTTCTGAACAATTATCTTTGACAGAACGTACATAAATTCACAATCAGACCTTCATACAAGCTGTAGTTCTCACTTTTCCGTTCATAAGTTCTAAATAATTTATCTAAAATTACGTAGTAATGCTTAAATACTTCTTAAATTAGTCATGAATGTTAAATTGTACTCTCAGTCACAAACTATAAATGATTTATCAGGACATTTGTTGAACATGGCTTAAACAGAACAGAATTTGCAGCTTCTCGAGCTGAAACTGTGCTAACCTTTTTGCACTGTACTGCCTGTGAGATTTATCTTTGTATTTCTAAATGTGTTAACGAAGCTGCAGCTTTCTGACATCTGTAATTTACATTTAAGTACCAGTACAGGCACATGGTAGTTATACAGTTTTGCCTGTCAGGTGACAATAACTCTGCAGGAGTCTAACTTTATGTAACGTTCATATCACCTCACACACAACAGGAGAGCAACAGCAACAACACGCTCTGTCTAAAAATATCCTCCTTCACTTTTTGCACTTGTTATCACTTCCTCAACTTTGGATAGAGACTATCCAAATTTGGATAGCGCGACACGTCCTCTAAATTCTGTGCTTTGTAGGCTACAATATGGTTTTCAATTTAGAATCTTACACATTATTTATTTTATTGCCAAAGGACGTATCCAAACATTTAAAGCAACTACAGGGCCCTTTGTAAGAAAATAAATACTATCCACCAGCAGGCAAGTCATAGGTTAAATTCATGAGCTCATATACTCAGCAAACAAGCACATAAACCTTAATCTGAGGTTTTAATATCCAACCTCTTTAAGACAAACACTTACTTAGTCCAATCCCACTACACATGCTCTCAGCGTCTCAGGCTCCAATCTAAGGAAACCTAATGAGCAGGAGAGGATTACTGCTGGGTGGTTCATCAGTGATGTAGAAAATCGCCTGTGCCCTGCCTCTGCTCGTGGTCTTAAAGTCACCTTGGCCGTGCAGGCGTGTGACGCCCGGCTCCTTTACGCAGGCGTCACCTTGGCCTCGGAGCGTGCATGCCTCACCTCCTCACCAGTCATGTGACTGAAGGGCCTTTCAGACAAACGCTGGGGCTTAGGGGTAATAATATCCTACACATTATATCATGAGGGCACCTAGGCCATATGGCTACATGAACCTTGTTGGCTTGATTTATTACAGTGCCAGTGATTTCTTTCTGATGGATGGCTAATGGAGGCCGCTGGGCAGAGATGGAATTTCTCTTTGTTCAGTAGGGATGCTTTTTTATGTGTGTATGTGTGTGTGTTTGTGTGCAGTGTTATATATCTGCATTAGGGTGTGTCGCTCTACGGCATTCACCTGCTGTACAGTAAGCATGCATCACTCACGCTTTGATGATTTGCACGTCCGACTGTTTACCATCTTGTGCGCTATTGCGTGACTAACAAGGATTTTCCGCTGTACATTTATAGCAGCCACAGGCCTGTCAGAGCTCCACCGAGGCTCTGATGTATCTGTCCTCTCACCAAACTCCTTCCCCGAGCCTTCAATCAAATGGCCGCAGCAGCCCACATGCAGCGAGAGAGCACCACAAAAATGGAGCAGAGCCCCGCAGCTCGAAAGAAGGAACATTTTCAATGAGGAGTGTGTTTGCAGGAAATGCCATAAACATGTCTATAATGCATTTTCTTACTAATGAGGTGATTCTAAAGATGGTTTTATAGGACTGTTAAAACCACCTTACATGCATTGGCAAACATGCTCGAGATACAGGAGGTAATAGATTATAGTGAACAATTAGTCACCCACATGCATGGATGAATTATTGAATGGGGCATTGGCCCAGGGGCCCGTGAGATCAGGTGGCCCTGTATGAAGTGGCTGTTAACATTTCTCATTTGAAAAATCATTGAGCTCAGTTAAAAGAAACACAAAGACCACAAAGATATGCAAAACAATCTCAAGGAGAGGCAAAACCATGAGAAGACACAAAATAACTCCAAAGACATGAAAATACAGAGACACAAAATGATCATAAAGAGACACAAATCACCTCATCAAGAAAAAACACAACAGAAGAGCATTAAGATTGGCCAAATGTTGAAAAGGTGAAGGTCTTTCCATGTCACATTTATAGTCTTTACTCCTCCCAAGTGTAACTACGTCAGTACAGGCTCTGTGGAAGCTCTGTCTTCAGATTTTCATCCATCTTTATGAGCCAAACGATGGATGAAGAAGTAACTAAATAAGCAGAAATATCTCTGACAGGCACTAAAATAAAAACCAGGCTCTGTACAGTATACATAGTTACCAGTATAATCCATTATAGATGCATTATGGACAATGCCTCTGCCCTCAGTCTGCTTCCTGCTCCTTTGTCCTTTATTAGTCACAACTTGCTTAGTGAGATACTGTAAAATTTTTATTTTTCTTGGCCACAGCAGTGTCCTGCTGTTCCGTGATCCGCTGCTTTTATCTATTACTACAGCTCTTGTGGTGATTCTGACGGTGGTGCAGCAAACTCCTACTCCTCCGTTATCCTGCCCTTATGTAAAGATGCATTGGATGAGTGTTCACTCATTAAATAAAGGAAAAATTGAGTGCTACACCTCCATCTAAATCTGACCTCTTTCTTTTTCTTCTTATTTTTTTTTTTTAATCGCAAAAACCACAGGAGATAGCGCTGCGCCTGCTTGAAAACCTTTCAACCAATTCAGCCTATTCAAGTCCCTTCTTCCTACCTCTTTTGAGTGTGCCGATGTGGTGGGTGTCGCCCCATGCTTTGTCACCCAAGGCTAGCAGCAGACAATGCCTTGCTGTCTAAAAATTCACTTGAGAAAAGCAGAAGTAGCTCAGTCACTTGACAGCAGCTGAATGAAGCCCTATATGGAGGAGCAGATGAATGGTATAACAGGCCTGAGTGTTGAGGTTGGCAGAGTCTGCAAAGCCAGCCAGGTATGATTTTTCTTTTTTTTCTTTTTTTCTTTCTTTTTTTTGTCCTCCCCCCATTTTCAAATGCCAACCACCCTCTACATCACATACTACATGACAAGCATCTGCTGTCTCTTTGCCTGCTGCTGGTGACTCTATCAAACCGAAGTGAATGGGTGAGAACGGTGGCCCTGAGAACTCAAACAAGGGAAGCATCTTCACAAGTTTTAAATGCTTATTGTAAGCAGCATAACAAAAGAAATAACACGCACAAATACAGCAATGCACTGCACACGCAGATACCACCACCAAATTTTAAAAAGCTCATCAAAATCCGATTCTGTTTTTGTAGTTCCAACAGCTCCAACAGAGTGAGACATCTTTTCTTTAGTGGATCGTGTCACATCAATTTCAGGAGTTAAAGCTTCATTCATCATATCAGTAATTTAAGCTGCCCGGGCCATCAGTATTTGGATGAAAAGCCACGTGAAAAATAAGGAGCCTCAGATTAAAAAGGCTACAGATATTATTTCAGTGCGTAAGATACATATTTAATCAACATTTAAGTAAATCTAAGTATCAGATTATACTCAGTATCAGATGATATCCATGATCTAAGGACTCGGATCAGGATCGCAGCCAAAGAAACTTGATCTGGAGAATCTCAATATAAATGCACGGCAATTACAGACAAAACAAACACAGACTCCACGACTAAATGGAGAGATGTGCTGCAAGTAGAACACTGATATAATACTGATTCTGTGTCAGTGATCAGACCAGAAATAATCCATCACTTTTGGTGCTGAGATAATTTCACAGATTGACTGAAGCCTGTTGCTGCACATAGACAAAGTCCTGTTTTCAGGATCACCAGCAGACAGACTCTGTTATTCACCAAACAAAAGGGGATTGGTGTCAAACGAGCGACACGCAATTTCGCCCACAACACCTTTCGACGATGCCACGAACCACACAAACATGAGTAACCTCTCATGAGGCGCAACTAGAGCACAAACGTGAATAGGTAATTGGGGTCACAAATCACATGCAGCAGTGAGAGGCCTGCTCCCCCTCTACACAGCCATGTTTACGTGTGGGTGTCTCTGGGTTAATGTAAAAATTGAACACCACTCCAGGGTCGGCGCTCAAACTCTCCCCGTTGGCTTTGCGCCGGCTTCAGCAGCCAAATAAATATGCATGCCTGCGCTCGGCCTCATTTGCATCCTTGAACTGCGCCTGTCTTCACATATGCTAATGACGAGCTGAAGGGGGAAGGGGGGGGGGTCGCGTGAATGCTTGATAGGTGGAGAGGGGAAGAGTGCGCGTATGTGTGTGTGCTGAGGGGAGGGCGGTTATCACTGCCGATCTCATGCAGGTGGTTAAGCTCGGCTTGCCCTTGAGCCGGCCAAGGTTAGTGCCGTGTTTGACTCTGACACTTCACCTTCCTGTAGCGGCTCTCGATGCACTCCAGCAGGCGGAGAGGAGGAGGTGGGGAGGCTTCAAGTGTGGAGGGGGTGAAAAGAGAGAGAACACCGCATGCCACGAGTTTGGGCCTGTGTTTGTGCACAAAGAGGGATCGACGGAGGCCAGGCCTGTATAACAGAGGATCCCTCTGTAAGCTCTGCAAAGTGCATGACTCAAACCGAGCAAGAGATGCCAGTAATTACTGTAGGTGTTCCAACAAGAGAGCAAATACAAAGGGGCAAGGTTAAAAACACTGGGAAAAACAGAAAAACTTGCTCTGGTCCAAAGTTTTAATGAGTAAATGCAAATATGAGGAAGAGCATCTGATTTTTTTCACCCTGTTTTGTCAGTAAACAACACACTTAATGCACTTGTTTGTCTTTCAAGTGGAATTTTCTGGTTGTTTGTCCAATCACGACTCTTCAATCTTCCGTTGCTTTATGAAATCTGGTCTTTATTAACATGCCGTCCTCTTGAAAAGCTGCTGTTTTTTTCCTCTTTCAGTTTGGAGTCAGTGAGGACAGATTGATTAAGTGTTGCCACTGGGGAATTGGTTATTTACTCAGCGTGATGCTTTTGTTTTTTTCCCTCAACTACAATAAAAACAGAAAATATCAAGTTTAAAATGCTCAGTGGTTTAATATCTGTCACAGTAAAAAGTCTAAGACTCAAACAGTGACGTCAGGTTTCGCTCATTAATCTCATCAGATTTTCAAGTTAAACATGAAAGAGGGACGAATAATTGGGTAGAATTACAAAAAAAAAAAAAAAAAGTTTTGGAAAACAGACATTTGGAGTCACAGGGCATCGCATCGCAACTGGAGTCCTTTTATCCGACATGATGACACTGATTGATGAGCTGCTTATTGCTGTTTGTTGCATGTTTCCCCAATTTTTACAAGCTGCTTTCATGTTTATCAACACCAGCAGGGGGCTGTCATTTTTAAAATAAATGCCGCAGATCATTCTGCTGCTTTATGATAAGACGCAATGAAATAATCCTCATAAAATAAAAATGATTAAAGGGTTGCGTTTCATTGCTAAAGTGAGAGTCGCGCTTGTCTGTGACATTTATTGCGTCCATATAAAGTTGTATTGAACAACATAAAATGTGTTTTGTGTGTGCTCTGGACTCAACTGCCAGATTCCATTTCAAAGTTACGAGCTTAGAAACCACTGAGCCTTATAATTAAACATTCAAACAAGAACTTTAATATTAATGAAGTCCTCCTCAGCTCTCCCTTAGTCTTCTCTCTGGTAATCTACACTTTCACAAATTTCCCTTTTTTTTGTGTCCTCTCCTTTCACAGTTTATAGAAATATTTTGCGTGCTGGAGTTTGTGGGTTTTGTTTTTTGCGAGTGTGTATTAACATCAAGCACGCGTGTGTATCAGGTGCGTGGACGTGCCAGCGTACGCATGTGTGCGTGGCTTTTTCGAGGACTTTTCATCTGTAGCGTTAAACGGCTCGGCAACACCAATTTTTCATGGATTACCTCTGCTGCCAAACGAATCCACACATGAAGTGCAGAAGACTAACATCTGAATGAAAACACTAATCTCTTCCCTGTTTGATCTTGATTAAACATCTTGTCAGATTTGTATGATTATGGTAATCATAGCGACTTTTGATTTTGGCAGAGGGAGGGGAAAAAAAGATGAGTCATATCAAACAGGCTGAGCCGATTACACAGCTTTGACGTTTTCCTTGAAGACGGAAATACATCTGAAAATGATGTTTTGCTGACGCTGTGGCAACACGATGGCACAGACGGCACAGACGGGCCGCGGCTGTGATTTGTACAAACTTAAGGGCGTGCGTTTAAAAATAACAGATTTCTGCTGCAAACTGATGGTGGTTCAAAGTAAATCAAAGTCAACGCTAGTGGCATCCTGTGTGTTAGAGGAGTTTGATTACCAGCAGGGGGTTAATCTGTCATTCTCTCTTCCTCATGGCATCCTTTTCTTCTTTCCAGCAGTGTAAATGACATGAAGGATTACGCACAAAACGTATGTTTTGTGAAAAATGATAGTTCAAGGAGCCAGTTGGATTCATTAGGAACGAGAACCCGGAGCAGTTAGTCCAGTCAAGCAACTTTTTTTTGCAGTGCTAAAGAAAGTCAGTGTGGTTACCACCCATATCCTGGGCAAATTAGGACAAATTATGTTCCTCTATATAGTTATCTAAGTTGTGAAAGAGTGGGGAACTTACTTTAAAGCCCTTTCATGCCCACTGATTTCCACTAGCAATGACAATTTTTGCTTCCAGTATCTCTGAAACCAGGAAAAAAGAGGAGTTCAGTTTGCTTCTTAAAACGCTCAACAATCCCTCTCAGAGCCACACTTCTGAGGAGACAAACTCGTAAAGGAGGAGAGCACTGAAATGTTCCCTCTGTTTCTGACAGCATGTCACAAGGTTAAAACCTTTCACTCCAGAGATCAGATATGATGGCAGAAGGTTGTCGTGTCAAACTGAGGACACAGCGCCACACTGCGACCCACCTCTTTAAGCCTTTCTTTTTTGGCTTTTCAGCCTTGGAACTACACACACATGGCTCTACTGAAGATAAACACCTTTTCTCTTTCTTTCTCTCCACACACACATATACTTGGCTAAGGACACAAATGGATGTGCTTTGGCTGTGAGAGAGGTGTTCTGGTGCCACATGTGTCACTGAGTCCTGAGTCGCTGTGTTCAGGCACAGACAGCCAGCGGGAAACATTTTCTTACCCGTTTCACCTGGCTGCCTTGAAATGTTGTGTTCCTGTCAGAGTCGCACATTCCTGTCGCATTTTTTCCCCCCCTATGCTCCTTGCCTCCATCATTCGACAGAGAAAGACACACACGCGTGCAAATAAATAAATAAAAAATAAGAGAGATTGCGCTTGTGTTGCTCATGTCATCCACACGGTTACATGAAAATAGCATCATAGAACATCCGCCCCCGTTCCCATCTGCCGTTATTACTGACAGGGCCAGGCAGAGCCGGGCGCAGGAAGCTGAGCTGCTCCCGTCTCCGTCTCTGAAGCTGAGTTTCAGAACCACAGACAGCGCCACTGCTAGATGCCCTGTGCTGGGGCGATGCAGCCCAGGCAGCTGGATGGTTCCCCCTCCAGCCTGCCTCCTGGCTGGCCCAGGGCGGAGAAAAGGCCAGCTGGGCTAAAGATATGTGATCTTCAGTCTGCCGGGGCTCCGTGTGGAGCCGGGGGATGAAACGACAGGGAGGCAGATCAAAGATAAAGACAAAACAAACAGAGAGACAAACTGACATGTGGCAGGGTAGGTGAGAAGAGTTCTCCAAAAAAAAAAACTTCTTAAAGAAATATACCATTTCCTTCCATCTCCTCCTCCTTGCTGCTATTTCATCCACTGCTCCACTATCTGCTCAACTTGAATGAAAACAATCTTCATCAAACTGACAACTGTTGAAATCACTGAGTACATGTTTATATGCAGTTACAGATCTGTGACATTTATGTAGATCCTAAGAGGTCTCTGAAGGGTTGGGCAGATCACAGATCCACCTGGACCTGACTCAAGATTTTGGAAACAGCTGTTCCTCCTCAGTGTAAACAAAACATTTATTTATTTATTCAAAGGTTGTCGCTAACATCCACTACGCTGTGGTGCGGAGGACAGAAAAGACTTACACTGCAAGCACCAACTTCATCTATAATATGAACACAAAGCGAGGCAATGGAGCTGTAATGCCAAGTGGAGAGAACCAGTGGCGTGTGGTGACTTTTACAAATGACGGAGCTGACAGCTGCAGCGGCTGATAGTCCACTTAGCTTCCAGATACAAACGTCTACTGCGGCCACAAGAGGGCAGTGAATCACAAGATGAACGCAAACAAGCAATATCAGATTAGAACAGTGTACTGAAATGTAAGGAGAGATGTCACTTCCACTTCAGTGTTGTTCTAACTGATGCTTGTTTCTAGCTTTAACTGGTTAAGCCTTGCTTGACCTGATGTCACACCTCTGGTTTAAACATAGTCCACGCACACGTTTCTACGCACGTACCAAGTGTCGTCCTTCCTGTGAACCTTGCAGTCACAGTCCGGGGACAGTGGCCCGGAGGTTCAGCAGTGAGCTTGTTATGCCAAGGTCGGCTTTTTCAGTCCCAGACCAGCTGGGAAAATCTATGTGGGGAAATTGAGTGAGAAAGGCTTTCCGCTCCCTTAACATCTTCCGTAGAGGTGCCCTTGAGCGAGATACTGCACCCCACTTGGCTCCCGGGGGTATAGTCCAGTGGCCGACAGTAGTAGAAGGCAGTTATACAGAGCAGCAACAGTGTCACTATGTGTTACAATGTGAGTGTGAAGGAGGGCACAGCTGTAACAGAGGAAGAGAGCTCGGTCAAAATTCCCTCGACAAGGTTTTTTTTTTTTTCTTTTAAAAAAGGCGCTGAGACGAGGACTCGTGAGGGGAAGAGCTTTTCTTTGGGAGTAACGAAATGTGAAAGGAGCTCAAATGATCGGAGGAGAACGGCAGGTTCAAGGACGATCCACTGCACCACTGCCGCCTGCATGCCTGCCAAGCACGACTGTAAGGCAGAAAAGTGAGAGTGTGAAATCTCAGAGCTAAAGTGCCAAGGCAAAAAGAAGGGCTTAAACTAAAATCATAAGGAAACGCTTTTTAACAACAGAGCAAAGGACTGGAGATCAAAGCTGGATCATTTGTGTGAAATGTTGGAACTGACACACGGGTGAACATATCTTCGAGGCATTCAGGTCTGTGCTTTGTTTATCTCGAAAGATCAGAATTTAATCATCAGAAAAAGAGCTGAAGTGACCATCAGTAACTCATTAACCACTACCCTGTGGACCAATGTCTCCCTCCATGATCTGCACTAACACCACAAGGTCTGGTGCAACATACAGTACCAACTGCAGGATTCAACTAGTTGTTAAGCTTGTGTGAAATTGAGCGAGCCAGGCTAATCACCAGAGGCAGTGAGACAACAAGAGGCTGTGTGTGCTTTGATGCAAGCAGACAGGGCCTTCTCAGAGCCATTCACATGAATTAGGCTCAAAGTGAGGCTCGTCGCGAGCTGACACACCTGTTTCTTCAGCACCGCGAGGACTCGGCCCACCGACCGGCACTCCCACCGAGCAGAGTACAGTAGACCCACAGAGGGCTGCCTGGGATCTCTTTGAAATCATACGTGGTAAAAAAAAGCTCACCGCTGTGACTCTAACTAGAATACACAGAGCGTGTTTCATCAGTCAATTGCTTGGGTTTGTTGTCTATATTAAAGTATGCTGAAGGAAAACACAGCCTTAAGCCCATTAACGCCATCAAACTGCTCTCTCATCACACTGAGACATTTTCAGTGAAAGTAAACCGACTGCAACGGCCCATTTTTTAAAAACAGCTTTGGTGTCAGTGCCTCAGAGTTACTGGAAATGAAAGGGTTTATTTACAGGTGCATAATTAGTTCAAACGCTCGACAGTCATTCGCAAATGGATCCACAGTTGCGATATGTTCAAGGGACAGATTTACTAGTCTTTACTAGTTGCGTAATCTAAAGCGCAGAGGGGATTTACAGGTGATAGGAAAAGACATTAAAATACAGACACAACTAAATCCAGTTGTTTAAATCTACACATTTACTTGTGTCAAAAGAAGAATTTCTCACTTCACAACACAGACTTCAAGACTAAACTCCTACTCACTTCCTATATTTGTGCTGTCACTTGGACTACAAGTATAACTCACCAGTGAATGCAACAAGTGCACATGTGCTGCCTGGGAGTTGTCAAAAAAAGTGTGTAAAAGATAAAGCACACGGAGGCAAAACGGGCGATATGATGAAGTTCTTGGACATCACAGAACATGGTGAACATCACAGTTTGAGAACATATGTGGGCAGGATTTGTCTTTTCACACCAAAGCAACCACAAAAATCAGTGGAGTTGTTTTGAAATTCCCAACTGACTCACTCGAACTAACAGCAGACTGTGGCTGTACAGGTCAGCTCCCAGATGCTGCTTTGTATAAATGTACCACAAGGTGATACAGGAAAATAACATGCTTTCGTACTTTAGCAGCCCAAAACACTGCTAATCTTGTACTGTTGGGTACAGAGCAAAACCGGGGATTAAATCTGGCGAATAAATGTGTTGCTCAAGGGTACCTGCACAAAAGTTGCTGATGGATAACACTTCTCCACGACTAGATTTTCCAAGTCAGTCTGGGATTTATTTCATGCATGCAAAATGTAGACAAAAATGGGAATTACAGTTTGCACATCAAGGATGAGAGACAATGGCCTCCCTTATCTCCCGGGGGAGAATTATTTGAATATCAATACCAAATCCTGTCTGCTTGAAATATCCCCTCTCAGCCACAATGAGACATGGAATATTTGTAGGTAACAGAAAGAAAGACGAAGATGAAAAGAAAAAAGGGGATCAGAGGCAGATCCACTGACTCAGATGGGTAAATAAGACAAAGGCGGGGGAGAGAATAAAAAAAAACAGACAAATGAGAAAATGAGAAAAAAGCAAAAGAGAAAGAGAGATTTGGTTCTGACAGGCGGCGAAGAAAAAGACTGAGGGAGCGTGAAAGCAGTGGCTCATCATTAGCCCCGTCCCTCCCCTCTCCCTCCCTCTTTGTCATTGACAACCAACACAGCCACATCTGCATCCGAGCATCTAAACGTTATCGAATGGCCCACGGAGCTATGAAGCGGAGAAGACAGGTGGAATTGCATTCTAACGCCTCCGATTAAGCTGATCAATAATGGCCTGTTGGAGTTCTGCCTGCAACATGAGGGGAAGAGGAGGAGAGGCAGGAGGGTGGGGGATAATGAGGAAGATGGAAGGAACAATGAGGCTGTGATTGAGAGAGGGTGGAAAGGAAAGGATACAGGAGAACAAAGAAACAGTGATGGGAAGGAGGAGAGGAGAAGATGGGGCAAAGTCAGACAAAGGCTGGATGAAAAGAAGGGAACCAAAGAGTGATGAACAAGAGGGAGAAGAGGGAAAAGTTAGATTACAACAGATGGGCAGATTATTATTGTGCTGCAGGAAGGGCTGAGGAGGGCACAGGTGGACAGAGGAGGGAGAGAAAGCTGTGGTAACACAGCACTTGAGTGAAAAGAAAACAACATCTCTCCTCTCTCCCCTGTTGGTGATTTCCCCAGAGAGGTGGAGGGGAGCAGGGGCAGGGAGAGGATTTGCTTGTGGCTGAAAACGTCTCTTTCTGTTTTGTTGCTGCTGCATCATTCTCCTTTGGAAGTTTCACTCAGTTTAATAGCATCCAGATGGACTGGGACAATATAAATATGTCAGATCAAATAAGGACTTTCAGTGCTGCTCATTTTAAATCTTAATAATGAAATCTTTCTCAGTTTGTGCCCCATTTCATTTCCTCTTTGCTGTTTGGTTTGTGCATCAAGGATAAATCACATCCAGTAAACTCAACACGCGTGTGCTGAGCTGCCTTTGCGTGTCTGTGTGCAGGCTAAAGGATGGATAGCTGTGCTCAGCTTGCTAAATGACAAGCTCAGCTCCCAAAACATGCAAAGCACATAACAAAACACCAGCACTGAGCCTCTGCAAGCGAATAAGCCATTTCATGCTCAGTGTGAGCTACAGGTGTTGAGCTGAATATGCATACACGCCCACACACGAATACACACACCAACGTTTCAGTGTCACACACATAAATCAGACGGTTCACAAACATAGCCATCTCTAATTCCAGCTTTCAAAGTGACATCTAAAACAAAATTACCATAATTTATTCCCACTCCTTGAACTATTAATAACAGACAAATGGTGCCGCATGTTGATTCTAATTCCAATAAAATTAAGATGATGGATTAATCAGAATTTGTGGACCATGTCCTGTGATTTTATGCAGATTTGTGCATGTGTTTCACCCAGTTCAGCAGGTGCTGCTACTGCAAGCAGGCTCTCTTTAAGGCCACTATAGGCAGTGGCAGAGCTACACATGCTGTTGATTTAGATCTCTGCTCTCTCTGGAAAACATATGTGCAAATATGATTCAGAGATATTGCTCTGCTTTACCAGCAGCTGTGCTGACTCTTCAGGGAGGCTCGTTCAGAGGGACAAATTGAGCCAGGATGCTACACATTGATTAAAGGGCAGCTAATATCTGAGGTCAGCTTTAGGAAATAATGAGGAAGATGATGATAGAAAAATAAAGTGATACTGTAATTTGCTAATCACTTACGTTCTGCTTCATGAAACCTTACAAAAAAAATTCAGATTGCTGAAGCCTCATATTAGTTTCAGTTCAATTTTAGAGAGCATTTTTGCAGAAAACCAAGACCGTGAATTTTGGCCCCCAAGGAATCTCTCCATGAATTTTAAAAAGCTCTTTCTATGTACATATTAGCATGTGAGTGTTGAAGTGAGATAGAGATGAAAACATGTGAAACTATCTTTAAAAGTGTCTGAGAAAAGTCTCCAGATTGAGCAAAAAATGTGTGACTGTTGCTGAAAACTTCAGTGACATGATTCAATTCAGTGACAAACAATGTGGGTTAAATGAGGCACTAAATGTGGAGTTTAACCCTAATTCTGTGTCGGGTTCTGGAGTAAAACCTTATTAGCCTTTACAAATGACATCAGTCTTGGTTTGTCTGTGATTAAAAATCAGTATCTGTGCTCGAGCTTCATGCACTTCCCTTTTAAATCAGCTTTTCTGTCGGACCCAGTGAAACACTATAAAACCCAAATGTAACTCTGTCTACCTTTAGCAGAATGAAAGTTATAATAAAGGTTGTCTGTTGTGTTGCTCCTAGCATGGCTCAGCCGTGACGCGCAACTACAGGATTTGCAATCTGACTGGCTGTTTGCCAGCACCACAAGGTGGGAGGGTGGGAGGGTGGGGGGAGCTGTGCACAGAGCGTCCCGCTTTGCAGCACTGAGAGCGTTCCAGATGGCTGTGATTTATGAACCTCTCAGAATGGCGTGACTAATGAACGCTACCCGACATGTGTTTGGGATGGAGGGACCGTGTTCGGCCATCACTCTGTCTTTGAGGAAGGGGTCTCGGACACTGCATCATAAGTGCTAATGGACAGTGAAAGCACTGTAGACACAGGCTTGTAATCCATCTGCTATGTTCGGTGCAAACAGATGAAAACAAGGTTCACATGGTTGGAAACAGCCTTTAAATGAACAGTGCTTAGTTTGTAAACATAACCACTTCAAATTAATTCAATTTGCATCATTTATTAGTTGATTAGATTGAAATATTAGGCCACAATGGAGAAAAAAAAACCTACAGGTGGCCATTGTTGAGCACCTGGGCATATTTCTGTTCATGTTAACTGCACGAAATTGGCCATTCTGTCATTTTATGTTCTGCCAAATACCCCCCTCTATGACATGACAATCTCTAATCCAAGAGTAATTATTTTTGTCAACTACTTATGTGATTACTGAGCTATTTTTTACAGTGATTACAGTTACCATTTTTATAGTAGATCAGTGTAATCCCATTGCATGGATATGTTGCTCCTCCACCCTGGCACCATGTTACCCAGTGGTGTGTTCCAGGTAAGCATTACCAAAAGGTAAAATTGATAATGCATGCTGTTTTCAAAAATGGCAACTTTTAAGGAATTAAGAAAATCAGTCCTGTTTATGGAAAGATGGTTGTTTGTTGTTGTTTTTTTGAAAATTGGTGTGCCAGGTTTTGAAACGGATTCAAATGTTTTCTCGGTCTCCGGAGGCCCACGTAATCCCCGAACTGAAGCAAAACATGTACGTCACAAAAAGCTTTCATGATTTTCACCTGACAACAGCGTGAGGCGAGAAGCCCTGCTGTGCTCTGACAGCTGAATGTCATCAGTCCGGAGCTGAGAACTAAGCTGTTTATGTGCAATCTCTTTCATTACACTAAGCAATTAAATGCTGCTGCTGCTGCTGCTGAAATGATTGAGAAATTAAAGGAAAAGTCATAACTTATGACAAGTCAGCATAATGTAAAAAGTTTTTTTTTTTTATGTATTAACCTATGTATCTGTTAAAATAAAATATACTGTATTTTTAAACTCAGTAACTTTACTGTCACTCAAGTATAATCTTCCCAACATTTAAAGATCTATTACTGACTTGTTAGCTCTGGAAAGGTGCAACAAAGCGCAAAAACAAGTGGCTTTTAAAGGAAACCAGACTAGCTGTGTCTTTATGTGATGCTAAGCTAACTGCCTGCAGTGTATAGTTTCATATTTAGTGTGCAGAGATGAGTGGTATCGATCTTCTTATCTAACTGTTGGCAAGAAAGCAACTTAGAGCCATAATGTCAAACTGATCCTTTAAATTGCCCACATTTTAATCATTTACTCACACTTCACTAGCTGTATACTTTTCCTTTTTGTCTCACTTGGGAAAGATAAATGTGTCTGTACCCTTTTTACCCAGTCTGCTGATAAATTATCGAGTTCCAGACTGCAATTTAAAAAAACAGGCCACTCTTTACTTTTTTTTTTGAGTGCTCTGGCATTATCCCCCCAGACAGACGTGTTTTTTATTTGCTTCTTGCAAAGCCAATGTCAATGTCAGTGTCAATGAGGAATAAAAGTCATGACTTGACTTGAACACAAACACAGTTATAGATCTATAAAAACCCTCTTACCTATTGCACATTTACACTGACAGAAAAGTACAAACTGGCCAACAACAGTGTTTGCAGAAATCAGCCATTCTCTGTGATTTATTTGGTGTCCAACAACACAACACACAACACAGTGTTGTGAAAAGTATATTCTTTGACAGGTTTTTCTCTCAGCCCTTTGCTGGCTGATATGTCTTGGTGAACAGGCTTTCAAAGCACAGCAGGAGCTGGGAGGCTGCCACAGATGGCTTTTTTAACAGTACACGCTCTCTCAATCAGCTCCTCTGGGATGTTGATCCTTCCAAAGACACGGGAACAACACTAACTATGACTATATATGCTTGCATGTAATATATTTAGATATTGTATATGTGGCTATGTGTGGAACATCCCAAATTTACTTTTACACGTGTCCAATTACCTGATTATACAGTCTGGCCTGGAATATATTTAATGAAGCCGTTAACATGCACAGTGTGAAAAAAAGTCACGTCAATATTCCTGTTTGACTGAGTGAAAAATCTCTTTAGCCTCCACAGGTTTCAAGGTTGTCAATCATTCCTGTCCAACCAGGACATGCTGTCACAGTGGTGGGGTTGTAAACACACTGCACCAAATGCCACAGACAAAAAAATATCTGGTCAGAAAGTACCTTTTAAACTATTCTACTATTATGCTTAGTCTTTTTGTCATTAAATGCAAGGATAAGGACCAGTGGCCTGGCTGCCTGTGGAAACCCCTTTGTCATCATAGTGACACTAATAAACGTGGTTAAGGTTATAATGGTGCCTTAGAATTTCCAACTCATTTTGCTGCATACGGATCAAGGATTATTACCATAGTCTTTTAACAAGTACCCTTTTCTATTTGCTCTTCAAAACACCAATGAAGTAGCTCCCTCATCTGTGCAGAGGTGCTACAATGGTGATATGGTCTGTTAATCAGCAGATGGCATCCCCAATGGCAGCCGCCTGAGTTAGATAGAAAGAGAGTTTTGGGTCAAGTGGGAGGAAACAGAACTGCAAATGAGCAATCATGAGGATATTACAGAGCAACAGACCTTCTACAAAGACAGCGGAGGGTAAGAGAGGAGTTATTTTCCAAAAGCAGGAAGGGCAGAAAGATGCCACCTTTAACCTGTCAGAACTTAAACTGAAACTACAATTAAAACTACATTCTCCAAAGCCAATGAAGAGCCAGCTGTGGTCATTGGACTTGAGAAGGACAACAGGACTAAGGAAGAGCAGGTGAAAATGAAAATAATACAAAGAGCCTAAGACTAGAGTCCTGCAGGACACCGAAGGCTTACACAACTGTATTGTTTATCTTCTGTTGTATCTAAAATGCTGAACGTGTTTCACATGGCCACACGGATTTCCATTGATCAGCTGAAAACGCAAAAACTACAGTCACCTGCTTCAGTTGAGGAAAAGGTCTGACATTTTATTTACAAACTCTTCACCTCTAAGAAATGTAAAATTAAAAATCTGTCAACAGCATAAGCAACACTGAGCAAAAGCTTGTAATTATGATAATTCCAGTATGTCAGGTCATAAAAGGGGCACTGGCATCAGCACCTGCCGTTTGATGCAAAGGGAAAACAAAAAAACGTGCATGGAAAAGATCGGGGGCTGAAAATAGAAATGCTGAAAGTCTGGCTCCAAGTTTGTCTACGTGGTGATGTTATTTAGAAGAGCAACGTATTTGATGTAAGCACAAGGCAACACACAGACAAAAGGTTCGGCTGGCTCAGACCCAATTACACACAACCGTGACAGCAACAATTGAGAGATACTGCAAACATGTACAACCACACACACACACACTCTCTCCGTATGTGTGCACGAGCACATACACACATATTTACACGGAGTATACCCATGAGGGGGGAAAGACTGAACAGAGTCGATGCCAACATGCACACAGACAGTATCTCTTCCTCTCTCGTACAAACAAACACACACAAAGCAACGAGAAAAGCTGAGACAGGTAGAACCCAAACCACAGTGAGACTCACTGAATATTTCATAATGTTTTTACTGGCCTGTCAGGAGCATCGGAGAAGTGCAGCGTGTGTGTGTTTGTACTGTATCTGTGTCGGCAAATGTGCAGATTTAAATTGTATACATGTGTGCTGACGATTTCAGTTTTTTTTGTATCTGCGTGGCTGTGTTACTGTGTGTGTGCCTGTGAGTGTGTGTGTGTGGGGCTCGGAGTGACAGGCCACTGTTGTGATTGGCTGTCAAGGCAGTGCTCACTGGAGAGTCTGTGGCCGGCAGCTACACTCAGTTCATTGGGGCTCAGCGATGCGCCAGGGAGCAGGCAGGTCACATGATGATTTTGTCATGGTGGCGAGTTTGTTCAAGACTGGAAAAATGTATTTTTGAAAAGTGGAAAAGCTACAGTCTGTACCAAAACAACCTGTCTTACCTTTATTTGGTGCAAAGTGAGATTTTAGAGGACACCTGAGTTTGTGTTTTTGACCTTATCCCATGGAAACACTAAGTGATACTGGTAAAATCAGTATTATAAACTCAACTGTGTTCTAATGTTGTGAATTACATAATATTATTCCAACAAAGACTTAAAGCAGAATTAATTAATATTTTGGCTATTTGGGGGCAGCAGGACAAACACTACAAACACTATCACTTTATAAAGTTATTATGAAGAACACACATTAGCAAACAGGTCCCCATTTACACATCCAGCAGACACAGACCAACATCAGCATTCACTGTTGTGTTTCTGGACACCTGATGAATGTAAATATTCACTCTGCTTTTCGCTCCGTTTAGGTCTCCACTGACTCTTGAGGGAAATATCTGGCTCTTTAGCTGCTAAATGATCCGCTGTGTTCACCATCTACTCTCTAACCATGTCTGCCTGCTGTTTGGTGCTGGTCAAGTAGCACAGAGTGGGTTTATCAGAGCTTTCTCACCGAAAGCAGCTGCGTACTGCAGCCAGACACAGGGCTGATAACTGAGACTGAACCTAAACAGTAAAGTTGAGGACCATTAAAAGTATAATCAATGCTGATATTGTATTCTAATAAAGGCTGATAAAGTATTTATTTACTAGCAGCAAAATAGCAGAAGCTGCTTTTACTCCACTGATACTGACAAGCATAATATAATATCTGCAAATATGATATGAAAGAATGACTGCAGGTCAAGCAATAAACAATAGAGAGGCATTACTGTGGCTGAATCGGGTTAATTTTTTGCCAGTTTTACTTCTTGTTTAGTCAATATTTTCAGAAATGGACAATTAGTCTGAAAGTGCTTGGAAAATAATTGATAGCTGTTGTTTCTCTGGCAATATCTCATTAGTGAAAGAAAGTAAAAGAGGCTCTGCTGCTGTGGACTCTTTACACCCGAGAACAAATTTTCACACAGTCCTTCAGTCCTCTTGTACTCAGAATGAGATGAGCACAGAGTTTTTCCAGCATCGTCCAATCCTAATATATCGTGGAGCAGTCAGACAGAGGCTGGCTAGCTTGTTAGGAGACTAGCAAACCAAGATCTGTGAGGGTGTCGAGGTCAGTTCCTTTTTCCCGCTGTCTTTCCTCATACTTGCACCCCCCTCCTCTTCCTCTATAGTCCTCTTTTTCACCCCCGACCCCCCTCACCTCCTTCACCTTCTCCCCCTCCTTCCTCCCCACTGTCTCTCCTCTCTGTTTGTTTATCTGTCTGCTTGTTACCCTCTCCCTCCAGCCCCTCTTTGCACCCCTCCCTCCTTCCTTCCCTCGTTCTCCCTCAATCTCGTTCAGTAACAGGTGAGTTCCCAGAACTAATTACAGGAGGCTATCCCAGGGTGCAGCGGGGGCCGGCTCATTTGCAGGCAGAGGGAGCGCGAGAAGGCTGTCTAATAACATTTTCTACTGCCTGATTAAAAACAGCCCATAAATCACTTGTTCACATGGGTCTATGCACATGCACGCGCATGTAGAGACACACACTCACACACAGTCTCAAATAAAGCCATCAGCTACATGCCTTTAATACACACTAAAATACTGTACAACCAATTTGAAGGCCTGAAGGACACATTCACTTAGACTCACACGCCCTGTGTCTCTGTCTCATAAAGCCACTGCAAATTAGGTTGTTTATACTTTCATATAACGTTATAGTAGAGTCATAGATTTTATACAGTTTACATGTATGCAAAGAACGCCCACAGTTTATTCGTCATTTTAATTTGTGCGATGAGGCAATAAAAATGCAAAGAGGATGATAATGACCTCCGCGAGGAATCTGAACAATGGGAATGAACCGATGACACGATGATGCAGCAACTCCAAAGTGATTACAGTGATGAGCAGGAAACTCATTACTGCATTTCACTCTTACACCCCCACCAGCCCCATTTATTGTTTACATCCTCCTTACATGACTGAACGAGGAATTGAACACGGGATGGACTAAACGGTCCCAACATGTGGATGACAGGCGGTCAGGGGACGCATGAATAGATCTGCACACACCTGCTTTCTTGCTATAATTCATTGGTAGGACGGGAGATACCATCCTGAGGTTGTGTAGATGGCTGCAGTAATGATTCTTTTCACAACCGATTATTCTCCAGATTATTTTCTCAATTTGTAAATCAATTTTTGGCCAATTAAATGTCAGAAAACAGTAGAAACTGCTGATCACAATTTCCTAAAGGAAATAAAAGAAACGTGATGACTTCACATTTCTGGTTTTGTCTGATCAACAGTCTAAACCCCAAAGATATTCAATACATTATAAGACAAAGAAAAGCCGCAAATCCTCAAAACTGAGAAGCTAAAGCTAGTTAATCTTCTGTATTTTTGCTTGAAAAGTAATTTAAAAGTTTAATCAATTGTCAAAACAGTCAGTGATTAATTTGTGCAACCTGCAGGGAGGTTACAATTATTAGCTTACAGTGGCGGGTATGTTAGGGTTAGGGGTTAGAGATGATTCCACTTTTTCTGGACTTATTTGTTTAAGCATTACAACATTTATGCAAAAAATAATATAGAGTATTTACAGTCTTCTCCAGAAGTTTATTCCTGGTAGAGTGGGGGGCTCTGAAACAGCATTTAGACCATAGAAATTAGATTTACAGAAATAATAACTGAACAGTTAAAGGTACCCCGTGGAGCCTTGTACCACAAGTACCACTAAGGAGAAATGTTTTTAAGAGCTGGTCCTTCTTTTAATTACATTGTGCAAATGCACGAGGACAAACATACATGTGTACAACACTATGCACATTCCTGCCACCAATTTCATGCCATTCCCCTCTGATTGACAGTTGGTAGCAGTTACATGCAAAGGAAATCATGAAAAAGAAAAGGTTGAGCTCCCTCGTCGTCAATATCTCAGTATAAAATAAACTCAGTATATAACGACAGCAGACATCACTTGAAGTTCGAGACAGTCCCGCTGTTCAAACACCCACAGAGCCTGGCTCACAATAACCGGAAGGTTGTCATACTAAGCATTATCTTCTCTCCTAAAGCAAAACAAACGCACACAGTGCAAACAAACACACACACACACACAGCACAGCCAGTATGCACATATGCACACTGTCACACACCACGATCCCTCTAACTGGCCCTCACTAAGGTTCACATGGAGCAGTGCCGTCTTTCCTGGCAGCTCCCGGCACAATAACCCGGCCAGTAGATTAGCAGTGATAGCATCACTGGCCCTGCACAACAAACAGCGGCCACTCACTCAGCCTCACACACTGATGCAGGGCCATTTCACATGACTCTCACTTGTGTAATACGGGCAAATATGTGTTTGTTTACACACCAATACGAACAATCGCCCAGTGTTGAGTCGACTCCTGCGGTCATAGCACATGAATTACTGTTAGATGAAGAGGATTTTCCAAGAATTGCCCAACTCACCTTCGGCAGCCCTGCCGTACACAAACTTTCAATCTGATGGATTTCATTACGAGCTGAACAAAGTAAAGCAGAGTTTGATTTGAGCATAAGGAGGTTAAAGTTTGAAATCCTGGCATGCCGACTGTTTCTTCAACAAATAGCAGCAGGTAAAATAGCGTTACAAGATAGGTGTCAAAAACGAGGCGAGAGTGAAATCTGAAACGACTTACAGCTCCTGCAGAGGTGGGAGCCGCTGATTTCTCCTGCTGCTCAGATGTCAAGCTGCTTTGTGAAGGTTCATGCCGAGCCACAGCTCGCACCACTCACACAAACATACACCCAGCACATGCTGTCAGATAATCAGCATATCGAATCATACACTGACTGCTTTATAACGTACAGGATTACTCTGGGATTGTGAAATAATCTAATTGAATCTTATTTTGCGCTGGAGAGATGAGCAAGAAGACAAGTGCTGATTATATTTGAACATATATTCAGACACGTACATCTGACGCAGAGCGGAGCTGCACGCGTTGCACTGATGACCTCACTTGGCACTCATTTTCAATTTTTACTCCTCACAGTTTTCCACAACTTCTCCCAAAAACCGCGGGAGCTCTGCAGCTCATTGTAGCCAGGAAGTCACCACAGATGGCTGAGCATGTTGAGCACGGGCGCACTGACTGCATCTCCCTCCCTCTGTGCTGCTGATGGACTATCGGGCCTTCTCATGATCACTTACTGAAGTAGGAATCCCGCCAAGAGATTATGATTGGACTATAATCGCTGGGTAGCTGGGAGGTCCTGATTTTGATTCAATGCTTGAACTTTCTTCTCCACTTATCTGATGTCTTGTCATCGCAGGGACACGAGTCACATGGCCCAGCATTCAATTAAAACTTTTGCAATTATCTCAAGATTTCAAGCTGCGTGAAATATGAGACACAGGAATTCCAGGAAATGTTAAATGTGTGTGTGTATGTGTGTGTGACTCTGCCTGCATGCCTGTGTGTATGTTGTTTTGCATATCGTTTTGCTGATGCAGCCAGATACGGGCACTGCATCTTCACTCAACGCTCAGAGCCTTGAGCTAGAAAAGGGCAAAGCCCAAAACAGTGAAAATCAAAGAGTAAGCAAAATCCTGAAATAAATATGCGCACAAACAAACACACACACACATACACAGCCGCAATCTACCCCCCTTAAAACTCATTTTCCACTTTAGCAGCTCCTTGCAAGAATCATATTTGATTTACACACATATAGTGTCAGACTTTACAGTGGGATGACCCATGAGCTTCAGATCAGTTCATATCCTGTGCACACAAACACACACACACACACACAAAAAGACGCTTGTGTCACTAAGATGCAGCGCTCAGGTGCTGAAGCCTCCGAGTCACGTACGCCAAATCTATAACAGGCGAAAGACTCCCATTAAACAACCTTGGAGTGACACAGCATCCGCCAAAGCCTGGCCATGCGTCACGCCGAGCTCCACGCGCTCCATCACAGCAAACACTTCCAACTCCTCACAAACCCGGCGTGTGCCACTGCACCACATAACAAATGGTTTTGTTTTGGAGGCTCGGTGCAGCCTAGAATACTGGAGCGACTTTTTCTGTTTCCTGTTTTCTCAGCGTATACAAGTGAGCGGTTATGTAAGCACAGAGCTAGGAGAGGCGCAAAGCAGAAGTGGCACACATCTGCCTAAAAACCATAAGGGGGAGCAGACACACTTAAGGGACCGGTGTTTGGGAAAAAAAAATCCCCAGCTAATAACAAATGTCCCGTGTCTGAGAGCTTGGAGAGCACAGTGATACCTCCTTGTCCTGTTAGTACTAAGTATTTTCCATTTTATTTCTAGGCCTTTTATCTCTCTGTACTGTTGGTGACATATAGTGAAATATGTCAATCACCCACTGATAACACCACAAATTCCTGTATTCCCATTTTCTCCATTCTGACTTGAGCAATAATTGTTGTTTTGAAAAGGTGATTCTTTTTCCATTCTGGGGATTTTCTTTGACAACAGCTCAGGTGGAGAGAGCAGAGAACAATGATCTGTATTCATAAAGCTAAAAGATACTCCTTCTTGGAAGGAGGAGGACCAAAGTGAAAGAGAATAGCAAAATTGTTTGCTACTCTCTGTGATAACAGATCAATAGGGCCAGCCTGCAGAGTGCTGAAAATTGTTTCACTGTACTGTATCTCTGGCAAACAACACAAAGAGTCAAAGTGCTAACACTGATATGTCCCCTCTTCTTTGTACATCACAGAAATAAACTGTTTATATGTACAGTATGTTTTCATAAAATCAATATGATGATTTTAGGTGAAGCCTCGAGAAATAAATAAGTCCATGACCTAGACCACAAGGGACTTGCATGCTGGCTGTCTGTAGATTCCCTGCAGTCATGAGACTATTGTTTACACTTAATAAAAATAGTATTATAATAACCTGAATCATTCCAGCAGTGTTAAAAAAGTGCCTCCGCAGATGTTCCTTTCAATTCAAGCACTGTTTTGTTTTGGCGGTGCATTTTTCTTTTCCCACAGATAATTGGCCAAATGCAGACTGAGGATTTTCTATCACAGCCTCATTGGACTAAAGGCAGACAGCAAACTAAAACATCAACAGTAAATATCAGTTTTTGGTGTCAGGCGCTCAGAATCAAAAGAGAAAGTTCTTCGGTGCTGATTTACTATTCTCTCTTCTCTTGAAGAGATGAATCATACTGGGAAGAATTATTACAGAAGAAGCAACTTCTCCACTGAGAGTTGACTCGATAGAGTAGAATGAAACAAAAAACACGTTTAAAATGAAGGGAGTTTTATTCTTCTTACTGTCACTATTACTCTCTCCAACTTCAGGACTGTATGCATATTCTTTGGGGGGGTGCTAACAGGCATTCTGGGAAATGTAGGATATTACTCAACTAAAGGCAGAAGTGATTATGGTCACAAAGGGAATTACGAAAGTTATAACAACTCATCCTGAGGGGACCAGGGATGTCTGCACCAAATTTCACTGCAATCCATTTAATAATTGTTGACATACTTCAGTCCGGAGCAAAGTGGTGAACCAACCAATCATCAGACATCAGCATCCGCAAATCCACACCACTAACAAAGCTAAAAATGACAAACAGTAACTACATTCGATACATTAATGATTGGGTATACACATGTAAAGAGTACACACGTGTAAGCATTTGAATGTAGTCGTGTAATTGCGCTCCCAGCCCTGGATCAGATTCTCATTATGATTACACGTCGTGTCAAGCATTTGAATATTTCCTAAAACTACTATTGTGCAAATAATTTAACTGAGACAAAAAGACGATCAGGTTATTCTCTCTCTATATATATTGGTATACTATGTTATGCCACAAGCAAATACTCAATGCCAATTTTTTATTTAGCAGACTTTTTGAGAAAATATGAATAAGTAGTCTATGTTTTGTGTCCAGTGAGTTGAGTGATTAGTCATTGTGTTAATCCTCGCTCTGAGGCACGCTGTTGTGAGAGAGTTGGTTGCTGTGTCTAATCTCGGGCGTTGCAAAGATAATGATAAGAGTAAAGCTGGCCTCAGGGGCACACCACTCTCCACGTTTGTCACCAAGAATTTTCATGCTGTTGTCAAATAAGTGTTTGTGACTTTTTGTGAGGAAGAGGGGGGAAAAAATGCATAAATGTTTACATGCACTTGAAATTTATGGGCCAATAAATCAGGACAGCAAGAAAAAACTAAACTCCTTTCCCATATTTTTCAGTTTTAGTTGTAGAACTTTTAACACTGAAAATATTACATTAAATCATTACATTACGGCATATGTTAGACATACAAAAAGCAGACAATAGGTTGGAGCAACCAGGATGAGCAAGGGCAAAGCTTTGCCCAGGAGTTTCACGGAGGGAGGTGCACAGAAGGTGGGAGAGCAGCGGGCAGAGTGTTACAATCACACAGGTTATTTGGGGACTCTTGGGGAAATAGAGGGGGACCTCAGTGAACTCCTCATTTCTGTGGGGCTTTATGTAGCGTGACGGTTCCAAATGAAACTCCCCGATCATGTGGGAGCGCTCTATTAATTTGTGGCTCAGGCCGCCTCCTTGGGGAGAGAGCTGCCACAGCCAGTACTGCATCCCCTTTGCAGCTTCCAGCAAAGATTCTTGTTGCTTATTGACTGAGGAGCTGCATTGCAATGTTTCTCCACGTTCCCCGGCTGTGGCTTTCGCCTCAAGTGCCGAGACGATATATCATTTCTTTGGTCGCCTACTCCAGACTTTACAGGATGGATGAAGAGCAGTGTGAAATAAAAGTAATCTTGGTTCTTGGAGCAATATACAGGCTTTAGCTAGCTGGAATACACAGTGTTCCTACAACATAGCATGCTCTGAGAAATCTAATCTGGTTCTGCTACAAAGTCCTGTTGAAGTATAACTACAAGATCAATTTCAAGCTAACGAGATAGCAGTGGAGTTTTAGGAGCTGCAACCTGCTGTGAATGGCTGCAAAAATTGGACAAATGCACGTCTTTGAAACATCTTCTGAATTGTGAATTAGTTCAGTCAGGGAACAAAATTCAATACGCTGAATAATCTATAACTATAAAATAACTGTTACCATTTAAAATCTTTGTTTCTCTAGATGCTCTGCGTTTTGGTCGCTGTGGCGCTTGTTACACTCAAGCTTTTCAACACGAACCTGCTGACTACAAAGGCATGTGTGAGATCATAAGGCTCTCTTAAGACTCAAGCCCTGCAGCATATACATTCACATGAAAGAGCGGCCAACACTGGCATTCTTCCCGCAAACGTTCCTCCTTTGCTTCTACCAACATCACTCTTCATCTTGCTCTACCCTTTAACATGCACAAACCACATGAATGTGGTGCAATTAAAGAACAACAGTTTTCTGTGGATTTGACAAATTCCTCGTTTGGTGACTGATGCGGAAAGGAAGAACGAAAATGCCTGTGCTCAGCCTTCCTGTGCAACCGCTGAGGAAAAAAACGGGAAAAGAAATATGAGGTTTCGTAGGTAGGACAGTGAAGTCAATCCAAAAATATCCTCAGCCGAGTGCCTCATGTGGGACCCGCTGATTTCAAAGGCGAGGAAGGACTGGGGCTGACACGTGAGGAAACTTATTTCACCAGAAGAGCCAGTATGTCAGTAAACACACCATCTGATCTATGTTAAGATGAGACAGGTTCTTTAATTACTGAGAAGGGCTTTACGTATTCCCATGGAGGCACGCGTCCTTGGGAACTTTTCGGATGGTGGGCGGGAAGACAACAATCCCAGAGCGGCCACATTGGGAGTAGGCCCACTAGGAATGATGGGAAGTTGTGCAGATATACAAAGTAATTAAAAACACGCCTACAGTTTGCCTGGTGCTTGCAAGATGATCATTATGACTTTGAGATAATAACACGCTTGACAGAACAACCCTGAAACAGCTATACTTGAAAATTCCTGACCGCTGTTGTAACAGAAGAGAGTCAAGTAACATAAAATCCATAGGTGTTAATGGCTATATTGAGCAGAAGAACAACAAACATCATTAGCTTTCTGAGCAAATAACATTAAGAATGGGTGCTGCTTGAAAAGCTTCCCACGTAGAGGAGAACAGGATATCTTCCCCCCACAGACGCTGGAGATGAGACTAATGTGGGAGGACCACGAAACAGAGCAAGCACATGAAAAGAGGAAGAAATGAAAGGGGGGGAAGAGAGGAGTCAAACGAGAAGAGATAGAAACAAAAATAAGCTGGCCCACATTGCATTAGGAGATTCCGTTTGAAGATTGTCTGGCATGGAAAGGCAATCAAGAGAGCAGAGACTGTGTGGCCTCACTGCGAGCTATTCTGCTGCACTGCGACCACATCTCAAGTGTCCCTCCTCCCCCCACTCGTCTTTCTCTCTCATCTATTGCTCACTCTCTCTCATCTATTCCTCATCAAGTACTGCCTCCCATAAACAAGAATATTGGCCACCAGGCAAGAAATCTGAGAAGACTGATCCCTTTTCAAGACATCATTTCCGAGCAGAACCAACCCCGCAAGGACGCTGGACAACCTGAAGTCATCTTAATGCTGGGAAGTATCAGTAAGAGGGGGGTTAAACCAAAACATGCCTTCAATGTTAGGCACTCTATCCCAGCCACTGTTTTCAAGATCATTATGAGGTGTGATTGGCAGCAGGGTTGATCTCCTCGGGCGGGTCAGCAATGGGACCACACGCTATTCACTTGAGACTCCATCAATCACAATTTGGCTTAATTAACCAGTAAGGATGACAAGTCAAGGGCCTACTGTTAGGATGGATGGATAGATGAATGGATGCAAGGAAATGTGATGGATACAACACAATATAGCAGAAGATAATTTAATACTGTGAGCCCACAGCAAAAGTCAGACTGCAAGGCCAGCAGATAAAAGAGTAGCAGCTGATGTCAGTCAGCAGAGGGGCTAGTTCACAATATTCAGTTAAATCATATTTCAGTTATATATAAGCTGACTGAATCTATTGATTCATGTAATGTTATTATTTAAGCTTTAAACATGTTGGTCCTGGTGGCTTTGGTGTAGAAGATGCTGACCATGTAATAACAACGTCCCCAGTTTGAGGATGCCGTTCTCCACTCTATCTTACTTCATTAAAACTCAGCGTATAAGATAATGTGCCCGCAAAAATGAAAATCTGAACATCCACAGTTCTAGTTCTCAGTCTGCCGAGGAAGAGCAGCCGTTTTCAGCAATTAAGGCCTTAACACAAGTTCACAGGCACACATACACACATTTCAGACTGCTTACAGTGATAAAAACCACTCTCTGGCTCGACTCATGTTGTTGATAAGTGTCTCCAAAAGCCTGCGCCACTTTCTCATTAGTGTCTACTAGCCAGAATGGCTACAATTAGCATTAGTCGTTTTCTCAATCACAGTGATGGACCATATAGACATTCGGCAGCCACCGGGGCCTCACGTTAACTAATGCTCAATCGACACAAGGCACACATCCAGCTGGAAGAAGTTGAAAAATATTGTTCTTTGGCTGTCAGTGGAGGGCTCCTCTTCATTATGGTTCTATCCTTGTCTCAATGTTAGCACATTCAGCTGTCCGTTAATCTGTCATCCAGCCACCCCTTCCTGTCATCTGTCTGTGTCCATCTTAGTGCCTTCTGAGCCCAAAATTTCATCTGTCAGTGTGTTGGTAGCCCTCCAGTACTTCACCTACTGCAGTGCATTAGTGCTCCTCTACGAAAAAACTCCTTTTAATGATGACTCAAAAAGAGGTTTTATCATTTCAGTGCGTGTGTCTGCTGTGCAGCCTCTTACCCATGTCTGCACCAATTCACTATCCATCCCAATTTATCCATCCAATTTCAGGGGAGTCTTTGTCTCTCCATCACTTTCAGGCAACTTCCATTTCATTCTTAAAGAGCCATAGTAAAGTTTTTGCACATTATAGCCCACTTACTACAAATCACACATACATTACTATTTACTGTTTTAAAGATGTACTATTTAAAACTGTCTAACACCAGCATGCTTTGGACAATGACTGACAGTACTTCAGGACTTGTAGTAGATAATTATTAAAATTATCTCATTAGTAACCAAGAAGATGGAAATTTGGGTTTTTGGCTTTAAAATGTCGCCTGAAAAATGTCCGATCTTCACCTGTCAGACTTGTCAGTGTTTTTGTGAAGTCTGTTATTTGTTTGTATTATGTCATGGAAAACTTCTTCTCCTAATTATATTTCACATATGATTTACATCAGCTCGCTCGGAAGAAAACCCCAAAGCTTTAATGTAGTTATTAATATGGTCTAAGTGGGTCACTCAAAACACACAGCCCAAACTGGAGTGGTTCTGAAGCTCTGCTGCCATTGCTCTGATCCCTCTGTTCCTCATTCAATCATGCCCGCCGGTGCCCAAACCCAAAAGTAAGCCCCAGACCAACAGCAACCTCTCTCTCCCGAGAGAGGATGCGCTTTGGACGAGCAGACTGTAAAAAGTGTGAATGTGTGTGTATGTGAATGCATGAGCTACAGAAATAAAGTGAGCAACAGGAGAGGGAGAGGAAGACCATGCAACCACTTTCCCCCATCCATCTGTCAGTCAGCCAGTGTGCCCACTGTTTCTGTTGTCACCCTGGCGTCCTGGCTCTGCCTATTAGCCTGCTAGTTAGACTGGCATTTAGACTGGCAGGACACGCATAAGCAGGAGCCAAAGGGTCTCCTGCTTGGCTAACACCAAACTGATGTAAAACAGTAGACAAACCCACAGGAGCACATGGCAACATGCAGCAGCTGCCTCCTCCAATCACGTCACTCTGGCCTAATTTGATTCCATCTCGACAGGATTCAATTACATTTTATTAATTTTGGCACAGTGCGACTCCATAGAGTTTGATTCAATCTCCGGCAATGCAATTTAACTAGATGCAATCAGATTCACTTGAATTGAATGAATTTTTAAACATAATCTCCTCCTCACTTCCCCCCTCTGTATAAATCTTCTTGTTGCTCATTCTTTTATTCCCAGTTTTCCCCCTTTTCTGGGATTCAGAAGGTAGAAAAGGAACGAGCGAAGCCAAACTCTTCCTACAAGAGGATCCCGACTGTTTAGTGTATCTACATTTACTTGGATTCTTGTTAGGAGAGACTCCCTGAGGTGAACATTAGTCACTTCTGTGATAATAATGGGTAATTTGAGTGAAAATAGACCGAGGTTGGCAGAGGGCATTAAGGAACACGCTGCTGTTTTTGCTCCATGCATCACAAACAAGGTTTTTCCAAATGCGCCAAATGTTCACCCACTGGAGCGTCTTGCTTGAATCTCACCCCTCGGTTCTGCTATCGCCTAAGTTGCTTAAAAGCCAAAAATGTGCCATTTAAAGACAATACGTCTGCAAGTAAGTATGAAAATATCTGCCGCACAGGTCTCTTAATCCCTGATGCTAATCCTGTTAACTGAGCTGTGAGCTGATGACTGTACAGCATGTACACAGATGAGCCTTCCAAACTTCCCTTGAGCAAGGCAGTTTATATCTTTTAAGGTATTGCACTGAGGCTGACCTCTAAACTTCCCAAGGAAGTAATTACGTACATGAAGGATTAGGATACAAACAAACCCTCGGCAAAAACATGTAAAAGTGTAGTCATTGTTGTCATTTTATATCTCTCTGTGGTCATTTCCAGTCTCACTGTAGTTGCTCTGTGCGTCTTTGTGTTTGTTTTGGGTCTCTCAGCTGTCGTTTTGTGTCTGGCTGTGGTTACTGTGCGTCTCTTGATGGCCGTTTCAAGTCCCTTTGTGGTCGGTTTTGTCTCTGTGGCTGTTTTCATCTCTTTGTAATTGTTTTTTGTCTCTTTGGGGTCATTTTGCATCTCTTTGTGTTCATCTTGTGTCGCCTGATTGACTTTCCAACAAATGCTAACAGCCATTTCAAGCCGATGCTCTGATCTATGGGTGGCCTGACCCCCCCCACACCCTTTGGCTGTTGCCCGGCAGCCTCGTTCAGTAACCATCCATGGTTATGTATCGATGATAAGGTTATTTAAGAGGAAAATACATGACTTTTCTGCTGTTGAAACCAGACAAATCAGAGCAAAGTTTCAGTCACACAGTCTACTCTTTAATAATTTAATAGTTCTACAGTTTTTGAGTTTGGAAATGGGCTGGAACATATGCAGGTAGGAGTTAGAAAAATATAGCGATGTCATTCCTCAAAACGACTGCTCATTTCCTTTCGGCCTTATTTCTGCCATTTCATTCTCAGCAAGCTGACAACAAGCTCTGCAGCACAGACTTACAGCACAGATGTTTGGCGGAGCTTTTCTCATGTATCCAGGTGTTTGGAATACAACCCTCTCCCCCCGTCTTATATGCACAAATTCAATGCTAAGACCCGAACACGGCGGATAGAGTGCTAAAGGGCACACAAGAGAAATCAAAAGCTTGAAGTCAAATAAATAGCATATCCATAACACTGAGATTGCCCTTTGTACAATTCAGAGGCCTGCTGACTCTAGTCGTTCCTTAAATTGATTTCTCATATGCGGCTGCCTCGAGGGGGGCGATTCCATTTTCATATATGCACCGGCTCTCAATGTGTGCTCTCCCAGTCTTAGTCTATTAATCAAATAATGCAATCAATTTCACCATGCAGGACCGAGATATGGGCCAATTCTTTTGTGAACAGCTTTGCATGTCTTTAATAGGAGTGTGTGACTGGGGTTGCATGGTCTTAAGAACTGAAAGCATTGTTCCAATATCAACTTATCAGCATGACAGGAAACATAAGAAAACCGAAACGTTTGGGGTATAGACTCCTGCAAGATGAGTGGAGTGAATTTCTAAAAAAAAAAAGAAATAAAAAAAAATCTGCACCGTCCTCATAAATATTTCACCCATGATTCATTTGAATAGTTTGAGGCTGAGTACAGTGTACATCTGTGGGTTAGTGAGAGTGTGCCTCTGCATTTATGCTCACTCATGTGAGTGTGTACATAAACCCGAACTACAGGATGTAAGCAAACCTCAAACACATGCTTAAGCCCAGGCTCAGCGTGCTAAGAGAGACACTTAAGCACAGGGGCATAAATCTTTTAAACCCCGAGCCACTGACATTTCCCCCAAGAGATACAACAAAATATCTTAATTACGCCACTTAACATCACATCGGCGAGTCCCGGGTGAGCCCAAGCAAGCATATAATTCATTGTACTAAAGCATTGGTAAAAGCCAAATACATAAACCTTCAAGGCTGCATACTCAAGTGCAGGGTAGACAGTGAGCTGGGACTTCAAAAGCAAATGTTTTCCTTCAGAAGCCGGGGGGGTTAGAACAAAGGATATCTGCAGAGTTAGCGTGGTGGGAGCCAGGACACCTCACTGACTCCTCTCAGAAAAATCAAGCTGTTGTCATTAATTGGTGAAAGCGAATAAAACCTCAGCCTGGTTCTATTCCTCTCGCTGATGGTTTAGCATCGACTCCAAAGCCCCACGGTGATAAGAAACGCTGAGCATGAAGCATCCAGCTCAGCCTCCAGTGCACACCCTTCATCTCAGAATTATCCTTATTATTCACATTACACTCACTAACAGGTCAATTTGTGTGGACTCTGCCATCATGAAAAACATGATAAGAATGGAAATTGGTTGGTTGGATGATGTAATGCTACTGTAACAAAGGGAAAGTAACAAAGAGATGAATATTCCAGTTCAGGCTTCTGAACAGTACCCTGTGTCTTTTTGTTTTACCTCACTGGGATTATATGTAATAATAAATGCAGTTCACTGATGCTCTGAATGTGTCATCCCCCTCCTCTTCCTCTAACAGTCTATTGATTGAGATGGTTTAAATATAACCTGCCAATACACTACTGTCCCTTTTAAAATGTAGAGAATATTCAAACTCTGTGCCTCTTGTGGGTCTGCGACTGTTTTCATGCCAAAAAAAACCACCAAAACAAACACACATTACACCACTTTGACTCCCATTTCATGCAGTTTTGTCCCAGAAACCTCCACGTGACAGGGCTGCAGCTACTGGTTTAAAATCTAAATTATATGCAACCCTCCTTAGTACAAGCCTTAAAATCATACATCAGCAGTATCAGGGGGACCTGTTATTAAAATTCATAGTCATTTTTACTCCTCTTCAAACTGGGGTTATGTGTAGCATACTGAAGCATAGTAAAAAATTATCTATGATTCTCCATTTTTGCCAGGGGGACCCTTTGAAACCTCCTCAAGAACACCTTCCCACCACCCCCTTGGAGACCCACAACCCAGAAGGGTTTCAGCAAAGCAGCCTGAATGAATGAGATACAACGAGCTTTAACGACCAGTGGCTTACGGCTTCACTCTTGGCACCAACTTTGCAGCGCTCTACCCCCACCTGCCGTTGTGCGCCAGGAACCCAGTGTGGCAACACTGCAAAAAATGGCCATCTGACGACTCCCTCTTTTTGTTTTCTGGTTTTAAGACCTTTTGTTTTTGTTTTGCTTTTTAACAAGTGGGAAACTCTGGCCAACGGGATATGATCACACGCCTTATCCTGGATGCAAATGCTTGTTGCTAGATTATTGGGGGGATAAAGAAGCCTGCCTGACGTGTATTTATTGGTACTGAAATACAAACAATAATCTCACCCTGCAAGTAATTCTTTCTATCTTATTCTCGCTTCTAGAAATAGATTAGTACTTAATCTGAAGCTTCAGGGGTTCAGTATTTTCCGCAGTGTGCACAGGGCTCAGCCCGCGGTCGCACGGCCACGCGCCTCACTGACCAGGACACAGTAAAGAAACACACACACACACAAAAGCCAAAGGAGACTTTTCATCAGCAGTCACCCAGACGTCAAACCCGCACACACGGGAACGCGCGCACACAATCAGCACGCCTCCGAATTAGGTGAGGCACGCGCACGAAGCCCAATTAACGGTGAAGTTTGACTCTGCTGTCACAAATGCAGCTCATATTTCCAAACTTTCAGAGGCATTTCAGACTGTGCAGCTGCAAATGGGCCCGACATCACCGTGCACAGCCTGCGCACAAGATGCAGATACTGATGGAAGATGTTTCGCCGGGCAATCTTCAATCTACTGTCTTTTTCTACGGTACACAGCGAGACAGAGTGGACTGGAGAGTGGATGAGAACAAGACAGGCGACGGTCTACACAAATAAGATCCAGTACATGGAACTGAAATGAATGTCTTCGTGCATGATGCCAGTTTAAGTTGGGATATTTGCGATTAAAGCAGATAAGACAGATCTTTGCGAATAAGATCCACACATCACAGCAGCGCAGCGCCCTGAAGGCTGCTCCTAAAGATTATAAAAACAAGAAAAACCTAACTAAAGAATAAGCAGTGTTATATGATGAAGATAACAGTTTATGTCCGGGGAGTACAGAGTGTATATCTCAACAGCTCACCCACTCTAAAAGAAAAAAAAAAACGGGGGACCCCATCATAATCCCCCTTTTCAGTAAGAAAACATTCTGGCCCCTGCAAGACGTGCTTCAATTACAAAACAACGTCCTGTTAAACAATCCTCCCCTCTCTCTCACTCCCTCTCCTCCTCTATCTCTCTCTCCCTCTGCTCCCTCTCCGACAGCCCTCTCTGCCTGCTGCGGATCACGATGGCAAATACACTCAACTTGTCCACAAAGTCACCAAGCTGGAAGGTTTGACACACTCACGCACGCATCCCTACCTTGACTGCCGCAGACGAGCACTCCGAGGAGATGGACGAGTTTGAGCATCATTTTCGGGCAGGTTTCTGGCTGCCGGACGCTGCTTTCAGCGGATGTAAAAAAACGACAAGGGCGACACACTCTCTCGGCTCCGTTCGTCCGACGTCTTGGGCTCCGCTGGCGACTGATCTGCCTCAGCTCCTTCCTTCCCTTCCTTCCTATACGCGCGCTCCCGCTCGCTGCTCGTTCACCGTGCCTGCTCGGCGCTGAGGACCCCCCCAGCATCACTTCTCTCCAACCTCACTGCTGGAAGCTGTCAGCTGAAGACAAACAAGAAGGAAACCAAGCAAAACGTGTTCATATATATATATATATATATTTGCATGACTTCATTGGGTATTTCAAAACATCTTGTAAAGTTAAAATTTGGTTATATATTGGTTTTATTCACAAAAAATGTCACTAAGACAGCAGACTTTAGCAAATTAAACTCTCTAGAATATTTTCTACACAATTAGACAACATTAGTACAATGACATGTTTTCAGAGCAGTGGTACACTGTGACCAACATCAAGAAGGAAAGGTTTTGGTTATATGATCTTAGATGCTAAGAAACATCTTTCTGAATCAAAGCAGTTCATCCTTATCAAAATCTGACAGGTGTTTCTGACATATCACGCCTGAGTTAAGATGCTGGCCTTTAATCACAGCCCCCTCATTCAGACAGTGAATGTAACACACAAGAATAACTGGATTAGTGTGGTCAGGTTCGTGTAGAACCATCAAATTTTAAAATTTTGACCTTTAATTGTAGCACACGTTACTACCATTTTCTAATCAGAAGACAGAGCCTAAGAGCAACACCCCTCCAAGTTTTCAAAATGTGAGCATCTGTGTCACAGGTGTTTTTAAATTTAATTAAACATAACCTTTCATTTTATTGTCTCCGTTAGGCCAAAGCACCATCACAGCTTTTAACCAATTTCTTAAAGCTGCAATACTTCTATATTAACAACTGGTGAAATGACTGATGTGAAAAGTGTCGCCCATAGCAACAAACCCACTGATGATGCTTTACGCGAGTGTACCAAGCATTTTAGCATCTTTCAGCTAATTGTTTTTGTCACAGTTTTACTGTGTCGGTTCAGTCTCAGTGTTTTCTATAAAACATGCAGCTTCTTTTTCAGGTGAACCTGCCCTGCACCACACAGAAGAAAGCACAACTTTGTACTTAGTCTGCGGTAACACAGAATACTGAGATCTGCTTCCATCTGAAAGCATCCATCAGCACAAGTAACATAAATAAATTAAAGCAGTCCTGCATTAAGACGTATTTGGAGTTGTGAAGGCAGTGATTATCACCACTCATGGAGTCAGACTGAGAGGTCTCAGACTAGCGAGTATCCCTGTAGGGAGCAAATGAAGTGGTGAATTAAAAGCTGACAAAACACTCACCCACTTAGCCAAGTAAGCAGAAATGAAAGTGGGTATTTAAAATTACGGAGCCCTCATTGGGGGTTGTTATGTTGATCTATGCTGAAAGCTGGGCGAGATGTCTGAGTTAACACCACGTCTGAATGCTGGCTGGACTTCAATCCATACAGTCCTCTCTGGATTTCATTTCAGGACAACAACAACTCATTTTTCAGGCTGTGACTTGACCCATATTACTGTGCTCCTAACGGACACGTGTCAAAAGGGCTCCATGGCTGTAATTCCCCATAGTCGACTGAAAGACTGATGCAATGAAGGTAACTGTGGCAGATAAGGAAAAGTCCCAACCTGCCTAACAGCCATCTAAGGGTGAGTTGTTGGCTCTCAGGATTTTGTTACGGTGCAATTTGTGTCAAACTTTCTAAGTGGAAACTGGGAAGGTGTGAAAACGGAGAGCAACAATCATTTCCCAGTGAGGCCTGGCTGGAGAACAGATTTGTATTTTTATTTCAGCCTAACGATGCAGCAATTGTACATCAAATTTAAGTGAACACAACTATACGTGAAGTTGTCTCTAATTGGTGCAATTACCAGGAGTGCATTGTTAAAGAGTTCAGATTATGTTTTTTTTCCTCGCAGCACTACATCACTGCTTTAAGAGCCACTTAATATTCCTGCAGTTTCTCTCTTGCTGAAAGGTGTGATCACTATTAAAGAAAATTAATTGCACTTCAGAACAAGTACAAGCGTGAATTCCACATCAGTTCTCTCCATGACAGCTGGTGCCACATGGCATGAGTGTAAGTGTATGGTTTTAGCTGTATTAGGACTGTGGCCCCTTGAGTCACTGAAAAAGCAAAGTTCAAGTGTTGTTGTTTTTTTTTTTTTGATCAGTAATGTAAAATGTCTACCTGCCCTTTAACAGGACGGTGAAGATCCAAAAGGACCTTGTAATGCAGAATAAATCCGACCTCAGTGTGAAATACTCCTGACATTAACTATTCAGGATTTTTAAAATAAGATTGTTTAAAGAGAAGAGAACATTTGCTTGCAGCAAGAAGGTCATGAGTGCAAATGCGGGGCTTGGTCTGATGTGTCCTGCTTCCCTTTTGGTTCCCTACAGTCCAAAGATACACCGGCAAGGTTAACTGAAAACTCTACATTTGAATTTAAGTGTCTGTTTTTAGACTTTTGTGTGATTGTGGATAAAGAAAATGGATATCTGGAATGAGATTTGTAAAAAGAAAATATGCTTTTCTTTTTTTTAATGCACCACTTACATTTGTGCCATTACAGTGATGTCCCAGTGATGTTAATGTTAGTCTGTCAAGACAGAGCATGTCCCCTTGACATGCTTTCAGAATGATGCGTATACATATATCAGCAAAAAACTATAATTTGCATCTTTACATTGCTTTAAAAAGATATATTTTCCTGTTGCTTGAAATGAATAATAACATAATAACTGCTGTCAGGCGATGCCCAACTGTATTTAAAGGAAACAGTCCATTTCACAGCAAACATGTCACTGGCATGGAGCCGCCATTCCACTGTTGCAAAGTATTGCATAATGCAGCTTCCTTTGTGCTGGGAAAAAGACCAGCATAAAGGGAAAAAGTGTTTTGCACCAAGTGGAAGAACTTGTGGCCTGTCTTGAAGTCAGACTGTCAGTGAGGGCTCCATCATCACCGCTGTCACCTGAGCAAACCCTGCTGCCGTAGCAACCAAATTAAATGTCAAATGTATTGAGGAGTGGGCCACGCACAGATAGTTCATTGTTGAGGTCTTTGTAAAGCATAAACAAGTTAACACGTCAGCCCCTCCAATGAGCCATGGAGACGCATTATCACTTAAAGTATGATCAAAGACACACGAGTAGAGAAGCACATAATTTCCGAGCCTGTGTCTGACCTATAATTATAATGCCTCCATCAGATCAAGGGCTGAAAATTTTCAAAAAGTGAAAAACATTCAATACAAAATGTAATGTTTGACGTCAGAACAGTGCAAACCACAGTCTTCTCCTGATTTCACTGCGTGGGGGATAAATAGCTTTCATCACATTATCTCAGAACAAATGTACGTGGCCCTGTTCACTCATTAGTTTTGTCAGCACAACATTATCTCTACACTTAGATGTAAAAGTCTATTGAGATGGTTTTTGATATTCAAAACAGAAATATATTTTCTTATGGATATCAAAGCTTTGAATAAAATGTAAAACTTGCAATATGATGGAGAAAACACTGTGTACATACAGTCCAAGTCAAAACAAAAATTTCATATGATGCTGTTTCTTCTGGGATTTTACCCACATGCAGTGCACTGACATGTAATGTGACAGTGAAAGGGAAACACACGACCCCTTGTTTCTGTCTTTCAAAGTATATTAACATTTTCCTCATCTGTGCAGATCTCCCCAAAGAAAAAGGCCTATTTTTATACATTCTTCTTAAAGCAAGGAACAAGTGGGTGAATGTTGCATGTCAAAACATCAGCTCCCTTGATGATATGTCACACTGTACATTATAATGTTGTGTGGAGTTATGCACACCATTGCCTCAAGTGTTTTTTTTTCTCTCAAGTGCAGAAAAAACATTGTGTATTTGGTGAAATTGAGGTGGTGTGAAACAAGTTTTTAAAAAAATGCTTGCCTCAGCAACTCCTCTAACACAAAACACACTTTATATTCAACACAAGAAAAGCGGGATTGTTATGATTAATGTGGCGCATGGATGTTTTTAAGCAAATGACAGAGCAGAGCTACTGAAACACTGTTGATTCAGAAAAATTGCACATGCTTACAGTTGTGTGGATACTGTATAAGGACCAAACTAGTGCAGACTTAGATAAATTGTCAACCTGGAAGCAACTTCCAGATGGTCATCCCCTCCAGAGCGCACGCTCTGACTATCAGCCTCAGCACGCTGTTTACAAAGTAAAGTAAGTATCTGAATTTGCATGTGGGTGCTATGTTTACAAGTTCTGATGCAGCTCTGCCCTTTGGAAATTTATTCTGTGACCTTTTTTGTTATTTCACCTAATTACAAAACAAAAATGTGGTTTGGATTCATCTGCAAAACAAATCTCAATAAGTTTCACAGTCACTTCCAGGACTCAGTGAGAAAAGTCTGCAAAGGTTGGTGTGGACACACCATGTGAAAACACCATGTAAGACACCTACAGAGCTTCAGGCTGACCTGCAGCAGTCTGGAGTGGTGGTTTCAGCCTGTGCCATACACCACATTCTAACCCAAGTATGGCTCCATGGGCAAAAGTCAAAACCATCCCTACAGTAAAACATGGTGGTGGTTCTATCATGCTGTGGGGCTGCTTTGCTGCTCCAATGTATCAAAGGAATGATGAAATCAGAAGATTCCCAAGACATTTTAAAGCAAAACATGCTACAGTGTCAGAAAATGTTTGAGGCAGAGGTCTTGGGCCTTTCAGCAGGACAACAACCTAATGCAAACATAAAGCAACTAAAAGAATGGACTGTTTTAAACTGTCCAACACTCAGTCCTGACCTGAGCTCATTGAAAACCTCTGGACCGAGCTGAAATCTGCCATCGCAAAGGGGGAATTGAATGCATAGCAATGAAAGAGCATCAGAAACTAGAGCTTCTAAATCGCTACAAGAAACATTTAGATGGCGCCAAAGGTTCGGCAACAAATATCAGTGAAATATTACTGCCAATATTTTTGTAACCTTGGACATTTTATTAAAATATTATTATATTCTGATCATACTAAATTGGTTCATTTGCATGTAAAGCACACTCACAGCATGTGAGCAATTTCATATGTATTGTCGTACAAGTGGAAGCAATAAATCAACTTTTGATTGTTAGTATGTTTATGAGAGGCAGAGAAAGTAGAAGTGTGTTCAGTACGAGGGGGGCTAATGGCTAAAAAGCCCACTTGTTAACACTTTATTGATTCAAATATAATGTTGGCTCAGAAAACAACAATAGCGTGAGTCAGTCCTATCTTTGACCAGTCGCTGTGTCCAGGCTGTGATTGAAACACACTGTGGACAGCAGATAGAGGACTCACTGAACACACTGTCCCTCTGTGAAACACACATTCACACCTGCTGCATCTGTCTGCTGGGTTATTCTACAAATCAGCGAAGCACCTGTTGATATCTTGGCTTGACTCCGTTTCCTCAGTATTTCTGTCCTCAGCAGTATTCTACACGCACAAAGCAATTACAAATCCTTTGTCTAATTGTATTTGGACAGTATGTATGCTCCAAACAGATGCTTGTGGGAAGTGCTGGTGGTGGTTTTTCTGTGTTGCTATGCGACTGCTGCAAATTTCTTTAAAGCAAAGTGCTTTCTGGTTAAAGTTTAACTCAGTGTTAAACTCAAAAGAACAGTTGTGAATCGTTTTTTTTTTTTTTCTTAAATGAGGTCATGTGTAGGACAGATTCCCATTTATTTATCAGTTACAGTTACCAGTCAAACTTCTGTCCGTCTCTCTTGAACCTGGATTCTATGTCACGTCAGGTCTTTTAAACAGAGAATTACAAGTAGCCGAGTGGCTGTCAGTCTCTGACTTGAAATTCCATGTCAGAGATATCAGGAATTTCACAATTGCATCAAAATAAGATCCAACATTAACACTAATACAGTCTATTCAGCTAATTTTATAAGATAAACACACTGTTTGTTTCTGGTTTCACTTGGTAATGAACTTTTACAAATAAGCAACAGAACAAAAGTAGTACTTTAAACACTTGTCTCTGAGTGCAACCAAAAGCTAACACGGTAATTAACCCCATCCATGGAACCGTCTGGATTTTCAAGTCTGTCATCGACAGGTCCCATGTGTTCTGTTCCTTACTTATCTTTGGACAGCAGTCAGCGCAGCAACACCACCAGTTTCTTCAGTTGTGTTATCCTCTAGCTGCCTTTCTGCCTCTGCCTTCATGCCTTGTTTTTCTATTACATTTAGCTCCTCGCCTGTGCACTCTGCGGTTTGGTCGACCAGCAAAGTAAAATGACTCACAGTCCTCCTGCACCACGTTACCAGCTATTGCACTTAGATTTCTTGAATTTTCTAAGAGCACAATAGCATAAACAAACTTCTCTCTCAGTTTCTTCTATTTCTTTAGGATGTGCACACATTTTTTCAACGGCGACCCAACAGCCTCACACATGTAAACAAGCCGCCAGATGAACAGCAACCAGCTTAGTGAGCTGGCAACTTGTGCAAGCATTAGATTCCCACGCAGTTAACTACAATATCAGGGGGCTACTTTGTGTTTACTTCTTTCAGTTGGACAAGGAGACAAGCACTGTAAATGATTTATGTAAAACTGAAGTTTATTTTGAAAGCTTTAAACTTTGTTTTGAGTCTTTCCAAATCGCCACCACACAGTCAGCAAAAGCTGTTCTCACAACCCACAGTCACAGCAGCTATAATTATAATATAGAAATATCAACATTTTATTGTTTTGAAATTTACTAAAGCATGGTGGAGTGAGTTACTGATGTGTCTAGGATCTCTTTTTTATGACTTTTTATACAATGTTTACAGCATTTCTGTCGCAATATCAAAAATCTGTACCAAATATAGAATCTTACTGCTAAAATTTAGAAAATCATACCTGTAAATGTATTATTCATACTGTCCAGCAGTGACTGTAAGTCGTTATTGTTCTTTGAAAAGTACCAGGCAGGTGTCAGAGGATAAAAATCTCATTCTGAAGGAAAGCCTTTCATTCTTATGTTATTAGACAGTTCTGTTTGATAGCAAAGGGAGGATGATTTGTAGCTTAAGTCAAAAGCATCACTTAAACCCATCAAACATCCATTAAGCATCATTTTTAATCTCAGTCCATTGATCCAGAGTGCTGCAGATCAACAACTGTATCACAGCTATTAAATTAAAAAGGACTTCTACTGGATGATACCTGACAGGTCATATGCTGAAAAGAAATCTGAAATATACTTTACTTGGAGCACAAAGGATAAAAGGTAATCTTGCTAATCTTACAGTCTGAAGATTAAAACTAGCACTGACTTGTCCTATTAGAGTCACAAGACACCGCCAGCATCTACTTAAAGCATATTTTTTATGTATAGGAATGTGGCACCACAAACTCTGGTCCATCTGCATCTATAAGTAGCTTTTACAGTGTGTCAGCTGCACACACGCAACAACACCACAACTGGACTTGAAGCCATCACGATCCTCCCATCAATTATGCAGCACTTCAAAACTACAGCCACAGCAATTCAACCAACACATATTATTTATAACTTGACAAATATTAGTGTTTGCTTTTTTTTCTCCACAATCCACATGTTCAAAGAGCTGAAAGACCCCACGAGAGGCATTTCAGCAAAACACTTGTGATAAACCCACTGAATGATACCTGCCCAGCACCAAAAGGCACAAAACAGAGCGAAAAGCAGAGCAAATATTTGACTTACACTCACTGGGTGAACACAAACATGACTCCAAATGAAAGCTAATGATGCTACCTGTCAGCTGGATGTGTAAATAGGCAAGTGTTTGTTAACTTGTTAACCATGTTTACTTTATAAGGTGATAATACCTCACTGTTGTGTTAGCAGCATCTTCTGCTGCCATCAAACAACTACAAAATTAAATTAATACAGGCTTAAGGTGAGGAAAGATCTATGACTTGTCAGATGGAAGGGAAATCTTGAAATCCTGACAGTACTTCTCAAAAGTTTCCATTTGGTGGGCCCTGTGATGATTGAGAATCATTTACGTCAGCCTAAAAACTGTAAACTCAGTTCACAAACAAACAAAAAAAATTCCATTATATACCCTTGGTCTGAGCCTCCATAACTCAAGCAGGCATTGAAACTGAAAGATATTCAATAATAACAATTTGGGTTTGTTTTTCATATAGACGGCCTGTCGGTCACTGTCTCATAAAGTAACAGCCTTTATTGGTACATGCATGGGGCTGTTCCTGAACATCCCTGAAGAAGGAGCGAGTGTGGGCAGTGAGGCAGATGTGAGGGGTCAGGTGAGACTGTGGAGGGGAGTGTTGCATAAAGTAATCCCCCAGCGGCACGCCAAGCGAGCCTCTCGGTGGTCAGAGGCTTTCGTCAGCTCGCTCATTAAAGCCTCCCTATCTCTTCTTCTCTGGGCTTAAAATTGCCTTCCCAGCCTCATACTGCGTTGGGGCCAGAGGGTCAACAGATTATCTTCTTAATCCCGTTAATCCGTCCTCACATCAGTCCGAGATGATTCTCACCATAATTGTATTCGCTGCCGCCTCAATTAGAAAGAGGCAGGGGTCTGAGGAAATGAGGTGGAATGAGACGTCACGACGGATCAGTGGTGAGGACGCACATATGTTTGTGGGCTTTGTGTATGTGTGCGTGTAGCATGCACGCGCAGGACAGCGGACCAAAGTTCACGGCTGTGGAGAGTGGTCGGGTTTGGCTTTTCAGCATGGGTGAAACGGCGACTATAGTTCAGTGAGGTGAAATGACGACGGGCTGACCGCTCTGTGCTCCTGTCGTCTATGGTGGCTCAAGCTGATGGCACAGCTTAAGGACTGGACAGTACCAGTACATCTGTGTGTGTGTGTGTGTGTGTGTGTCAAAGATATGACTGCTCTGATCCATGCATGTACATGTGCATAGACCTCGCGAAATGTGCAAATAATATGGAAATAACATGAGTTCATAGTGCATGGGCATCTGTGCTTCTTTCCACTTCTCCTATTATCCCTGTCAGTGTGATGAGTCAAAGGTTAACCACTCCTAATGGGTGGACATTATGTTAATTAGACGATCTATTAGCATCCTGTCAGATTAGGCTCAGCTGACACGATGCACGGTCATAGGTCCAGAGGATGAGCAAATCCAAGCGGGGTTTTAGCCCCTGGAGGACTTCTCATCCCTAATTGCTCCACACTGTGGCAACTTTCTTCAAGCTGGGAGTCATGTTATAGGTAATGGCTGAGAACTAAAGACATCAAACGAATATGGTGCAAAGATGCACTGCACATTCACCTACAAATCGCCCCAGTTTGAGGTCATGGCTCAATGACAACATCCGTTCACCAGGCCGGACACTCACCACTCCTTGGCTGCACTTTCTGAATTTATCACTGAAAATCACAAACAGATTTGGTGACCGGGGGACAGCACTGGCAGACTCCAGCAACCACTGAGAGCTGGGTTTTGGCAAGCATTACAGACGTGCCCGTACTTCACTTGCTCTGCTGTTCAGGGCAGTTAAAGAGCACAGGGAAGAAATAGCTGAATACGATCACTGATCCAGACTTCAGTTTTCCCTCAATTAATTTTCCTGTGCCAGGCGTTTACAAATATAAGGAACTACTGGCAATCACATGTCAACATCTGTCTATTACCCATGAAAACCTGGTGTTTTGTGGGTACGGTTTGTCCAGTACGGATTCCTGCTCCTGACAAACACCACCACAGCACAGCACACTTGGAAGAGGACTGAGACCTGTGCTGTCAGACATTTCAGTGAGGCTATTTATTTGTTTTCAATGACCTATGCTGCACAAACACAGTGCTCTAAAGGAGTAAATGGTCCACGGGGTTTGTTCCAAAAACTAGTGCAAACATGCTTAATGCAAAGGTACACAAAGGACGTTTCCAGTGTGAGGACAAGATGTACGTGTGAACCATTATTGAGGTTTTAAATGCGGCAATACAGCTGCTACTGCATTTTACCTTTGGCATGAGAAAGACTAACAAGAGACAGATGGGACAGAAAGATTACAGGAAACAAGAGTGATTGCTATGCTGTTATAATGCCTGGATTTAAATGCACAGCCTCTTAAGTCAAATGTGTGAGCTGCTTCTGAACTGATTGCTCCTTTCAGATTTTAAGAATTTAATTTTGCCAGAGCCTGCATGGTTCAGTTTGGTCACATTCCAGTTTTCAATGAGATAGACACACTGTGTATTACTGGAGTCTCATCTCCAAGCTGAAAAAAAAAAAAAACCTTTGCAATTTCCATCTTCATGATTGTCTTTGCTGCTGGATTGTTTACATCCATTTCACAGCTTCGAGTTATACTGTATATTTTATTATGTTATCGACTGCACTGACTCCATGATTATATCCGGAGTGCACAGTGCCCAGGGGCCCCACTTATCCAGGGTGTTCCATTAGAATTAATATGCTACTTGATACTACCTGGGTTCAGTGCTCTGCTTCAGGTGTACTTTTACTCACTGTCACTGCGTCTCTCATTCCTTTGGTCACAGTTCTCAGTTGTATTTTTGTCCTCTCTGTTGAGACAAAAATCCCTATGCATTATGTGGCATTAACAAAAACATGAAGGGATAAAGTCGCTCCACAGAAAAATAAGAAAAAACGAGTCATGAGGTAATGGACACGGGTGAAACTGGAGATGTGGTTGTCTTTCTTGTGAATGGATTACCCCTTCAATCTCTCTGACCTTCAGTGTCTCCATGTCTGCTGGTGTGAAGTCAAGCTCAGGTGACCTTTGGATTTTTACACAGGACTCCTGGCCCACCAGCGTAACTCTTATCTTTCTCTGCGGCTGATAATGTCTTTCCTCCCTCCACTCATCTTGATGTGGAAAAGTCAGCTTTCCTCATATTGCTAGATGCAGTAAGAAAGATTATGACTTGGTGTGTGTGTGTGTGTGTGACTGTGGGTGTGTGTGTGTGTTAGAGCAGTAACCTGTGTGACTGTGAGAGACGGAGAGAAAAGAACATAAAATTGGTTAAATTACAAGAGCAGAATAATGGCCCCTAATTTTGCTCTAAATTTAAAGCAGCGTTAACTGGTCTAATGTTAAAGTTCCTACATCAAATGTACAAATAATACAATCATCAAACTTCAAAAGAAACTGTTGACTTCACGCTCGCTTACATCAGTTACAAACTGCAACAGCTAATACAAAATAAGATGAACTGCTGATATATACTGTAAACCGTAGGGATGTTTCTTTTGATTTCTTATTGAAGGTGTAATTTTCTCAGGTGTTAATTTGACTATTTAATTGGTTGTTTCATGTCATTCCAGCAGCTAATTACCTTACATGAAGCTGTTGTTTAATATTATTGCCTTGATGCGTGACAGAATCTTGCATTTTCAAACAATCACTTCCTGGCATTAGGGTAACACTTTAACAGCATGATTTCCTGTTTACCAGGTATGCATCAGATCAGCAGCTCCTAACCAGGAATGAAACTAAGACAAACGTTTGGATTACAATTGTTATTATTTGTTGGACCTTGTTGTTACACCCCTTCTGGCTTCTAAAAGTTATTCAAAATAAACAATCCACAAGAGGAAAAAACACAACTGAAATGCTCTCAACGGATGGATACATGGTCCCAAGATGAAAAGACTGGGAGGCAGTCACTGCACAACACAACACAACACAACAGTCTGAAGCTTTGCTAGCACAAAATAAAGCTTATGTTTTGTAAAACAAGGACACCAGGACAATAATCATTATGGACCAGATCTAGGAGTTTTCTTTCCAAGTAGAAAACATCCTCAGGCTATAACTTAAATTACTACTTAATTTCCCCTTGATAACTACTTGTCAGTATGTGATGAAGTGCAGTTACAATCTGATAACTTTAATTAAACTGTAAAACTAAAATTATAACACTGTCTGCAATGTAATGATTGATTTAATTTAGCCTATAGATATTAAGCTGGCAGGTTAGAAGCAATCTTCTTCCATGCTCACAGCTGCCTAGACAACCGAGTAACACTATAACCTCTGCAGTTTACACCAGTGAATTTAGTACTGCATTCTAAATTAGCTTAACTCTGCAGGCTTTTCTATACAGTACAGCGTGGACCATGAACACACCACTACAGTAACGGTACACTTACATACAAAGCCTCACATGTGCTGACAATAGCCACTTCAGTGTCGTCCCTGTATGTGCCAGACATGCAGTCACTCACTGAGCACTGCCTTAAGATGAAGTGATATGGACAGGAGATCGGGATTCACAGTATTCTTCTTGTTTTTCACACACAACACCAACACACAGGCTATGATAACAATAACATGGCAAAGCGGGAAGCAACACAGTGCTCCTGCCAGAGCTCATTTGGAGCTGAATTAAAGGTTTAGAGAAAATCTTGATTGATCCCATTTAAATACCAATCGATCCCAACGCAAAAACTGAGAGTTACTGCAACACACATGTTGGTTGAATGGGAAATTAGTTAAATAAATATCCGACAGTGTCGTGATGGGGATCACTTATGAGATGGAAAAACAATGGTTGAAAGCAGTATTGCTGAGGCGCCAGTCTGCAACACACCATTATAGATTATATTACAAATTGATTTACCAATATCTCACAGACAGCCACACTGCCCTGGTGGCACGGCCACAGCTAGCAGGGTTTTCCCCAGCTGTACTTCAAACATGTCATTTTTTATGACATCTTGGTCAATCAATTTTCTTTAAGTTCAGTAGACAGAGAGTTCATCAAGAATACGCATTTCTCAACTATTTTAATAATAGAGAACATCACTGGAGTCACCTGACGCCTTGCTTACATCTGGCAAATTAGCAGCAACACCATTTTCCCTCTGCTTTCTCACACAATTATCTTATTTCTTTGCTTGATGATGGGTGTGCACTGTGTAAAAATACACATTTTATAATAATATAATAATAATATACTATTCTTCTAGTCTGATGACTAGCTCTAGCTTTAAAACCAGTGATCAAAAGTAGTTTTTTTCCCCACAGTTCCTCTGTTTTCTTTATCTCTTTGAAGACAGATTGAATGACATGACTTCTGCCTCTATTGTCTCTTTGAAAACACACAAACACCCACATGCGCACAGGCACACTTCCCATTTACTTAGTATTTTATTTCTCATGTTATTTTTGCATTTTATTATTTTTATTTCCAATTCTTACACCTTGTCAGTTATTTTTTCTCTTTCTCTTTGAGCTTGATAGATTTTTTTTTTAAACCCTCCTTTTTTTAGTCTTTGTCTAGTTGTATCAACACACTAATGAAAATCTTTGATTTTTTGTGCTTTTCTCCAGTGGTTAGTGATCACTTCAAGGGAAGGCTGCACATCTTTACAAGACATTGGTATTGATCATTCAATCAAGTTCTCTTTTTGGACTTTCAAAAAAAGCTTTTCACAATAATGTTTTTATTCCTGAGCTCTTGGTGCCAGCCTGTTGTTAACATTTATTGGCAGTGCTTGTCAGAATAAATGAGGAAAGAAACAATTTCTCTCAACACCGCATATTTATTCCCATTCTATTCCACCTCCATAGCTTCATATGCAACATAGCTATAGATTTGCAGAGTTAAGATTGAGATCTCCATACTCTATCTGCAGTGGCACCTGCAGCACCAAAATCCAACATGGAGGTAATACCTAAGGACCCTAAGCAGCTTCCTTTCTGGGTCTTGTTCTGTGATTAACAACAAGATGTACAGTGTGTTAAATATATGTTTTAGTTCCTAGATCCTGAATCAGTTTGGTTTCGTCTGCCACGTTATTTTTGCCTGCACTCAACCACGAATGTATTAAAAGAAATCCCAGGTTCCAAGACGGCATATGGAAGGAATATGCAACACTCAGACACACATTTAGCTAATTTATCTGCTTCAGTGATCCAATTAATCATATTACCAAAACCAAGTGCAGTGCGCCTGGAGCTTTTGGGGCCCCTCTGGGTCTATGGCCCTTGAGCAGTTGCCGGTTTTGCCCATGTATTAATCCAGCCTTGAACCTAATGACTAAAATTATGATAATAGAGAGAGTCATTTCATGTTGTTTGTGGATAACGTGTTTATTCTTTATTTTAAAGCTGTTCTTTCTGTCTTTGTCTTTGTCATGTTTTGATTAAGATGACTTTAGACCTTGGGGCTCCTGCAAGTTCCTCTCCACAGAATATCTTGTCATCATAAATTTATTAGATATTTGCACAGGGAATTTCTGCATGTGGTGCACATTGTTTGTTTTGTTTCTTTCACAATTTTCATTTTTAAAAGCACAAAATCCTTGAATGGATAAATAAAGGTAAAAGCATAGCTGGCTTGGGATAGTTGTGTGAGCTGTATACAACCCGCACCACATTCCCCTGCTGTAAAATCCCATGCAGCACTCTCAACATTGATTTACAACAGCCATCAATCAGACCTCCCCAAGTTGGAGAAACTTTCACTTATGGCTGACATAAAATGACATTATTGTGGTAGGCCTTGGCTGGATCAAGCCTCTGGGACCTGGATGCAGCAGTGGTTTTGGCCTCCCCTGCTTTCTCCTCCACCCGGAGTCACACTCCCTAAACAGGAGTGGCAACAGGACAGGGATGAAACACTGTACTGGGGGAGCTGCCCCCTCCGCGACCTACTTCTCAAGCCATCGATCTCACTCAGGGGCCTCCGCACTGGCCCATGGATCTCCCTGATTGAATCCCTCCTGTTTCTAACAGATCCACTGGAATTGGCCAGCTTGCTAGCAACAGGCAAGGTATTATAGTAAGTGGACATTTTTCTCTTTTTATGAATGTGTAACTCACTGTGGAAGAGCTAAAACAGGTGAAACTTTTTTGTTTACTCTCTCGTCCCCTTTTTTGACACTAATTACATTTGTTTTCAAAGAAGCAAACACTTTAATGCCTCCTCATCCAACCTGGCCACCACGCACTTCAACCTGCACACTCTCACTGCTTTGTGTACACATATGTGTGTGTACTTGTGCGTTTGACAGCTGCCACCAGCCCACGTGATTTATCCTGCAGTAAAACACTTGTTATGCAAAGCACTTATTAAAGCGTCAGCGGGGAGGATCGATAAACCATTCTTTACGACAACAGCTTAAGAAAACCTGGTCATGCAGAGACAGCGTGCAGTGGTTTGCCGTGATATATAACATCGCCTGGTCAAAATTAATTTACTGATGTGAATGTGAGAAACGCCATGCCAATAAAATGGCAGGGAGAAACTATTATGAATCAGCTTGCCTGGCTGTCTGTAACCATAAATACTAAAAACATCATTAGAAGCTTTGAAGGGAAACATCAATTATAACGATTATTGGCAATGGAGATCTACGGGACAGAGGAGGTACAAGCAAAAGAGCTCATGGGACTCTAATGACTGCCAGCAAAGAGTATTTGTGAATGATGTTTGTGAGCTGAGTACATAATTTTGTGAGTGTATGTGTTTACAGGGGACGTGAAGAAGGTGACGGAGGGGGAGCTCGCTCGGATATGCAATCCAAACACCATCTATCGTCTGTGCGTAACACTGACCAAGCACACTGCAGTGTTGCAGTATTGTCACATGATGGATCTAAGCTTAACAGAGACCCGTGGTCCGGGGGATTACTTATCTGCTTCACTGGATCTGATGAATTTCCATTAGATCATGTGTGTTATAGTAAGTGAGGGTATGCTCCTTAAATGGGCTTGAGGTGTTCACATGCATCACATCATGTCTCCTCAGTGAAAAAGCTGTTTACAGCAGGGTTAGGTTTACCTGGAAAACACCAATGTGTGGACGATCAGCAAGCTTGTCAGCTAGAGAAAACCGGGCCACAGCTGAACTCTTCATGGTCTGCAGCGGCCAGTAACATGTTGCTGTTTCCACAGCAGCAGAAAATGCAGAGATGTACAAACGACATAAACTCCACAGCAGCTGCAGCTGACAAACACAGACAAAATGCCAAGTTGCCAGGCAACGAAGTAGTTGTTGATGCTCTAAATCCTGCATCTCTGCTGATTCACTCTCCGTGTAACATATGACCAGTCCACTCGGCCTCTGTGGCCTCAAAAGCTCCTCCAAGATTTTAAACACTGAGCTGAACAAGTTCACAACCAGTCACAACAGGGATCATCAAAGACAGCACCTCACTGACGAAGTGAACGGAGACTTCACATCTGAAGGATCCTCCGTCAGTATTTTAGAATTTAGTGCTTAGCCAGACCCTGAATGTGCCTGTTGGTCACACAACATGACAGAGATGTCAAGTGTCCAGCTTTTCACAAAAAATGAAAAGACAAAAAGCAAAGAGAAAAGTCAGAAAAACATTATTTTGTTTGTTATATTTTTATGTAAAATTTCTATGTATGCAAAGTAACTAATAACTAATGTTTCTCTCTGTTTCTCTCTAAATTACACCACTGCCCTGTATCATTCCTATTTGTCAAAATACAAACAAACATTTACTAAATTATGTTGAAACAGCTGCTGGATCCTCTGTTATAATCAATGATCATCTCTGAAGTCATGATATTGATTCTTTTCTGCGTATTTTACTGACTAATTAGTGCTGGTAACATGCTTGTTATGTTATCTGATGAAAAGTGATGTAACAGAATGAAAGGTAAAAATAAAGCAGGGGAAAGAACAAGACTTCCATATCTGAGATTTCAAAGCTGCCATGACATTGTAGGGGCAACTGAGCCAAAAAAGCCAACAACTGTAAGAATAAATGGTCAACCACAACTGTCAACTCAGAATTACTTTGTGAAGATAAGGGCGTGTGATGGCTTCAAAAATATCAATTTTTAACAGATTCTTGACAAGAACATGAAGCTCTGTGCCACCGGCTGTATGCATATGAGTCACAGTAAGTTTAATCCTCCACGTGACCTGCTGTGATAGGTTAGGTTTCTGAAATATCACTGAATTGCTGTGTGCCATTCGTAAAGCTGCTGAAACTGTTTAGTAAAATCTTTGTGATTCGATCAGATCATCACTGCTCCTCCTGTTTTCCACCTCCTTCAGTGCAAATGAGTTTGTACGTATATCAGTCTGACATTTACTTAAGTGCTGCATGAAGTATTAATACAATTGATATGGAGATGGTTCCAATATATCTGATTCATGCTGGAATAATTCACTTGTCACTGTTCTTCTGTAAAGGGGAACTTGTTTGCCCTTGTTTGCAAAAAAAGAAAGGAAAATCTGTCCTCTATGTTAAGTGTTTAATCTCTGCTAATATACCTGTAAGTTTAATTAAACGTGCTGAGTTTTAGGGCCATGTTGTTACAAATGTTGGCCACAAATGACAGATGAGAAGGATGCTTTATAACCAAATTATAGGTTAAAAAATTCAAATGGGCATTTGGGTCTGTGAAAGCTTTATTCACACGAGTGTGGCTGTGAAATGCAAATGCTTTTAACTTCACAGCAGGGGAGTGTCTGCAGGAAAAAGCCGCTGGTCTTGATGAGTGGACAAGAGTTTGAAAGGCAAACTTTGTCTTTAAAGCTCAGAAACTGTTTGATCACACTTCACACAAACTCATGCTGGAAATACAAAATGTACATTGTTGGTATTATGTCTAAGTGCAAGCTTCTACATCTCTAGAGGAAAAACAACAAGCTGCATTAGCCTGATAGCCTTTAAGGCCTTTACACTATGTTTTTTTAAACTATATCCTCTCATACCTGCATTTTCGTACTTGTGTCAACTGCTGATTGCGTCGACCCTCATTTCTATCTCCACAAAAGAAAAAAATGTCTGTGGCAAGTGTTTCTCTGAGTCGGGGTCATCCCATCCAACAACGAACATGAGCACGGCTACAAAACATTTCCTGTTGCCCATTTGCAGGACACTCGATTCCATTAGCTTTTCCTCACCCCTTCACTATATTGACTTGAGAACTTTATTTATTTATTTATCTATTTGCCAGCGTGTGGTCCAAGAGGTTGATGAAACAGGGAGCCGTCTGCCATTTATGTAGGAATAATTATATGGAAATAGTATTCACAGGCCGCTGTGTCGCTCCGGAGCAGTCAGTATTGAATTGACAGCAGTGAAGTGACTGGCAGCAGTGGGAATAGATTGTCCTGAATGATTTGCTTTTCCTTCCAAGCCAGGCGTGTCACCAGCCAAACTTGGCCTTATCTACGTGTGGTTAGCCTTCTGTACCAGACGCTCGGAGAATGCGTTTTTCATACGCAAGCCTTGACAGGAATCAGTCAGTCTGAATAGGGAGATGTCATTTTCTGATCTGGTTTGCTTTATAGCGCTGCAGTTTCATCAGGCTCTGGTTGTTAGAGGCCTCGCACCGGCCTAAACAATTTCCCTTTCTTTCTCTCTTTATTTTTTCCAGTTTCAATTGAGATGAAAACTGTAATGACGACTATTATCATTTAAGAGGAAGCACAATCGTTGACTACTAGCTGTCCTTGCAAACTTACACACTCAACCACACGTGAGGATTTGCATTAATGAATCCGTTAACAATCAGTAAAACTCTTGAACTCTGAAACAGAAATATATTCATCAGCAAAAGATATATTTCTATATTAAAACAAAAAGACCTTCAGTGCACAGACATTGTTTTTACTTGTGCATGTTGAGAAGATCCAGAGTCCTTCTATAACAGGCCTCCATTCACACCTGTCAATATTCATGGAGTTTAGATTTTTTGTATCAGGCGTCCCTGGCTCTGGTTCAGTCCCATTCATTTTCTACAAAAACAATGGCTGAGGCTCATGGGTACTGTAGTATTCAGAGATATCCGTCTTTCTGTTTTGGCAGAAGCAAGGAGTCAATGTGTTTACTTATATTGAATCCATCCATTTAATTCTACAGAGTCTCCCTCAGTATTCCTTATATTCAGAGCTCTAAGAGCAGAGTTAGGACTTTCAGTCAATTAGAGAAACACTACTTGGTAAAAGGCTGAGACAGACAGAGGTACTTGCAGTTAATTGATTGGTAGCTGAACAATGCACACTCACAATGATGTGCAAGCTCCTATTTACAGTAATTACAAGCATTGTGGGGTTGGTGTTGCTTAGGGAGCCTCAGAGAGAAAAGTTTTTTCTTCTCAGTACGCACCACCTCAGAGGTCTGAGGAAATGACTTTTTTTTTTTCTACAATGATTGTTAACTTTTAATTTGCCTCAGGAGAAGTGCAAATTTGCATAAACCTGTAGATGAATAATTAAAAGGGATGAGAATGAGCAGCTGATTGTAAACAGCACGTTTAAATTTCACTAAGATAGTTGTACATTATTGTGAGCCGAGAATCCATAGTTGATCTGAAGAGCTGCGTCCATACTTAGAACCTAGATTTAGTTTTTAACACGTTGCATGTGGTCATTTGTCATTTTTTCTATTTACTCTACTACCAACCTTTATCAGCCCCTTTCACACGCTCCCACTCTGAGCCAAGGCGATCAGAAATCATTACCACTGATGACTGGCTATTTTATCTAAAGGGTGCTTCGATAATACTATACTGGAAAAACCATGTACTTAGGCAGGTGGTGCACTCTAAGTGCATATAGGTTTTCAAAAGCAAATCTCAAGTACGTCAAGGCAAATTATATTTTTCAGCACTCTGCAGCAAGCCAGTTTTATTATGTATCATAAACACTGGTACCCAAAATGGCTTGGCCCAACAATGTCCTAATTCTGCTACGCCTGCTTACCAAACCCAGTTAGCTCAGACTCTGATGAATAAAAAAGATAAAAATGGAGAAGAGCAGCTCAATGTACAGCCACTAAAAGGCTGCACACAAAAAAAAGCTTTCAGCTCGCAGCAAGTGGACCTCCTCCTCATTATCAGCATCAAGAGGTTTAAGCGTTCAGGACGTGTTAACTGACCACATAGGAAAGGAAATGATGATGAAGAATGATGAAGATTTGGCCCATTTTTCCTGGAACAGATTTATAATGTTTCCCTCCTTTTTTTGTACAGATGACAAGAGACTGAAGTGGCTGTGTGAACAATGAAAAAAGAGAGAAAGAGAAAAGAGCGTGAGCTTGTAACAACCAGAGTAGCTGCCAGTTCAAGTTTCTTCTTGATTTTTAGTACATCTGCACAAACCTGCTCAATATCTATCCACAATTAACCCAACTCACATGAATAAATGGATATTTACCTACATTTCTATACAAACATGAAGCACTCGAGCCTACAGTTTTAAGAGATACTGTAATTTTGTGCAGGTCTTTCCGTGCATTGCTTGCCTAAGAAGCGCCTGAAGCCATGTTTCCGTGAGTTCTTGCTTGTACAAAGGGCTGTAACATCCACTTTGATGTACGGTGAACAATTTGGAATTAACCGTCTTGTGACCTCTGAGAAATGAAGCATGATTTCATCTGAAAAATGTGTTAAAGTGCACACAACCTAAGTGTAACAGCTGCAGAAAAAAAAACTGCAGTAACATCTTTACCTTTCCAATAAAATCATTGTGTTGTCGGGCTGTAATTGCATTGGCTGAGCTAAATTCCTTGTTGCTGAAACTAAGGGGGTCAGGCCATTAGGTTTACTGTAATAACATCATATTGACATGTTGCATCTACCAATCTGTGGTTTCTAAATCCAGTTAGTTCCTCCCAGACAACTCTACAACAGATTGAGACTGAAGTTTATTGAACAGACAACGAAACAAGACTTTTCATAATCCGGTGACTACACTGCAATGTGGTCAGTGGTATCAGTGCATCAGCGAATTGATGCAGTAAGTCAATTTTAAGTTAATCATTGTAATCGTCCTGCTAATGGTTTTCTAATGGAAGTGTCTGTATAACCAGTAAACATTAGCATTTACATGATCCTCTGAAATGAATTTAATTTTCTCATTCCCTGCCTATATCATTTCCACTAAAACAGCCATGCTGAATGCATTGCGATCAGCACTCTCTGTTATTATTGCTAATACGTTTTCAATGTCCCTTGCTGTTTTTTCAATCTAATAGGGTTTTTTTCACCCCCGTGGTAAGGGTTGGGAGTCCATCTCTAAGATTTTATGGCACACATGAAGCTCCGCAAAGAGCATAAAATGTTTCTGATTGCCTTCAAAAACCAATGCCAGTGTGATGACATTTTTTGCCTCCTCATGTGTGACATTGGAGTCTACCCGAAGGGCACCAATATAATCTTTTCCCTTACATCACTGTGCTTTTCTATAACCTTCAACATGAAAATGGCTTTTGTTCCTGACACTGGAAAAAAAACCCTTGATTTGTTTCCTATCAGATAAAAAATGATAATGGAATAGAAGAGAGCCGCGATGACGTGGAAATATGTACCGGCTTGTGAATGAGTCTTATGGAGCCATAAACCATGCATTTCATTTCCATGGTATTTGAATGCTCATGTTTTGCTGCTGATAGGAGGTGAAAGGTGCCTTTGAGAGATCAAATTTAAGTCACATTCACAGGTTAAGGTCGTCTATTGTAACTCTTAAATCACGTGTGGTACTGCTGCACGAGGCTGACTGTCTGAAAAGAAGTGTTTATATCTATTATTGAAACTATGTGTGTTTTAAAGAGCCCAGAGAGAAGGTTTTTGACAACTGTGACAATGAGACCTCACGAGTAGGAGACATTCAAACATGGACAACTCCATTAGAAACAATGTGGATTATTCATGTTGAACAGACGCAGGGTTACGCAGGATAACTTGTACAGGTGGGTTGAGGATCGATGCCATCATTCAGTGGTGGCTTGTGGGTAGAAATTAGTCTCTCTCCCTCTGCCTCTCTACTCCTGCCGGGAGCGAGCTAGGGTCGCAAATGACTGTGGTTGCCAGACGCTCATATTTTACCTTCTCATTAGCAGTAAAGGAGGACGAGGTAATTACTGCGCTGGAGTGGCAGCTAGGCTCTGAGGTAAAGGAAGGAAGCTCCAAATGATGAGATGTGTATTTTACAGAGGCTGAAGCCACAGCCTGGATGACAGGCCGACAGAGAGTCATCTAACTGCTAAACTGTACACTGCGCTTGTATGCATGCATGATTATACATAATACAAAAGCTCATTTAAGTAAACACCCCAAGAAGCTCAATTTACCCAATTACTATATATACAAAGACACAAAAAATACATCTGGAAGCTTGTTCTCTTTGATTTAAAGACAAAAGGGAGCAAGTCAAAACTCTTCACATTACTGCTGCTATTGCACACACACCACTACACACCAGTGTTATACCTTATATAGCACTTTCACCTGTTGCTCATGAGCTTGCTGAAAAGAAAGTATAATGACTGGTGTTCACTCCAACTAATGCCACTTGCTCAAACTACTTTAAAAATGCATAGGTTGGATGGCTGAGATTCTCATGGTCACCTATTTAAAATATTTCTAATCCAAAGCTTCAGTTTTTCAACATTTTTATTTCAAATTATTATTGATTTCATTCTGTGGTCAGTTATATGGACATTTCTTTGCCCGCGGGAAGAGACAAATTGAAAGTCGTGACTGAAATGGAACCAACAGAAAAATCTTCACAGACACTCTCTTCTTATGCAGCAACTTTATGATTCAGACTGATGAATTTTTATTTAAAAATCTTGCCTGGTGCAGTTTTAATCAATGATGGTCAAAGGAGACAGATGTAAGCTCTCCTGGGTTTCATGAACAAAAGTGAATTTTTTTTTTCTTTTTTTGTTGCTATTGTGCTCTTCTAAAGGTTTCTTCTTCTTGTGCAGAGGGAAAAGATGGAATTTTTTTTTCATTTCTCATGTTTTGCCTTTATTCTTCTGTGGGTGAATTTCTGCTATTTCTTCCCGCTCTAATCACTCTGGTTTTCATACGCTGCCAAAGTTGCTTACATCCACAAATTCTAACGTTAAAATATCTGACCAACGATCCTTCTGCCTGTTTCTCCAGCTGTCCACATACTTTTGGCCATGCCGTGTGTATGTGCACACTGAACACTGTCCGTGGAGTTTCTCTGCACTTTCTTGCACAGCAAACATCTATTCTAAAAACCACTCGACCGAACCTGTTCAGATAAAGTTACACACCCTGTAGCCACAGACTCATCTGCTGTTGGTGATCCCTGCAAGAGGTGCTCGAACAAATGTCAAGATTTAATTAAATGAACTGCGTTTAAATGAAAATTGATTTATATATTCTGCAGGCTACTGAACATGCTATGTGGGTCTGATCCCAGCGACCAAAGTTTGCATCTGGGTCAGAAGGCAGGAGGATAAAGCATGTAGATTCTAATCTGACCTTTAGCTTTCTGTAGAATAGCAGTGGAGTCATTAAGATGTGGCCTATAATGAGGCTACTAACGCTGTGGTTTTCACAAACCCTCATCCTTCACCCAACTACACACACACACACACACACACGCACACACAGAGCACACTGAACATAATGGCTGCCTGGGGCACAATCCTCACATGCTGAAATTCAGCTGTATTGTCCTTTAAATCTGCAACATTTTCACATCCAGCAGGATAAAAACACAGGGTCAAAATATCAGATGGCAATTTCTCAAAAATGTGTTGTTGACACAGTGCACACACGTACATTTATATATTCACACCCACATGGAAACACAAGCTAGGATGCACTGTAATCAGAAGACCTCAACATGACCAGTCCCTGGAAAGCAAACGTGGTCCTTGTTATTAGGAGCACAGTCCTCAGAAGTTTGCTAAACATCTGCACTAACAACGTGGATCTGAACGTTTCTCTATAACAAAAATGTGTTCAAGCCACCATCTGCCATGACACACACACAATATATATAATTATATATAAGCATCAGTCAGAAATGTGCTGTGCCTCATCTGTGAGCATACCCACCAGTGTTAACAGTGTACTGACACACCCTGTTAAAGGCACCTGGCACACTGTCCTTGTGATGAAACATTTGCAAAGTCAATATTGGAAAATATTTTTAAATCGTGCATTGGTCACATTCCTGTTTGCACGATGCTCTTTAGCACTTCTAAAAACTCCAAAAGGTACGTTAATGTTGCTTTTTGAATTAATGAATAAGACATAAAATACAGATGTATCATTTTAGGTTAAACTGGAGACAATAAATTACTCAAAAGACTTTTCTTTTTCTTTTGAAATGGTCAACTACCTCCGATTTATCTGCTGTCAAGGTAGACATGTTATACTTTGCCCTCTCAGTCCAACAAAATCTTGCAGTTAGAATACCTTTCTGAAAACTTCCCATGAGTAGATGCTGTATGATAACAGAAAATTGTTCCTTGCTAATGTCATTGAAAGTGAGCGAGCAACACACAGGACAAAGCTGCTCACAACCAGTCACAGCACAGCGTGCAGCTTAAGCTACTGCTTTCATGACAAATTCCATCTCATGTATAAAGAGCAATTTAATACTGGATCTGTTGCATAATTTACATGTAATCAGGAATGATTTAGAGTCAGACAAAACATGGCCCACAGAGATATTGACCACGCTGCTGCCAACCGTACACCCACAAATGAATTTCAGCACCACGGACAGCAGCACCTTTTCAATCAGTGTCCAGATAATATTGGTAAAGCTACTGTGCTTGAAACAAAGTACAGACGGGGCCCATTTAATTCACAGCCACACACCCACAGATGGAATTGGATGTTATTGCTTCTGTGAGAGGTCCCCAGAAGTCTGCAGCACCGAGTACGGCGCTCTCAATATGTGACTTCCTGACACGCTAACTAAGAAACCGGCAGCATTACATCAGAGGAAAGCCATTACTCCTCGGTTGTGGGGGACTGTTATGTGTGGCAATGACTTGTGTCATGTCCCATTAATAATGGTAATGATAGCATTAGGGGGGCACTGTGGGATGTAATTCAAAGATCTGCCGAGTGCGAGTGACAAGGTCATTCCAAATGACGGTAAGCAGGCCTGACAGTCCCTCACAAGGAGGAATGTGCACTTTTCTTTGTAGATCACTCAAAGTAGCAGGACGCGCACGCAGAAGCAAGACTGACGCTCTGTTATTAACCAGCAGCAAGCAGCGATTGTCTCATTAACATATGGTTTGTCTGAGTGCATTAGCTGTGCCATCCATAGTTTTAGATTTTTTCCGATTTTAGAGCTTCGGCTGTTTCTCATCAGCAGCAGGTGTTTAATGTCGAAGGGAAACATTAGTGTTGATGGACACTGGCTGCTGCTGGGACTGAATCTTTAAAGCCGGGACAGTTTCTCTGACCATCAGTCCATCCTGCCAGATAATTTGTTTATCTCCCTATTTCTTTGAAATCATAATGGAAAAAAAAAAACACTTCTGCAAACCACAGTTATGATTCGCATAACCAGCTTTCAAATATCCAAACAGTTTCCAAAGTTTTAATTAAATTCATAATTCACTATAACCACCGCATTTGAACTAGCTGGATCATATTAATTCCTTCTTTCATTATTTGTTTATTTTTGTGAACACTTTAACCCACTTTATTTCACATAAAAAATGTTCTGCACTGTGGTTGTTGACAAATACATCAGTGAGCTTATGTCTGTTTACAGACATGTTATAAAGCTTTCGTTAAATGTTATATCAAGTCTTTTTATGTCTATTATGATTAAAAAATGTATGCAGTTTTAATTGTTTTGAGTTGTTTGTTTCTTAGTAAGTTTATACAGCTATATACGGAAAATGCTTTTGCACGGAAATACTTTGTTGCCATGGAGTCACTGAGATAAATGTGAACTACACCTTGAGCTCTGTTTCTTATTGCAGTGAAACCCGTGGATCATTAGAGAACATATGAAGTTATTAAAAATGTCTTGTTTTAAAATAGTTTCAATTTCTATTGAACATGTTATATATATATATATATATATATAATTTTCTCTGACAGATTTCAGAGGGAATGACAGCAGGGCGGCTGTGGTTAAGAATATATTTCATTCCCTCTGGATCACGCCAGCAGCCAGATCTTAATGCTCTATATATAATTAAGCTGTGAACATCAGACATTATTCATCTGTCAGAGACGCTCCTCAAAATTGACGGAAGGAAATTTACGCACAATTAGTCACAACTATGGCCTTTCACTGCAGCCCGCTCTGTTTGTTTTTCTCCGCCGCTTTCAGCATGTGCTTTCCCCTGAAATCGCTGCTTTCTGAATTAGATTTTAATTTCTTTACCGAAAACAAAACACAATGCCACCAACAGCAAATCCACAATAAGTCATCAGATAGTGATTGAGTGTGATCACAAAAACTGCACAGCTGCTGGGCTTTTTCATATCGAGATGCATTTCAGAAATATTATTAGTCACCACAATGGTGTCCTTGAGAAACACTTGATCATAGTAATTAAAATATCATTAAAACAAACAAAAACATGATTCCCAACAAATGTTACTGAGTGCCGAGTTACATTTTACTAAATTCACTCTACTGGGAAACAAACATGGTGTCACTAATTCATAGTCTTTTGAGAAGCGGTGTGTTTTATGTGGTGTTCTGCTGAGAGATTAGATTCCTTTTACTTCTTTTTAACTTCTCATGCAGGGTTTCTGCCTGGGAGCCGACTTATGTGGTTCAATATTTTTAGTGGTGAGGACCTATTTTTTTTACTCTTTCTACTTAGAACAGGTATCGTTTACCCAGCGTCTCGACGAGACAGCAAAGCTTTTCAGTGCTTGTTTTCACAGCAGAAAAATCACTTCACCTGAATCACCTGTTTCTGCTTCTTCACCCAGAGTCATACTTGGGAGCAAACCTTTCTCAGTCAGACACTTATGACAAGGAATCGACAATTTATAGCAAACGGCTTCACAATTAGACTTGACCTTGCTTTTGAAAGCAGACCTCCATATAACAAAGATTAAAACCAAAGATAGCTGCAGACACATGAACGCAGGCCTCAACACAACAACCAGACCACTGCTTCAGTCCCGTGAGGAGGACGCTGGGGTGTTGGGGGAGTAGCGGCATTAGGAATCAACAGAGAACTGACTTTCTACCAAGTACGTTTGGTACACAAGCACGCTACAGGGGAACTGTCACTGGCAGCAATTTCTGGTAAGTACCCAAATATTCTCTACTTAGCTCCAGAATTACCTCAAGTTTTACAGAGCTAAAAGGCCACATATCCCATCACTAAAATGCTGGAATCAAAGCCTGTTTGCGGCTGTGATCATCACATATGTAAATGATATGTAAATCTAATTATGTTCTTTAAAAATGTCTCTGTATCCCTCACACAATGTGCATCTATGAGAGAACTATGCACATCGAGACTGTGCCTAATTCATTAACTCTTTGCAATGTCTGATCCCTCAAAATACTGTTATGCATCTTCAACAGATACAACTGATTTTAGGCAAATTCATCTCACATAACGCTTGACAATGATTGAGTCTCTGTGGAATCAATGATTTGCACTGCTGGCTGATGATGAAGTATCTGTTTCCTTATGCTGAGCTCTTTTTGTGGACCTGAAATCAAATAAGTAAGAGTAAGAAGTAAGTAAGTAGGAATCTCCCTTGAAATGTATTATCAGTAGTTCTACTGGGAAACATCTCTTATTCAGTGTCTTTACCAGGGAACAGACATTTTACTCAGAGTTGTGTTTCTCCAGCAGAGCACACATCTTTTACTGTGTTCCCACTTTAGAACTGATATCTTTTACCTCAAAGTAATGGCTTCACCGTGGGGGAGACATCTTTCTCTTTGAGCAGTGTTTCTACTGTGGAACACCTTACAGTCATTGTTTCTACTGGCTGAACAAACATCTTTTATTCAGAGCAGTGTTGCCGCAGTGTACCAGTCCAACTTTAATGCAACAACAGTTGCTCCAGCTGCAGGAGTTGTTTCTATCTGATTGAGTGAGAGTGCCGTTGACCTTCAGCCATTTTACTGAGACTGTATTAAAAAGGCCCAGCCAGAGCCCTGATTTTATGGCCGAGCCTTCCCAAGGTCCCACTGACCTGATGGATATTACGAGGATAAATCAAACTTTCGTGCCAACACACGCATCCACAGTCGGGGATGAAGCATGACTGTGTGTTGAAGAATGGCTTGACTTGGATTTAGGGAGCATGTGTGAGCATCCATGTTGTGTGTCTCTCTGTGTGTAAGTCTGCATTTTACAGCAGTGTTACACAGCTTTTTTCTGGTTTGTTTTTAATTAAAGTATCTTACTCTTTATGAAACAGTGGGTGTGTTTCTATCTGTGTGTCAGTCAAACCTGTCAGAGAGTAAGCGAGCGAGTTAGCACATAAAAGCGGTGTGGTTTGACGGTCGCAGCACATATATAATTTGTCAGTGAATAGTTTGACCCCTCCTCTGCTGTAGCCGGAGCTCCTGACCACCTCGCAGTGCTGTGTCACCGCTGTGAAAGCAGCAGAGCGGAGCGTTCTTTAATGTGCACACATCAACTTAACATTAACAATGTAGACACACAGGGTGAGTGAGAGGACAGTGGTGGATGGCAGCTCCATTTCCTGACTGACCAGAGTCTCATATCAAAGGGCAGCCAGGGTTTGTCATTCTGGGATTTAAGCCTCAGTGTGTGGTGACAGCTTGATAATGCTGCCCTGATTCAGACACCAGGCTGTGCTCCTTTGGATTTACTAAGAGTGCTAAGGGCGGATTGTCTTAATGACATGCATATACTCAACAACTTCCTATTTCTAACTGTGAAAGCCTCTTATTTCTGCTGATCATCGCCTCTAAACAGATTGTTGTGCCAGCAGCATCCAAACTGAACAAGTCAAGTGTTACGTGATATAAGCTTAAGTTTTAGACAGCACTTTATTTTGTCTAAAAACAACTGTTTTGATTCCACCACAGTGTTATGAAAGTTGGAAGCAAACTAAAAGTTGGCTTTAAAACATGCGAACCAATGTGGAGGGTAAAAGATTACGCAATCAAAAGAACACCATCTGCTGTGCATCTATCAAGGAATTTCAAACCTGTCCACACATACTGCTCAGTACCATGTGGTCTCTTCTTCAATTTACTATTATAATATATATATTTATGCACTTCCTGGAGGGTGCCAGCAAAGGCAGTCATCAAAAGGAATCATCATAAGCTGGTAAGTAGCTGCTAAAGCCTCTGCTAAAGTCCTGGAGACCAAAAAACGGAGCTGAACAGAGAGTGAATATTGGATTTACATTCATCACTGAGGCAAAAACACGACTCCAAATAATTGCTAATGCTGCAAAATGTCTGCTAGATGTGAAAATAGGCAACTGTTGTGCTGTGTTATCATCTTGATGCACTGCCCCCAAGTGGACAAAAAACCAGAAGCTGTCATTGAAGAAGAATCTAATTTAATTTACTTATACTTCCACTTTGTTGTCAGCAAAACTACCCACAATGCACTGTTTGCCTTATGCCTGCGAGACATCATGTCTGCATTCAAAGCAAAGAACATGCTCCTGTGTATTGTAGTTTTTATATGACAGCCATCAGTGCATGTGTGCTGAATGGACATTTTTTCTTACAAGGCAGCTGACTGCACACAACAACAAGCAGGAGAAGGCAAAAAAAAAAAAAGAAAAAACGGTAACTAGCTCTCTGGGTATCATAAAAGCTATCATGGCAGCTAATAACGATGGCCAGCAATGTTTTATTGAGACTGCCTGTTCAATTTTCATCTGTCTGACCCTTCAGATACTGCAAACAAACATTTGAAGAGCAACAAAAATCCACATTTTTTGGTTTGTTCCCCCTCCCCAAAGAGCCTCTCCCTCAGTCGTTTGCTTTCCCATAGCACCATTTCTTGTGCCTTTTTATCATAAATCCATTTGTGTTGTTATTGGGTCAGACTTACTCTCCGATGGGACTTCGTGTTGCTTTAAAAACCAATAAAAAAAGAGCCTCTGGCAAGTTTCCGGACAATTTATCATTGTTGCTAAATGTAAGCAGGGCACTGTGGTGATGTTTACAAATTTAAAGGCAGGTTACGGGAGACAATGCGACACACATGAGTGTGTGAGTGTGTGTGCGAGCCAACCTGAGAGCCAACCCACTTTCTACCTAAGTGTGTAAGTGTGTCAATCAGGTGACATTTGAGGATTTGATCATCAATACACATTAACACCAGATCAGAATTTCTTTCCACAGAGATGTACAGGTAACAGGTGACATTCTGCTTATTTTGACTGTTATATGAACAGTTTTAGTCTTAATTCTAAAGACAAATAAGCAAAACTAAAATGGAGAGCAACCAAATGAGTTCTGAGGATTCAGTCTGAGGATTTTGCTGCTGGGTTTTTAAGGACATTGAATATTGGATGGAAAGTGAATGCTTAAGTGAGGAGTAAATTGAATAAATTGAACACAATAAAAGGAAAAGAGGGTACATCCTGGCCTCTTAAATTTGGATTTTTTTTTTCTGTTCTTAGAAAGTGTTCATACGAGGAAGCAGAATTTTAAATGGTGAATCTGCAGGGCATCAGTTAGAGAGGATGTGGCTCTCTTTTATCTTGCAGCCACTAAGAGCAAAGTATTTTACTTTAAAAAGCTCATAATATAGCTTTTAGTCCAATAGTACACAATGTGAAAGCATCAGCAGTGACTGTTAAAAGTAGGCATGGACTGGGTTATTCAATAATATTCCTATGGACTTATTTTTAATGAATGTACAAGATTGAACAATCTACTATTTCTACAGTTTCTATTAAGAGAGACAAGAAACATTTTCAAGACATCACAGGTATTTGTGCTAAAATACCTAAATCCACATAAGAGCTCTTTAGAAATAAGAACATCTGAGATGATTTTTCTCCTTTCTTTCGTTAAGTTTGAACAGATCAGTGTCATTCATACACAGGTGCAGGCATTTGAATGTGAGAGTATTGCAGGTATAAGGAGACTGACCTTAACATCAATAGCCAGAAGCTGCTACTTGAAAATAGTTTTACAAACAAATGAACTGAGCACAGCCTCAGAGTCCAACTGTGGAGAGGTGCAATGTGTCTTCACTGCGTGGGCAGAGGAAGGAACATGACATGTACACCGAAGAAGGAAAATTATGATAAAGAGCGTGGGCAGGTCCATCGTGCTTAATTAAAGTTACACAGGCTGGAAATGAATTTGTTTTGACTCCCCCTGCCAAGAAAATCTCTAATTTAGGCAGGATGGCAGGTTACTAAACTCTGTTTAATGACACAAGGGTCTGTGTGCCCTTGCTTTATAAACCCTGTTTTGCTGTAATTAGGTGCTATGAAAGCTGGCACGGCGTTGCGGGTGGGCCTAACAGGTCTGATCCCACCCACCTGTACAACTGGCCCATTCTAAGTGACCACGGGAACATATGTTTTCTTAACTTGTATTTCTAATAATAAAAATTAACATTTAACTACACAATAAAGGCTTGAGAAAAAACTTCTTTTCGAAAAAGTAAAAGGCAACATTTATTGGGCTACTATCATATGAAGACTGGACCAGTTACAACAGGCTATTTTACATTGGCCTCGGCCGGTTACGCCCACATACACGTCATGGTAAGAAAATTAGAAAAAGTCAGCTAGTTTCAAAACAGGAAAAAATAAACATAATAGATAAGATACTACGCCTCATTTTGCAATCTACCCGTCTGTACGGCTTGTAATAAATACAAACTGCTGCGGGTAAATAATAAGCTATCTCAAAAAGATTTAAAAAGTGCCATAATCAAGCAGATGCGCTAGTCGCCTTCCACAGCATATCAGTCACCAGAAACCGTCCAAGGAAGGCAAACAGTATTAACCTCCTCCTGAAATCCTGGCACCGTTCCTGAATGAAAGCAAATGAATCGAATCCAAAAAAATGTTTCTTCCAGCACAGAGAACAAAAGTGTGATCACACGCAACCAGGTTCAAAGTCTCATGGTACATTTCACCACCAAATAACCTGCACTTAGCTGCCAAGACAGAGACCCAGCCTCGCTTTGGCATTTGAGATGAAACGAAGCTGAAATATTGTATGCATGACTGACAGGATGTTGGGGATTTGGCCTTTGTGAGAACTTTCCTGATTGGCTAGATGATTCTCAAAGAGGTTATATAGAGAAGCTGTACCAGACCCTGACCCTGCCTGAGAATAGAGACCGATTTGTGCTCCCGACTTATCAAAACGCTTTTTTTATTAGTTGAAAAGAAACTTCAGTGCTGTAGCTATAATGAATTAAAGATCGAATACGTGATTATATCTGGTCTGGTGATTATATCTGGTCTTTACTGCACTGTTATACTGCACAATGATCCAAAATATTGAATGTGAAATGTCACCAAGACTAACGACTCCATTTCCAGTTAACTGTGAACATTTTCTGGTCATGATGGATGTGTTTATAGTGTGGCAAATGACCTTGACAACAGATGGTGATTATACTTCCACTGTTTTTTTCTTTTTTTTTTTTTTCATTTTGCTCTGCAGCCCTCTCCCGGGCCAACAATACACAGCAATTAACAGAAATACAAAGTGAGCTTCAGAGAGACAGTGCCATGTAAAATGCATGACACAAGTGTCAAAGACTTCAGTTTTTCAAAGATTTAAATCAGACATTAATTCACGTGTCCATGTCACTGCCTTCAATAACACTAATTACACAATAAAAGTCTCATGTCACACTAAGCAGATCAAACTGCCAGCTAAGTATGTAAATAACTACAAATAAATGCAGACACATAGTGTAACTTCTCCATATTCTTTACTATAGAGCCTGATGTATCCTGTAGCCTGCTTCCAGATCTCTGAATCACAGGAAGAAACCTCCAGTGTTTGACGTGAGGTGAAACATCCTCAAGTATCTACAACCAAGTCCATCGAACCCTCAGGTCATCTCTTCATCTCTGGAAAACCACAAGGCGTTTGTCACCAGCTATAAAGAGCTTGGATCTACTGTAGTGCTCAGCCAGTTCCCCAGTAACACTGTAATGAGTTTCCTCTGTGTGACAAGTTCAAACGCAAAGTTGTTCAAACAGTAATTCACAAGGCTTATTGGATAAAATACATCAAACACCGAGTCGATTACTTAACAGTGTGTTTATGTGGAACAAGGTGTTCCAGACATTGATGCCAGGTGAGGAAAATAAATAAATAAAAATGGAAATAAATAAATCTTCATTCTTTTTGGGGAACAATTCCACAGTTGCTAAGCAACTAATGAAGAGGACAGGATTTTTTAGAAGAAACCAAATTTCATTTAGCGCTACACCTCGGAAAAACATACAGTAAGATGTTGAATTCATAATGTGCTCATAGATAAAAGCTTTTGAGAATAAGATTTTGTCCAGCTAATTTAAAAATATCTATACACTGAGTCATACTAAAAGCAAAACGTAACTGGTTACTATGGTGCTCCTTTTTTGTTTAATCATTCATCAGAGTTTCTGATTATGAATAAGGAAATGGGCTTCATTATCTGGAGCACAAAGATTGAGAACAGGGAAAACATCCACCCACATACTGGCCTGTGTGCAGGTGGTGTTACCAAACAACAACACAGGCAAAAGGCTTTTCACTCTGATAAAACACCTGAAAATACAGAGCAGAGAGGCTGGTGCATAAACATAGTCGGAGGTTATAGAGCAGAAAGCCTGACATCATGGTTATTACCTGCACTTGAAGAAATATTCTGCAAGTGGTGACTGAACCACAACTACTGATTTTACTCCCCAGGAGAAAAAAACCACACATTTACATTTTGGATCTGAACAGCTCAGAATGTTTGCTGTAATGTTTCCAATTTTGCTAAAATGTAAACAAGCAGGCTGCAGGTTTAAAACCCAGAGGTGCGGAGTGAGGTTCACACTCCACTTTTCACCAGCCTTCAATGAACTTGCTGAGCAGTACAGGATGAAGCTTTGATGATGCTCCACAGGTGTTACCTTTAGCTCATGAGCTGACTTTGAAGCCTGGAACCTTGCATGAATTGATAGTAGATGGGAAAATGGTACGGCTGGAGTCAGGGACTGAATCAAAAGTGCAAGAAAAATGGCAACGTTTACAGATTTTTGTCAATAACTTTCTCTTTTTTTTCATGAAAAGGAGAATCTCTGGTCTTTACCCACACCTCCCTCCCTCTTGTGAGGAGAATAAATTAGACCTCAACCACATTCTTTCACAATCTGAAGGTTTTCATACTCCAATATCCAAACACACAACTGCTACTATGATATTGCTGCTACTATTAGCTTGAGCTGACAGTCCAGTGTGATTTTATATAATGGTTGGGATCAGTTTTACAGTATATGCCCCTGAATCAGTCTCAAAAATATATTCATGTTTTACAGGAAGAGAAAAGAGGAATTCTGTCTCTGTGTTCAGTCAGTATCCATGAGAAGTGGGATAGAGAGATCAGGGAAGTGTAGTTTACTGAAGCTGGTAATGAGCCAAAAGCCAAATCATCCTATTCCTGTCCTTTAAACGATGTTTGAGCAGAAACTTTGATGAGTCATAGTCGAATCATTTTCACCCATTTATCTTTCACGCTTAATGAGAAATGTCCAAATATTCCTCTGTCTGTAATATAGTGCAACACTTTGTTCTGATCCAAGAGAACCTGTTGAAGAGACCGGAGTCAGTGGGGATGTTCTCATCAATTACTTGCATTTTACGCAACAGTGACCTTAACGCAGCAAGGTCAGGCAAAAATATCAACGGTAATTAAATGAAAAGGCACCGGAAGGAGGGGCAGGAGGGGATATAAAGACTGAGTCTGTTTTTACAAGAGAGAGAATATGAGTCAGACAGGAGAGAAAGGCAGGGGAGACAAAAAGGGAGAGAAATCATGTAAGACAACACGCTCAGGAGAGAAGGCCAGAGACTATTTCAGATGAAGGTCTCTCCATTCATCTCTCTTCATTGTGGCAACTACTGACACAAGAAAAACCATGCAGGTCAGTGACACTCTAGGCCAATGTGTCGTCTACAAGCTCATTATCAAAATGTTTGCTTACAATTACTTCACACTGTAACCACAGTGGTAAGGACATGTGTTTTTAATGGGTTTGTCGTTTTCAAAAAGGGCTCTGACACCAAAAAAAGAAAAGAAAAGATCTGTTCAGCAGTGTCTTTGAGCAAAGAGTTCTTGATTCTGCCCCAGTTGGTCTGTGGGCGTCACCATAAAGCCTTTAGCTGTCACTTAATGGCCACATTTCCAGTACATTCTTTTGTTGTCATGAATTTTAGTGCATTTAGCAAGTGGAAAAAAAAATCTATTTCTGCAAGGGCATCTATAAAACCAGGCTATGACAAGTGGTATAAAGGTTTTCAGGCTTATGATGGCCCACAGCTGAAATATGTCTGTGTCCATATATATATCCTTTACAATAAGCTTCCATTTTCATGTTTCAAGGCATTATTCCAAATTTGCCTTGAATCACATGTGTGCACATCCCTCCTTCAGTAAGAGATCTTCTACAAACATGATTCTGTTTCTCTCTAAATGTAGACTTTTTTTTTTTTTTTTTACTACCTGGGAGCAGTATCCAGTCAAAGCTAGGCAACATTTTCATTTGTAATTGTGTTTCCAGCCACCTGACAAACTGTAAGTCCAATAGTTACTGCTGTTTTATCTCTGTTTTACTTGCCACCGACTCCTGAGAAAAAATACTGAGCTCTTTACACGCTAAACGCTCCATTTTCTTCACCGGCAAGTCGCTAACTGTCTGTCTGACGTTTAATACCGAGCGGGTTTTGCACAGTGACTTTATAGGAGCTATTTTTTTGCTCTTGCATGTTGTTTCAGCTTCTAGAAAAGTATATGCAGTATCTTGCTGTATATGCTGCCAGTCTGAGGGCTGAAGATGACAACTAGAAACGTTTCTATATTAAACATGGCCAAGTATTTTTGTACTGACACTAATAAATGAAGTGAATCAGTTGCTGAATGTGCCATCACACTCGTGGACAAACAAACAAGGCCAATAATAACTCTGCAGCAAGATTTAAAAATCTTAACAGGCAAAGAAACAAGCGAAGGAAAGCATGAAACGATGTGGAGTGTAAAACTTGAAAATTGTATGTAAATGCAGGATAAAACTGTAGAAATTGTTCATCCCCTGCTTGTTATATGCCTGGTAGAGCTGCAGCATCACTGAAAGTCATAGAGTGGAAAAGGCTTCAGATGATGCAGAATCTTAAGCAGATAAGAAAACGCAGTATACCGAATGAAGTGGATGATACTGTCGGCTGTTGTCGCGGAGAGCTACTCGCACAGGAGAAGTCGACATCGTTCACCGCTGACAACCTGTTAGAAAGCCTGCACACCCCTCTCACCTTTTATCCCATTTCCTCTGACTCAGCTGGAGCTGTGAACAGCAACATATCTACTGGGGCCTGCCGCTAATATGACAACCCCTATAATCAGGCTTGATCTATTTTCCCCTTACCAAAGACAAATTAGACATGAGGCTTTTTATCGCAATTTAGCTGAAATTATTTAGACAATCCTTTTCTGACAGAAGAAACGCTTAGATAGAGCATGATTTACGTGCCACACAACTTTCACAGAGCGTTTTCTCTCTAAGTCGATCACCACATCTATAATTAGATGCCAGTTATAATGATGAGAATCTTTGTAGTGGTGTTTGAATTAGATTAAGGTACTGTGTGAGTTAGATTTCAATCTCCAAATAGCCTGGTGTAGGCGAGCATCGTTAGGCCCGCTTATGAAGCCCTCTGCCACTCTATTAAGTTGTTTTCTAATTAATTTCACTGTGTGTTCAGTGTGTAAATATCATAGAGAGTGGAAAATAAGATAGAGAAGTGAGTCGACTCAGCAACTGCTAATGTATTCTCACTGAACCCACATCCATATATAAGAAAGATAAAGCACAAAAAAAAAAATCCATCCTGCTCTTTCTTCAGCTGCTGGGTGACATGAGAGAATAACACATGCATCTTTATTAGACCTAAAGGAGAAAAACTGCTTTATTATATACGTGATTTTCTGCAAAGAAATACAGACGTATTGAGCAGCTGACCCTCTCTAAGTTCACCAAGCTCTGGTGATGAGCTACTGTAGTTCACATGCTATACTTCTAAGAGAGAAGAGATGATAAACTGCTTTACATGAGGTGCAGCCTGTCTCATCCATCAGCATAAACACACAAACAGAGCTCATAGGAGGCTCTTTATTGCTGCCATACAAAGACAAATGTAAACACAGTGTTCTGTGTGTTTCAGAGGGAAAAAAGCAAGAGCAGGGTTTGGATTTTTTTTTTTTTTACATATTTTACAATATCTATACAAATATGCTCATTGGCATTACAGATAAATCATGAAAATTCATATTGAAAATGCTCCCTAAAACACTAAATTGGTGGTGCTTGTATTTCTGAGTGTGTTTTGTGGTTGGCGGTGCAGATAACTTGCCAAACAGACGACCAAAGCTACATGTGATGGCAGAAAATGATTGAAAAACATCGACAAAGAAAAAAACGAATCAGGTTTTTTTGGCATCAGTCCCTCAGAATCAAAGAGCAAAGAGCTTCTTCCCAGAACTGCCATTTCACGCCAACATTCAGTGATCACACAGGGAGAAATCCATCACGGAGGAGGCACAGATAGCAATTTCCTCACTGACAGTAGCCTCAGTAGACCAGGATGCAATGCAGCAACGGCATATCTTTGCAGGTCTGTTGTTGTGTGTGGAATATACTCACTTGGCATTTTCTTTCTTTTTCTCACATGGTATGAATTGTAGTAAACTATGATGTGGTGCCATACTATTTTGTGCATATTTATTATATTTTGTAAAAGTACTCAGAGATAAATACTGCTGCTGTGAGTGTTTACAGTACAGGCTGTGAAGCAGCTTCAACTAAACGTTCTATACAAATCACATCTGCTGTTTGTATTTTAAATAAACCAACTAATAAAATAAAAATATTCAGAAGGCCGATTAAAGGTTTTGTATGTAAAATCTACATATGTAAAGTAACAAGTAACTAAAGCTGTCAAATTAATGTAGTGTAGTAAGAAGTACAAAATCTCTCTCTGAAATTTTGTAAAGTAGAAGTGCAAAGTAGAACACCTGAGTAAAGTACTGCAAAAATGTACTTAAAAGCAGCACATGAGTAAATGTGCAAAGTTACTTTCAACCACTGGGGACCCACAAACATATAGACAAACTAAATCGGAACATGAATGTGATGGATGAACGGCCTTTGGAAGCTGACATGCGTCATTGTAGTAAGTGGGCCAGGTACCACAGGAGAACTCGGTGATGCTTCCTTTCTCAAAGTCAAAAGAGAGCGGCTCTTGTTCTGAAATCTTACTCATGGAAAAGGTGATCTAAATAAGAGGCTTTTTACCAGCAGAGCCTCGTAGCTGCGTCATCTAGGAGGGATGATGGTCCTCCATCAATGAAGCAAAGTATGTTAAACATCAGTACGAGGGAGTACACGAAGTTCAGCGAGCTCTGTGAACACGGCACATCTCTCTGGTAAAGCTGCTCTAATCTTACTATTTCAGATGGTAATGTCGCCAGTGTTGGCCTTGCATTTACTCATCTTTCAGCATATCATGTACCAGGCCAGAAAATTGGTTTGAAATGTATTCCACTGAAATGAACATAGCATGCGGGTTGCTAATCTAACTGGCTTCTGGCTGTAGCTTCACATTTACCATGCAGACATTAACGGGCTAACAATTTTCCTGGCAAGAAAGTAACTGAGTGTATTTCCCACAGTGGGAAATTATTCCTTTAAATAAGATAAGATGTATAAACATCAACTGTCCTTGAAGGATTGTGGCTACGTCAGTGAGGAACAAACCCACACAGTGAGGCTGCTGGCACCTACCTCGTCATTGGCAACTCCCAGCTAACGATCTAATTGTCTTCTTTGTGCAGTGAGTTTGATTTATGTTAGTGGAGACAATAAGGTTTGTTTGTCTCTGAATCCATTAAGGTACATAAGCTCTTTGGTGATTTGTCTTAAACGGACAAACTACTCAGCTCAGGAGGTGAATGTGGGATGCCAAAGTAAGCTTTTAGAGTGATTTATGTAAACTTAAATGGATCTTCTGGGCTAAAATTCATGCTGAAAGAATCTGTTTTTTTTTTCTTATGAGACTGCAACATTTAGTTCACATTATAAACAACCCAAATGAATCTAAACTACATGAATGTTGTGCTTCTAAAAATAAAATTATGTCTAAAAATACAACATATACTTTTAATGTTTACACTTTAATTTCTCATAAAATTTGCAGAATATTTAATTTCCCTCGACATATCCCACATCTACACACAAATTTGTTTTCTATAAACCTTTATAAATGCCAAGCACTTGAGCAAAAAGATCTTCATGCAATTTGCAGGAAAATTTATTCACGTCGTGTTTGGCAAGGGACACTAAATGTCAGTGAAAAAGTGTGAGAGCGATAGAAAAACATCACTAATTAACTTTAATTCTGGTTTCAATGGAAACACTTCAGTCCCTACTACACCACCACATGGCATCCTGATCTTCTACAGATTCCTTCTGGTTCACTGGAGAAATTATTAGCTGAGGTTAAAGAGGACAAAGGGGGAGACATTTGATGTCGAGCTCCTCACAAAAACTTTAAAGGACATTACAAACAGTTTGTTTTCATGCTAATGAACAGTCTGGAACTGCAGCTACAGTAGGTGAGACACTCCTGTCCTGTTAGGGATTAGTTTTCAATGTGAAATCTTAATCTGAAAAGTAAGGAGCAACAAAAATCCCCCTTTCTGGCCTTTTCTACCACTGATTCCACTCATTTGAATTTAAACTAAAAATGGATACCATGCTACAAACTCCAGATTTCGAAACTGTAAAGTGATTAATAAGCAGAGATGTATTTGCAGTACTTTCCCTCCCTATGGCCACTCAGCTGTTTTGTAAGAAAGCGATACCAGAATTAGAGGGTATTCTATCTGGAGTGAGGCCTCCTCAGGGCCAAGTCTATTTCAATGCGGCTGCCTTAAGGCCTGGTTCAAAGGCTGAGCAAAGATAAAAGTCTGGAGAGAGGGAGAGCAGAGGAGGAGGAGGGGGGGATGATGTTGTTTGTCATTGCCTGTTAAAAGCAAACTGTTGAAGATCAAAACTCAGACCTCAGGTCTTGACCAAAACAAGTGAGGGAATGAGGCACTCCTAATCAAAATGAGAGTCCTCGCATCCTCGTCTGGTTTCCCTCTTGGGTAATGACTGATGTGGCGCAGGTCTGCGGAGGTATTGTGCAATCCATTACTAGGTATCCTCGGGGTATTTTGCCATCATGTTAGGGTCAAAACAGCTCTCAAAACAACATCTTCATAAATTTGTGGCATCATTGGAATGTCCTGGATACTTTAAAATGGCTTTTCATCTCCAGGCATGCAGCCCTCTGGGTTCAAAAACGAAGTGGACGTGTCCTGTCACTGCAGGAGGGAGCATTTCTGAGTGTCTGAACAATGGCACAAGCTCAGCGACGATGTTAGAGGAGCACGGCTGAGAGTATGGAAGGTAAAATTATAGATAAGTGCTATCAAAAATCAATGAAAAAGACTTTCAGGGACATTATCTTGATACGACTAAGCATGTCAGTGAAAAGGCAGTCCATGTGAGGTCAAAGTAGGGCACAAAAAAAAAAAGCCCTGTCAATCTACATCGCCATGAGAGTCATTGGACATTCAAGTCATGAAAATGCATAAGGGAATGTTTCCTTTTCATTAAACGTTTGTAATTAATTTCTTAAACAACACAGGACTTCTTCCTCCACACATTAATTTCATTGGTCTGCAGAGGCATATCTTAGCCTTTCCAGAATTAGCACAATTAACCACCGCTGAATAACGATCACGGCCATCTGAGATTGCTTCTGGCTCTTTCCTCTCCATTTCAGAAACATTATATCTAACTGCCTGACAATAGTGAGCTCGTATTTGTCCAATATATGAGCACATGAATTATTGATACTCACTGCTATATCTGTTGCCACTTCCCTTGGGTACTCTCACTTCGTCATGATGTTAGATAATGAAAAGAGTGAAGAGACAGATTTGCCATTTCTCTCCAAAACGCCTGTCTCCAGCTGTCTGAAGTCTTTTTTAAGATTGCTGTCTATCTCCTCTGCTGCCTCTTGTACTAACAAAGCAACAGCCTCTCATGAAAAATGAAAACGGGTACTGTTGTGATGGAAAAGAATATTTTTACTGCCACAATCCGCAAAATGTTGACGGTCCATGCAGGTGCAATCTATTCTATAGTGTTATGGCTGAAAATGTACATCGTTATCGTTACTGTCATGCTTCAAAGAAACAACGTGTCTAGCAGGATTTCGACAATGAAGGAGTTACATGGGAATCTGAGAAGCACTAGGAGGAGCCCTCTTCAGTTTTCACTGAGTACACAACAACACAGAATCTAAAATAGATCATGTTATTCATAATGCAGGCCTGTGTGAGAAATATATTCCTGTGACATGCCTGTGGTCACAGCTACATATTAAACAAGTGGACTCCCAGGTGCAAGAACTGCCTCATACGTGACAAGACAAGGTGGGGAAAAGTCATAAGGCCTCATGCAAACCTCTCAAGTGACTCTAGAGAAATATTTTTCTTTCAGATAAGAGCGAAGCTTACAAGACATCCAGGTCCTCCTGTACGAGTCACGGACAGATTATCTTTCACAGGGAAAACACTTGTTTTAATTAAGAATCATCTGAAAAAAGTTAAAATGTTACTAGAATAAACTAAAATGTTAAATAAAAGAAATTTAATGCAAAATTAATAATCTGCTCATACTTGGGCAGGTCAGCTTCACCATTTCAGTAGCTGCTGTCAAAATTATCTCATGCCGACAGCTGCTTCAAGGTCTTAATGCAGGTCATTGTCCAAATGAACATCCATTACATCCAACAGTGTAACATCACCTCGACTCACACTCCCTGAAAGCCTTGTGTTTTAGTCAGCTTAATGTTTTGCATGATGCCGTGTTTACTGCAGATCACAGAGAGCAGACACAGTCTTTATCTCAGTGTGATGGTTCAAGGTGAGTCTGTTGTCTATCTGCTGAACTGCGTTTGCCAAATGCACCTTCCCCTCCTGCTCGTGCAATGTGACTGGATTCACTTTAAATATATCCTTTGTCAGGAAAATTACAAATTCATTAATTGTACATTTTTACTCATTTTTAGTCAAGTGATTAAGAAGGTCAAAAGGCTAAAGTGCTCGGTGCTACAGCCAAAGCAGAGACATCAGATTCAGAGATGGTGAGTTTCTCCTGTGTTGTTTTATCTGTGGAGAACGTGACACCTCGTCAAGTCACTTCAGGCTTTTACTGAAGTTTAAGACCGAAAAAAAAAACAATCAACTATCTCAAACGCCGAAGATAAAAAGCAGTTTTGACATCAGCCCATCAGAATAAAGAGCGGTGGCATCTTTCCAGCTTCACACCAATATTCATGCAGAAAGAAATCCATACTAGTAGTACCCACTCCTCTACCGACAGCTGCCTCAGAAGACCACAGTGCAACACAGCAACAGCATATTTTTACTGATCTGTCATCTGTTGTGAGAAAAATAGAAACCTTTTCTGACAGCCTTTCTGGTAATTTGAGCAACCTGATGCAGCTCAACACAGCATCACTCCCTCATCTTTTTGTTGACTTTAAAATCTGTGTTACCACTGTCGTTCTCTCCACCTGTACGGCACATTATGCCTCCTTCAGGGGTTGGAAAGGGTTGAGGGAAAGTGAATAAAGTTCACCAAAGTTTAGGCCAGCGCCGGCCGTATTATGCACGATCGAGGCAAACTGGTGTCAAGGAGGAGGTCTGTGAAGCATTTGAGTTAGGAAAGTACAAGGCACTTAGAGGCTTTCATTGTGGCTGAGGTCAGTGCTATTAGCCTGTAGCCAATGAGGCAAGTCACCTCGGGGCAAACAACTTTGTCTCAGAGTGGATTTTGTGGGCGTTTGACAAGAAGAGGAGGTCAAGCACATAAAAACTATCTGCTTGTATGTAGATCTATCAGCAGTGTGGGTTTTCTAAGTTATCAGTATTCCTCCCCTCATTTTTAACTTCAACAGCTGCTATTAATTTGAATATATTTATGGGACTTCAAATGAAGAGATCCAACCTTATAAAAATGTGCCTACACGTTTCTCCAGAATTCTAATTTATAATAATCATGCCTAAAATCTCCTCAATGACTCCTTCCACTTATCTCCAAATGTCTGTGAATTTGCAGCGCTTATGTCATTATGCTGCTATAAAGTGGAACATCAGTACAAAATATCTAGACATAAAAAGGAAAAGAGCTCTCAATCTCATTTTACCCAGCTTCTATAGATCTGCTTCTTGCAATCCTTTTTCATTTCTCCCCAAGGAACCTGGACCTTGATAGACTCAGACAAGCGTATCAAGCCACAGAGTGACACAATCTTTATTACATGCATGGCGACTCGGGAGGTGGGGGGGGGCATCCGTGGAGAGGATATGATGAGTTAATGGTAAGGGACTATGTTTGATGTGGGGTGGCAGTTGTTGTTCGGTGTATCCCCATCATGCTGTGAACCTCCCAGCAACTGCTGCAAGTTTGATCACCAGCCACAGACGACAGAAGAGACCTGACCACGGCGAACAGCTGTTTTAACTTTCTCTGTGTTTTTACATGGGACTAACTAACCTAACTGGAGATCCACATCCCAGGGGGCTGATATACCCAAACATCAAGACACAATGCAGCCCAATTAACACACAACTAATAATAGAACAAAACGTTAATAGGAATAACAGCAGCGGTAAATGCTGCAAACCACCAAAAGACTAACAAAAGCTTGCAGCATAGTCAATTTAATGATAAAGAAGGTTATTAGCTGAAATTAGTTTTCTATGAAAGTGCTTCAGGAACTTTATTATGTGGCAGGAACCAGAATGAAAGAAAGGTGTTTAAAAAAAAGTATAAGAATATTACAAAGATTTCTTCTGAACATGAAACTGGAGGACAAATTGTATAAAATACAAAATAAAACAAGATAAATACTATAATTACATTTTTAACGTCTGCTACACAGACCATGTCTATTCTTTATGCCTTGTATTAACAAAGCATCACAATCAGTTTGATTCAAAAATTAATTCCTGACCTTGGAAACAGCAGTTGTCAGAGCAATCACACTATAAGGTTCATTTAGTAGCTGTCCTGGAGCTTTCAATCAAAGTTCCAGACATTTTCACCAGGTTTTTTTTTTTAAGCCAAAGTCCAATGATACTAAACTTTGACCCCAAGTATCTCCCTCCCGAATGCACGTGGAGTAGTACCGAAAATCTAAAACATGCCAGAAGATATCTGAGCTTTCAATAGCCATTTGTCTGTGTATTGGTTTTCCATCACTACAATGATTTTAGAGCAATCAGCAGCAGTTATGAGAGCATTTTGGAAGCATTTCTGAATTCAGTCTCCTGAAACTCCTGGACATCTTTTCTCATCACCTTCTATATAAATTATATAGAAGAAAGAACATTCTTAGCTTGTGAAGTGTTGTGGATGCACTTTGGACGGACAGAGAGCTGTTAGGAAAGTCAACTTTACTTCAAAGTTTCATCAAGGACGTAACACAAGCTGTCAGCGTACTCACACTGTTTGGATAAAGTCTTACTCATGGTCACTTTTAACCAAACAAACAGCAGCTCAAACCTGTGGAAAAACCTGCACTACACTGGACAGATGAGTGAGTATCCTTCCAACTAGTCAAAAATATATGGCATTGATGTCTGAAAAGCACAACTGAGCTCCACAAGGTGTGGACTGAGTCTGCGTGAAAGCCAGTTCCAGCTATTTTTCTTTCGCACTTAACAAAACAGACAATATTTAAACTCCTGTGTCCAGGTGTTAGTCTGTCTCTGGCCTTGGACATTTATTACACTTACTCATCCAGTCTTCTCTCACTCCACATCAACTAAAATCAGAAAATATCCAAAACAATCTTGAGGGAAGTAGCAGCACTAAGAAATAGCAGCTTCAGAAGCCTTAACCTTCCTCCCACAGCACCACATGTCACTTCTGTCCAAACAGACTGAGTTTCTTTACTGCAAATATGAGCCACAACACCCTCAGCGGGGACTTCTCTTTCATGAAAAGTCAAGAGTGACCTGCAAGCTGTCTTGTGTCTTTTTCCCAACTTTTCTGCTTGAATATTAGTTTTTTTTTAATGCCGGCATTTTGTATTTGCCAAAGCGGAGTACAATTATTATCCGTTTATGAGAGAACAGGAGCATATAAATGTCCCCTGCCTATTTACACAGACACAGATATCTGTTTACTGAATGGAGCGTGAGGCAAATGAAACATGATTGAAGTATTAATGGTTACGTCTGTGCAACTAAAACCACTTAGTCAAGGTCAGACAAAAACCAGGGTCGCAGCCACTACAGTCAGACCTATGATTAGGTCAGGCAGCTAAAACAACTTCATTCAGGAACAGAACTAATGACCAAGCCCAGTCTGACCCGTATGAAATGGGACAGACAGTACATAAGCCCAAGTCACCAGATATGAGGACCAGTTCCCACATTGTTGCTTTTCACGGCACAATATGAATCTAACGCGTCTTCTACTGCTTCCGCTACTACCTCCTGTGTTAGAGCTAAATGCTGCCAGTAACTGTCACTCTCTCTGTTTTTTCTACAATATCTGCATAAAGGAGACACTGTATGATTGAGGTTATTATGGCAAATAAACTATGGTTAAGGTACTGTTAAGGCTAAGCAGCTAAAACACTTGATTAGTATGGTTAAAACTGCTTTAACAGATTTTTTGGGTGCAGCAGAAACAAGCTGTAAGTGTAGCAGTGATATATTATCACCTTTCACTCACAATATTCACTCTTCTTAAAAGCTCCTGAAGGAAATAACTGGCTCTTTAGATGCTTAATGCTCCACCGTGCTCACCAGCAAGTCACTAACATGGTCTGTTTAACATTTGGTGCTAGTCATTTCGTATACAGTGGATTTTCAGAGCTTTCTTGCCGAAAACAGAACCAGACCTGCAGAATCGTCCAATATGGACATAATTCCTGGGATTGTGGACTGTTATTCTGTAGTTTGCTCGGCCCAAAGATAGACTAAACTGATGCAGCAGTGCTCTCTGCAGAGATGAAAGCAGAACACCTACTCCCCAGTTGGAGAAAAGTTGCACTGTGGCAGTGTTTCTCTTAAAGAACAGCATGTGCTAAGAAGAATCCTTCCTCGGGAGAGTACATGCAGCAGCATACAGTATTCTCTGTGCGTACAGTTGATTTTTATTTTGGAAACCTGAGTTTCTTCTAGTGGCCTGCAGGCTTGGTGGTAATTTGTAGCCTTTTCGAGAACTGAACCTGTGCACAGAGAGGCAAAGCTACACCACAAAAAAAAAAAAGAAGTCTTTTGTGACCTGGGGTGGGGTTTTGCCAGGAACTATAAAATATGGGAACACACTTCTCCAAACTAGCATAACACTTGCTGAGAGTCAGCTTGGCCACAGAGCAGAGATTGTTCCAGAGCCAGAGACATAGTTTAACAGCCACACAACACCCCATGTTTTTAATAGCAATGTTTCTCCTGCCACTACTAAAAATAATAATAATTACCTGTCATGCCAAGTCATTGAGCAGCTCAGTAATTGTGACAAAACAAAGCAAAACCCGAAAAAGGCAAATAAGCAAAACATAACAAGACAAGACAATTAAGGTCGCAGAAAATATTGGAAATGAGGGTGTTAGATGAGTTTGACATCCAGGAAAGAAGGAGAGGAGAGATTTAAAAGTCAGTTTAGGAGGAGACAGGGAGCAAAAGCAGTGACTTGTGTGTGTGTGTGTGTGTTATGTGATGCTGATTATGCATTCTCACCAGCACGGCAGAAGTGTCAGAACCAGCTTTTCTGAGTCAGGCCCTCTTCTTCCTCTTCCTCCTCTTATCCCCCTGTATGTCAGCAGATGGGGCTCCCTTGCCTGGTAACACAGAGACACAGACACATGAAGCTGCTGAACAACCTGTGGATAACCCTGGTAACCAAAACCCTGGAGAGGCTGCTGAGACTTCCTGGAGTTCAGTTGCTCCCTTAATGAGGTGGAAGCCTCTTTTAAATGTGCCTGAATGATGGTTAACTGTAGGAAGTTTAATTTTCTGCCATCACACTAAAGTCAGCACCCTCAGAGCAAAGATATACGATATTTCCCTACATCTTTGTTTTGACAATATTTGCTTCAGTTTGCTGATCTCTTCACTGCCTGGAGATGGTGGGATGTAGAGAGAAAATCTTTTCAACACGAGGTCCCAGGGTCAGGCCCAACACGTTGGCAGGGATCCATTCTGCTGTACTGTCCCTTAGAAAGAAGTCCTATTAGTTCCCGGGGCGTTTTTCTGTAACTGACCCTGTGCTCCGACCTTCCGACAGAGAGGGGTAAGCAAAAACAGAATTTCCCTGCAGGGATCCCTAAAGCCTGTAATTCATACATTAATCCTTCTCACTTCCAATTAAGAATATTTGCGTACAGCTGATATGTGGGTTGAATAGGCATGCATCTCTGCTTTTATGAAAATGGCCTGCCCTTTCTGTTTGCAAAGCCAGACTTTAAGCGAGTAGTAAAATGTAATGATGTCATGGACTTTGCCTTGCAAACTATATAAATCAAAATATATTTTTCAACATTTATTATTCAGTTGTGTTAAACAATAATGAAGGAAGGGGCAGTTCTGGCTTTCAAAGTGCATCGAAAAAATAACAGAAGAGACAAATTAGGATGGTTTGAAGGCCTGGGAAAGACACCCTTTAAGGACAGAGACACACAACTCACAACTCAGCGTTACAATGACATTCATGACTGGGTCCTTTTTAAAATACGGTATAAAAATTAAACCTGACATCCCTATTATCAAAGCAGATTTAGGAATTTTTTTCATTGGATTTTTGCATTAACATTCGATGCAAAACACTGACTACTGCATCATAAAACTGGGGTACGGCCAAAGGTGCAACCTGCTTTAAATTTCAGTTTCCTGCTCTTTGATACAGAGGTGATTTACTCATTTAAATTACAAATTATTCACAGCAAATCACTTCAGCACACCATGAACATATATGGTAATTTCGGTTAATAGGTTACTAATATTTTCTGAACTTTCTGCTATGTATAAACTGGTACTGACATGTTGATGAAATCTAGACACTAAAATATGCAAATAATGTATATGCCACAAGGGCACGAGGTCAGGACAAACAGATGGTTCACAGTGTGAACTGGAACGAGCTGCAGCATAAAAATCTGCCGCCCGGCCTCATCCCTTCACAGCTGAATTAAGTCGGTCTCTGCAACATGTAACTTAATGTTTAATGTGAGTCACTGAGGTTGACTCGCCCCCCAAAAAAGACAGCTATCAATAACCTCCACCCTCCAGGCTGCGTGACTGTAATGACTTTGCAACAAACGACACGTCACTGCCCTTAATTTAATTAACTTCCATCCTTATTGGCTTAATTGTTTGTGACAAGACGTTCGCCAAAACATAGACTAGGAGGGTGACGGGGTAAATGATATGGCGATGAGTAATTAATGTGTTTCTTAATTGGACTGGAAGCTGTTGGGTTGTGTGTGGATCAGTGGTCTTCACTTAAATCCAACAAAGTCATCCTGGATTGAGTGGATGGAGAGATTTATGGGTGTTGTCTGACTTTTAAAGGAGCTCATATGTATTTTATAAGACAAGTTTAATTTGGGTTTTAAAATCTGTCTACTGCTCTTCAGATGTGGTCTAACACACCTGAGCACCTTTGATGTGTTGTATGCACTTAAAGCAGTCCACTGAGCTCCTGCAACTGTACTGTGATAACCCAAGAGGACTGTGAGTGCTGAAGAGATACAGCAACTTAAGTCTATAGTGTTTTTGCCTTGTGTTTAATTAAAGCTCCTTTTCACATCAAGAGAAGGCTTTGAAAAGCTTAAATATTAAATACTACATTTGTCCTCAATGAATGAATTTTAAAAAAAGCACCCAAATCAATTCAAAATACTTCTCTAATAACTAAATCCATTTTATTATGAAAACTGAGGGAGGGCATTCATCAAATACGCAGTCTGTCTGAGTGCTATTCAAATGATTGGCTTGGTGTTTAGTCAGGAAAAAGTGATTCTAATTTAAACTGTCTGGCATGTTCTCTGCTTCCCAGAGCAAACGCTGCTCTAAGCGGTGACACTTGGGTCTTAAAGAGAAAGCCCAACTTAGAAGGGATCCACACACAAAGCATCCAGTGAGGAGGATTCTGGATCTTTGAGTTAACATTTGAGAAAAAGGATAAATGCAACCAAAGGCTGTGTCAGGGTTACTTATGATATTGTCAGGGGGTCACGCATTAGATGGCTCATTCACAGGACCGTGAGGATGGATGGATATCTGAGTATTTCTGTGAGGGTTCACTATTTAAAGGTACAGTCCATCATTTAAGACTAACACAGAATTCCAAATTATTCACATAATCTACACATAATCTATAACTATTTAAACATTATTAAAATGTTTTGATATAGACAATTTAGAAGGAACGACAAGGTGCAAAACAAAGAAACCAAACTCACCAAGAACACAAGCCAGAATATAATCTGTTGACATGACATATGAAGTTATACATGTGAATCCACAGTCACTATGACACTTCCAACCTAAAATGTTGTTTGGTGAAGTCATTCTCACGCTCAGCTGACATCTTACACAGTGTGACATCCCACTGAGCTATTTCCAGTGGAGCTACAAGCTACGAGTTTGACTGCACATAAGTAATCATCAGATAAATCATAAAACATCTGCAGTTAATGTCGGGTTTTGCTGTAATTCCCTTAGACTGAAGAATAAATGGCTTGTTTCTAGATCCATTATTTTCCAATCAAACAGGGAAAAATCCATCATACACTCTAAGATGAAGATGTAGTCAGAAGACAAAGTGCATTTTGAGGAAGGGAAAGAGCTTGCACCTCTTTTTCTGTCTGGGAAAATAGACCTTCTGCACCATTCATGCTATGTCAGACCTTGTTGCTTAAAGATATAAAAGTAAAATGTTAAAATGTCTCCCATCCATCACAAAAACATCAAAAAAGGTCTGATATTCTTGTACTGAACATGTTCATTTTAAAACGGTAATGGAGGCAGATCTACCACAGAATAGTTTTTGTAGTTTTTGAAACAATGGGTTTCTGATTTCACTCAAAAGTAAACAAAAGCAAGTGTTTCATTTCTGTTCCACACAGGGCAGCGCACCTGAAGGCTACATACACGATTTAATCCTAGAAATTGAGGCTAAATCTAAAAAACAAAAACAGGATTCTTGGATGTGTTCAAAAGGAGCAGCAATGTTCTTACATAGCAGAGCAGAGCTTGTTAGGAATGGTACAATATTATCAAATATAATCAAAACTTTTCATGATAACAAAGCCCTGTCTGGATGCTTAGTGTAGAAAAACATCAATGGACACACAACATAGCTGCATTGTTCCTCATATTTACTATCATCATGTTTGGTTTATATAAGACAAAATACAAACTGATGAGTTTGGGAAATGTAACACTAACTCAGCTGGATGCAAACTTTCTCAAACTAAAGTAAGAGCAGGACAAAGCCGCCGATGTTTCTCTAAACACTCTAAAGCAGTATCTTGGCTCCCACACAGTGGATACTCTCGTCCTGTCCTCGGCCCCACAAAATAACGTGGGTAGCTAATGATGTGCTTCTCGGCTTTGGGAGTAACGGTGATTTAATTTTCCTTTAACCTGCAGGTTGGCCCGTCTCAGCGCGTGGTGCTCAACTTTGACAATCACAAGATGCTGAGTTACACATGACCTCGAGGTTATGATCCTGTCAGTACATTTAATCCAGCGTCAGAGGGGAAATCGCTCTCTACACTGGACTGATGATCACTGGATTGAAAGATCCAGTGTTTGGATGTTGTTAGATCCTGACACTGTTATCGGTGACGCTATTGATGTTCCCTCACTGCAATACAACAGGCGATTTAAGCTCTGCATGGACATCAGCTAATCCCTACAGGAAAAGTATATTGTGATTAAATCTGATCCTGGCTTCTATGAATAGATACTGTCCAGTCTTTTAATATGACACTGGTTCTTTCTCCTTAGAAGTAATAAGGCAATAGACAGGACTTAAGGATAACAAGGCTGACCAGCGGTAGAAAGCTGAGATAATGAGGCTCCTGACAGACAGCTAAGGTAAGAGGCGGCTGGGAACTCGGAGCTCCCCTCTCATTACCAGTTTCTCACCCGCCGATCCCAATGCTAACTGTGTTTGCTCGGTGTCGAGAATATGCTGGTGTGCAAGCTGTGACATAGCCTCAACAATGAGCCGGGGATGCCAAGAGCTTGTTTTGCCATTTTGATGACAGACCCAGATTTAGTCGAGCTGACAGCAGTTTCAGATCAAATGCTATGGACGTGTGTAATGTGGTTCGCTGGCTGAATTTAGTGCTGCTGTATCGTACACACCATAATCACAGCTGGGAATCAGTGCAGAAACCAATGAGCAGCTGATTTATATTCTTTATGTTCTCCACCCGTTCTGCCAGTAAGTTGTATTTTTTTTTATTTGACTGAAATATTTTGCTCAGTATCGTGGACACATTGTTACTGGGTGGACGAAGACCATAAGAAAGGAACACCGGGGCAGCAAATTTCTCACTTCTCCATTCCTATTCCTGTGAAATTGGCAGTCTAACTTTTAAAGGGGAGCACAGCTTGGTGGTTTCTCATGTACTTATTCATTTCACATTGAATGATGGCTGAGTTAAGTTTAAAAGCAAAGAAAGGTAAATTCTGTTGATTAAATGACTTAAATTACTAAATTAAAGAATTGTTTGTGTTTACTAAAGGACCAGATCGGGGTTACAGTACTGCACCACTATGCTGCCACCTCTCCTTTGCATGTACATTTTCTATATTCTAGACAAGGGTCAATTATCTACATATTTCTGTCTATACCAAACCTTTCAAGGGCTGTTTACAGTATGAAGTCTGCCAACAGAAGCCACCATAATGTTCAGTGTGTGTGTGTGTGTGTCTTTGTGATGTATGCATGTGCTGGTGTAACTTTCCAAAAGTCTTCTGGTCCATTGGCACTCAAATGAACCAATCTGTCTCTGCACAAACATCGAGGGGTTAATAGGATGTTCACCTTGGGGATGCCAAACTGAGAAAAAGCCCCCTGGGAAAGATCATAAGCACCCCCACCTTCCCATGATTCTCAGCACAGGGTGCCTGATTCATGAGGACAGCAGACATTAAACTGTAATGGCCTTGCTTGAATTTCTTACATTTGTTCTGCTAAACTCCATAATTCTTACACTTGTTAGACTTTTTCAGTGAGTGAACACGAGGCAAATCAGAATGTCCATTTTAGCACCTGCTGAGAAAAAACAGTATGAAAATAGACGAGCACTTGTATTGAGCTTCTTTTCAGACAAGAATGGAGACATTTTGAGGTGAAATCAACTGTATCAGCAGTTCGTTTCAGTTGGTTTCAGAATACATTCTGTACATTCTGTACATTCAGGTACAGAACAGACAGACGATGCATTAGCACTACTGTGTCCTGGTGTAAAATATGTAACATCAAGACATTGCTCTGCAAGAGATAATGCTTCTGTTAAGAACGACCACGACGGTCTAACAAACAAACAAACAAACGTTTTTTTTTCACACAGCTATGTTAATTTATACAGAAAAACCTGTTTGGTTGTCAAGCAGGTTTCACCTTTTTCATGTTTGGCAGATTAATCTGAACACAGCACCTATTTCTTGTTTTCTTTTCAGATATATAATCGTGAAATAAATGAAATGGTGGTGCCACCATGCCAGGACGCAGGAGTTAATTTGCTCCAGTCACTATCTGATAAATAGAAAGCCATGGCAATACAATGCCATAGGTAGTGGAGTTAATTAGTTTTCTTTAGCAGGCATGCTGGCAGTATTTATCTCAGTGAGAAATCTCTGTGACATTTGTCCCTGTAATACACAACTACAGTACACATGGATGATAATTACCGTGATTGCTGCAAAGGCCAAATGAGTGGCAGGAATATAATTTGTAGGTTGAATATAAGTTAATAATATCAGTTTGAGTATTTTAGCTACAACCTATCTCACCTTGACAATCTGAAAGAGAAAAGGAAATCAATACAGCTCCTTATTTTGTTTACTCTTCATGTTTTGACTACATAGAACTACAGCAGTGGTGAATTTAATAACTTACATAATTTCACAAATGTGGGGTTGAGTCATTAACAATGAAGGGAAGATTAACCCTTCAGCTCCTTAAAACTGGTTTCATTATCTCTTAAATTTTGCAGGTGCTGTTCTGGCGGAGTGTGGACTGAAAAACAAGCATGCCCATCCTCGCATCGACCGAGGACGAAAAAAAAGAAGAGAGTCAGACAGAAAGTCTGGAAGAGACAGAGAGAGATTGATGGTCTTATCCCCGAAAGGAGAACAGATTCTCGTAACAATAGTGCAAGTAAACCAAAAAAAAAAAAAAAAAAAAAATCAGACAGAGCCCTCCAAGTGTCCTTGCTTTCTTTAGTATTACACTCTAAATTATTACCACAATGAACCAGGTGTGTAAATACTACTGGTTTAAGTCAAGGGGCCTATCAACATTCAAGGAAATATATAAATGTAATGGATAGTCTCTGTATTTACACCATAACCATAACCAGGGGACACCTATAGCAAAGGTGTTTGTTTGCTGTTCTAATGTAAACTCTAGGTAAAGGAAACAACAGCTGAACCTCAGCTAAGCTTGGTTTTTTGTAACCACAACAACCACAACAACAACAACAACAACCAAAAACAGAATAAACAGCTTCTCAGTGAGAACAGCTGCATCGAGCTGCTATTACTGTCAGACAAGAAAGTGGATGTTGGATGAATCTGTGGATTAATCTACAACCAGTGTTGTTGCTTTGCACATGTGCATTTGTAATTGTGGTAAAGTTAACCTTCACTTTGTTTAAGGAATGGTTAGTGGAATGCTACTAAGACGCGTGGAGAAGGTTAGGAAAAGCTTGTGGTCATGGTCAATAAAAATACCCGCAAACCATGGACACTACCACCACAGGCTGATTGTTAAAGCTCAGTTCTACTCTCAGATGTGTTCAATACAGAAGATGTGATGTGGGATTTTGGAGGCTTTGGAGTTGTTGTTAGGGAATTGTGCCAGGTTTTAAAAAATCATGTACAGTAAAACTCTATGTACATAGACCTGTAGCTCCTGGCATGTAATTGGTAGACAGAGGAAAGCATGCTTGCATTTATGGTATCAACTGTGTCACCTGTCAAAGCTACAAACAAGGGAAATATGTGATTTAAACAGCAGGTTGTCACAGTTATGAACAACCTGCCTTTGAACCCTGAAGTAGCTGCTTTTACCCACAGAGTTTCTGTTACAGAATGTGATTTGGTATAAATTCCACTCTATGTTCCAATTTTGCAATTACATCCTCTATGATAACTATACCTGCTCTGTGTGTATGTTTTAGTTTACAAGTGTTCATGTGGGCGAGTAACTAAGGCCCAACACATCACTGCAGCATTGTGTGAATAATGAAGAGTGCACTCAACATTTACAAATTCACTGTATTGAGATCTTCCTCCTACATCAGTAAATTCTAAGATATGACAAGCACCAACAGGGATGTTGTTCAGTGGAGTGGGTGCACTTGATGAATGAGTCCTTTGCAGCTAAAGTCTGCCTTAGTTAAAACCACACAAAAATGTAATTTAGAAATCATGATGTGGCCTTCAGGAAAATCTGAAAACTGTTTCCTGCTACTCCTTGCCTGTCAAATCCAGGCATTACAATGCGGTGTAATAACACTATGAAGTGTGAAAAGATATCACTTTTTTTTACCATTTTAACCAAGAAAAAAAAAAAAAAAACTATTACACTACTATTACATTAAATTCCAAAATCTGAAACGACTGGCTGGACGTTGTGGGAAATGGTCGGCAAAGTAATTTGCAGTAAACAGACAAAAAAATGTTAACACCAGTCTAATTTACAAACTGTCTTTGCAGAGTAATACCACCATTTAAATGAAGCAGCGTCTCATCCTCCAAATGTCGTGACCACAATTTACTAATTGGTAACCTTCTGCTTCCTGGCAACAAATACAACAAACAGTTTAACAAGTCAACTGTCAGATGTGAGACAACATCTGCTACGGTTTTTGTAGATAGGTGGTGGATCCGAGATGACACGGATCACAGAGATACAGTATGTCTCGTCACAAACGTCTGATCCAACGTGGCCATAAGGGACATCACCTATGAATGAGATTAAATTGCTTTTTTATGAGGGGGAAGTGAAGAAATACTTGCACAGAGGCAGGTCTTGCCTTCAGTATTATTAATATCATAGATGTGCCCTTTGGTGACAAGCAGCACAAAGTGGGAGTCTTGAAAACATCCACTAAGGCTGAGGAAACACTGAACACAGCAAGATCATCAAATCCTGCAGCACATGGCTACTTCTGGATATAGTCTTCATCTGGTTAATACAAAGACAGTGTTTCCTCTTCCACTGTTGCTTTGTCTGTTTACATGCCCAAAAAAAAAAATACTACTATTTCCGCTGAGTTTGGATTCCCAAATGTCTGAGGCTAGTCTACAATTTACATTTAAATGAAACTCTCTGCTCATATCATGCACTGGCAAAATGCATTCCTTTATAATCCTTCAAAACTTTATACTTTTCAGTTAAATCCTCCATTAAAGAGACATCAAGGTCTGTGGTGTACGGCCTGTTTTAATAGGACTGGATTTCACCATTTCAAAAACTAACTGTTTTTATCTCCATCATTTTCCATAAAAGGATGATACTGAAACTGGAGCAATAGATTTAAACAAAAGGTGTAGAAACTTAAAATCTGGGGAGGTGATTTTTTGCTTCTAATAGACAATGAATGAGCAGTTTACTAAACTAATGCTGGTAAATAATGTGTGTATTTTATTCATCATCAAAACTGCAGCATCATTCCTTTCTTATTCTAAATCAAAGTCAGTCATAAACACAAAGGTTGTATTAGATTGACTGTCATCAATACAACTTTAGCCATGATCGTCACCCTGTCTCTAATACTAGCACATACTGTAGCCAAGGAGAGACGCTCCTTGCTGGTATGAAAGCGCGATAATATCCCTCATCATTCATTTCTGTCGGACCTATCATTTGTGTGGTCCAGCCTCTGAGTGTTTTATGTGATGCTGCTAAAGGGTGACCTCTGTTAGAGAGAGGCGGAGATTTGAGATTTACTTGAGAGGTACAGTGGACGGTCATGTTCAAGCTGTGAAAGACAAACCACTTGGACAAGAAAGGAAAGGAATATCATTGGTATATCATTTACTTTACAGGGGGAGTGGCAAACACCCCAGGTAAGAAACGTTGGAAGGGTCAAATGTCGAACATATATCATAGAAAATATGTAATAGTTTTAAGTTGAATTGTCTTTGACAATCACTTATTCTTAAACAAAGCAAGAAAAGCATTAAAGTTCATGCTGTTTGCTTCTTGTGATTTTTCAGGTTTTCAGTAAATTTACCTCAACAACTACAGGCTGGATTCAGATGAAGCTTTGTAAAGACATTCAAGGCCCCCAGAGGGGACAGTGAAATATCTCTCCATCTACTAGATGAATTGACATAAAATTTTGAGCAGATATTCATGTTTCCTAGAGAATGACTCTTAATGACTTTTCCACTAGTGGCACCATGAGGTCCAAATCTACTTCAACTAAAATGCCTCAGCAACTGTACTACTTTTAAAAAATGATATCTTCTAAGCATCAGCTTAGAAAAACAGCTAACACCTAAAAACAGCCTCATAGAGTTACTAGCAAAGCCATAGACTCTTGATAAACACACCAAAACTCTTTTTAGAGCTGTAAAATGTTAAGGTCAGAATATGAGCACAAATGTGCCAGAGTCATATCTATTGAAGCCAGTCTGGCACAATATGGCTTCTTCTGGTGGTTAAAATAAACACCATGTTTTCAATTGGAGGATATTTTGCCCAAGATGCAACTTCAGATGAACCAAACAAGCCCTTTCACCCTCTGCATATTTAAAACTATCCACCACATTCCTATTTGCACCAATTAATTCAACCCAAAAGCACTCTCATCTCCTCCTCTTCATGCCCATTGTACTGAACTTTTCAAAATGGCATAATATGTAAGAGAAAGGACTGGGTGCAAATTACTGGTAGCCTTGAGGGGAAACTGGTGTAAATTAACTGCACTTGCAAGATGATTCACAATTGAATTGGGTCCAAATACTTGAAAATTGCCTTTTCGTTGTGATTTAATGGGTTTTAATTGGCAACCACAGAACTGAAAAGAGTTTCATCTTCCAGAGGAGATCTGATGAGCTATACAAGTTCCATATTTAATCTTTTTGTATGTTTGATGTCAGTCTACCATAAAAATGCTAAAAAATGTTTTGTTGGAAAATGAATCTCTTGTTTCTTGTCTTGTATCATCCCACAGTTGAACAATACAAGATATATAATATATTTTCAATAAATCCAAACTAAGGATGTGGAAAAGCTATTCACATTTGTGACCTGTCTTCATTTTAAACCCCACATCATGTTTTATTTTATAGTTAAGTTTTAAACATTTTTGACTACAGCACCAAAACCATTTCTGTGTAATTACAAACTGAGGTAAACACAACTGCTCCTGTTCCTTGAACCATGGTGTTTTGCGTAGAGGAGGAAAAAAAACACAAACAAAAGTAGCTATTGCATAAACGTAAAGCGTTTTCCATGAAACCGCCACCATCATTAAGTGTAATTCCATCATTTCTGAAGGATTACTGAGGAGAAGGATTATAGCTGCATTCACCACAGAATGTGTGCAAAACCACAGTGTCACAGCATTGTTCACATCTGCAATGTCATGGTATATGTACATACACCATGTTCACTAAAGAGAATCATAGTCCTGTTGTACTGCATTGCATTTTGGGGAACATTACATTGCTTCAACATACCCATAAAAAAACGGCTTACTGGCCACGAGCATATGGTATATTGTGCAGAAAACAAATGAAAAATGTCAGTGAACTTGCAGATACCTTCACTGACGTAATTAGCATTCATTAACATTTTCTAACATTCAAAACATATGTGCCGCTGCAAATTAAGTAGTGTGCAAAGATAATTTTTAGGAGAAAGGAGTCTTGTGCAGTCTGGTAAAGCTCTGTTTCAAAACCATTTATGTGGAAACTAAAGTATTTCCACAACTTTCCACAAAGTTTTCTGAAATTTCTTGAGGCAGTCTGAAGTATGATGCAACTCATCCTGTCACTGTGGTTGTCCAGGTGTCCGTAAAGTTCTGGACACACTGTGCTTCTGCCCCTTCCTTATCCCTCCAAACTTATATCTGCCTCCTGGTAATGAACTGCGTATCTGTGCCTCTGCCCTCCTTTGTCATGCCAAAGGGATAGATCTGTTCTTTATCGTCTACGTTCTTGAAACAAATTACACCACGCACGTAAAAGACAAGCAATTCTGCTGCTGCAGAGATTGTGTTTGTTTGTCTGGACTGTGTTTTCTGTTTGGCAGGGGTCTTTCTGACTTCACTTGAACAGCTGGAAATCCATTTCTCCCCCTCCAAAGTTAAACATGCAAAGTGTTTGTTTCTATAATTCATGTTGTGTTTGCTATAACAAACGTGTACACACAGATAAGCAAACAGAGCTTTCCTCTGACCGAGCCTAAGCACTTGTTCATTTTTCAACAGTGGTGACTGAAATTCAAAGTGCTGCTGTCAGATAAAAAACACTTATCTACAAAGAGTATGTCTGCATTAAAACAGGTGCTTCATATTTAGTGCTAATCGTGTTTTTTGGAATAAAGGGGAACCAGAGTTCATATTTAAAATCTTCGCTTTTGCTCGCTAAGCCCCACCCACCCTTAGTTACTGTTGCTACACGTGTCAGGTTTTCTATCCTCACAGGGCACAAACACAGTTGGATAATGGCGGCACATTTACTGCTCGCAATTACATCTCAGTCTCTTTAACATGTACACAATGGCTACATACAGGTTATAACGCTGCAAGACTGAGGCTTCAGCTAACAGGCCTCAGGCAAATAGTCACTATTCTCACCAGCTGATGATTCATTTAGAAGACATGGAAATAAAGCGTTGTTCATGTGCTGCAGGGCTCAGCTAGCTGTGTTTTCTTGGTTTTGGGAAGGTGATCAAATAAATAAAAAGAAAAAAAAACCTCTTTATATTCCTGAGTATATTCATATTAGACCCCCAGGACTACTGTACCTAGTTACAGGTGGACAATTCCTGTGTTGCTAAGCTCTGATTGGACAATCGATGTTCAAGGACGGTGCTTGGGGAGTAGTCAATTATGAAGCCTGACCTTGAGATACTACATTATTAAGAACTTATAATAAAAATCTTAATTTGGACCACATGGATACACGATTTAGTGTCATTTATCAGCCCAAATGCCACATTAATATATGTTTTACTTCTCACATAATAAATACGTTTGGGTAAGAAAGTAGGAGGTGTAATTTAAGACCTAAACACCTTAGAAGAAACAGCCTTGTCCAACAGTTGTGAGACTCAGCCCCCCACCCCATCCCCCAAACTCCTGTAAATCTCCGTCCTGAGTCTTATAACAGACTTCATCAGGCCACAGCTTCACGAGCAACTGGGGTGGAGCCAGTTAAATGTCTCAGCAAGTTTAACATTTCGATGGAAAAAAACATACAAAAAAAAGTTATCTGTCATCCCTGTGAGTCAGACATGCTGAGCTCCATGTTGGCTACAGGGAAAATAAAACTGACACAGGTGTCAGCTTCACTCGTCTTCTTCAGAATTCAATTTTACACAGCCAATGAAATTCCTCATTCATTGCTATTTTTAGATAGCACATATATTGTATTTACTCATTTCCTTATGCAAATGAGTCCATTAAAACAGTTATGAGGGGAAAATCCATTATGCTCATGTTACAATGGCAAAGATGCACGGTGTTGTTATTCAGGTCAAAGTTTTTGGTGGTGCTATTATGTCTGCTGAGCCACAACACACCGGAAAAGCAAGGCACTGCTGCACTTTCATCATTCGCTCATTTGCCAACTTATAATATTCACGATCATGCTGTTTATTTCCATATAAATAAAGCACATCAATTTAAATTGGGGTGTGAATTTAATCTAGAGGCAGGTTTATCTGCCCAATATCCCCCTCACTACTTGTGAAAAAAAAAAAAAAAATACGGCCATTGCAACCACTGCCTGCTCATTATTTTTGCTATATTTAATTCATGTTTGGCATATTTTTTCCATGTGGACGCTGCCACACCAAAATATTGAAACGATAACAGTATGAATCATAACTATGTTCCAGTAGCAAGTCGAAGATCACGACAGATGCATACGGAGTAAGTAAGGCGCAGATTCAGGGCCTTATTTGTGAAAACAGCAGCCAATCATCATTTCATTTTTGAATTGTTTGCTGCTGAAATTCCATCAAAATACAGGCCATGACCAAAATAACCTCATCACCAGAAGAAAGGAGTCTTGGGAGCTCTTTACTGGTGTGAATCTCCTTCGCTGGGTTCTGTTTTGGCATCTCTGAAAAGAAAAGGTCAGCACTAATCACAGCTCACATAATGATTTTGAGTGGTCATTCTGGCTTTCCATCTTCGTGATGATGGCAGGGATTTAGGCATCAAATACTGCTCCTCCATCTCCCAAAGATGCTCAATGCACATTAAATTTGGATCAAGTCAGATTATCCAGAAGGCCGTGGCATATTTCGAACATCATATGCCATCCAAATTGACCAGTGCCTTACTCGTACTGACCAAAAGAAATGCATCGGGGGAAGAACGTGATCATTCAGAGATAATAGATGAAGCAAAAAGAGGCCACTCTGCTCGCAAATGTTAACACACTGCACAAAAATCCCTCCAGCTCCAGGCCCAGACACTTTGTGTTGTGCGCCTGCTGAATTTGGAGATTATTTATGAAAGGCTCATATGCAAATCACCTCCCTTTTAGCTGCTGTGTCTTCTCCACAACAGGTGATTCACCTCTGGCAGCTGACTTTACTGTAAGCTTGGGAAGAGACAGTTATCAGACAAGCAGAGCCTGGTATCACTGGCCTGCTCCAACCTCTTCTCTGCTATCTCCTCTGCTGTCAAGTACATCAGTGTTTGAGTTTGTTTCTGATGCTCTGTTGCAGTCTTTGTGAAAGAGAAACACTGAAGCCAGACAACAGCTGTTGCATACTAATGGGTTGCCAGCGGTGGGCGGCCGCAATGTTTTCTGCACTTTTTGGGAGGGCCACAAAGCTAACAAATATGAGTTAGCATTTTGATTTAGAACAGAAAAGAGGGGAAGGTTAAGAATCAGCTTTTTTTCCCTGATGTTTTTTACAGTCTTAACACTACAAAAGTAATTAATTCATTTTTAGTATCAATTGAACAAGTGGAAAAACAATTCATCTGTCAACACTTGTAACTTCATTTAAATGAAATTAAAAAACAGTAAATGTGTGTGTGTGTGAGTGTGCATATGACTAAATGGCAATGCTTTTAAAAAATAGCCCATAATTTAGTGTAAAAACAGTATGTTCTGCACATGGGATACCAATGAAATGCTTCATGGGTATCTAGGAGTCTCAAGGGAGGAAGCACAGAGACTAAAGGAGGAAGAACAGGCGGAAGAAAGAAACAATGCTGCGTCCTTTTTTAATCACTTTGTAGATAATAAATACTTAAAGTGCCGACTGTGGACCAACAGACTTTGCCTACATGTCACTTTGTAATAAATATGTCATGAAAAGGAGCCAAATGGCGTCATCTAATTATAAAAATGTATGTTGTGTGTTTACAGTATGCTGCCCAGTAAGCCACAATCAAGTTTGCGCTTCCTGATGATATCATGGTATAAAAGATAAGATCTGATGGTCACACAAAAGTGTCACCCTCTTATTTCCTAACTTCCTGTGTTCTCACCTTGCCCTCATATACTTACACATCCCAGTTCCCAGTTAGTGTTTTGATACCCTGTGTTTAGAGAAACTATAGAGCAGAACACTGAGAGGAAAATGTCAAATTAAGGAAAAATTCCCATCATTTTGTTTTTCTAAAGTTAAGTTAAATGTAAGACTCTTAGTTTAAGCCCAATGGACCTGGACTTGCAGTATTTCTCTATGAGAGGAAAATGATTACAGTATGAAATGCACTATAGAATAGAGCATCGGACTGCGATAGAAGAGTCAAACAAAGTAAAAAGCACAACATAAGTCAACACACCAGATCAGCACATCAGTACAAAAGCAGTTTTTCTTCTGGGTCTACTGTGAAGACGGAAGGAACAAAGTCTATCAGCAGAGCTTTCTCTGACCCATGGGCATTTTAAAGCCCTGTATGAAGAAACAACGCGCTGTACTGAACTTTTTAACTCAAATCGGGCACTGAATCTCGGTTGGTGAAATATTTAATAAATAAAAGAACACACGATAGCGCTGCTATTAATATTTGATGTGCTGTGTAGACATGTGCAGCACAAGTCCCATTCTCAGCATGCTATTGGCACAGGACAAATATGCAGTGGCCCCACCAGCGGCTCTGAGTCATTCAAATGCAAAGGGAAGAGTTTGCTGTATGGATAGCTCAGTCTAACAATTGGAATATTTATGGCTTTGCTGTAGATGATGTTTCCACTGGGTACAATAAAGTTTTGATCTGGAACTTGAAGATGAACTATATCCTCAAATAGTTTTCTCTGCCAAATGATACTTGCAGCAAAGAAAATGCCAAGATGTACAACATTTTCTGAAGCATGTGATTCTGCCTCAGATCTTTACCTGCACTAGCATGGCAGTTTCTTCAATTTTTATTTTATTTTTTAGTGTTTATTCATTAATACATAAATCACAGTGGTTTAGCCGTAGGAAAATAGCACTAAAATATGCTACTAATCAATTATTATGCCATATCCTGCTTTGTTTTGTTTGTGATTCATTACAATGACCCACCACTGTCGGGACAGCAATTACAATTAAAACACCACAAGACACTTTGTCTACACAACGCTTCTCCTTAGCACTGAAATAATAACCAGCATCATTTTTTAAACAGTGCAGCAGAATGAATACAACGGTGGAAACGCTGCTGTTTTTCCCCTTCAGTGCTGTCAAGCTCCAACAAGTGTTTGTTAATATCCATCTTCAACCTTAATACACACTGTGTCATCTGCTACAATAAAACAATCAAAATTCTTCAGAGGCTTTGTTGTTAATGGCTGAAACAACAAGAGAGGCCAGTCCAGGCCAGCAGCCTTGTTGCAATTCTGCCAACACACACTCTCTCTTCCGCTGTCTCTCTAATGAACCTGCCGCCTATTAATCCCTATCACTAATGAGGCCATTCAGAATGATAAGCTTCCCCAGCATTCGCTAATGAACACATGCTAAGGCTGCCTGGGCCTCTGCTAAGCACTCGTCAGGCCGGGCTAAATCACACAGCGGCACCTGTCTGTCACAGCAGACGCTGAGCCGACTGTAGTGACCGTACGTCGGCAGCACAAACTAAATTACACTTCAACAGTCTGATTGGACGTGCACATCAAAATCCCGTATCGTTAACTCATGCAGCTTCAAAATAATGTTGGACAAAGACTGAGCAAAAGGGATCAGGGATCATTCTCTCACTGGATGGGGCCTATTTTTTTGGTGTAAAGTATCGCATTGGCCCGAATATAAGATGAAAAATACTTTAAGGTACAACACATTTTCAAACTTGCCCTTATTTGTATATGCAGCCCACTCAGAGATGCACATGGACTCTCTGGAGTAACAGAGATGGTGTCTCTAGATAGACAGGTTGTAATACTGAACATTTTGCTGATACATTCAGGAAGAACATTTTGCAGCTTCACAGATAAAAGCATCAAAAACATCTTTTCACTATGCTAATAAAAAACATAGTTCAGACGGCTTTATGTTCCTCTGATATCTGCTGTGGAAATACGTTGAACTACAGGTACTGTATCTGTGTGGCTTCATAACAGGAGGGGTGAATGGAAACATATGCATTGTTGTAATTTGGGAGAAATAAATATATTCAGGTCAGCAGTGTGTATGGTGGTGCTTTATTTCCTTCGACTTAAATAAAGGCCCATTTCAGCCTAGTGCAACATAAAGTAAATGTCACATTGCTGAATGTCACAAAAACTGAAAACTGGCTCCACTGATCCTCTTCAATGAGTCACATCTTTGTGTGAAAATTATCTGTGGACATGAAAACTAAAAATCAAAGGACATGACCTCATGTCTTTAATGGTGTTCATAGTGCTGTAAAGCAGTTTGGGGAAAACCATCTCCAAAACAGGAGATGTTTTTTTTTGTGTGCCCAAAGAGTCAATATGCCACCTCATTTGTGACAAGCTGAGAACTGTTAGCACTTCCTTGCATTACGGATCTACCTCTTAACACTTTGGTGCAGAGCTGTCAGCGTCATTTCACTGTGTGCGTGTGTGTGTGTGTGAGACAAAGCCCACAGGGAGTCCTGATTTAGTGTGCAGCAGTTAGAGCGAAGGTGGGTGCCTGCAGCCCATCTGCTTCCAGCCCCCCACCTTCTTACAGCTCAGCTGCTGACAAGCTCTCGTGTATAAGTCGTCCTCTGCCAGTAAACAGCTTCACCATCAGCAGGACTCCTGCCACGTCTCTCTGCAGCCCACATGGCCTGGGCTAAGTTTAAGGATTTCAGAGTTGCAGGGATGTGAAAGCCCACCATGTGTAAATATAAACACCTTGGCATCCACAAATCATTACCCATAAAATTGCTGGTTTATGGGTAAGTCAAAGAAGTCAAATACAGAGGGTGCACCAACAAAAGTATTATGCTGGCAGGACGTTTCAGACAGGCTTTGAAGGGCTGTGATCTGGCAGCCACATTAAGTCCTTCTAGGTCCTTTGTCTGCACATGAATCAACCCTTAGGAAATCCTTCTGCGGAAGGCACATCCTCAACTGGACTCTTATTTTGCACACACAAACCAATGGATGTATTCCCCAAATGGGAAGCATTGGGCATACATATGTAATTTTATTCCAACATCTGAATCTGAATGCCATCTGTGCTGGCTAAGGCAGTTTATAAGCATGCCTAATGGGAGCCCATGAAAATCTTGCACGGTCCACTACATCTTGGCCAAAAACTGAACCCAAAACCCACTCAGAGCACCAGATGAAAACATACTCTAAGAGGTGTCACTCCAAAACCTCGTGGCAGCTCTGCCAGATTGCAAATGCTACAAGAGAAAGAAAAGGGAGGAGAGAAAATGCCAGAAGAGACACTCGTCAATGTCAGTCTGCAGAAGGCTCCACACCTGTAATAAAGCATGTGGATCATGAATTGGACTTTTCAGCAGTTGGACTTTTCAGCAATCTAAGCTGACATTTAGAAGAGATCATCTAATACAAGTGACAAGTGACAACAACAATAACACTTACATGTGTTTTTGTGCCTTGTGGGTATTTGTGTAATTAATCACCAGGCAGGAAGCTGCTATAAGTATGACGTTATTGTCAAAGGCTTTTATTGATAAAGAAAACTGTTTTACTATCTAGTGCCTTCTGCTACTGTGTATTTCCTTCAACATTTATATGTGATTTTAAAATAAATAATCTACTTCATGGGCTAACAACATGATCTATTCAGAACATACGGCATGTGCACATATTCAGCTATAGATGCAGCTTTTTCCAGTTTAATCTGACATGGCAGAGTCACAAGTCCCTACACCCACATCTGTACCTGCTGCCACTCATCTGCATCGGCGTGTAAAGGTTGGCTTTGCGGCCTCCTCCTGTCCGACCACGCGCAGCGACCTGAACGCGGGTGATCAGCACACGAGCGTTATGACATTTCCACTAACCAAAGTGGCTGTGGGCCTGTAAAGGGGATCAGGTCAGGTTGCAGCAAATGAAACAGTCAATCTCCGATATTGCGCCGTCCGCCACATACAATGACTTTCTCAAAGGTTCAAATAATTCTGCAGGTCATTATTAGAAAACAGACACTGATCTTTGTGCTACAGACACCAAATGTCAGTAGATATTGTGCCCATGTGGAGTTATTTCTGGCCACTGACAATGTTCAGCATTTAAGCTGCTTTGTGAGATAGCAGTGTGATTTATGTGATACCTTGACATTTCCAAGCCATGGCCCTTGGATAAAATGAGGAATTTTAACAAGGTTACCAAACTACTTTTGTGAAAATGAAGGCAAAGAGAACTTTCTTGAGTGAGTCCAAAAACAAAATAAACAACTGAAATAAATTCAAAATGCTAAGGGGAGAGTGCAGCAGATACAAGATTAAAGTTAATTTTTCATTTAGCCCGATAATACTATCTAAGTATGATTTTTGTGCTGCAATGAGAAACATTTACAAGCCTCAACTAGGCTGGTATACTGCTGCTACGCGGGCTGAATCTGAAATAGATTCCCTGCCACTTTCAGCTCGCTGTGTCGATTACCTCAAGCTTTTTCCAGACGCATTCAACTTTGCCTCTCACTCAAGTTAAGATCTTGCAAAAACATAAAGCTGGATGCACTTGGCAAATAGTCGTAGAAAGCATTATGGTCCTCTTCAGTGGCAATGATTCTGCCTTCCTGAAAACACACCTACGTCCTCACATCACTATTTCAAAGTCAATCTTTGGTTTAACACATTTTTGTGTTAATGCATCACAGAGGAGGGGGAAAGGTGTCTATGTGGAAGTAGGCCATTGGGAAGACTGATGGATAGCATTACGCCAAACGGGCCATTATGAGAGAGCTGTGGATCATAAACAAATGACATAACGATCACACAAGGTGGTGTAGGAGTGGAGGGGAAGATGGGTATTCTATCTGGCTACAGTAAAGGCAGCATTTAACAGGTTCCACTTATGATAAATCAAGGAGCCACTGAAGGGAGGTCAAGCCAGTCCACTACTTGTGCTCTTAAAACACCAAACACAGTCTGTCAGGGCTGCCTTTGTCTCTCCATCTTCTTCCTTTTTGTCTCATTTACCTGCAAAAGCACAAAAACACAACCGTCTTCCTTCATCTTCCCCTCTGTCTTTGTAGCAGCAGTTAAAAAGCGGCGGAGCGGCTCGGTCATTCGGGGGGCTCCGTGATCTATGTTGATGACACTGATTTGCAAGCACCTACAGTCCCGCAAACTCCATTTGGAGTGACCTTAGTCATAACCCAGTCTCACACCGCTGGCTCCGATAGATACCATCATTTATCATAAAGGATCTTCAAATTGGCCTTCTGACAGTGACTTCTACATCACAAACTGGTAAATCAACAACTACATACATACGGAAATATACAAATAGCTGTAATTATCTGCAGGGAGGGAGGAATTATTCATCATAGTAATGGGCTGTGCCAAGGTGGTGGAATTGTTGAGGGGACCCTCCCGTTATCTAAAGGGTTAGGTTTCGTCGCAAGGTGTTCTTTAGCCACATGTTTAAAGTTATGGACCTATGGTGCATGTTAACAAGTTTCCCATTCATCAAATTACCAAAATTACCTGGGGCAGTTGCCTACTCTGCCCAGTTGGTAATCCCTTCTTGATTTAAAGTATCAATTAAGTGCATAAATGTAATGTAAGTGGCATAAATTAATCAAATGTGACTAATTTTGCACTCCATTTGAGGTCTCCACTTATTTACTGTATCATTCATTAAGTGTTTAATGTGCTACGGCTGCTTAAGCACCATTTCTGCTTTGAAGTTAGATGGAATTATATTTATAGAAGAATTTTCAGTTTATTTCAACTTTAAGTTTTGATAATTTTTCCGTAAACTCACAGCCAAATGAGCCAATTTCAATCTTTCCATAAAGAAAACTCTATCCCTGGTTTTAAAGTGAACTTGTGTCAAGAAATAGAGAAACCACACTTGCTTAAGTTATTGTACGCAAGATGGTGTCTGCTCTTTAATCTACAGCTCACTGGCCAGCCCAGCAGTCGAGTATCTGTCAATCAAAACTACACCCAGAAGGGAAAGAAATATCAATCCAAAACAACTGTGTGATAGCACAGCACTTCCTATCCACTTTGGAAACGGCTGAGCAAATTCAATTTAAGTCAAATGAGTTCAATTAATACTTGATGTAATCTAATTTGAGAAAATATCACGGAGGGCCTTTATTAATGTACTGTTGCTTAACATTCAAGTCCTGTATGAGCTGCGAAAAGAAGTCACAGTTGAAGTTCAAGCCATTTTGAAGCTGTGCAGAGGTTTCACTGTGGCCTTTGGGTCTTTCTCCAAATTCTAATCCTGAAAAGCAGCAGAGGGAGCCTGAATTTATTCATTTGCTCTCTTTGTGTCTTTTTGCAGTCACAGCCAATCATTGCTTGTAACCCTTATCCCTTCAGAAGAGAACTGTATGTCAGAAATATGTATTCAGCTGCCAGTAGCCTATATTTGGTGCCAATGTTCAGTATTTTTCTCCAAGTTCACACCAAAAGTTTCGCTGTTTCTCTCATATTTTCTGTTCTTGGCAGGGTGGTAAAGTCCATTGAAACCCAGACTAATTAAATTAAGATTGATGAGTTAGAAAATTTGAAGGTAGAGTGACCCATGTCACATCTATTCAGCGGCAGGAAAACTGTGGAATACATTTTAAAGGCAGAACTAATTCGCTATGAAATCATTAGACAGCTAATTAACAAAATAAATGTGTACAGAGGACATATTTCTTGTCTCGAGAAGTGGCTGACTTGTCAAATCAACCCAGTTCCCTTTAAAGAGTGTCTGATTCAGCCGAGGTGAACAGGAATCAATAGAAATGTTCCCACTCACAGAAACACAGCCTCCACATGCCAGCACTCTATGTACTGCCCTGAAGGAAAAGCAGGAAGCAATATTTTCTGCCCTTTTTTATATCTGTTGATCTGAACATGTAGTAACAGGTCCCTCACAGGCAGTTACTTCAGAAAGAGTTTTTTATGAATGACGCAGCACAAGTGTAGGAAGTTTCAACAAACAATAGGCAACATGACAGAGAGTGTGTATATTATTATGAAATTATGCAGCTATGCATTTATATGAAGCGTATGTTTGTTCTGAAGGCATGAAACAGCTGCCCTACAATCAATCTCCAGGCACAGTAAATGGTAAAGATAAAAAATTCAGTTGCTAATTTATGTTCATGTAATTTGTCATTGCTTGCATTTTGCATAGTTTTGTACATGTTTATCATTTTAATCTTGGGCTATAGTTGAGGATTTCAAAAGTAGATTTTTGTTAAAGGGGCACTCCACCAATTTTGCATGTCAAAGTCAGTTTACTGGTCATGAGGAGGGCTACACAGCCTGTAAACACAGGTGTACGACGTCCCTCTCAGCTCTGCAGGAACAAGTCAAGACTGAAAGAAATGCTCAACTGATATCACTTAAATTATCTCAGCTTCGGTTTAGAGACTACGAATCTGAAGACTTCTTGCCCACATGTCCACATGGGAGACGTAGCAGCCTAAAGGTCAAAACCTCTTGGTCTTTGTTACATCAGTTTTGACTCCCCAAACCTTATGGAAGTAAAATACTATTTCAGTGGCACACCCTTTAAAGCTCAGCTTGACATTTGTTTCAAGTCTATCTCAAAACAATACTCAATTGGGATGGGGGACAAAATCCAGAGCCCTCTTTTTATTAGGCTTAAAAATTCTAAACCCAGCACCACCAGAAGAGACAAATATAAATCTTGGGCTGTGGCTGTCAATTACATGAATCTGAAGTGAAGTGCAACGAAAATTGCATTTAAACACCAGTTACAATCAGGTCCACCCTAAAATAAAAATCAGCACAAACACTTTCAGCTCACATGCATTCAATAAACAAATTGTCAGTGTGCCTATCCTGTGATTTGATTGAAATTTCTGTCACATCAGATTGCCAATTACAACAAGTGTGTGATTACACTGATCATTTTCAAAATGACCATCCCCGAATGTGCTGTCACTCTGGCACATTTAATTAAACCAATCAGAGAGTAATGTTTGCCTCTCAACTAGTTATCACACAAGCAGAGAGCCTCTCTTTCTGTTGGCGCTGTGCTTTTTATTGGACACATAAAACCTTGTTGTGGATAAAGATTTATCTGCTTAACAGCTGGAACTGTGATAAGAATAATAAATAGTGGAATATTTTGAAATCTAATCTTCTATTTTGGTTTGTCTTTCTCCAATAAGGAAAAAGGTTGTTGTGGTGATCTTTTGGTGTCTTAATGCTGTTCATAAGTGAACAAATGGACCACTACAAACCTCACTCGCTGAAATCATCATGGAGGATTAAAGGCCATTGTGTTAAAAGAAGATTTTGTTCTGTCCTTCTGGGTTTAAATGTTTAAAAATGGCTGTGTTAATGTTTGAACTTGAACTAGAAGTCACAGCGAATATCTCCCAAAATGTGACAAGTGTCTCGGAAAGACAAATACCCTACTAAAATCCAAAATGTCACAGATCTCTTTAATGGCTAAGTGTGCAGAGGGATACAAATGAGAGATGAAACTGTCTGTCTTCATACTACCAGCTAAAAACAGTAGGGGGGGGAATCAATTATCTCTGGAAGAAGAGCAGAGTGGTAAAAATATAAATAAATAAAGGGTTGTGAAAGTTAAACAGAAATTTGCTTCCCACTTTCTTCTAATCTGTGCGGTGTGCAATGGTCACACAAGAGTGGTGACCTGCTGTTGTACTTGTGAGGGCACTTTCACAAAGGATTTGCACAGGGTATAGATTTTTAAGATATTAAGAAACAGGGTGTTATTAATGCTCTAACATGACATAAACTCAAAAAAAAGAAAAAAACTTTTCTTCTTGTTAGACTCAAAGACTATTTACATCCAAGTTACACCAGGTTGTGTGCTGCTCTGTAATTTTGTCGAATAAAATTTGGCAGGGATTAGCATATTTTAAATTAATTTTTTCGCTTCCCGTTTGTGGCCTTTTTCTATTAAAATGTATGACTAGTCAGGAATTTCTTCAAACTTAAAAAAAATACATTTTTGCAAAAGAAATAACATTACAATACTTTTATCCACCAGTGAAGTTGGATGACGGTTATGTTTTCACCCTGTCTCATTTGTCTTTCTATCTGGAAAATTACAAAAGGAAAATCAGGCTTTTATCTGAAACTTTCTGGTAAAGTGGGAGCAAAAAAAGAAGAGTTTTCACACCTTTCATTGGGACCTTGGTGTGAACATTTAATTAAATACCTCTGCAGAATACGCCCTCACACCCAAAAGACCAAATACAGTGGGCCATTTGTGAGAGGCCTTCCAAACTGACCCAAAGATAAAATGACAACTCATCCATTTTGTTATCTTCTGGTTACGGTTTAGTTAAATCCAGGCTGCTGACTAAAACTATTTAAGGTTAGGGAAAGTATGTGGCCAAGGTTAAAATAAACAAGGACAGGACATGGATCATAGTCTCCCGTGTCGTTTTGTTCATCATCAACCTTCCACCAGAATCACGGTTCACTTAAAGCCCTTTGAAGAACCAATTCCTTCTTCATCTATAACAGCCATCATAAAGGCACTTTATGATGAAAAAAATTAGTTCAGCATTTTGGATGATGGCATTTTCAGTCAGTCTGGCATTTTTCAGCTCAATTCCTGGAAACTTTCTTCACAATCTGCTAGAAATCAGGTGGTATTCAGTTAAAAATGCCTGGGATATTTCCAAGAAGGGCACACACAATTCAGCACTAATTACATGGGAAATAGTGAAAGTGTTACTTGCTACAGTTAATAAATTCCCACTTCCATCTTAAAAAGGGAAATGATGTAGTAGGCAAGTTAAAAAAAACTATTACCTAGAACAAAATGTTATCACAAGAAGCTTAGCTTAGCATAAAGAATGGAAATAGTTATAGTATGCAATTCCCCCTTAAAACTCACTGTGTTAATTAGTGAGCTTTAGATGTGTCAGTAGGTGTTTTGAGCTTTAGGTGTATCTTGAAGGTGGCCTGGCTAGTTCCCCCCTGTTACCAGTCTTTATTCTAAGCCAAGCGAACCACAACCTGCGTCAATACTGGCCAGATGAGAAGATGAACCACAGCTTATGTCCTACCATTATGTTTGAAAAGCACAGCACCTCATTGTGTGTCAGGTACTTTATATTCTGTGTTCTGTATTATTCATTACACCTGCCTACAGCTCATGGTTTTCAGGTTGGTATGTGCTTCATTTGCACCTGAAATAAGGTGTAAACATAGCCTGCCGTCTTTCTTTAAGCTGCATAAAGCAGAACATCACGATCAATGTTCTAAATGTACATGAGAAACTACTTCACTGCCTCTTTGCTTTATATGACTGGATTACTTCACCTTAATTTCCATCTGTTCACCCTATTTACTGTATATGTTCATTCATGAATAATGCCACACGTGTTTCAGTGAAAACACTGTTTGCAACTAAAGCTGCAGATTAGTGTGAAACCATTACGAAGCATATGTTAAAATCAGGAGAAAATGCTCCTAATAAACCACTGAAATTATAATAATCACAGTAATAATAAACCACAAGAAAGACACGCTTGCATTTTGCAGTTCTAACTATTCTACCAATCACTGTAAAGTAATGAGCTGTATTACCATAAAACAAGAGCTATTTGCAAAATCGTGGATCTGCCAGATTTGGGGGAAAACTCAGCTTGATGTTATGTAAATGAAGATACTGCATGAATACTTAGATGATCAAAGCAAAACGTGACATTTTATTTGATAAAATGCTGGATTTGAGAGCTACGCATTGTTTCTGAGATATACAGACACTACAGCAGAAGCTGCTATTTGTTTTGACTTTTAATTTTCACCTTTATTTGGAGCTAAAACTGGTCCAGTTTTTAAAAATCACAAATTAATCTTTCATTTACATGTAGTCTCCCTAACTGAAAAAGTTACTGATCTTGGGAACAGCCCTGAACCAGAGCTGCAGAAATTAAGCAAAGAACTGATTAGCTGACTGACAGAAAATTAATCTGCAATGTTCTGTCTATCGTTTCTTAATAGAAAATGCCCAACAGTTTGCACCACCAACTATTTATCTCACATTTTGACATTTTGACATTTCTCAGACCACACATTAATCAATACATTTAGAAAATAATCTGCATTTTAATCAATAATGGATATACTAATTAGATTTTCCAGAGATTTCAACTATATCTCACAACCTTCATCAGCAAATCAAGTTTTCTCAGAGTTGGTTCATTTGTCATCACATGACACAAGTGTGTAACTTCAGCCTCGTTATTACAGATTAACTTTGCCCTGCCTCTGATTGAATGAAAATCAGGTAATGATTTTAGCGACACACACCACTCGTGGACGGCTGGGGAAGCAACTTCAGCCAAAACTTACGTCACATCTCAGGATGCTGTTTATTTATACAGCAGTGTGCATAATAAATGGCTTCAATTCAAACTCACACAGAGGGGTAACAGTTCTCCCTTCAGATGACGTAACTCACCCTGAGCACATACAAGCAAATGTGTACTAGGAAATAAGTGAAAAACACAAGGGAAGATCTCAAATGTTTACTAGAACTGAACCTTGGTACTGCTGTTACTCCTACATGCTGCACAATGCTGGTACTAGTTGTGCTCTGATGTCTCACTTCAGGGCAGGTGAGGACTCCCAGTAGGAAACAATCCACCTCCACCTATCACTTATCAAACCCTGCTGTCATACCTCTCCTCTTGGAACTAAGTTTACAGTAAATTCTGCTGTTGTTGGCGATTTGTCCTCATAATCCCGGGTTTTGTCTCTTCAGGTTGCAGGTTTAGCGGTCCCCTGTCTATGCATACATGGCAAATGGTAAACGAGCTGTACTTTTCTTCCTCACCAGAACAAAGCACTTCACTATGCCTGTCATTAATCCATTCATCCACTAACCCTGTCTCCCAGTAATTTCGTTTATATACTCGTCATTTGTTTTCCCAAGTACGTTGTGGTGAGAAATGCACTGGCTGATGTACAAGCTATTGGAATTCAATACAAGAGCTCTGCTATAAATTCTACTTTTACAAAGTTTATAATGTTCAGTTTTTGCTGACACTGTCAGAATTGTGTACATTCAATTATGTGTTTGTTGTTGAGGTCATACTTAAGTTAAACATTATACTGAGAGGTGTTTTCTATTTCTTGTCCCATGTAACACCTCTGAACATAATGCAGTCCAGTAAAACAACAACACTAACTATGACCTACATAACTGGAAAAAAAAGAGGTTATGTTTAAGCAACTTTGGTAAAGGTTAGTGGAAGACTAGTTCTTGGTTAACTGTTAATAAAATAAACACTTTGTGTCTCATGCTTCAAATCACACACAATCACAATCCTTTTACAGCCTTCACCAAGTATTAAACATAACCATTAAATAGGAAAACAAACAAAATATGCTTTACAGGTTCAATAGTAGCATTTTAGTACTTGTCGGATTAATTAACAGCTCCTCATTATGTTGCTAACCTCCAAGAGGTATTTGCTATTGCAAATTAGTTGTACATGAATATCTTTTTTTTAATCCAGTCTCCTAGAAATTAAGTTTATTTGCAACAGCAAATATATTTAGTAAAAAACATAACTGTAACTAGATCATGTTTCCTATTATTATAATGAGTAAAATATTGTTAATTTAAGCATTAAAAGTGTTGATACTGAACTTATCAGTGCAATATTCACAGTCAGCGAATTTGCTTTTCACGAAAATGTCCAATGTTGTAGTAAAACATCTGTTTGCAGTGACTGCAGTATTATTCAGCTTTTTTATGGTTATGTTTCGGCTCTCACAGCGCTTATGCTAAGTTTTGGGAAAGATCATGATTTGGTTTAATACAGAAAAAGTTCACAGTGACACCACAACATAACTGGGAAAACAATTTAGTTGTATGTGAATGTAATTTCAGAGACAGGGTTGATGTACAGCGTGTTTGAGGTTATACTGTACATAATGTCTATGTGCTTTATATGACAATGACCTGTATGTTTTTCATGTGAGACACAAACATGTGCAGGCTTTCAAAATAAAAAAAAAATCAACCCTGAGACAAAAGATCTGTCTATATCTGTCTACATGTGAAATGCACTGTGGAGCACCTTTCTCCCTAAGCAAGACAAAGCCTGTTGACAATATTTTTCATTAACCTATTCACACTTATCAATAGTAGAAAAGCTGCCATGTAAGATGACGGCCAAATTCAGGGTCCGGTGTCTTGCTCAAGGATCCTATAACTATTGTTACCATGCAGAAGAGAACCAGGTCTGAATCATGAGTCATGCACATTAAGAGACAACCTGCTCTACCTCCCAAGCCACAGACATCAAAATAATGGAGTCTGATTCTTATTTGCATTGTGTTCTTCCAACGAACAACAGACAACAACAATACAATCAAAACAGCATGTTTTCTGTGGTTAAAAAGGAAGCATTGTGTGCAAATATAGTCCTTGTAAGGAGCACGGCAGGTTTGTTGTAATGCCAGTAAATTTAACTCTCAACCTCATCTATTAGTAAAGTGGGTCACTACAGGGAGGAGTCCAGATCCACTACAGACACAATCTAGCTCACCTCATACTGTGAGGAAGCCTGAACAGCAGGCAACAGCATTGAAATCTGTGTTTAGCTGAAATTGTCAGAACTACCACAACCAGAATTCCAACATCCAATAACATTACCCTTAACAAGGCGTGAATTTGTAATGCTACGGATCATGGTCTACGTTGGGACATGTTAGTACTTAAGGAAGTGTTTTCTATTTCTGCTCTTGCATGCGTTGAATAATAGTGAACCTCCAGGTTTTAAGACTGATTTAAAATCAGCTTTTTCAACACTTTCACCATGAAAGTCACAATGGGCGTTACTTCTACTTAAATATCAGACAGCTGCCATTATTATTTCTGACCTGTTTCTTTTATTTTTGACAGGGCAGTCATTCTGAAAATTTACCCAATTTAAACCACTCAGTACATTGTCTGCAAGACATTTCTGAAAGGTACATTTTCTTCTGACATGTTATTTTTAAACATTCAGGTGAAAGCAAATTGCAAAGAATTGTCACTGACTTTTTTTTTTTGTTAAGTGCAATTTGAAATGGTACAGAGAAGCTGTCGGGTGTAAAGACAACTGAAAAGAAGTGGGGAAAAACATCCAATGACAAAGTTAACTGGCAGTGGAAATGAGAGAATTATGATAAGCTGTCGAAAAGCAATGCAAAGGCAACAGTATCTACTGTAAAAATGATTATATGGGAGGTTTATTCTGAAGTGCAGAAGAAAAAAGTGACATTAAGGAAAACATCTGTGTGTCGTGCAATGTAAACTCAACTTGCAGGAGAAAAAAAATGGTTTGTAGGGATTTAAAACAAAAGAGTCAGTAAAGACAAAAAAACTAAAGGAAGACTTTAAAGTGTGACTAATCTTGCTTACACTCACTTTCTCGCCACAGCCAACATCTGCTTGACAGCTGAACGTTCTGCTGAAACAATCAACCCATTCAGAGCTGATCTTTCCCTATCACACAGAAAGAAATGATATTTTGACAAACACATTGAAAAATGTCCAACAAACTGCAGAAATTTTCATTTAATGTTCTGTTCTATCATCCTGGAGCTACAGTTTAACTTGCTTTGGTTATGAAGGATTTAACGAGTGCATACGGGAACAGTTGGAAAAGACGATCATGTAAACTAAAGCCAAAAACAGCCTCGTGCTCTCCCAGGTGTCCCCACACTGCTGATACCTCCCTCCCTTAGGGAACATTAAATATTTGCGTGCCCTTCCTCTTTTGTGCTGCCCTATATTTGGTCCCAACAGAGAGATACATTCAGCAAATCTCTCGGTCTTTCTTTTTCCCATTCAAACTCTGACATCTCTCCCATGTTGTGATCTGTGAAGTCGACTCTGCTTATCAGCTTCACCGGCCAAGTCTTGTAAGCAGCCAGCTGGTGCCTAAGAGTTGCCCAAAACTTTCTCAGCCAACCGACTTTCTTTGCCACTGCCGCACACTTGAGCCAAAACACATATCTGATGACTACAGCCAACACAGCAGAAAAAACAAGAAGAACTAAACTGCATATTATCATGAAATGCAATCTGGTTAGATGAATGTGATTTTTAACAGATCTCTCTGTTTGTCCAGCTTTTTGAATTATTATTGGACTTTGTCTAAATTATTATTTGGACTTTATAGGGATTTTGTTTGGTGCAGTAGAAGCTTTTCATAAGCTCATGTTATGGAAAATTAATTAATTCATAGTTGCACCCGCTGTGAAACAATCTCAGTAATCTCAGGGCGACATAAAGAATCCAAATTTTATGCAACCAGCGCTTCACTTGGCTCAAAAGTAAAAGCAGAAAATCCAACTCAAACCTGCAGGAGTTGTGAAGAATTTGCTTTAAGCTCCAGATCATGCTGGGACTTTTTCAACACTGTGGGTGAGGTGTGAATCTGATTCACAACAAGATCCTGTAATCACTTGGGTTGTTTAGCAACACGAGTTTTACAGGGAAAGTAGTCGGTTTCTAACAGGTAGCCTGGTGCCTCATTAGCTCAAATCCATGACTCTATTGCTTCCACACTCTTTTCCCCAAGGCCTGTCAAAATCTCATTCATGTTTAATGAGACTTCTGACTTATGACCATCTTATGTGGCTGTCACACCTGTACACTATGCACACTTTTAAAAATTCAAATTAAATTGCCTCAGCAAAATTCATTTAAAATCAACATTTTTTGTTCCTGCTCCTTCCAGTGGAGTAAGAACCAAGTGCTGCAACATAACCAAACATAAAACAAACATGATTTAGGCATGATTTAGTTGCTACATGTTTATGTTTTTATATTTTGCAGATTGATTCACATTTATCAAATGTAGTCTTGAACATACTGTCATTTGTTACTTGTTATTGTTACTGATCACCACCTTCAATCCTTATTATGTTGCTCTATCTCTAAAAAATATTTGCTGTGGAAAATTTGAAGAATAAATGTAATTTCGAGGAGTCAGGGATCAGAGCCTGTTCTCAACCCCTGCAGAAAATCATTTAATCCACTGCCGAAAATAATAGAATTTTTTGTGTAATATGGTATTGCTTCTCTTCTGACACCAGTAAAGAAATTCTCTTCATGTCTGCCTGCCTCCACAAGGAGGTGAGAGGTCATAGTCAGTTTGTAGGCACTTAACATCTTTCTCAAGGACACAGCACCAGAGAGGATATTAGCTCATACAGAAGGCTGAGGCTGTGTTAAAGGCCAGATTTCCATTCTTCCATTCTACTGTCAAAACTACATGTAATCTGATCGCAACGTAAAATCCTAATGCACGCGAGTGTTAGAGTCAGCTACTGTAAACCTAAGCTTCCATGTCATTCACAGGTTTGCTGAAGTTATTTCAACATTTTACTTGTGTGGTTAAAAAAAAAAAAAAAAAAATCATTTGTCAAACTGCTTCTCGTTCAACTATAATTTGTGGACTTTTCAAAATCAAAGCTTTATTTTTCCTCAGTAAATCCAACTCACGTTACCCTTCTCGAATTCAGTATCACTCAGACTCTCCTAATCTCATTCCCTTTCAACTTCCGAACCGTGCACCTTGATAAAAGCTAAATACCAGAGCGACTGCAGTGTTTCAAAAAAGCTTAAACACACTGTATAGCTGAAAGCAAAAATGAATCCACGCTTGTTTCACCTGGGACTGAGAGAAATAAATGAGAGCGAGGAGCTTTGCCTGTAATAATATGCTTTCCTGGAACCCAAGTTAATCCTGCATCAATGCATTTTAGGTTATCAAACACTCAAATGGAAAAGTAATTGTGTGTAAAGTGCGCTCCACTCCATTCATGTAATAAAGGCATTGGGGATGCAGTTTGGAGGCCAACAATCTAAATCGAATCTCGTAGTTTCCCCTTAAACGTTTTACTCGCAGGCCTTAACTCTCAACAGAGCATTTGATACAGATCAGACAGAATCGGAGAGGATAAAGTTCAGCAATGAGGGAGTTTTCTTCTCTCTCCCGCGCAGTTGATGGTGATGCTCTCGTACAAGGTTGGCTGCCATTTACAGAGCCAAACTGCCACTAATGTGTCTCCTAGATAGAAAGATTGAAACAGATACTCTGTGAAGTTTTATCTTTAGCATTTATGAAGTGTGAGACTTCTAAATATAATTTCCTCTGAAGTCTAATATTAGTGTGTGGTAATTTCCTTTCATTCACCTGCTAAACACACCGGCAGGCATCTATATGAAAAACTGTAGCTGTGGATAGGAGCAGAGAGAATTGCTTAATTTTATTTATCACTGACTTTGACTGGCAGTCACATTTGATCAAACGCAGAAAGAGCTTTTGAATAATAAACAGACTGAAGCAAATATCTGAAACCTAAAGGCAAAAGGCTCTTAAGCAACAAGTAGCTGACCTGCTGGGTACGGGCTGAAGGGAAACGAGCCTCTGTATGAGGTGTTTTAACATTTTTTGTAGGAAACAACCACATCAAACAACCACAAAGAGATGCAAAACCTTGACAAAGACGAGGTTGTGAAAACAAGGACACAAAACATCCACAACAAGAAGCAAAACGACAACACAGGGACACAAACCACAACTCAAAATAACAACAAGCAAATGCAAAATGAAAACAAGGAGTCACAAAACACAGTTACTCAATACAACACTGAATTACAGATGTCATTATTTTACTCATTTTCCAAATGTAATAAGGAATTAAAATGATAACTCGCTGTGTCTGTCACAAACGGAAACAGAGACTCCCGGAAAGACGGACAGTTGCCGCCTATTAACGTCCCCTCTTAGCGCCCTGGTCTGGCTCTGAAGCAATGATCCATGACACAAATGATTCATGAGAGCATGACATGTAATGTTTTATATTGCCGCAATGAAACTTTTATAAATGTCACCAAAAAAAGGGACAGCAGGATTGCCAGGCAGGGCGCTGCTATTCTTAGATGTAGATACCAGAGTGAGGGCCAGGATTAGGTGTTTCTGGGCAAATTATTAATGAGTGATTACTATAATCCACAGGGCAATTTTATGTAAAGGGGTATTCCTAGTAGCAGGATATGAGGAAGGACACACAGGGTCAAATATCTATTTCAGTGTCATCCGGCAACAAATCAGTTATGTTTAATTAAAACTCTGAGGCTTTCCCTTTCACACTGCACATTGTTGGAGCCCTGTTTCTAACATGAGCACAAAACTGAAAGTAATGTTTGCAGAAGCACATGAATATTAAAAGTTCAAAAAGTTATTTTCAATTTTAAAAAAACCTACGGGAAGGATGCTGACTCAAAATATACAACATCAGACAGCATTGTAGGGGAAAAATATCAGCATGGGCTGACAAACACGGCAAGAACGGCTGCTATATTTATCTATTTCTGACCTCTGAAGATGATAATCTTTCATCACAACATGCAAAACTGAATCCACATTCTTTCGGAAAACACAAGCTTCATCCACGAGAGATGATGAGTCACAATTGACTTTATGAACTCTCTGAAACTTGGAGCTCTTCCGTCCAAAAAGAGCTGTCTTTAATTATACTGCTACAGTATTTATTTTTGCCAGAAATCGTTCTCGCATCCCCGTGAAGCCTCCTCAGGAAAATTCACTGTATCCACAAAAGTTGGTCTGCCTTCGTCTGACAGCACAGAAAAGCAGCTCCTGCTTTTGATGGTGTCTTGGCTCTGGTGCTCATGTTTGCAAATCTAGGCAAAGATAACAAAAATAACATTGTGTATAACATTAATTCTGTTATACAGGGCTGTTCTTTCACTTCCATAGGTTTTTGAAATATATGCATATGGTCATTTATTACAATTCAAAAGTGAAATGTGCAGTTACGAATATTAGTTGGCATTTTTCTTTACATGCTGTTTGGATTTAAAAGAAAAAAAAAATCAAGTCAAGCTATTTAATATTTCTGTAAAACTGCCGACAGATTTAAACAAAGGTTCAATGCCTGATTTAGCATTTCTGTTGCGTGTCTTTGAGCAAGACAACAAACCAAACACCTGAGCTGCTTCTCTGTATGACCCGGAGTAACCCCCTCCTCTACCTGCACACGCAGGTCAAAACTGGTACAATAAAATAAATGCAAAATAAATTTGCATAACATCACCGTTTCCAAAATATCTGGCCAATTCCCCCAGTTAACAGGCAACGTAATGAGAAGGACTGTTGACTCTCATATTGTTAGTGTAAACAGCGGCACTTGTTTTGTGCCAAGTTATTCAATCTGCATCGCTCCAATTATTTATAATTAGCGTGTCATTTGTGCCCCAGGTCACAGCGACACTGGTAATTACAAACCTCATTTTACAAGAAAGCATCGCCCAAGTATCTCAACACTGTGGCAGAGACCAAGGCTTTAAAAAGCTTTCTTTGGAGGCAGAGCAATTTGATTTCAACGCTGTTTGGTTTTTCAGACGTCCCCTTGATTCACTTCTTGTCTGTTTGAAGAGTTTATTCACAGTGGAAAAACCAGTTTGCTGAACTTTACGAAAGCAAATGAAAACAAGAGCAGCTGCCACAAATACCAAATTTGTACCCTGATCAAAACGAAGTCGAACTTATTAGCATACTGATCATGTGTTAGTCCTCAGCCACAATGCAGGGAGCTAAATGATGAACCATGCTAGCCATGTGCTAACTGTAGTAATGGACATACTGAAATTTGGAAAAATCAGAGGACACAAAAATTATTGCAATTCATCAATGGGCACATGAATGTTGGAACTAAATATGCTGACAGTACTTTCAGCAAACAGTACTGTAAAAAGTTAAGCTGTGGCTGCATGAAAATCATTTTTCAGTTTCAGTAAAACCTTTCCAAAAATCAAATTAAAAAACAATGCTAAATATAATGCCTGTCAGACATTTTTTTTAATGTGAGAGTGAGAAACACTCATTTACTTGGTAATATGGAATCAATGGATAGAAGCCAGAAGCTTTAATTCTTGCTTCTGTAAGTTGTGTGGTCTAACACACCAACTAACACCATCTAAATTATTCAAAGACCCAGGCCACTGAAAATCAGCTAAAATATTAATGAAATAACATGAGTTTCTGTATTCAAAGAATTAGCTCGGGTCCTATCATCTCTCCAGAGTGGTTCACGCAGTGGGAGGGTGAATCCAACCACTCGGAGCATTTGACATGTTTAAAAAAAGTGCAAAGCCAACGCATTAGACTGAGGCACTGCTTCACTTGGAGCCTGAGCCTTAAGTTTACTTTAGATAATTGCTAGTTAAAACACAGTTTACTACAGTTTGTGCTACAAACCCCCAACTTTTACCATTAAGTCTGTCATTATCCACAAAGCCCTTGTAAAAAAAAGAGTAACCTCTCACCTGATCCCCATGAACAAGCTGAAATTATTCCCACTGACAGGAACCGTCAACTGCACAGACAGCAAAAATACAGGTTTGCCTTCAGCTTTACAGACCCAGGTTTTAGTCCAAGCTCTTGGAAATAACTATTCTACTCTGTTTTTCCTTGATCATGACCAAAGTTTGACCCTAACGTCACCCTACAATGAATCATTCATCCAGCTTAAATGCAAACTTCAGCCAAAGTTTTACCTGCCTAAAATCAACTCAGACAAGTTCATCTTCGAGCGAGAGCAGCCACTGCAGCCACATATGGCAATTACAGAATAACAGGACATCAAATGTTCTTTCATCTCCTAAAACTCTTGGGATTCACCTGTTTGTAATACATACAATACAACTATGTAGCCGAAACTCATTTGCAGGAGATTTCGCAGACTTCAGCATCAATCTGCAGAGCTCTGCTGACAACCAACATTGGAACAGCTTGTCAAGAGTCTTTCTTGTTTTGTTTCACCGTGTTTCATGTCAGTGATGTAGCTTGTTGCCTCTGTGTCAATAAATGTTACAATAAAGTTCTGCGGCCCCACTGTGCCTCACTCTGTCTGGCTCTGCAGAATGAGGTATTGAACGTGTTGCTCTCACTGATCGACAAGCTGCATGTACAAGTGCCACATCGCTTTTATTGGTGCTCTGGCTGTAACCTCTGACCATATTTTGTCTTTCATATGAAAAGATGGAGAGGAAAGTTTCTTTGATCTCCTCTCTTATGAGTAAGAGGGAATTTATCCCCCACAGACATTATTTTTGGAATAATTAAAATATGAAATATGCATTTGGCATGGTTGCTGATTGTAGGTGTTCTTAGGTTTTAAAGCACTTAAGCACAAAAAAGGTTGACTTCTGAAGATTAGATCATACAACAGAACTGTTTCAGCCACAAAACTCAACTTGTTGGCTTGTGACAGAAAACTGTCCCATCTGTGAAACTACAAACACAGAAACAAAGCTAAGAGCTTCTGCTGTTTACATAGTCTCCTCTTGTCTGCTGCAAAAATAGCAGCTCTCTGGATGTGGAAGGCTCATTGTCACATCACTCTCCAAGAGCAACTTGGCAGCAGTTTCACCCAAAGGCTGCACTTTTTCATTCAGACAGGTCTCAGTTTGTGGATGATCTGATTCTTGCCATGACAAAGGCTGATAAAGTGATAGCTTTCTGATTGGCAGGTGGAACAAAATGAGGAGCAACTGAAGAAGAATTATTTTACTATTTTACCTCCAGCAAGCTGACACTCATCATTTAAACAGCGCTGGAGATGTTCTATCGAGCCCCGAGGGCCTTTGTAAGCATTTTTTCCTTTGACACAAACTGCCAGTCAAGACGGGGTCACCTTAAGATAGATCCCTCAACAAGTCTGTGGACTCCCTGCTGGGCAGCACAGCATCCAGCCATCCTCAAAGTAGCTCCAAAGGTCGACTTGTAGCAGAAATTACTGAAACTGGACCTTTTCTTGTCGTACACCACAGAAGATGATTAAAAGTTAGTGAATCCAAAAATCCTCATTCCAACATTAGTAATGATTAACTCCTCTGAACATTAGTTGTTTTTGGTAAGCTGCCTTTTGCTGAGTCCTGAAAAACATTGCTTAGGGCAGTGCCAGTCATTTTACAAGTGCTGATCCTCCTCCTCCTCCTAAGAGGATTGGGGGGATGTTTTGACGTTCTGCCAGCCTCGGTCAGTGATAAGGATGACCCGGTCATCTCACAGCAAGCTTCTACACAACAATCAGTCTTTTCTTTAGTGAATAAGACAACACACACTGTCTTTACTGGATGCCCTTGCACGGAAACGAACAGCATCCTGTGACAGCGACTGCACCAGTAAAGAGAAATATGAAAGTATTTTTTAAAGCGTGTTTTGATTTGCATTAAACTGTTGAAAAGCAGAATGAATTTTAAAAACTGAGCTATGTGGCTTTTCTTTGTGGCAGCAATAAAAGCTGCTGATAATAGAAGAAAGAAGCAGAAGTTAAACCTAAGAAAAGCATATTGCAACACTGTAAGACAAACAATATGTGAGCTGAGAAAGCCAAGGTGAGCTGCAGCACAAACTAGATTCCAGTTTGCCTTTTTCCATCTTTTATCTGCATTTATTAATTTAGAAAGTTCTCCCACCTGCATAGTGCAGTGAGGTGTCACAAAGTTAACAAACTGCCAGCCCTGCTCGAACATTAAGCGTTTCTCAGCTGCAGGATTCTGTAACCAATTGTCCAGCAAATTGGTCCAGTTTACAAAGGCATTTGTTCTGAGAATTAGTATGTAGAGCGAGGCGGGACACTGAGAGGAAGAAATGTGATCTGTGATCAAAAATCAGAAAGCATGCTCCTTTATGCTTTTAGATTTTATTTAATTTAAAAGCGAGCAGAGAAAACAGAGACTTTCAATGCACAGCAGTACGTTCTGTGAGAAAGTGACACATTAATAATGGGCTTGTGTTGAGACGTCTGTCAACTCTGCATTCACCGCAATGAAATAAATTCTTTACAAAGGAACATGTCTCCTGCTTTTTGAATGCATCCAGTACCATCTAATTTGTTCAATTTTCAGCACTGAAAGGGTACCAATTTGGTGAGCCGGGAGAGGAATTTTCAATTTAGCAGAAATCACATCAAGACTCTGCCTCAGCAACATCAAACCCAACCCTTCGAACACATGACAGCAACCCCATAGCAGCATGTGATACACATCATGGAAGCAAAGAAACAGAGATCACATATAAACAGACCGATTAATGGTGCTGATTCAATGTCTCCTGTTGATACAGAGCCCTATGTTTATATGTAACCCTATGTAATCAGCAGAAGAATGTATTTTAGCTAGTTTGGTTCGGAATTTAGATTAAAACTTCATCACAATCTTAATCACTTTGTTCAGTGTGAAAATATCTTTGTAGGAAGCTCATCAACTTGTTTTGTTCCATTTATCTGTTATAAAAGTCTTAGGTTTTGCTTTTTTCATTAAGATTTAACTGGACTAAATGATACCAAATGCTGCTAGGTTAGGGTTAAACTAACCTAAACCTCTACAACCTCTTCTCTGCTTCTCTGCTCTTGCTCACTCTATAAAGATGTTGACATTACTGACAGTAATTACTGGCTTAACTTGACTCATGAAATATGTATGTTGTACAAGAATAATTAAAAGTTACATTGGTGATAAGGTTGACTTTTTTTTTTTTTTTTTTACTTTTTCAGCTTGGCTTGTGAATAGGGTTAGGGTTAACTCAAAGCTGCTAGTGTAGTTTGATAATAGTAAAACATAAAAACTCAAGTTTAAAAGCACATAACACGTGAGTCTGAGTAATCTTCTTCAATTTATCAAGGAGGAATTGGGACAAACTAGGTAATAGTCCGATGCCTTTCCTGATTATATCAAAAGGTAAACTTACATATGTCAAAGTGCCACCCAGCAACCACAGCTTCAGGATCAGTACACGACTAAAACAATGAACAATAATAATAAAGAGAGTGAAAATGTATCAGAAAGACGAAAACATGCTCCAAATTTCACAGCCGTACTAATTCACATGACCTAGAAAGTGTGCTCGTTATTAAAAAATAAGCATAAATACTTGCGTCGCGTTCCTGCTGTGACTGGTGACTACAGTGACGTTAACCTGATAAATGAGTTGAATTTCACAGAAAGCCCATGTCCTTGGTGGGCGCAGCTTGTGTTAGTCTTTCGCCCTGCTGATTGATAGTGGCGGATGCTAATTCCATGGCAAATGATGCTATTATTCAGGGGCTCAAATTGAATTACTTCATCCATTGGATCTGCTTAACATTTTCCCCATGGAGAGTTTAGAAACCAGTGTAATCTCCCCTACTTACTTACAAGTCCCGTTTGTCATGCACAGTCTCTCTGTCTCTCTGCCTCCAACTAGTTGTTTTCATTGCAGTGTTGTTGCAGTGAAAACACTTTTTGGACAGTTAAACATGGTAATACCTGTAAGCTGCCCAGTACAGTCACAGGTTTCAGAGCAAATCATTTTTTTTTTTTTATCCAAGGACAACTGTGCAGCCTTTTAATCCCTATCCTGTATCCCTAAACTTTTAGATAACTTAACTGAGAACATGAATAATAATTAACTTTAACATTTTATGTTGTAGCTGCATGCAAATACATAAATATAAACAACAATTTATGTTAGCGTTGACACTCATAGTGTTTTCATTATTTTAGATGTTGGTAATTTCATGTCATTTCTCCATTTTGCACTTTGTATACTGCGAACATGACCCTATTCTGTCAAATATGTCACCTCACTGTGAATATTTTGCAAAGTATGTTACGTATATATTTGTTTTATGACAGTACCAGAACAACTGTGCCTATTTTTGTCATTGCTGTCCTGTGTCTACGTCCTTTTATGTCTCAACTCTGCAAACTTTTCTAAATTGTTGTGTTTTTTGCCAATTTAAACTTCTTTAACCGTTCCCTGTTACCCCTACAGTAATAATGTGATCCCAAACTTGTAGATAACAAATCACAACAACAGTCATCCAAGCTTATACGAAGTTAGACGTTTCCTTTCCCACATAATACAGGCCAGAATCAAACACAGTCACGCGGGATCATGGTGTCGACGATGTTTCTGCGTGCAGACCAATCACAAGAGACTGGGAAGAAACTGGGAACTGGCACTCTCCCAGTTTCATTCTGAGTCAGCAGGTTTGACTATAAAAGGGACGTCTTTGCTAACTAGTCAAGCGACAATATATTTTTTAAAATGGTTGGAAATTGGTTTGGCACAGACTCAGGAGATGTTCTCCCATCCACTGATGCGAAATAACCAGGCAGCTAAGGGACTGTAAGGGATGATGTTGTTTGTACCACATGATATATTTCTGGTGACTCCTGGGCTGTGTTCCTGGTTCAACAGAGCTACTAGTTCAGATCAACAAGGATACTTTCACAAACGGTTAATCTATTACTGATATCACTGCATGTAGACATTTGAATTTCTGCCAAGCATGAAAAAACCCATCAGGAAGGCTCAGCATTGTTCTTCATCTGTGCTCGCCTATCTGTAAAAGTCACCGCACGCCACTGAGAGATGATGATGCATTTTGAAGACAGCTTCTCTGCTCTTGATGGATGATACAGAAAACACCAGTTAAAGACCATTACTGTGTAAAGCCAATTTTCCACAAGAGCTCTGACACTGAGATCAGTTTGTGAACTCTACAATACAATCCAGAAACCCTGTTACACAGCACTGGCACCAGAATATAAGGGGGACAATGAGACATTTTGTCCCTCCTCTTTAAAGCTTTATGGAGATAAACAGCCAGGTAAAACATTAGCGTTAATGTCCTTTAAATCAATCACACATTGTCTAATTCAAATAAAATCAAGTGTGTTAGCATCTCAAGTGCAGCAGGTGTGTTTTTACCTCACACGTGATGACGTCCAGCGCCACATGAGTTTCTTCTTCGTTTGAAGACCAACATCCGATCTACAATGACAGAGAAACGGCTTAACAACCTGCTTTTCCTGCACATCCACAAAGACCTGACTAATGAATTGGACATGAACAAGGTGTTAAATAGCTTTTGCTTTGGGAGTGATAGGCGCACTCAGTGCTTTTGAAAATAAGTTGAAGGGACTAAACCTCACTCAGCTGCAGTGCTATCTAATTCTATGTTAGCAGGTATACGGGATGTGAATTTGAATTCAAACCTTATTAAAAAACATGTTGACCGGTTGGGTGGCTGGTTGATTGGTTACAGTGCAAGTCCTCAGAGTGAAAAACATAGGGTTCTGTATCAACAGGAGCCAGGACGCTTCTTCTGAGTCGGCACAGAGGAAAAAAAAAAAAAGCTGCTACCATTTTGATCTGGAAGTACCCTGATGAGAAGAGGGAATGCATTTCTTACCATATTTTAGCTGTACAAAAACGGCAGGCTAGGCTGGGATTGAAAGGAAGTTGAAGTGAAAAAGTTCCTTAGTCTATTTCATCATCCAAAGCTGGATGCCACCCCCCCCCCCCCCCCCTTCAAAACTCATTCCAGCACTGCTGATACAGGGACCGTGCTCGGTGAAGTCCCTGCACGGCCTCTTTCAGCTGATGCACTTCACTTGTGCAACTGAGTTGAATTTGTGGGGTGAAATTGCTGAGCAATGTTTGCATTAACAGACTTCACCGCATTAGGCCCAGAATCGGTTAAACTGCATTCACAGACTGGAAAATGTGCTAATTCTTCGGCTGAGAGGATGATCCTCTCTTTTTCTGCAAACAGAGGAAGTCACACAATGGCTGCAGTAAAAAGACGAAGATCTCTTCCTCAGTAACAACCATCAAGAATCTAACGCAGGCCTGAGGGTCAGGATATTTACTAAAAATACAAATAACAGAAACAAATACCGGATCAGTTACTACGGATCATTTAGTACATTCTCTATCAATTTCTCTGCATATACTTAGTTTATGCTTTTTAGCTTTACCAGTAATGATTTACGGCAACAGCAGCTGCAGCACCATCTCAAACCTGATCTAAAGAATATTAAAGCTACTTCACTAAATAACATTTATTGAAGCTTCAGGCTACAATTATGTTACAATAATTTTTATAATAAATCCTACTTTGCCGTAGTACGCTGTCCCTACTGTGAGGCAGTAATACATTATAGTGATTTGAATTTGACGCTATACATATATATAATTAACAACCCTGGCAATTAAAAACAAAAAATCACCATGAGCTTCACAGCAAATGTTGAGATGCAGCCCAATGTTCTGAAAGTTGTAGAGTTCTATAAAAGCCGACATCTCACCAGAAACACAGACACAGCCACAAACAAAGCAATTTAGTCTATTCTCTTGGCTAAACTTGCTGACAGGATTTGGCTGTAATGTTTGTATTACTGTCACAGTTCCTTCAGTCGCTCTCCACCAGCTCTGTGTTTAAGGGGGCCCCTGTCTTCCGCCACCGAACCTGCAGGGCCTATTTGGGTACAGAGTATGTGTGAGTGATGAGCCAGGACGGTTGAATATAGCCGCAGAAACCAGTTGTCTTCGCTCTCAAATGGGAATCCCAGAGCACGTGGCGGCCTGTCAGTTCCATCAACACCGGGATAATCCCAGAGAAGAGACGGCATTTTTATTGGCCTGTGTCTCGCTCCAGCGCCAAGACCACCAGTCTAATAAGTCAGTGATGCTTCTTTCTTTCTCTCTTCTCTATTTGAGCCTTCTTTCACTTACAGCTCTGTTTTCTTTTTCTTTTTTTAATCTTTTGTGACCCCAGGTAGCCAGAAGAGTTTTTCTTTTTTTTTTTTTAATATGAACAGAAGTCTCTTTGTCCAGGCAGATGAAAGACGGGAAACATCGACAGAAAGCATATTAGCCCCTCTGTATCCCACTGCTCTCATTTAAAATTAGACATCTTCACATGGAGGGAAGCAGTGAATGTTTACAGATCTGTTTTTCATTTGGTTACGATAGAAAATTGTCATCAATCTATGCTATCAGATGCATTCCAGGGGTTATAATTTACTTTTCTGTGAAAATACTTGGCCTACAACTAGTCCGTTTAGTGGTATGCAGAGTGTACTCCAAACCAAAACTGTCAAATTCATCATTAACTGCAGGTTAAGAATGAAAACACCCCTATGTTTGAAGGCATATCAGATACCAAAACACTACGCAGAGGATTATAATATCATAAGATGATGATTCCTGCAAGATGATTTATGCTAATCACAGGATGCTAACAGCCCCGGAGCACATCAATAGCAGTTCAATCTTATTTTACCACAACACACACGTACTAAACAAACCCACTCACTAAAAATAAGTAACAATAGACAAAATATATTATGGGCTTATTGATTATAATTAATTAAGAACAGCAAAACTTTGAGACTATAAGTACTGGGCACTGAGCTCCATTAATTAATGTTAAATATATATATGTACAGAAATGTTAAATGTAGGAAAAGACCGTGCTCAGTCGGTAAACTTACGTGACAGCATTTATACGCCATCTGTTGTCCAGCTAAACAAGGTCTCCTCCCTCTTGTATTTTACAATGATCTAAAAATATTTTCTGTCTGTAAAACGCACATACGTCCCTGTTTTTCAAACGAGCTACACAAAAACAAACTGGACTTCTTAATATTGAACAGCTGGTAGTTTCATTCACAGCCAGTTAGCAGCTAAAGCACACAAACAGCAAAGTACCTGGAGTACCAGTGATCTCCACCACCCACTTCCAAATCTCATTACATGAGCAGAATCTGTTTGTAAATGACAAGATAGTGCCTGACAACAATAATCAATGGAATAGAGCTCCTCTGGTGATTGGTTCATACTTCATGGGATCATCAGTATGGATAAAAAAAAAAAAAGAAATTTAAGTAAACAGTTTGCAGCTCTGAAAACTCTAAGCTGCAATCAACAATGGCCCGATCCTATTAACAAGTACTGACATATATCAAAAGCCTCCACTGTCATCCAAACACTATGTGACTGGGAAGAAAAGAATCCTGCTCACTGCCCGACACCTGTACTCACTTTATTAACAACACTGTGTCCGAACACCGTGGAGCCCCAGCCAATGCACCATTTGCTGCTGTTTGAATAACATTAGCAAAAAACTAGAGCGCACAGCTGTGGTGGGAAGTTACCTCGCCTTTTGAAAAATGAAATTTATGTGTATGATTTTCATTAGGAATGAATGGGCCTGAGTACAACAGACAAGTCAGGAAGTCCTGTTCAGCACTAAATGTTTCTGGATGTGTGACAAAGTGACAGACATTATTTTATGTGGTCTCTATGGTTAAAACATTGGCCACTCTATCTTGTTTTCAAGGCTGTTGATTCATCTTTGCTGCAGCTCCTCGAAATGTTATCTAAGAGAAGATGTTAAAAAGCATCAAAAATGACCACATTTGCAGAAATGTTATTTTTACCCACTAAGCTAAAACCTGCTTCCCCTCCCATCTTCCGTTGCTGTCTTAATGGATTTTTAATGGGTGTTTCAGAGGATCCTAGAAAGGTTGTACTCGTCTTACTTGAGTCACAGTGAACAGATGGCATTCTAGGCAGGAGAAAAAAAGGGGGAGAAATCAAAGAGTTTATTGATCCAGCAGCTTAATTAAACAAGACTAAGTGTCAGTGCTTGGACCGCATAGTGATTGAACTTCACAGCATTTGGTACGAACCCTACCAGACAAAGAGAACACAAAGGCACAAATGCACAAGGAACCAGGAGATAATACAGCCTTTGTAGACACCTATATAAACACACACTCGAACACCGTATATCCCCACATACCTACTCGCATGGTTCAAGTCTCTACAGAACTATAGGCTCCGGAAAACAGCTGAAGAGGGAGAAGCAACAACAATAACTGTACAAGCCCCCAAAGGACTGTGGGATATCTCTTTGGAGAGAGCTTGCTGCAGTTTTTTTTTTTTACCCCGGGTTACTTTGGCATTACTTCTTGTTGTGAATGTTGATTTTGTTGCTTGATTTCCTTCCAAAATTTTACAAGACATCAGCACCGAAAGCTGAAATTTGTCCAGTCAAACACACTCTTGATGCCACTTTCACAATGTTTCCAGTCTTGAACTGTTCAAAGCAAAATATGTTAATAACATGTGTCAGTCTTTTAAGAGAACACACACATACAATCACACACACACACACACACACACCTGAGCAGGCCAGTATCGAGCCTGGGCTCTATTCCGGGGGGCTGTCGGAGGGAGACTGATGGAGGCTGGCAGACAGGCGTTTAGGGAGGAGTCCGTCTGTTCCACGGTGTGGCAGGGCCAGCCACCATCCATCTCCATTATACACATCCACATGCCAATGGGCAGGGGACAACTCTTCTGAGAATGACCGGAGTTGGGGGGAGGCTGGAGGGGAGGTGGGATGGGTGCAGAGGAGGAGGGAGGGAGTGACTGTCAAACTCCTGTTACGCTGCTGTTCCCTGCTCCTGCTCCTCCTCAGCTTATACATGTCGCGCTTGTGTAAATCACTGACAGAGAAAGGGGAGCATTCAGTGGAGGGACATGATGTGAATTCATTTCTCGTGGCAGGCTCTGCTCTCTGTTATCTCTCTATATAAACATTTTTATTGATTTTATTGACTGCACACATTTTAGTTATTCGCTTTTTAGGTGACTCAAAAAAAAACAGATCAGCTTCAGAGTAAATGCCTTAAGTTAGAGTAAGTTAGCGTCATGGTTTGTTGTGATAAAAATAAGGGTTGTATTAGGGCATATCTAGTAACGATGAATCAATTCATTTCAACAAGAATACTGAAAATGAAAGGTGTAAAATAAAGGTTTTAAGTTATTCTGGGGCTTTTAAGCACATGAGATGTGGCCGTTGAGTTAAGATTATTTTTCAATATTGTTATTTCAGAATGATGAAGGTCAGGAATGACCTTTCACGCTGTAAAGATACTGTGTTGATAACAAGATAAAAATATATACAACAGGGAAACTGTTATGATCTCATATTTGTTCTGTAGAGCAGAGTTGTACCTACAGATAGATATGTTTTGGAATTTGTTTTGCCTCTATTATTGTAGGAAGTTTGAGGGGATGACAAGAGGAGAAGAGGGTGACATGACCAAACCAAAATGACCACATCCGATGTGGATCACTGAGCCAGCAGGGAGACCCATTGTCAACACAACACTGAACAAAAAAAAACCCTAAACCTTTCAATCCATTTGCAACAGGAAGTTCTCCGACGACTATCTTCCTGACACTCTCTGACACGGGGCGTGCACACATGTTCTGTACACGGCAAAATAATTTCAAAGACACGAATGAGCTCAGACATAAATGGCTGGCTAGAAATATGGTTGCCATGGGAACAGCAGCCAGAAGACTGCTCTGATGTGGGAATTATCAATCACATTGATCAAGTTGAGCTGAACAAGTGAACAAGACTAATTATGGAAAAGCTCTGTCAAGTGTCCTTATCTCAGCACTCACAAATCTACTGCTTTATGTTGAGCTCTATATCTCTGTATCACAAATGAGCTTTATATTACAAATATTACAGTGAACTGATTATTTTTAAAACCTTCATATAGATTAACTGAAGCCAAAAACCCCTCAACATTTGCAATATTTCCCTTTGTCTCCACTTACCCTAACCACCTACCCTTGAATTTACCGTTCACTAAGCTCCACGGAGCTAGTCACTGATGCCACGCCTGTCAAGTTTTCGTTTCTCGCTCGTCACATGTGCAGTTTTACAAGATAAAAGGGGGCAGATTTACCTCTTAAAATTCATAGTGTCTGTTGAAAAAACATGTCAGACAGATGTAGACAGATGTAAGCTTCTCATTTCTACCCGACAAACAGTTATGCTCGCTGAAATGACAACTGTCACTGGCACATTTAGCAGCACTTTTTTTTTTTTTTTTGTAAACTAACTCCACAAACTACCATGGTCAGGCCTCACTCCAAGGAATTAAGCTAGTTACCCAGACATGCTCACAATTTCAGCTTATGTTAGAGCAGATAAACCCACAGTTTAATCCACTGCTTGCACTTTTTCAAATGTTTGTGGTTTTGTAAACGCTAAAAAAGACCTGCCCTGCTTACTTGCTAAGCTATGATTGGACAACTGCTGTTTGAGGGATGGTTGCAATTCTGTCTTTGCACAGTACAAAGGCACAAGAGAATTTTTTTTCTATCCCACCATCTCACCTTCTCTCCTTTCCTCTCTTTGCAGATTACAGCAGTATGAGAGATAGATTTCCCCCCAGACACAGGTGAAGAGGGGCTGATGTTAAAAGTGGAGGCATGCCAGCTGGTGTGTAATCACTGCTTTAACCTCCCTCTCGGTCATTAATCATAGTCAGCATACTCAGGCAGGGATGTGATCCTCAAGCCTCATTCGCCACACACAGCCTCACCTATACACAGGAGCTGATGACCAGGAGGTTTGAGACAGGCAGCTAATCAGGAAGCCTACAGTAAAAAAGTTGCAGGCATGGATAAAGAGTATTTATTTGAATAAGCAGTGATTTAAAAAGTCTGTGAGTATTAATTTAAATGTGCTTGATGAGCCAAGGTCTGTCAGAGGTTGGACTTGCACCTGTCATTTAAAATCAGCGGTGAATACAGCATTAATCCATGAATTTGCTTTTTGAATATCTGTAAGCAAGGAAGACACCAATTCCTAAAACATCTGTTGGTGTATGTGGTTAGGTTTAGACAACACAAGCACTGGCTCAAGGTTAAAGAGTTATGTGTTGTGCACTGGACGTTTATACAGACATGTTCATGTGTTTCCTTATGTTGATAAAAACCTAATCCAGGCAATATTATGATTCTATCAAAACAGATTTACCGTTGTAAACGTAATTTCCAAGGGATCAGGTGGATTGTCAAACTTATTATAAACCTCATCATGCCAACCTTGAAGATCAATATCCTTAGGCTCAAGGATATGGATCTCCAGGGTTGGCATGATGAGGTTTATAATAACCATCAGTGGAATATCTACAGGTTCTGCAAGACTGATTTTGTTTTTGAAAAATATCTTACAAACACATCTAAATTTAGGTCCGGTTGCCATTATCTTCCCATTTCCGAGAAAATAAATACAAATATACAATATTAATATCAAAGAGTTAATTGGTCTTGCTAATTTTGTCAAAATAATGATGACTAATTCAAAGTAGCTACTGAATATTTATCAAGAAATTATTAATACAGTAAAGTCACAGAAAGCACGGTGCAAACATCAGCCACACAGCCAAAGCAGTCGAATATGACCACATAGTACAGAGTTTAGTTTATATAACTGAAGAGATGCATGGCTGGTGTTTCTGGACTTGTGTACATTTAGGATTTTCAGCTGTGGATTATCAGCTGGTATTTGGAGGCTCACACAGGCAGCATCTGGAATATTAAGGGGTTTGTTCTTCTTTGTGGCTGCGAGTGTTGTACGATCCAGAGAGAAGAAAGAAAGTAAATTTTGTGAAACAATTTTCTCCAGATGAGGATTTACATAATGACATCCAAAATATTCCACACTGCATTTATAACAACTTTCCATCTCTGCTCTGGTACTCCACAAGCCCCATTTCCTCCCCAGTCATATCTGATTTACGTCATATTTCTCTGCAGTATTGAAACCAGAAACTTATTAGCTACTTTAAATCTGGAGAATATGGGTTCAAGAACCTGCGACCCCACAAAAGCTTGGGATTGATGCTGCTCCATATAATTCAGTTTGGCTCCCAAGTCATCATTTATGATTTATGTTCATTAGGCACGGCACTGCTGTTGTGCAATTCATTTCTCCTCAATAAACACTGAGTGTGAGACAAGCTGCAGCTTCATAAAATACCACAAGCGTCTTCTTGAGTAGCGGCTGTGAGAAATGCAGCTAACAGGCATCAGCTGTTGCCCTCGCCACCTCCCACTCCTTCCAACCGTTGTAAACTATGAAGTGCATTAGTGAGATAACACCTCTATTACTTTTAACAATATTGCTGTTCCTCAGTGGCAACCTGCTGTTGGTTGTTAGTCACACTTATCAACTCAAGGGAAGCACAACTTCAAAAGGTGCTCAGATCTGAGCCTAGCAGTCAGCCATTAGAGAAGAAACAACATATTAGCCTTGCTGTGTTTGACGGCTCCTTCTTCCGACTTAGAATGACGGTGTGAAATTAGACTAAACTGATTTGGAGCAGACCTAGAAAGTTCAACCGCAGGACAGCAGCGTAGGTTCTTTATTTTCTTGCATCTTGGTTTATTTAAGGTGTTTGTTCTGGCAGTTACAGCTCTGACTAAAGCTACAGTCGTGTAGCTGAAAACAAATCATGAATGGGCCCTGCAATCAAATCCTGTAAAATATTTCTGCTCAAATCCTATATTTTCATATTTTTTTCTGCCCCTGATATTATTTCATTTATACAGCCTCAAACACCTTATCTGAGAAGTGAGGGTGCTACAAATTCAGATGATTTTTTTCTGCAAATACAATCTTTTATTATTTATTTTATGCCAATACTTAGGTCTACGACCAATGGTGTGTATAAATATTTATGGAAATTGCTTGATGTATGGTCATTAAGGGTACAAAGTGTCCTTCTGTTTTCCCTTCATACAAAAATAGACAGAGATTAGAGAGAAATTTAGCATCTATTTCTGCATTACACAGTTTTTGCCTCAGAATCTACATCATTATTGAATTCCTGTGTCATAAGAAAAAAGGATAAACATGAACAGTAGCTCGTAAGGTCCTGGATATTGATAACAAGTGAAGTATTTTGATGAAACACCTGGCATAAGGAGGAATAAGTGGTACCTTTAATGGCCCTCTCAAGCTCCAGTGGGAGCATCTAAGTGTGTTTCCACATAAAAGGCTGGATGTGTTTATATATTATTTTAGAGTGTGCATGTTAGAGAGCTACCTATGGAAATTGTACTGGTGTGCATGTCACCAAGAAAACACCAAGCATGTGCCCAACTCACTCCTGTTGTTCAAGTCATATGGTTAAAAGATAATAGTTCAGCACATGTAATTTCTAGTCCATAATTTGCTACATTGCACATCATTTTCAATAAAGTTACTTTAATCTTTATTAAGTATCTTATTCTTTTTTAAACATGGAATATAAAATGTAATCACTCCATTGAATTTAACATCTATCACAGTTAATGTCTTTTTGTATAATGAGGCCCTGATAGTAAAGAATATATCTCGCATTAATGACCTATGGTAAAATGAGCCAACAGAAAACATGTATTACTCCAGTCAATATTTCAGAGGCTGGGACTCACATAAGTAGAGATAATAAGCGAAGACCCTGCTTCCTCATTATGGACTTTTATTTTTCTGGAGGTAAAACATCTTAGCCTTTATCTATGGAGGGAACATGGAAGGACATGGGCACTTTGCACACTAAATGACCAAACATTAAGCAATTTCCAGAAAAGAAGTCCATTTCATATATATATATTTTTTTTGCCTCAGTATCTCTTGATGGTTCCTGTGGTAATAACTAAATGTGTTTCCACATAAAAGGTTTTTTAACATATAATTTTACTAATTTTAAATAAATTAAATTTAATAATTTCCATTAACTTCACATGTAATTTCTAGTACATAATTTGCTACACTGCACATCATTTTCAATAAAGTTATTTGAAATTTTATTAAGTATCTTCATAAAAATTCCAAATAACAAAATGTACATCATGTACTGTACATCTTCAGCTTCCCTGATCCGTACCTGTGCTCTCTGTATCACTGTGTCCAGCTGTGATGGACTAGTTTACTTCCACTATCCACAGACATCAAAATACTGTATGGCTGTGGAGGGTGAGCTTGGTTGAGATAAGTTTGTTTGGCCCCTGGGGAGACTAGGAGGAGCACGCTACAGTCCATGCAGCTATCAGAGCAGTGGAGGGCATTTCGGACATCGAAAAACTCATTTGTACCGTGTCCACAAACAGGGGCAGAGTGTCAGGCTGTGCCTGTTTTTACCAGGTTAACAGGACAATTAGTCAGGGCAGGAGAGGGGTGAAACAGGTAAAGCCAAGAGGTAGTATTTAATTCTCTGTCATGCAGGGTAGAAAAGGTAAAGTGTTTGACTAAGTGGGCTGAGATCCTTCAGCAAAAACAGGAATTATCCTACATGTACTCACAGGTGCTTATTGTCTGTACTGTAAGAAACTACGGCCTAGAATAGCTTTTGCCTTGTGCGGGTTTATTGTCATCTAAAATCTATTTAACACACATAAAAGAGCAATCGCACTGTGACACGTTCCCTCTCCATAATGAACACAGCCAGTGTAAACATTCAGAAATAAATGTATTACCAATTCTGCTTTGATGTTCTGAGAGGAATAAATTTTAAGTCTTTGTGCTGAGGTAAGCTAAGAGATGGAAAGAAAAAAAATAAGCATATTTCCCCAGATGTTGACCTATTGCTTTAAACAATTAGTGGATGAATAGAAGTAGATCAACAGAAAATTCACCAATTTGATCAGGCATTAATTGTTTTCAAGTAATTTCTCAAACAAATTCCTAAATATTTTTTTTTTTTTTATGTTTTACACACTACACGATTCATTTATCCGTCATGATAATCAAAAATACCCTCTGGCCTTGAGGTAGTTGTCCATATTCATTCAGCATTTGGTTGGGTTTTCTTAGACCACAAAAAATGAAATTTATGCATTTGCAGAGGAGTTGAGTTTGCTGTTAAATCATTTTATATGCCTCTGAGTACACCAGTTCAAATGGGAATATCTCAAAGTGTGTTAAGGACTTTAACTCTACCCACTGTGATGCTGCTAAAATGTGAAAACTGTACATTAAATCTTCAATTATAAAGGCACTCTTAAGAATTTCTATGGCCCAGGCAGGGCAAAGCCTCTGCAGAAATAGGCTCTTTTGCACCTGAACCCTCTGCATCAGTTGCCAGGGGGGACTTTTGTGAAGTGACAGTGGAGTGGATGGCCTGGGTCATGTGCTATTATTGTATTTTTGTGTGAAATTGCTACATCAATGAGGGCAGGTAGGTTGGGAGTGGAGAGGCTTACTAAATGTGTTCCAGCATTTCTGACATTCGGGAGTTTTTTTTTTTTTTTTTTGGCTTCTTCTGACATCGCGTATGGTGATGAACAACAGATGGTGCTAGTTTGATTATGCAGCAGGAGAGCTGGAGGACAGAAATATTAAACAGTCTGCCAGTAACTCAGAGTAAAATCAAAACAAACACTTATTTCTACCATGAAACTCATCATTCGTCTGTCCAGGTCAGGAGAAAATATATGCTGCTTGTGTTCAAACCACCTGAATTACCAAAGAAGAAAGAACCTTTGTAACTATAAATGTGCACTGTACAGACCTCTCTACACTGCCTTCAGTTCAATTCAGTTCAGGACAGACCACTGGACCGACTGTACAGCTGACTACTAGCATGCCTCAAAGTTTAACAGCAACATGCAAACAGCTTTGAAGCTGAGTTGAACCCAACGTCACAAAGTTTGAAATGACCAAAATCACGTTCTGCTTTAGAAAAGTGATGAACAGCACTGCACTGAAAAACATGAACTACCTGCCTGCTCTCTGAGATCACCACCGTTTGTTCAGGTTGCATAAAAGTGCTGTTTATTACATGAATAGTCCCTGATTTCTTCACCGATGAAACTACCTTTAATGAAAGCTTTTTCTTTCTGATTTCTTTCTACTTTTAGTCTCCTTGAGTAACGTCTGTGCCCATTCACCAGATGTATTACGAAAAAAGGAGCATCCATTGTTCCTTCGGTGAGTTACAACACAGCTACATTTCTTGAGATCTCACGTTTTCTTTTTAAATCCCCTTGAGGACGTCCTTATCCTCAGACCACTTCCTGATTGATCCAATTTTCTGATTAACAGCACTCGCCCAAAATCATTCAAGGACTCACACACACTTGCTCCAGTGCGTAGATGACTTAATAGGACACGCTTCCACCAGAAAGGCTCTGAAACGCTGGAGCACAAGTTTTGAATAGTTTTGTTGCCGACAGCATCCGCAGTCTCACAGGTAAAGAACTCCTCAGCAGATCAAGAATGCTACAGACCAGTACTGCTATCTGTTCAAGTCCTTTGGCTATGTCTATTATCCTGGTTTCATCAGGTCGAAATCTTGTTCTCAAGATCAAAACAATCTTTGAAGTATGAGATGGTCTTTTGATGTTACTAAAAAATCGGGATGACCGACAGTTAACCACTCAGGTCTTTAAACCAGTGGTTAAGATAAAAAAAAAAAAAATGTTTCTTTTTTTCAGTCGTCTGGAACAAAGTGTGTCTCTCTTTGTAGCTTCTTATTTCATGGAAACATGTCAAGAAGCTGTCATTCCTCATAAAAAAATAAAACTGAGGGACAGCTGAAGGTTACTGCTTGAGAATTTTTCTCAGCAAATCGCGAAAAATGCCAAAGAACAAATTACTTTCCATCAGGAAATGCAAAGATGCAACATCTTTGTGACTACAACTAAAATCACAGCCATCCAAGTAACAAATATAACAAATATTACTCTTGAACTGTTCCATATTTAACTTTGCTGAACACTGCTGCATGTCTCTCTCTCTTTCATGTCCTCAACTTGTGAAGAAATAACTATTATTTGTATTTTGAGGCATTGTGCTGGTTTCCTGAGCCAGAGTGATACTGATGGACGCACCATGATTGATCATTTAATCAGAGACTTTTCATGGATGCTCCAGGTAGAAAATACACTTCATAATAATTTTGTTGCACAAGGAAACTTTGATTTTGACTTTAAATTGGGGCCGCATTTATTTTGGTGATATCTTGTCTCTGCAGCACATGTGAGTCCTGAGAGGTTATAGATATCTGCACCACTCAGCACCCGGCACTGTATTTACATGCTGCAGCCTCATTTGACCTTTCCAAATAAATCCACTATCTACTGAAACTGGCTATAAATCCAGGATCTTACAAAACACACTGCCAGATTTTTATTACAGTTCTCAATTACAGAGCAGGGTGAGGGCAGCATGCAAGAAGACAAGACAGTAATAATCAAACACACTCAACTTCCTGCTCCCTTTCAACTCATCTGTCCTCTCTTCTACTGTCTCTACTGCAACAGGGTTCAGAGCTGCAAAGTCTGCACTCAAAAGCAAAGGTTGTAATGCACATATATTAGTTTGGTCAAAAAGATCAGGCTGAAAATATTAAAATCTTACACGAAGAGTCTGGTTTGAGAAACTTTCATGACATTCAAGAAGTTCACAACAGCTGAATGGCATATTTAAATACAAACAGAGAGAACTGCTATTCATCCACTTGATGGCTAAGTTACATACAATCATACAAAATACATATCATGCTAAAAGACCGGAGGCTAAAGCTGATGATACATGTAGGAAACATGGAAAGGAGTAAACTTAAAAATAAGGAAATCTTGTGATATATAGAAAATGTAATATTACACCAGTATTTACTTGTGAATACTTATTTTTGTATTTTCAAACTCTGCATTTTCACTTTTAACATTACAAAAAAAAAAGTTTTTAGGGCTGCCGGATTGTAAAGTTTGATAACACTCCGATATCATCTCTCTAACAGCATCCAGGACGGAGAAAACTACACAGTGGATCTGACTTTTTCTCTATACATTTTCACATTCTCACCCTCTTCTCAGGATTTTTGCTAGTTAAAGATTTGCTTCATGCAATCTACTCTTGGCTGGCTAATCAAAAGATACGCACAGTGACTATCTGAATAGAGGACACAGCAGCTGGCAAGGAGAAAAATTCATGCAGCTCCAGCCAGGATCTCAAGGCAGTTACTTCCTTTAAAAGCACATAATTCATATACTTAGCAGCTGGACATTCACAGAGGCCACAAAGCCACAAATGTGCATCTGAATAAAACATGCATCATAAAAATCAGATAACAGGGACTTTTCTAAACCTCATGAGCCCATATAAAAGTTATACATCACTGATAAACAAAATTAATTGCCCTCTCTCTTTCCTGGATTTAATTGCCTTTGGGCGTTTCATTCCACAGCTTAGCTCAGTGTTTGTTTTTAAAATATTTATTCATATGGCACATTATTATTCTTTACGCTCCCACCCCACCTCTCTCTCTTATTTTGCTCTCAAGCTCTCTTGATTTTCCTTGCCAGCCGAATCCAGAGGTCCAAGGTGAGCAGCAGTAGAAATTTTCTGTCATGAATAAACCATTTCATGCCCTCTCTCAACACCACTATTAAGCAATTTACTGTTTGAATCAGCGCAGCTAACATGTCCTTCCACACCACCACGGGAAATGTGTTATATTACCATGAGAAATGTTTTTTAAAGAGTCACCCAATGGCCAAGTTGAAACACGCACTCGCTCCTCTGGGTTAGGAGTCATATGATATGTACACAATTATGTTAAAAATCAGAAACTTTGCATGGCATCAACAGTAGTAAAAACATAAAAGAAAAAAGAACGTTAATTAATGCTGATATTTATTTTTCTGCACGTATTTGAGGCCACAGCGCTCGTCTTCATTCCTCTCCTGTTCTGAAACCACCCATGTAAAGTTAGAAGATGCCTATGTTTTATTAAAGATTTCTCTGGCACTACTGTCTTCTCCCCATACCAAATGAATCCACAATCACTCTTTGCATTCTTGCCGTGTTTCAGCAATAGGACAATTTACACCGTGACCGGTGGATATTTTTAGTCTAATTGGCTTGTGGACATTATTTCTGTCAGATGGCTTTGGTTGAAAATGACTGATTTGTATTACAAAAAAAAAACCAAGATGCGATTAAATTCCAGGCATAATTGCTAAAATAAATAAATTCTGGGTATGCTTTTATAATTCTCAATTTAGGGATCAAGCAGAGTTTTGGCAGGCTTGAGAATATCAAATGAAAAGCCTTTTAGCACCTTTTACATGATATTACAAATGAATGCTTCAAAGTTTCAAACTGAGTCCATTCAAAATGAGTGGGGTAACTGATGCCTCCCTGAAAATACTGCTTCAATCAATAAACTACCAATTGAACAGTGCTGCAAATAAAACTTCAAGCTGATCAAGGCAAGGATTTCCTTTAAAATTCAGCAGTATCAGTCTGTGACTGGCTACAGTGCCACTAAACAACCAAAGCAGAAATAACAAAAACCGCAGTAAAGAAGCCAGATACTGTTATCCATCTCTATGTACTCCTCAGGCTTCTCTCTCACAGAGACGGAGCATTTGCATTTTTTTTTTATCAGCAGAGCTCAACTTGCTCTCTGTTTTCAGGTGGCAAACTTTTCCTATTGGCTGAAAAAGATTTGAGCTGTATGCTCCACGAGAGGAGGTCAAAGTCCACAGGGCCAGTCATAAAGTTTATACTGTACATCTGAGGAAACCACAGTGAAATTTCTAAACAGGCACATCAAGAAAACTGCTCACGAACAAAAGCCTATAAGCATGCACATGAGGCACGTCTGCAATTAAATAAATTAACTATTAGTGACAGGACAGTCCAGCTCATTGAGTTTATCTCACATGACACATCTTCCTGTAAAGGCCTCTACACCAACATTTCCGCTGAAGTCTTACAGCTTACAGCTGCATCCTTCTCCACCCTCCACCTGCATCAGTTGTGTTGTGTTTGAATGCACCCTGGAGGGCATGTTAATTCCCACAGATGGATTATTATAATGCTCCCCGCGTGTTATTTAACATGTTGCTAAGGATTTTGTGCTGTTACGGTGAATTCCCACAGCAGGGAGCATCCCCAAGAGCTGAATCATACCAACAGACCAAACTGTAACTGCACTGGCTCTGAGACGTGATAGTTTCTGATAGAACTAAAGCTGGGGGAGTGCCAGAAACACAGAGCATGGCTTGTTTGCAACGACCAAGTGTCTATTTGTGTTTCTGTCTGTGAATACTTGTTGTCCAAACAACAAAAAAATTAAGAGCGGAAAGAGCATGCAGCCTAAGCCTGTGGTTGCCTAACTTTCTCTGCTCTTAAAATGAAGCAATATCAAGTTGTCAGACACTGCACACGTCCATGAGCTGTGAGCAGTTCCATCTTGTGAGAGTGACTCTCTCTTCTCAGAGTCATTTGAATAATCTTTGGAGGCTTAAAGAGGAAAAACTGTCAAGTATTTCGCAGGAGAAAAAAGAACAAAATACAGAAATGTATTTTAATGAAATATGTAATTTGATGCAGCTGAAATGTGTTTTTCTTATAGCTCATTTGAAATTAAAAGGGCTCTCCACCAATTTTACACGAGGCTCAGTTTACTTGTCATGGAGAGGACTACCCAGCCTGGGAAAACAGAAGGCACTAAGGCTCTGAAGCCTGAGAAAACAACCCTGATGCTGTCACAGTGAAGTCATAATCTTAGGCTTGGAGACTACAGATTTGTAACAGAAAGCCTGTGTTAATGGAGGCGTGGAGTTAGTAGGCTGTGGCTGTTTACCAGGCAGGGAGAGTTTAATGAAAGCAGCTATCTAGTTGCATTATGGGAAGCATAGGATCCAGTGCATTTAAGAGATTGTGCATTACTAAAGACTAAAAAGGCTTTGCTTCTCAGATTTTGACCCTTCTTCTTAAACATATCTCTCACAATTCCAACGACTTTATGGAAGTTAAATACTAAATTACAAAACGGCGCATTTTCAAAATTCACATGAAAATCAGGAATGTTTGAACACCTCAGCCTGTAGTTTTCCCTGCGTTTCAGCCACTAATGTCAACATGGAATGACGCTCCCTGCAGGATTACTCAAAGATCATCATAAACAGAAGTATAACAACTTGGCCTGAATGGTCAAACGTAATTCTGGCTTAATTCATTTCTGGATCTCTTGAAATCACAGTTCAGACTTTTGAACAGTATTTACACTATTTCTCACACTGAGAACATTCAAATCAGGCTCTTAGTCAAGTAAGAAAAGTCAAGTAAAGTAAAACATCCTAAGTCACATAGGAAAAATAACCAGCCATCACATGTGACATTTGCATCATGTATTTTCCTCACTATCTCTCACATGCACACATACGGTATAATCACAGTACTTAAACACCCCGCACACCCAGCACACTTCATCGTTATCTATGTCTCAGAGTGATTAATGGTTGCTCATTGTACTTCACACTCACCTGCATTCAGCTGTTTGATTGATGGGCCTGTATGCTTGACAGATGGACAGATGTGGCATGGCAGAGCACCCAGGCAGGGAGTGACACCTCGGAGCTGCCTCCCTCTGCTTAGTGAGGACAGAGAGGGAGGAAATTATGAGAGAGAGAGAAAAGAGAGTGAATTTGCCATTTTCAAAGTGCAAATGGCTCACATTTTGTTTTTTTCTGTTACGAGCTGGTCAGAAAAACAGCTGGTTGACATTTTGGGAAAATATCACTGAGAAAACATGAAACGAAAGCGACAGGTGACCAGGTTTATGCGCCCTCTCTGGGCATGTTTTTACTATGAAGTTTTGATAGAAAAGGGATTACCCCAGGGCTTCCTGACGGTTCAGCTGGATACAGTGCATACTACACAGGTGAAACATCAGAGGTTTTTAACACTGCTTAACTGGGCTTGGACTCAAAAACACATTAAGGAAGCAGATGAAATATAATCATACAGTCTTAACTTGAAAATCAAACAGACCTTCATTCTGTAACAGGCAGGCAGGCTAAAAACCCAGGGAGGAGAGGACAGGACAGTACAGCACAGGACAGGAGTTGTTACAGTACAGGAGCAAAGCTGTGTGCAATCAAACTAACCAGGCTACTGAGGGAAGATAACTGCAGACGAAGAACAGGTGTGAGAGGTCAGCTGACAGGTTGAGGCCCACTAGTGGACAGGAGAGTATGACTGGTCCTCCCAGTTTCATACATCATTTACACAATCATGACCTAAGCAGGTTTTCAGGCTGTTGTGTGCAGATGGTGGTCTCATTAATCGGCAGTGTTATTTCGAATCCAAATGAATCAGTACATTGATTTCTTATACAGTGCACAAAGTGGAAAAACAGCAGCTTTGCTAGAACAGTGCAAAGCACACACTGGACGAACTTCAACACAATCAAACCAACGCAAAACACAACTATGAACTCACTTTTTGTGCTAAATCTCTGATTTAAAAAGTCAATATCAAGTGCAAAGTAAATCCCACCTCCACAGTCACATTAAAAATGCAATCCACACCACTTCTCTAAATAGCTTCCTCAGTTCAGAAAGCATCGGACTCGGCCTTAACAAAAGCAAGGCACTGTGCTTCTTCTAAAGTTTTACAATTTACACCTGCACCACATTTTCCCATTAGCAGTCTTACAAAAGATATGAACCTGAGGAAAATTAGCACCTGTGCTTTTACCTCGTCCATCATGTCATCTACTTTTAAAACAAGCCTTATTTAGTTGTATGTGACACCTTCTTTCTGCTTTTCATCCGTACCACTAAAGCTCACTGAGCTGCATACGAGGAACAAAGAAGCAGAAGCAGAGGGAGACTCTCTTCTCTGGGCTGCTGTTGCTGAAGGGAAAGTGGTGGTTTCTGTAGGAGCGGCAGACAGAGCCATAAATCATATGTCTACTAATGGCAGTTCCAAATGAGCCCTCTCATCAGACAAGACAAGTGCCTTGCTTTGTGTGCTACTTCAGTCTCCACTATAACATCTGTGCACTCTCAAGCTACTGTGCATGTGATGTGTGTCACCCCTGTATTCATTAGGAATTGTCTACTGAGCCCTAACAGTTCAATTTAGTGTAATTTAGAGCGTATCTGAAAAGGACTGTGACAAACAATCAAGAGCAGAGTATTCTTCCTCTGAGATGCTGGGTGTTAGTAATTCTTTCTGCCAAAAATGTCACATTTTCAACCAAAATACAGAAACTTTCCTCTGCATTGTGACGACAAATGTGCAAACTGTGATTGCACTTTGATAGAGGACCTGTCATACAGTGCCACATGTCATTTCAGAAAAGATCATCACAGAAGGCATGTGTTTCTACATGCTGAAGACATAAAACATTACAATTTCTATTTATAACTACAGGACGATTAAAAAAAACAAAAAACACACACACACAGTTAAATTTAAAGTGACCAGCAAGTGCGGGGGTGAGGGCTTTCAAGTCCACTCGTGCCAAGATGAGGATAATCCAGCGGGTGATACGACATCCCACTCTGAGACCATAAATTAAAAGTCATAGTATGCAGCCTGAAAGACCATGACACAATTTGATGTCTAACCCCAAAAGGGGTCAGTGTTTCTTTTTGAGTGCCAAAACCATTGAATGTTGGGCTTTTGTTCCATTTGGCAAGCCTATAATGGAGTTTGAGAGGGGTATGCTGGTGCTGTACAGAGATAGGGACTGAATGGAGGAGAATGTAATTACTATACCTGTCTATGCAACAATGGCTAACCACCTTTGTCACCCCTCACTCCACTTGAAGAAGCCAGACAGGAAGTGCTGTTGGATTGGGAGAGCACAAAAGCCGCCCTTGCTGCGACTCCCAAATCAGTGTCTCGCACTCGTACTCAGACAAAAGAAAAGGGATATGACACAGTCGTCTTTAAAAAGCAGATGTGTGTATCTGGGTGTTTGCTTTCCTATCAGCACAGCACTGGCAAGATGTCTTTTTTTTAACTTATCTAACTACTTTGTTGCTTTAAAGAAATCAAATTTTTAAGATGATACATAACCATGACAGGAAGCAGAGTTACAGCAGACATAAACACTGCAGGATAACAAATATAAAAATAACTAGGCGATAAAATTCACAACTACTTAAAGGGAGGGAGACGGGAGAGTGAGAGGGAGACATGTCGACCAATAACCCCTTACCATCCCATTTTCATCTTTTATTTTCCCTATAGTGGGTTTAAAGCTGGAGAAATCACCTTGTGGCAGTCTGTCAAATCAGCTTGTTTGCATATTTAAAATTACAGCCTCTCATTTGTGGAGAATATATGCATGGAGGACCCAGATGTGTAATTTTATCACACTGGTCCAGCAAGTTAAGCGCTCATTAGTCTCCCAAATAATGGCAGGTTGTATTCTCATATTAGCCTGTCAGTGGCCTTTAAGAGGTTAAAGATCAGGGGGATACAGCCTGGGTCTGGGGCTCCGTCTCATGCTCTGCAGACCCTTCTTTCTGCATATAGGCTATCACTTCCTTTCATATAAAATAAGTCCAGCTCTGTTTTATCTGCTGCGTCCATACAGTCTCCACCTTCTACATTTAAGCTTTTCTTTTGTCTTGCGTCTACTGAGCGAGCAGCAGAGAATAAGGCACTTCTCTCAAGGCTATAGCTACTCGCTGCGATATATTATTCTCATAATACAGTGTGAGAAATGCCCGTATTCTTTATTAAAATATAAAGCTGCATAATTTACAACCCTAACCTCCCTCTGTTACACTGTAGGCTCCATAAGAAGGACAAGCTGCTCATCAGGTGTCACAGCCTCCCACGTTCTCCGAACAGCTTGTCTGAGATGCTGTCATTAGTCCTGTGGGTTATCATGTGGCATGAGCATCCCAATTACAGAGGCAATACAGTGTCAATGCACGATGATGTCACTCTATGATTAGCTAAAATGATGAGGAGGAGGAGGAGTAGAAGGAAGAGAAAAACATGGGCAAAGATGATGATGCTGATTATAAGCATGGCGATGAATGATGTAATATCATGAATAAAGTCACATAAAACAGCATAACATTACATAAGATCTTGTTCTGGGTGTGACTCCCCTATTTTGATGTTATGTTTTTCTGCAACGCACTGTGATCAAACCTTACATTGGTTTAAAAGTGCTCCATAAACAGACTGCTCTAAAACCAAAGCACTGGAAGTTGCATGAAGTAAAAAAGAAAAAAAAAAAAAGAAACAGTGGTCCTTCAAAGCTCGTTGCTGCTTCAGTCAGTGCTTGAAAAGGAGAGCGGGAGCAGATGCTGTGGCTTGGCAGGTAAAAACCACTTGTCTTGTAAACAACAGAGCAAAGTCCAGGCACCTTGGTGTTTTACAAGATTGTCAGCAATCACAGATTGCTGGAAGGCTACCTAGACAGGCACTGGAGGGTTTTTCATTCCTTATGGTCAAATTATATCTATTTTACATTTTCTGTCTTCAGCTTATACTATTAATGTATTCAGAAGGGACTTAAGTATAATAAAGAGATATAGTGGCTGTTATGGATCAAATATGTGACATTTCAATACGCTCTTATCATTGAGCCCCACTCTGACTGCAGCTCTTCTCCATAAAATCTATTTTATTGCTGCTTTGACTCATTACAAGATTGATTTCTTAATGCACCAGGTGAATGTGTTCCCACACAGGGCAGATAATGATACAGCACTCTTTTCCCCGTGTAATTTATTTAAATACAGTTTTGACAAACCTGATCTTTAATAATAGACTTTAATTTAGCTATTCTCTGCTGCTACTATTCTCACTCTCACCAGTCTCACCAGTAATAAATCTGCAGCAAGGAAAGACAAAGTTAGCAACTAGCTCGTCAGCGGGTTGTATCCAATTATTTCAGTAACTTCTGCACAAGACATGGTCTCATCCAATTCAGAGACGTACATTGATTACGTACATTGAGCACTATTCAAGTGAGAAATTGGACAAAATATACCCTGGCACCAACCCTGAAAGCCTGAGGTGTCAACACAGCCCAGTTACACCAGGTCACATGTTCTGGTCGTGTAATTCTGGGTGAGGATTTTCAAAACAATCTCCTACATGTGTACAGTAGATCCTACCCCCATAACTGCTGTCTTTGGAGCATCTCCATCAGAAGTACAACCGTTCAGACCACTTCTTTTCTAGAATAGCTTTGTACTACAGTTTTCTTCCCTTTTTAATACTGTATGTATAATTCAATCTGTGTATTTAAAAATGATAACTGTTCTCTGTAGACTGCTGCGTATTTACTTGTTCACTAGCTACAGAATAGAGGTTTCAAGAAAATAAAGAAATACTACGAACACAGTATGCAAGAGGAGCGACTTCTAGCTCTGTCTGTGTGAAGGCTGGTCAGAGATCAAGACTGGTGACACATTACCACCCACGGACTGGATGTTATCACAGACACATGGATCCATGTGTCTGTGATAACATCCACACATGTCTAAAGAGTCATGTTCAAGTCACAAAATAGAGTAGATGTACTGCTTACCACTATCTTTGCCAGTTTCCGGAGCCAGAAAGTCCAAATTCAGGATTCAGAGTGGTGTCTGGGTGAAGGGGCAGGAAGAGTAATGAGCAAACACCACCACGGCTGAGCTTGGTTGAGGCTGATTCACCTGTGAATGAAAACAAATATAATACATGAAACCCAATTTTACCCTTTTCAAGATTTAATATCTCTGCAATAGAACATCTAATATTCAAATTTGACTTGGGGCTTTTAACAAGTACTGATGTACTGTATGTGTATATTCCAGTTTTTGATAATCTGCACAGACATATTTCAGTCGCCACCAACAAAGTATTGACTCAGCTTTAAGAATAAGGGAAATTAAATATTCAGACCCAAACTTCTCATGCAAAAAAACTGCTAACTTTATATATGATAAGGAAGCAGTGGAGTTTCAAGCACCAGTTAGCAGCCATCTGTATTTAGATGTAGTGATCCTTGCAGCTGGGGATTCAATCTCTTGCTCAAGGACACTTCAGCAGGGTGGACACTTTCCAAAACAGGGACTTGAGTCTGATTCTCTGTTTTCAGAGACAAGAGCCTGTTTACCCACTGGAGCAGACTGCCACTCCGCAGTGTTTTGCCATTCTTGCAACTTGAAAAGTGTCAAGCAAGAACAGATTCCTTTTCATACTCTGGCCTTCCTCACTTTTAGGTGACAGCTGCTGAGTTGGCACATGTGCATTAAGCACAATCTTAGCTACGACAGCAGCGCTGACGGTGCACAGACACAGAGGACACTCTGTGGATCTTTGTGACTCTGTGATTGGCAAAAAGATATCATGTGGAAGGACCAAAGCAAAAGCAATTTTCAGGAGCTGAGGGGAATATATTGAGGTCAAGTGAACTTCATTTTTTCCCCACATTCACTTTACATGAAGTCTGGTCTCTAACACATTCATTATGTCTGAACAGCGGCCCCATAACAGCTCATGGCACAGTCCTGAATACTGATTTCCTGAACTCTCATGATGTATTCATGCAATAGTTATGTTACATTTGACAGAGGTGGGGTGGTCTCAGTAGGGGGTGATGTCAAAATTAAAGCCCTCATTCCATTTTTCTTTTGACTAAAATTTTGAAAAAGGTATGTAATTGTGATAAAACAGAGAATCTGAGGGTGTGGAAATCAAAACAAGTATGTTCAAAATGCTCTATCAGTAGAAAATGTGATCAAGTCACAGAAGATAACAAGAAAGAAATCAAAAAACAATAATTGCTCATATTCTGAGCCATAGGAGCTAATTTTCATAAGTGTTCAGCTATCCTTGAAGAGCCCTCACACCACACCCAAGCACACTCACAGACAGAGTGGCAGAAAGAGAGCAAAAGGTAAACTGTGCTTGGTTGCATGATTTTACAGGCCAGGCTTTAATGTCTGTCTGCAATTCTGCAAAAGGCACCTCACTCTCTGGGTTTATTGACCGGGTCCTTTCTGCCTCAGCTGCAATGACCATCAGATCAGCCATCCTTTGCTTCACAGTTTATGAACTTCAAAGCCGCGCGGCCAGAAGTGAGCAGATGATGGACTGCAGGGATGTTAAAGAGAGATAGCAAAAGAGCCAAGGCTCTGCTCCTAGCTGTTTAATTTCAAATGAGCGGGATGACAAGGCATCCTGCGCGTAGAGAGTATGGGTGGGCTGATAGGTTGTAAATAAATCAGAGCAACAGTATACAAAGGCACAAGGCCCTGTGATGCTTTGTAAGTAGTAAGTAGGAGTTTCAGATCAATACGAACATTTACAGGAAGGCCAAATCTGCCCTTTACAGTTTTACCTATCCTTATAAACGAAACAGCTAGACATTTTGGTTAATGCATATATGCTTGTTCGCCTTTTTGAACATAGATGAGAAGACCACCACCACTCTCAAAGCCCTCCTCTTTCATTTGTCTCAGTTAGCACCCATGTCTGTATGGGTGTAGATTTAATATCTCCTACAGCATAATGGCTGTTTGTTCTTCCGCATGTTCTGCACTAATGATTTAGTTTCCATTTTAAGTTATTATTTCCAAAGATGAAATTCAAGCACCAATAAAAGCAACGCAAACTTTTAAACCTGTCCAATTTCTTACAGTTAGACAAAAGTGCTTTCATAAAACATGACATGATGCAAGAGATATACTGAAAATCCTATCCCCTCCAAACCTCTTTGATAATAAAACTGGCAACTCAGGGGACAAAGACAGGAGGAAGGTTTTATAAATAAAGCTAACACACACTTCCAGCATTCAGAGTTTGGCACATGGACACCACAGATCTGAATGTGTAATTTTTCTCCTTTATTTTAGTCTGAATAAATTTACTTTGTCTGAAGATCTTGATTGCAAATTTCAGCCAGACAATTGGAAGTGGGGCCTGTTGCACGCATCTGTATGACGCCTGTAACAGTTTGTGTCCGCCTGATGAATTTAATGAGGTTAGTCTTTGTGGAGAAAGATGACCTTCTAAAATGACACAGCCAGATAAAAAGAGTTTGTCTCTGCTCAAACAAAACAACAGCAAATGTCGTCCCCGAGGTCCAGCGGCTGGTGATGGGTTTGATGTGTAACTCTCTGGGCCTGACTTAGAGTGATATTTTCCACACGCACAGACAGCTCCCTGCTCTGCAAAAGCAAAAAATCTACATCACACGTGAAATGAAGTGATGCAAAGGAGCAAAAGGTCGTCTCATATCCCTCTTTACAGCGCTCGTGTTCACAGCACTCGTCAACATTATAATCTAATCTGTACAGCCACTACTGCACTTTAGTACATTGACTGACTGCATGCATCATTATGTTTACCATTGGAGAGCAGAGTTTAAAAAGGCTAACAGCTTTTGACACCATAGTACATTATTTTATGGGGTTACAGGTTACGTAAAAAAAAAAAAAAATCATTCATGGTTAGTACTATCCACTGTGTACTACTTCCCATCAGATACTGGATGCTACTGTAACTTATCACAGTGTAGGAACGTTATGCCTCTGTTGGATTAGGGAGAGTTTACACTCCAGCAACCCCAGTCAAGACTAAACACATTAGTCTTCATCCTAAAAGCCTTTTCTCTCATAAAAGTGAGGACATACTGTTTGAAAATACAAAAAGAAAAGCATAAATCTTATCTTTGTCTTGTTTGTCCAAGTATGAAAGCTGAGCAGATAAACTGGGTAATGTCTGAATTCAATAACAGTATAATTTTACACTTTTCCTTTTCATACTTAAACATAACTAGCTCTAAATTTCAATACGAGTTCCTTTATTTCCATGTGTTCAACATGTAATATCGGCTGATGAAGACTTCATGCCTGGGAGCATGTGATGTTGGCCTCAGCCTCAGGCTTTTAGCTCAGTATCTCACATGCAGCCATCAAGTAATATCAGATCAGTTTTCGTTTTTAAAAGCAGTCGGCTTGAAACATCAAAAACACAGAGTTTTCTGCTAATGTTAGTTTAATTAGGGAGCTACTTACAGCTGACAAAATCTGCGAGTGACAGTTGTTATTTCAGCAGGCAAAACCGACAGTGGCCGGGTAGAAGTGACAAGCCTGATTTGTGTTTGAAATACAAGAACTCGTTGTTTATGAAACTACAACTAATTTTTATTGGTAAATCTAACACCGCTATCACTATAAGCTGCATGTGTGCAGCGCAAAACCAAGATAAACTTGAAAGGCATAGCAACAGTAACTATAAGGACTCACACTTAAACAGCTAATCAGAAGGCACTTCCAGGATAATATTTAACATATTAATAAGGAGATATTAGACAGGTTGTGGCCAGTATTTGGGGGTAAAACCATTTTCAGATGACTTACAGCTCTCTGGCACAGTATGAGGTAAATCTAAACTGATGGAGTCACTGAGCTGGAAAAGAGTGTTAGCAAAGTGGTACTCTGATTAAAGGCCCCTCTACAGTCTTTTTATTAGATGATCCTAACAATTCCCAAATGATATACATGAACATTTTCCTGTCAAAATGTCCTTGTTTCAACCTGCAGAATCTGCTCATGCTCTCAGTTTATATGATTACTGGTCATGTAAATGCATGGAACAATGGACTGTCATATTCCTGGATCTGCAGGGCCTTTGACGGGCTGAGCTTTCTACCCACGCAGCTCCAGGTTCCTACGCTTCACGAGGACAACAAAACACAACAACACACCACCCCAGCCTTACCACAGACTTGCCGCTTCTTCTCAGGCGACGATTTCAACCTGGTGTGACCTCTCTCCTCACCCACTCTTTTCTGTAACACAAGTGGTAACACTTAACGTAACTCTCCGAGAACTGTTTTCCTCTTCACAGGTTTGAGTCCGCCCACACTGTCCATACACAAATTACTTTTGATTTGCTCATTTCACATCTGGCTCGGCTATATAACTCACAACCAGACTGTTCAGCCAAAATGGCTTTGTGGATTGTCCACTGGAACAGCTGCCCAAATTTCACAAAGAGGAACGCAGGTACATATTGATTGAGATAAGCAGAGGTGTAAGCACATAGGTGACAATTCAAGACATTAAGCCACAGACTCTCCTGAACAGGAAGCTTTTTGTATTTCAGAAACAGTGATGATCTTTTCATCTGTGTAACTTGATGCATTGATTAATGAAGTCTGTTACTTACATGGACTTGTGTGGATTCATCTTCCTGCGTTGAATTTTGCTGTGTTGTCCTGTTCCATGCGCTTTCTGGCTTCTCCGCAGGGATTATCCAACCAGGTGGCTACAAACAAGATCTGAATTACACACTGCACTTCAGGGAATGATCTGAAGGTGGTGGTGAAGATGCTGCTGCATAGTGCAAAGGGAAAGGCAGGGAAGATGTGTATTTCCAAAAACGGAACATCTACTTTTGTAACCTGCAGTGATGATAGCAGGTCTGACAAAGGAGAGACTCTAGAGGGACAGGAAGGCAAGGGCCATATGACAGACGGGGGTAGTCAGACTCACATTACCTTTAGCAAGCTTATGTTCGATCATGTTTACAGCGAGCTATGCACTACTGGCTCTGCAAGCTATTATAACAATATTATCTTTTTCCTTTCCATATCTCATTATTTTTATTTAATTGCTCATTTAAAATAAAGTTTGTTTGTTTTTTGTTTTTTTTTACTACAGTGATATTCCAACTCAGTGCTTCATCACAACTTTAATTAGGTTCATCAGTGCATTATAATTTTTCTTCACTCACACATTATGAACAGAGTTGGTGGAAATTAAGGAGTTTTAGAGGAAATTCAGTTAATATCAAACTATAATGCAGAACTTGACAAGTAATATATATTGGAGTGATCCCTAAATGTGGTTTTAATTTAATTAAGTTATGTTTCACAAGTATCTATGAAGAGTGTAATGTCATATTTTAGAGTGAGATATAATATATTCAAATCACACTGATCAGATAGTGTTTCATCAAAACATAATAGAGGTGAAATAACTTTTAAAACACAGCTAAAGCTGAATGCTTTAATGATTATTCATTTTTCAAAGAAAGTGTAGGTTTCCTGACCTTCTCTTTGCAGACTGCATTGATCCCTCAGACTCTAACCCAACAAAGAGTAAGATTTGGACAAAGCTGAATATTTTGTTATTTGCCTCTAAGATGCAACATTTTTTTTTCCTGCTATCCCACCATTTCTTCTCTCTTTTACGACCTTGTTTCAGCTGCTGTAAATAAATCCAATTTTCAAGACCTTGAAGTGACTCAGTGTGTGTCTATGAAACTGGGAGGCAAAGATGAAAAGCGTGTGTTTGATGCTTCTGGTTAGCCCATATTTAGGTGCTGTAATTGCTACACTTGTGGATTAAATAACCTTTGCACTGCAGGATTAAACATGGTGTCGTGGGGGGGGGGGGGGGGGGGGGCAGGGCAAGGACAAAACAACAAGACTCAAACAACCAAAAGTCATCCACGAAGGAGAAAAATACTTAGGAACAAAACTAAATAAAAAATACAAAAGTCCTTACTTGAAACTAAGGAAACCAAGGTAAGTCCATGAAGTGGGGAAAAAATGCAAGGCACAGGTATGGGAACAAACACAGGGAAGACACAGACTCAGGTACAGACTCTGACACGGGCACAGGCGAACTGACAAGGACACAGGGGAATAAAGAGACACAAGGCAATGGGCAACAGGTGAAACCAATTAGGGCGGGGCAAACAATCACAAATGGAGGGAAACAAGACAAAGACAGGAAGTAGAACAAGACAAGATACACAAGGGCCATGATTTCAAAATAAAACAGGAACTATGAACAAAACTTAACAAACTAAACTAGACTCTGAAAAGGTCCAAATGTCTACAAAAGAGCTCATAACAAAGCAAAAGGGTTCAGAAAAAAAGCCCCCTTAGGGGCTAGTCATGACACATGGAGGGTCATACAAGTAGCAGTGGTGAGATGATTACTACCACACCACCTGAACTTGATCTGTATTAATACGGTTAAGAGGCAGAAGAAAGCCACACAGAAAGGGTCACTCGACATGTACAAACCAAGTCTATAAAACACACCCCCTCACATCTCCCCTTTGGATAAAATCACTCTCCCCTCTGTGTCTGATTTACCCCTCAGGGAGCAATCACTCAATGGTGCCTTCAATGCCTCTCTAGATAGTCGTTTTCCTCTGCCTATCAACACCAGAGCTGCATTTTTCTTGATTTCTCTTATTTTTGACTTGCCTTGTTGCTTTGATTTGACCATAATTCTCTGCCTTGATCTGCTCTCAACAGCAGTCTTCCACACACACACCCCTCCCCCTGACAGGCATCCATCATGAAAAAATAAAAAATATTTCCTGTTTCAGCTTGAATTTACTGTCCAAATAGAGCATGCTGAAAATGTGAGACTCCATACTTGATAGATAGATAGATTTTTTTTCTTTCTTTCTTTCTCTCTTTGTTTACTTCCCTCTTGTTGATTTGGATTCCTAGCAGTGAAATAGAGACCATGTCAGTGTAAATTAAACTGCTCTAATCAATACAGTATGGATGTGTATTGTGAAAAGTGGTGCTCATTCTGCAGTTCCCCTCAGCTCTACAGAACATTTTTAGCATCTGTTAGCTCATTGTTATTGGTTTTACGGCCTGCAGCTTCCCTGTTTTGGTTCAGACTCTCCTCTCTTATCAACCCTAATTTTCCGAAGCAAATTACTGGCTGTTTTCAGGATATAAAGCTCTGATAAACCCACTGTAAGCCAGTTACCAGCACCAACTAACAGACAAAGTTAAAGTTAAAAACTATATTACATTTACACTCACCCAGTGGTCCAAAACAACTCCACAACGGTTCATGTTGCTCCATGTCGTAGCAGTAACTGTACTGGTATCTGTTTAGTAAATTATGTAAACGTCTTTCAAATTAGTGAATTAAACTGCCAGTTAACATTAATTCCATCCATTCAATCTCAGACTGATGCACTTTCAATGCAAACTGAAAAGCTTTTCTTTCAATTCACTTTGTATAAAGGCTTGAATGCAGTACTTATATATTTATTTATTTTCATTAAAAGAGATCCCACATTTTCATGCACACAAATATGAACAGATTTATATATCAAACCGAACTGAACTGAGAATAGTTACTCTCTAAACACCAATTAATGCAACTTCAGGGTTGCCAAGAACTTTATCTACACTAACCCATGACTACAGCTTGTGCTCTCACAGTCTTATCTGCTCTCATACTTGCATCAAGGGTCCACATCCATCATTGTCTTTGTTGGTTTTCTCTTCTCTCCTCATCCTTACAGTCAGTCTCTCCAGTGTGCTCTTTGGCAAAACAGAAATGCTTTTGCCTCACTGAGCCCACAGAGGACTGACATTAGAGTGTTTTAGATACCTGACAGCTCCCTAATGATTTTTTTTGGCTTTCCTGTCCTCCACTGTCTGCTAGTAAGTAATTATGGCCCAACACAGCGAGGATCAGTCATTCAGTGAGAACAGAATCGTCTGTTTGTGTGTGTGTGTGTGTATATGTGTGTGTAGGTGTGTGTCAAAATCACACTTCAGATTAATCTCAGTTGTGTGCATGCTTGCACATTAAATGGCAAGTTGGACCGTGATGAAAATGCACACCAACCACAGAAAAACAGCGGGAGAAGCCAAAAAACACTGACGATATCTGTGTTTGAATTCTGGTCAGACGAAGATGCATGTTGGTGATTTTCATCCTTTTTTTTCTGATGGAAAGAGACTTCTGATAGAAAATAAATAAAAACCAAAAACATCTCTTTAGTATTCTTCAGTCACTTTTAGCCTGATGATATCAACTAGAAGCTCGACTCAGCCTTTTTTTTATCCTGAATTTATTTCCTTTTCATCTCTCAGCATTTCTCCCCATATAATCTGCACCTCCAACATAAACACATACATAACTCTACCCTCCTGTGACTGTGTCTATTCACCTTTATTAAATGCCCTTGAACTTTGACCTGTGAGCCAACCAATACTTTATTTCCACTCAGGGTGAGTCCAGTGCATATTGATGCAGCCACAGCTGTGCTTTAATTAAACCTGTGCGGCATTGATGGCCTGTTGAGCCCCAATATTAAATGCAGAGAGGCAGTGGAGAGTAAACCTGCCCATTCACCTTTACATTACAATTACTAGTATTAGACTCTGTGAGAGAATGAGAAAAAGGGGTTTTAAATCATGTGTTGGTGGTTTTTATGTTGTTGTTGGTGGTTTATCTCTTGGGCATCATCACCTTCTGTTCATAGCTAACTCACTGTTTCATTTCCACCTACAAAATGCTTAAAATTTGTGCCCCCTCAAACAATTAGACACAGCAGGAGATGTTTTATACTGCAAGCAGATGCAGACACAGTCTATGATGTTCCCTCAAGCTGCCCTCAGACCATCCTGTCACTCAAACGGCCAATGGCTTCAGCGATGTCAAGCTTTCTCACAATCCTGTTTCGCTCTCAGTGTGGCTCCTGTCTATCCCTGCTCACACTTTTTTGCTGAGCCTGGCCAGATATACCACAGCCGTCCTCTGCTCCTTTTTCACCTTTATCTCCTCGGTCTCTTCCCCAAATTCCACTTGCCCATTATTTGCGCTTTTTTCCTTTCTTTTCTCTATCACTCCTCCCACGAACACCTCATTATCCCTTATCTGTTCTTTTTATTCTCTCTCCCATCTCTCATTGCCTTCCCTCCCTAATCTCCCTCTTTTTACCGCCGCTCTGCATCTCCTTCTGCCATTTGCTAACCTCCACTTTTTTTTATTTTACTGACCTCAATCAAGCCTTGCATTGTGTTCCTATCAGGTGTGCTAATACCAAAACGCTAAGAAGATGTTGTGGGAAATGAATTTACTAACAGCAGAGTGCATCTGGTGCACTAGTCCATTGTTTTAGATGAATACTTACAACAGGCAATGAGGCTGTTGGATCAGAAATGATATTATAATGCGACATTGAAATAGGTCCACCATTAGCACAGCCAAGTGCATTTGTAGATAAGGGCACTAGATAGCGAGGGCTTTGGCTCAAGTGCTTTGCAGGGCAGTTTCTTAATTTACATTAACTGTATTCATCTTCACCAATAGGTGCAAATTGCTTTTGTGGAATCAAGCCTGAATCTCATGAGCCAGCACTTATAAGCTTTCTAGTAGTTACAATACGGGACACTCCCAGCAAGTGCCAGTTCTCCATCCAAATTACTGCTCGCCTATAAAAAGACCAGATTATCATTCATACTTATGCACTGTTGAGTTGTAGTATCTTTTCACTGGCTAAAAACAGTTGTTTACATGTTGTGTTGTGACAGAAGCTGAAACCAGGACTGCACAAAACAAAATGTATAACAGAAATAAAAAATAACGCAGACATGTATTCCCAAAGCCCAAGAGGACATCTTTAAACTGCTTTCTTTGTCCGGCCCAGAGTCCAAACCACAAAGATAGTCAGTGCACAATAATACAACACAGAGAAATGCAGCAACTCTTCAAATCTGAGATGGAACCAGAGAATGTTTCTGGCATTTTTCCAGAGTGTAAAACCACATAAAAGGTGAAGCTGCTAAATAACCATCACAAACCTGTCACAAAAATGGCTCGTATTGGTTTGCTATTAGCAGCATTTGTCAGCGATGAAGGAGATCAAGGAACCAGGACTTTAATATGTGAGTTTTTAAAGAGAGATTAAACAACTAATAGAGCTCATCTGTGCCTAAAACTGCAGAACTGAAATATGTCAAAGGAAATAGTGTGGAAAGTCATGACAAGCTACGCCACACACTGACAAATTGATGAGATCAAGAATTAATACTCTGGTCAGGCAATAACAAATAAAGCGTCCAATCAAAACAACTGAACAACCTCCACTGACTGCTGAAGGCTGTAAGATGTGTAGATGATGATGTGCAGAGATGATCCTCTACCACTGGTCTGAGGGCAGACTGATCTACGAGAGCTCAAACGATTAGCAGATCAATTGATTTGTTTATTGACAAAAAGCGTCTCCTCGTCACTCTCCTCAGTACAAATACTCAGTATACCTCCTCCTCGTGCTCCCCTGCTAGCAGCATCTTTGTATGTAACACTGTCAAATGTACATTTAACCAGTCAGTGTGTACATTTAGCAGCTTCTCTGTGAAAGTGAACTCCTCCAGGAGCTCAAAGTCTGCTCATCGCACGCTTCAACTTTCCCCTTTTCTACCCTGTTGAGTTACATAATGAGCCGTTGCATAGCTTCCGTTAAAGGATGAAAGCTTGGTGCTCTTGAGTTAAAATCAGCCTCCAGCTCTCGGCTGAATACAGTAGATTTAGCCTCTCCTGAGCTACGTTTTGTTCCTTTATTGTCAACAGGCTTAGGTGAGACACTTAGTCGGCCCTAGAAACATTCTAAAAGACGCCATTCAGCCCAGATGAATAGCAAGACTCACAGCTGTTATTGGTGTCCAAGTATTCCCAACTCCCTGTGCTGTGTACTGCAAGCAAATCACTGGAGCTGCATTGCCCTCTGCAGGCAATGAGGAGAAATGACTGCACAGTGACAACACAGAGCAGCAGTGATTCTCTGTACGCTCCCCATAGGCTCAACCTACTGCTGCGTAACCCCCTCCAGCACACAAGCACACTCAATTACCTATTACCTTTTCTATCCCATTTTAAAGACAGATGCACAAACCACAAGCCAGAACACATCTTGTTCATTATTGGCTCTTTATCTAACCCTCAGGGTGTCACGACAGGTTGAGAACTGTCAACTTACCGCACACTGCGGGCGTTTTTTTAAACTCCTTACACTGCATAATAGGGATCTACTACTGATTATTCTAGATGCCACACACAAAAATACCCACACACAATAACACAGAGGAACACACAGAGGAGAACAGAGTGTACAGCACTGGCCTGGTTAGCCAATCCCCACTATGTTTAGAGTCTGGTGTGATTCAAGATCAAAGGCACAGGATTATATAGCAATGATATATCATCATAACGTGTCTTTAACACCACCCTCTCCTTCATATGTGGATTATTTGTCTTCTTCACTGTCTTTTTTAACGGGACAGGAAGGGAGCAGAAGCTTCCTGCAGTGACCAGTTGCCTGCAGAGAGCATTGTTGCAGCATTTAAAGAGATACAGTATCATAAACAATAAGATGGCAACTTGAAACTAGCATCAAAACCGTATCGGGCACCATTTTTCAGCAGATCCCAGAGGGATATCTGGGATCTAGGTTTGACAGCCCTGGATGTTTGCAGGTGTTGTTCTTGGCTCAGTTTCAAACAGATATTCAATGCTGGCGTCATCATCTCATCAATATTCAAATTTCAAGGCTGTGATGAAGCAAAAAACAGAAAATAAACCCAGAATAACATGAGGTGTATGTTCCAGCATTACAGAGAGGATCACAAACTGAGTGGATTTAATAGCCACAGGACTGAACTCTGTTTGCACTCAGTGTGTCCATCATCCCACATGTGCCCTTGAGTGAGACACTGTTGACCTTTCTGCTTATTTATTATGAGCTGCTTCATATATAAGAAGTGTGAGAGGGAGCATCTACAGTAGACGGCAGCTCTGTGGTGCTTAGGGGTTTGAGCTGAATTCCAAATAATAAAATGAAACTATGGTAGATCAGATGGTATTGAGTATCCTGGTATGAGATCATCTGTCTCAAAAACTCATAATAACATCTTACCTGGGTGGTCGAAGCTGGAGGGGCCTGATGCAGCAGCTGGGGACAGCGGCTCCACGGAGTGGAGTGAAAGTGGGCGTTCAAAACTGTGTAGAAAATAAAAAAGAGGAAACATAAATAAAACATTTTACCATGTTGATGATCTGTATGCTCCAGTGTGTTCAGGTTATTTTTGCCACCTGTTGCCACCTTGCACAGTGACACTGTATTCCCCAATATTGCAAAGAAAATAGAGGTGGTACAACTAATTTATTAGAAGAAGACAACAGCAACAACCAGCCAACTTCAACTCTGCACTGACACTCATTTTTCTTTGGAGGTCCCACTCCTCTCCAGCTCTAATTGCTCTGTGGGTTTAGTTGGCAGAGGGAAGGGTACAGAGGTGAAGACACCGACCACACTCTCAAGATTACATCTGGAAAAATACTCAAGAAAGTCATAAAACTATCTGATCTTCTTTATCATTAGGAGGTGTCAACATTCACGGTACTCATATAAAAGTCACAAAGTGCCATATATTACTGTTTTTTATCATTTGTTATGAGCTGAAATTTCCCTAGCTGCCATAGGTTCTCTCTTCTGTAATTACCTGTATACTGGAGTGTTTCTTCCTCCAGTTATGAATCTACTTATTGGCCAGAACCAACTCACCAGGATTAACAGGGGAGCTCAAGAACCCAGTACCAGAGTAACTGTCTCCTCCAGCTACATGTATTATATTATGTATTTTATACAGCCTCTGTAAAGTACCTCTCTCAACCACAACTGTAAAAATGGCTCCTCTTTCATGGAGGTAAAGCACTTTTAGATTTCTAGTGAACCCGACCTCTCGTTTCAAACACAAACCACTCACACTCTCATGCCTCTTCTCTGAGATACTGTGTTAAAATAAAAGGCGATTATTTAACTGAAGTGAGATTTAGTCCGTTTACTTTCATCCCGCAAGGAGAAATCTTTTTCCACAACCAGTCTACAGCTGCCAACACCTGGTGCCAGTCTGTGCCTCTCATGTATTACTGCTTTGTACAGTAGAGTCTAAGCATCTGCATTTGTTGGGGGTTATTTTTAATTTTACACCTATAAATGAGCATGTTACTTTAAACGTGAAAACCACTGTGTTTCAAACAGCTCTTCACTGTTTTCTTATAGTTTACAGACTGAACTTGATGTCACACTGAAATATTTCTGAAGCAGCTGCAGTGGAGTTTGATAGCAGAGCATTTTGATACTATCAAACCCACCTACATTTGCACAACAATACAGAAAGACGTCTATTGTAGAAGAGGAAGAGAGGAAGAGATACCAATTTCTCCACTGACAAAATCCTCAACAGACCCAAAATGCAACGCAGCCTCATTTTATGATCTGCTGCTTCTGTAACTTGGGACATTTTTGTAATTTTAACAGTTTTATAAGCCACATAATGGCAACACTCACTTTTCCTTGACATAAAAACTTGCCCTTACTAAAATTTCTAGGGTTTGCTGAAAGGCATTCTGTGCTATCTGTAAGTAAAACAGATGCAGACAAGCAGATTTTGGGAGAGTAGGGGAGGAAGGAAATTACAACACTTCATCACAGAATTGCTCCTGGAATGAGCTGAACATCTTAGATTGATGATATCAAAGAGTGGAAGCATAATGGGGAGGTGGGGAGGGGGGTGTTGATCGTTGAAAACACCTGCTTAAGGGCACCGGTGCATTTACCAGTGCTCTTCCTGCAGGACGCGGCATCATCGCACCAAATTTCGGCTCCGGCGTCACGGCATCACTCACTTAAATGAAGCCTGTCTGTGTAACAACAACAGGGAGAACCATAATGAGACAGCACATTATTGCAATGTTCTGGCTGCAAGTGACATGGGCTGTAAGAGCTGCTAACAGATGTTTGACAGCGTTTAAATGAGCAGACAGATCAGCCAAAAACAACTATTTTTAGAGGAAAGCAGATTGCTGAAGCTCATTTCCAAATTGTCACATACATCATTTTTTTTTAGATCATCAGCTTTCTCTGGAGCTGCCTCCCTTAGTTAGTCTTAATAAAATCCTGGACGACACGTCTCTCCCTGCTGTCTCTGGATAAAGAATACAGAAGAAGCTTTCACCAGCACTGTAAATGTGTAATTACTTTGTCGACATGGGATTTATAGTTCCTACCATCCTTTAAAGAATTGCTATAGTTTCATATTTTGTGTTATCCATCATTTCGGAGCAGGTGTCACTTTTTCTCTGCCCATTTTAGCTGGAAGCTTCAGTTGTTTTATTATACGGCCTAATTCCACCTTGAAATATGTTTTGCCCTCGGGCAGTTTAATTTGTATTAGTGACAGATCGCTACTGTACTGTGTGATCAGAAACAAAAGAAATGGTGTATCCAGGCTCTGTGTGTTCATAATTGTAATGAGTCCATTCACTTCGTTGTCACAGAAACAATGAGTCAGAAAAATGTGACGTTACCTACATTTTCTAGGCCTGTGAACACACTTTCACTGTTGTGTTATTAACAGAACCATGAAACAAAGCTCATTTAAATGCAAAACCAGTTACCACAGTCTAACGGTGATTTGTCAAACACACACAAAGTTTCTGATGTTGTTCTCTGTTGATGTCTTGCTTTGATTCATTTTTGTCTTTTGTTCTCTCTGAAGAGCCGTGTAATGAACCTGCTCATTCAAAATCTTGTTTCGCTTCCGTTCATCTCTTATTGTCAGTGATGAAAGTGCAGCTTGTACAGCCTGGTTGTTTCACAGATTTCCTAATGTCACTGTAACAGCCCAATACCACACTATAAACAGTACAAACAACAGCAAATTCTCGGTAGAAGTTGGGTTTTTCTTTGAAAAATGTCAGACTATCTCAGTGTACTAAGAACCGTTCCAATGTGTGATGTAGAAATACTGCAAACAGATGAGTCTTATCAGTCCAGATTATATTTAAAACATCTTTAATTGTGCTGTTATAAAATTCAAATTGGGTAGAAAAAATATTTTTTTTCCAAACATCTAGAGCATTAACATGAGAGTGAGTGTTGTACTATAGCTTTGAAATACAGTGGTGTGGTTTTAAAGTGATATTTCATGTTCTTACTTTTGCTACACATATTCTCATGTGCTCTGACCCAATATTGTGCGTTCCAGGTGTCGGTGTAGTGATACTTCCTTCTCCCTCATCATCCCACTGCAAACTCTTCCAACATAAAACTTAACTGGGGCAAAGGAGCGTTCCAACTACACACAAATTTGCGTTTGTGGCTTTTGAGATGCAATTTTATCTATTTTCAGCTTTTTTTTTTTTTTTCAAAAGTGGAAACTGGTGCAGAAGACAGAGTCAGAGAAGCTGGAACAACAACAATGCTGGCTCACACCTCAGGGCCACCTGAGAGGCAGCAAGTCTGAGGCTGATTCCTGCCTCAAGAGAAATATCACTTTAAGAACGGGTACACAGTGTGAACTGCAGAATGCGTAGAAAGTCTGTAGCCCTGTAGACAAATATATTTTCCATATGTTTACATTTTTAACAATAAATAAAAAGATAAAATCCTTTACGACGCTGCTGGCAAGACACGAGCAATGTTCCCTATTAGAGATTTTTTAAAAATCACTCTTTTTCTTTTCATGGCCATAAAAACTTTACAATCATTAAGTGAAATGTGAACACAGTCATGACTAAAACTGACCAGTCAACAATCGCAATGTAGTGTAACATTTTTCCTTGTACAGTACAGCTAATTACATCCACAACTCAACCTGCTTTGGCCTCCACTTTATCCTCATTTCACACCACTGTTTTAAAAAGGGAAATATTTCTGATTTAAAAAAAGATCACGTGTAAAACAGCTTAAGATCTTTTCCTTTTGACCCATATTCAGGTACATCCACAAAATCATATGCGCCTTTGTTTACACTACAAAGCTGAAGATGCAAAACTGAATGAATAAAATATGGTAACTGTTAATGCCACTGTGTATATGAATCAGTAACAGACATAAACATGTGTAAGGTTATAGTAAACATATTTACATTCTTTGTCAATTAAAAGCATTTCGGTTGGACAAATGGAATCCAAACTAACACTGAAAATTTACAATAAAAAATAAAGTTTCCGTCGACAGTAGCGGAGAGATTTCAGCACCACACGTGCTTTTGTTGAGCAAAGACAGAACCGGCTTCACACTGAACTGTGTCAATCTGTGAAACCAAAATACAGCTTCTGAGCATGACTTCATTTCGCCTGATGCTCCTGTGTTTCACGTCTGTCGCACTCCCGCGCTCACCGGTTCCTGCGTCAGGAGCCGTCTGTGTGTTTGGCTGTCTACACACCGCTCGCTTGAGACAGAAAAGCAAAAGGGGAGAGCCGTGATTGGTCGGGAGTCAACCTCAATCAGTAAAAGAGGCTAAAATATGATGTCATGAGCGTCGCCGTTAGGCCGCGGCCTGTTCGCAAGAGGCGGGAGGGGCTTCTTGTAAAACTCTGTGGAGGGGATGGAAAAAAGGTTTGACTATGTTAGTAGTCCATCAAGTCCTGAAATAAAAACACTGTCAATTAAACATCTAACTACAGAAATATAAGCGAAACGAGGAAGATGGTAGCCATGACAGTCGCTGCACAGAGGTAGATGGGAAATGTGAACTGGAGGAAAAATATGGATGAATGCACAGACAAGCCTTTGAGTTGATTAAGATGTCTGACACCACGAAGCATCCACACACTTTCAAACACATGCCTGGTGAGACGCAGCAAAAGAGAAAGACAGAGATGTGGGTCTGTGATACTAATTAACAGTCAGCACACGTCTTAAGGCAGACAGAGTTCAGTGTTTCCTCTACAACACCACACTGACAAATTTACCATCGCCGCTGTGAAACAAATCCACCAGAGACTCCTCAGAAAAACTAATGCAGTGTTGCTATGAATCCAGATCACATAGAGGAAACATTGATTCAGCACCATGACAATGAACGGGTTAATGTACACAAAGACCAGGTTAGTGAGGAAATTAATGGCTGATTTGGCTATTTAACAAAAGGAAGTGATGCATGAAATTAAACAGTGGGGAGCAGTGAGGGATGAAGCATAACCGGACTTCACAGGCAGCTTTACCAGAATGTTTCGAGTCCCCCAGTGGTTCTAGTTTTGGCAGCCTAGAAACTTTGGGTGTGGCCCATCCCACTAAAAAAAAAAAAGCAAAACAAAATAAAGAAAACTCATCAGGAAGAAAAATAAAGTTAGAAGTGATGCGCATGTTCCTTTTTCATATCAGTCAATGCGACTCATCAGAGACTCGGGTTACTCAGAAGGATTAGAAACAATGATAACGCTACGCAATGAATCTGACAGTCTATATCTAGACAGTGAGTATCAGAAGTCACGATCCAGAATTCAACATCTCTCCTTCCTTTCATCGTTTAATCCCTGTGCTAAAATTTCATCATGAGTTGTAGAAATTCTCCACTGATGTCTTCGACGATAGCTGAGCCATAAGCAACCACCATCATTCTGACAGCTCACCGTGGTCGTCTTCTGTCATATCTCCTGCAAAACCATTTCTATTGAAGAACGGTACCAGTGGAAAAGAATTCTGCTAAGATTGCATTTCCTGCAGTTGCTTCACAGTAAAAGCCTCATGCTAGTTTATAGGTGGAAAGCCTTAATGTGAAGGAGCAATGTTCGGTTTGCATCAGTGGTAACTTCACACAGCTCTGATACGACTGAAAGTGATCAGTTAAATTTAGCTCATATGTGACAGTACGAACAGGAATGTAGGAGTGAAACTGGACTGGATCCAGTGAGAAGCTGCGTTAGTCCTTTTAAGGACAGCAGCACCTAATGATGCACAGACTGACCTGGAGGAGGGGGAGGGGTGGGGCTCTCTGCCGGCCCGTCCTCTGTCCTCAGCGGGTCCACCCGGTGCTTCCTCTTCAGGTGAAGCTTCCTCGTCTTCTTCTTGCTTTGCTCGCCTGTTGTGGCTGAATGTACAGAGACATTTTGGAGGTAAGACCCCAGGACTGGACTTTAGACAGAGTAGCAGCAACATTTTTCAATATGAGCTGAAACAAAAATGATCCAGTCTTTTCCTGCGTCGTGTATTCACTTTCCATCCCTGGACTTCAGCATGTTTAATCTTTTTATCCCTCAATTTATAAGCTAATTATCTTCTGAATGTATAATTATCTTTATCTATCAGTACCAGTAGTGAAAAAAAGAGATTGCATTACAGAGAGTGGCTTAATTTGATGGCATATCTCCTCCTATTCTTGAAATTTCTCTATAATGCTTGTTTCAGTCCCTGGATGTTTGTTTAATCATTTGCTTTCAAAGTGAAAACAGATTTAATATCTTGCTTTCTGTTTGTCAACAAGCTCAGACTTTCTTCCCATATGGTGCAAAGCCAAAGCACATGCTGCGAGCGAAGCCTCTTCAGAGAAACCCGCTGCCCTCACATCCAGACAGATGATAATCTTTATTTTTCAGTTTTAATAAGTTTGTGTGCACATTTTATGAAACTGTTGAACCCTTTGCCAAGTGATTGAAATCATGGGGTGTTATCCAATCAACCAGGCACATATTTGAGAACTATTTCCAGCCATAGAACTGTACACAGTTTTTTTTTTTTCCTTTTTTAAACTAAACTAGAAATTTTGAGGTGGTCGCTCACCTGAACTAGCATTTTCTGACGTTTGTCTTAAGTCGTCTGGTTCTTCGTCATTTTCCTCCTCGTACTCCTCTTCCTCTTGATCAACATCTGCCTTCAGGCTATTAGTCCTGCCCTCTTGCAGCTCTCTTTGCCTCTTCCCCTCCTTCTCTTTATCCTCGTTCTGAAAGGAACATGAAAGCCACAGCTATCACTCCTGACGTCTTTGAAATACTCCAACTTGAAGTCTTAAACAATCTCAGACAGATCCATACACCTTCTCACTAGTTACACACCTCAGAGATTACGTTGCTGATTGGCTGGAAGGGGCTGGGCATGTTTTCATCATCAGGCTCCTCTTCCTGGATCGGCCTGCCTTCTCGCTCTGCCTCTTCCCGCTCCCGTCGTTCTCTGTGGACAGAACAAGATGTTAACCTTTCAGTGGCAAAACTTCATTACACTGTGCATTAGTACAAATTGGTATTTCTACTACTGAGAAGGAGTTTGCTCTTTTGGAATAAACACAATATTTAATGTATATTTTAATCACTTCAGTACAAGAAAGCAAGAGCAAATATACTTCCATCATCATCAGACATTTCCATCTGTCCATCCTGTCTTTGAATTTTCTACGTTCCACTTCGTAGTTTAACCATTGTCATGTTTAGGTTTTTATTAGGACAGTGTTTTTCAGTCCACAGATTCTCATTATTTTTTATGGTCCCTGTGTTCTCCTCCATCCATCACACGTCCTCACCTCTCTTCTCGTATCCGCCGTACTCTCTCTGCCCGCTCCTTCTTGTCCTGCTCCTCCTGAGCGCGTTGCTCGGCCGTGTCCTTCTGCACACGCTCAGTAATGGCCTCATAGTCTTTGGCAATGTTACTAAGGAGCCAATTCAGGCCCTTCTTGATGGACTTGTCGACCTTTTTGCCATAACCCAGGACTGCAGAGCATGGCTCCTGAGGAAGGGATATGTATCGAGAGATTAAAAACTAAAGGATGAATAAAAATGTAAGCATTTGTGGTTTTTTGGGAGCCTTTGGATGAAAGCAACCTTCAAACTACTTGCTATCTTACACACTATAAACTGTTCTCTAAAGGCTGTGCTTTTTTGTCTATATATGGGTAAAGCTACAGTTAGACCAAACGCCCTTAATGTCACTCAACTGTCATCTCACAACAGGTGCACAAACACTTACGATCTGACAGAGACACTTGTTCTCGTTAACAAGCTTCTCTAAAGAGAGGTTCTCAATGATGTCTGCTTCAGCCAGCGCTCCCTCCTGGTCCTGTTTGTTAGCAAGTCTGAAAGAAGAATAAAAAAGATATTAGTGAGTGTTGTTTTGGAGAAAAAGCTACATAAATAAATAGAAAGAACATTGCACTCCCTCTCTTGTGAGGTTAGACTAGCTTCAGCTTCAACCAACTCCCTCACTGAAGAGAAAGGTTAAGTAGTTGCAAGGACAGTAATTCAGCAACAAACTGAACCAAGGATTTTTTGATCCGGCGACTTCTCAGTAATCTCCTCCTCTTTTACAACTTGCCCTCTGTGTCAAGTCAGCCTGTTTATTTTTTTAATCCCTTCACGCCTTTCCCCACATTTTGAATATTTAATTTTAGCATTTTTATGTCTGTGCCAAAGCATCATTTCCTTGGGTGACTCGCACACTCACACTAGCACAGGTTTGCCTGCGATGCGCGGGTGCTGAAGGACCTCGGCCATGGTCTCCCGCGTCTCCTGGATCCGCTGGACATCGCTGGAGTCCACCACAAACACCACACCATGTGACTCCGAGTAGTAGTTCTTCCAGATGCCCCGGATTCTCTTCCCGCCACCAAGGTCAAAGATGGTCACCTCGAACTTGCCCTGCTTCAGGTCAACCTTGGAAAAACCTACTGTTGGAGCCACATCATTGGGATTCTCTGAGGGGAAAAGACAACAAAGGAAAGACAGCAAAGGAAAATCAGTAATGCGTAGACATAAACAGAGAGAATGCATGCCATAAGGTCAATAAAACCTTTTAACTCAGACTTTGTGAAACAACTTATTATGCTCAAACATTTAAAAATGTATTAGCAGTGATAAACTATGAAAGCAGGGAGGCTTTCATAACTGCAAGCAGTCAGATTCAACGTAAAATATACATGATAGCACATTCTAAACAGAGGAGAAGATGAGGCAGTTTATTCAGAGTAAACAAGGTGGAGAGAAAAACAAGAAAATGTGCAAAACACTGAACACTACACACATACATTATTAACGTCTATAACAAAAGGCCCTCACCTCCTTGGATTCCTCGTACTGTGGCTGTTTTTCCTGCATTATCCAGTCCCACCATCACCAGAGTCACTTTCCTGTAAGATAAGAAACAGGAAAAATGAATACATATGTCCAGAAGTGGGGCATCTGTCACCCATGGTGCCCTGCATGCAATTTTACAGCATCCAAGCTAAAGCATCGGCCTGGCATTAGCTTTCATGACGCATTTGGGGGCACAGATAAGCCAGTTAATAATCTGAATGACCAACGCAATCAGAGATCTGCACAGCTGACTGAGTGAGTCAGCAACAGTCACGTGGTCAGCTTACACAAATTAACCAAGACACAAAATCAAAATACAATATACTGACAATATCAAGTTAGTGTTTGAAAAACATTCCTGATAGAAACACAAGAAACAAAACAACAGATGCACTCTGTGTAATCTCTGCAGGTATGAGGCACGCACACCTGGGCAGCAACAACAGGTACAGCCGAGTTTCTCCTTGTCCAGTTATCTTACAGGGAAACTTAATATGCAAGTGCGACAAACTTTTCTGAAAGCAATGCAAGATTTGCACCATAATTTGTCTCCATTTAGCCCTGACTAAGCTGTCCAAAATAAAAGAAATAATTTAATGTTTAACACAACAGCTCTCACAATAATATTTGAGAATCTGAAGCCACTTCTTGAATGGATCCTTCAGAGAATGAAATTCAGCACCTTGAAAAAGAGAAAACTGCCAGAAACTAAGAAGCAGCTGAATCATACACATAAACACACCCGTCTTTGTCTCCTGTCTGGATACTTAACTTTGACACTTGCGTCGAAAAGACATCAACCGCACAATCCATCTAACCGTCCTCTGAAGCCAACTGGCCTTCATCAGGGCAGACTCTTGATGTAAACCTCCAAAAGGTGAGACACTGTCTTCGCCATGTCCACTACCTCATAACCCTCTGTCCTCGCTGCTACAGACTCCTCACAGCATCAAGCCAAAAGGAAGAGACCACGTCTGAACAGACCTGGCTGTGGGATTAGGGGAGGATTTCTGACTAAGTCCAAAGGATCAGATGCCTCATAGGTGCCACGTGAGTTAAACACTGTCAGCTAGATTTTGCGGGTCCTCCTTGCATTTTCCAAAAGCCCAAGGATTCAGCATTAAATGTCTTATTTTGCTCGACCAACAAGCTAAAACCTTAAGATGTTTCATCTAAAATTAAATTGAACAGAAAATCAACACATCCTCAAAATTAGAGAAGCTAGAACAGAACAGTTTATCAGTTATAAAATAGCTGCTGATTAGGCACATCATTCATTTGATATTAGCATTTAACACACATTATTTTGGCCGCCCGGTTAGCTCAGTTGGTCGAGCATGAGACTCAATCTCTCAGGGTTGTGGGTTTGAGTCGCACTCTGGACGGCACAACCTCCCATGGGCTCACCACCTGTGGGAGGTGCCGTAGGACATCGGTGCATTGTGGACTGGGTGGCAGTTGCCTCCGCAACCTGGGCCTGGACCCAGATAAGCAGCAGATGATGACACACATTATTTTACACAAAACAAAAGGATTTTCATCCTCACAAGAGGCATGTCTGCAGTGTGCATCTAATGCCCTTTAAAACATGTCCAACTAAGTAGTGTCTTTGCATTTGTTTTGCTGTAATTGTCAAAAAAAAAATTTAAATATAGGCAGAATGCAAATTCATCATTCTTTAATATGTTGTGTAAAAAAAAGTCACAATGGTTAATAATAAATTGTTATGAACGAGTGGAAAGAGACTGACAACATCAAGTCAGCTCTATCTCATCATTGCACACTAATGAAACAAATTGATTTCAGCTGTTTGATTTGTTTTAAAAGTTTAGCTTTCAGTGTCACATCACTCACCTAGCGGGCTCTCGCCAACGTTTTAGCCAGTTGCAGCAATTCGCCATCAGGCTAAACATTGCAGTCTGGGTCCAGGTGACTGCAATCAAGTGGTCTGTTCAGCCAGCAGATTGACTATGAACCTAAATCAGCTACATAGCGAGCTAAGTCATGATAGCGTCAGCGTTGGCAGCTTTTAAAATTGAATCAAGTGGCTGTCACCATGTGTTATCGATAAAGGTTCTTTCAGATAACATCGATTTGCAGAAACACCAAATCCGTGTCCCGTTACCTAAGGTTAGCTGAAGCTAATTTAGCTAGCGATAACGGTACCTCGTTAACTCGTTTAGTTCCAGTCTCAGCACCTGGATAAGCCCGTTACCATATGAACGGAAGCTGTGCTCACCAATACAATAATAGAGGCTATCTTAAATGGCCCGATACAGCTAATTTACCCACAAAACATTAGCCACTTGGCGCTAGCTCATCTTGTAGCTCTCCGCTTTGTTTACGCCGTCTTTTCTGCTGCTAGGCTGCGGACGTGCTTGCGTCATCCTGCGTAATCACAGCGTCTTTCAGATTGAACCAATCTGGGTATATTTACACAGCTGTTGTACTGAAGTACAGTTTACATACAGAAATATGATGAACATATAGAATACAACACATTAAGATTAAACCAGTGGTTAAACCAGTGGTGTCCATCCAGTTTGTCTTGTGACCCCTTGCAAAAAAAAAAAGCAGTTATAAAGAGTTATTTAAATCTCACTCATCCCAATCAGTAGTAAATATTTGTTTCCTTCACCTTTTCAGCTCTGTCAAGAGAACCAACATAAACAATGTATTGAAATAAATTTGTTTGTGACAACATTTGAAGAAAAGCACAGGGAGAAGCAGGAAGCAGTTCATATCTGGTCTTCATCAGAATCAGAATCAGAATCAGGTTTAATCGCCAAGTACGCAAACACATACAAGGAATTTTTTGCCGGCAGTTGTTGTCTCTCTAGTATATAAAATATAAAAATATTTTCAAATATACAAATATACAAATATGTAATGTACATGAAATGCGTATCCGGCAATCTATACAACATCTATTTTCTAGAAAGAGGATGAAAAAAGAGAAATTACTGAATTATGGGCAATGGAAAGGGAAAAAAATGTATGGGTAAAACAGCCCCATAACTGCAAATGCATATATCTGTAAGTGTCAAGAAATGAAAGTGCATAATGCGTGAACATGCCAATCTTTGAGATATTAGTCTCTGTAGCTGTTGTTTCTTTCATATTACTAAAGGGAAACGACTTGAACAGAAAGCAAGAGACAAAAAGAGCGTGAGAGGCACCACAGCCTCGGAGGCAGTGTTTATTTTTTAAAGACAAACCTTTCCTTATTGCTTCACCAGAGTCAATGATTCTCCCTCTTTCCACCAAAGTGAAAGGTATATTAAACATTTCTAACTTACCTGGACTGAGTCTGTAGGCTGTTTTTGCTGTTAGACTGAATGTCAAGTGTCTGTTAAGGCCAAGATGGATGCACTTTAATTCCTGGGCTGAGTTATTGTCCCAGTTCATTTCAACAAGCACTCACAGGTGGTCTGCAGTCAGAGCAGTGAGGCCGGATGAAGAATGTGTGTCCTTAAACAGAATCTGTCTGAGGAAACATTATCTCCCCCTGGGATGACTTCTGCTTAATTTTTATGAGATCTATCTGCTGCTCTCATAATGCTACAGTAATCATTTTTATTTGTTTACTGGGATTCAGTGTGGGCACTGAAACTGACTGAATGGACAGTAATGAGGCTGTTGTCCTTTTGGCTCCAATTTACCCTGAGTATTAAAGAGGTGCTGAACTCAAGAATGAAGCTTAAATCCTTTAGTGTAATTCTTCATCATGTTTTTCTCTGCTCCTGATGTTATTATTGTTGAATGGCCTTGTAACATTTCTGTTTTGTTAAGTGTGCTTTAATGGAGCCAGCAGTCAAATCTCCCTTTTATTATATGATTAATTATTGAATATTAGTTTGTTTCCTTCCCTTTAGTTTACAGCCCTCTGGTAACTAATTACCAGAGGGAGCAGTTGTAGTAGTTGTTGTGGTCACATACAAATGTACCATCAAGTTGGGTCTCCAGTTTGTGGGTCCCCGCTCCCTGTCTCCAAGGTGATCAGTCCAGTGGTTGTGCAGCTCAAGTGCCCCAGATCCTTAAGGGTTAACCCCACGTTCCATGCTGCTGTGGTGAGAGTCAGTTTATTCCCAGTCCACCTGGGAGGTGTGCGGTTCTGAGGAGAGATTGTGGATCTCCACCAGCAATACTGTGGCTCCAGACCTCATTCAGACTTCCACCAACCCCATCCTGGCCAGCCTGGGAAGTTGGGCACCATCCCTAGTGGGGGGGCTACTGTCATGTCCTGCCCTGCTTCTCCCAAATAGCATTAATTTTCTGGTGACAGCTTCTGGCTGAATACATGCCTGGATCCTAGGCCTGAGTCTGGTCCATATACTTCCACAGCCAGAAAGATTTTCTGCCTGAGGGCCATAATTGGTCCAGATGTGGAGACATCTGACAGTGATGCTGCATGTGTGCAAATATTGAGTATTCACCATCATCAGTTTGCTCTGCGTGTAGCTTCTTTTTCATGGTATCATTCATCTACTCATCGTTTCCTGTTTTATTTTGATAGTCACCGCTCTTCCCGCCCACAGCACAATCTGATTGGCTACACGTCACCGGTAACAGCCTATCAGCAGTGAAGGCCACCGAGCACGGAAGAACCAGGCTGGAGTGTTAAAGGTAAGGCTGTAGACATTGACCAGGTTGCAAAGAATCGAACAGTGTTTGTTTTACGCTAAAGTTGCACTCCTGCATCCACATGAGTCGTGTCTTTGTCTATGGCACCCTGAAGAAAGGGCAGCCAAACTACTTCCGTATGTTTAACAGCACCAATGGAAAGGCAGAGTTCCTCGGCTCAGCTTTCACCTCTGAGAAATACCCACTAGTGATCGCCGGCAAGTACAACATCCCTTTCCTCCTCAACATCCCCGGCCAGGGTCACAGAGTCCACGGAGAGATCTACAAAGTGGACGACAAGATGCTGAATTTCCTGGACGACTTTGAAAGCGTCCCCACCATGTACCAGAGGACTCTGGCCAAGCTGGAGGTGAAGGAGTGGGTGGGGCAGACAGAGGGAGAGGAGACGCTGTCACCGGGAAACATCACGGAGGCGTTTGTGTACAGCACGACAACGTACCAGCCAGACTGGCCCTCGCTGCCCAGCTATGAGAGCTATGACTCACATGGAGATCATGGGCTCGAGTATGTGACCAGAGAAGCACGAGACTGATGGAGCTCGCTGGTGCATTCACATGGATGTTTGTCTCCTGTTTACCTCAGAGCCTTGTCTAAACACAGCTGTCTTTATTTTCATGATTTTAGACCAACTATGGCGTAAAATCAAACCAGAAAGCACGTTGTAGTGTAATTCTTCAGTATGTACTGTATCTTTAAAATCAGCCTTCTTAATGCAATATATTAGAACTGATTAGTTTTTTTTTTTAAAGGAATAAGTCTAAATGGTCTCGTTTGCTGACATTTAAATGTGTTACGTTGTTGATAATAATTTCTTTGGTCTCAGTATGTCATTCCTTTCAGGTCTCTGAATTGTCTCATTTGAAGTACTTGAAACGGCTTCACACGTGGTGAAATGTTGCACTGTAAATTCAATTTCAGAGGGCATTCATCATACTTCTGTCCAGTTTCTCCTATGAAATATGTAGTAAATAAAACTGAGGATAACTCAGCTAAATTTTGCTTCGATTTATCATTTGACTTTTTTTCTTTCAAATCCTTTTTCTGCATCGTTTTTTCATGCTTTTCCTTTATGTTGTGTTCTAATCCCGTCAGGGCCTGTGTAACCATGTAAACCAGATAAAAACAAAAGACTTCAGTTTCTGGGTTGTCTCACTGTTTTCTTATGAACACAATCTTTTCTCATCTTTATTTAAAATAGTAAAATCCAGAAAACTGGAAGAATACAGAAGAGAGGGTTTTTGGCAATTAAATCTCTGTTGGCGTCGGAAGCAGTTTTGAAGCCATGTCCTTTCAACACAACACAAAACAAAACTTACAGGAAAACAAGACAAAAGAAGACAAATAATGAGAGAAGGACATTTCACAGTGTATTAAAGTACTGTACAAAAAGTCGCCTTACAAAAAGGAAGAGATGTATGTTTTCTAATCGTGTCCAAACTGGCATCACATTTAATTCATAAAATTAATTAAAGATTGTCATACAGACAAAAAATACTCACCATGAGTGTGTTCACATGCACACACAGATTTTCACGTACAGTCTATTAAATCCTGGTTTAGTTCTTATTCAAGCTTGTTTATATACATGTTTAAAACTGTAACGGGTGTGCCATCTTACAGGAATATTTAGAATCACAGAGGAAATATTCTAAATTGACAAAGTAATACTAAGTGGTGCACACACTCATGCTTCAGTGGCCCAAATCCCAAGTATCTGAATCAGATTTATGGTAAAGATAAAATCCTCCTTAATGTAAACAGGGATGTTGTTAGTGTGAACATGAAATCTGTGTGTGTGTGTGTGTGTGTGTGTGTGTGTGTGTGTGTGTGTGTGTGCATGTGAACATCACTCAGTGGCACAAACATAAAGTCAAAAATAAACAGTTGGTCAGGAAAACATGTACATTGTGGACGACTTCCATCCCAGCCTCTAATCAGACACTAGTGGTGCAGAAAGTGAATAATAACAGGAGGTGAAGTGGGAAGACCTCTGAGCGATGTGTGTGTGTGTGTGTGTGTGCGCACGTGTGAAGGCTGTGAATCAACTATTCAGAGGTATTAATTAGTGTCGGTTTGAGTGCCTGCTGTGTGCAACAGGATGTCTATAATAAGAGTCTTTTCTGGTGTCTGTGCCGTCTGAACTCCAGCTCTTAACCAAGGCGAGTGTCAGAGCAATGAGGAGGAAGGAGCAGGTCCATCAGTAAAGGTCTTTCCTGGTGCTGGGCAGGGAGTGGCTGGAGGAGCAGGTGGCGCTGCGGATCACCTCCATCCATCTGGAGATGAGAAAAATTAAACACAAAAGACTAAGTCAGTTGGGGATTTAAATCAAGTAAATCCAGCATTTTTACAACCATAACTACCAAATTCTATTATTGTAAAAGCCAGTTAATTGCATATTTGTGTTTGGTAAACCGCTGCTATGATATGTTACACATATTCTAGTGTATACATCTGAAATAAAGTTAGCAAACATAGACAGATTGAAAATCCTGTCTTTAATCATATATACACCAGAATATTTCCCCTAAAATTTCTGTTGTTCCTCTGGTATCATTAATTTTACATATTCAAATGTCCCACATTACTCTTCCAGCTGAGAACAAAACAAAGTCTGGATATGATGCAGGGTAAACTGTACCTTTCAAAGGTGTACTCGCTCTCTGATCTGAAGTAGTAGACGTGGGATTTAAAGTGGAGCTTGAAGACGTAATCTTTGTGGATGTTCTCTGACTCAGACGGGACGGTGACAGAGTAGCCCAGCAGAGGGAGGCTGGCCAGAGGGTAGTCGTCCTGCAGGCAGACGAACCAGAGAGCAGAAAAACCTCTTTCATCTTCCTCATTCATTTGTCTGTACTGCTCTTTAGCAACAGCTGAATCCAACATGTTCATACTTGCTTGAACTTTGTCACCACTCATTAATCCCTTATTTACCAAGACCTTAACCTACTTTATACAACCTTCTCTTATTTAACTTAACTGACAAACCACAGCTATATTCTTAAACCAGAAGAAAACTAAACTTGTCAGTCTAATCCCCCAACCACATTAATTAATGCATAATTTTCAATAAGTTCTTGTGTATCTAACCTGATGTGACTTGTAGAAGAAGAGGCTGAAGTTGGTGAAGACCACCCAGAGTTTCTGCCAGCCGTTACTGTTCTTAAACTTCCTCAGCAGGTTCCCCGACAGCTGGTTCTGGAAACACAGAGGAGGAGAGAAAGAAAACCAGTAAAAATAAATCAAAATATATAAAATAATAAATAAAATAAAAGACACACATGACTCAATCAAATGAAACAATGTCACTGATTTCATTATAGTTTTAAGACGAGCTCCGACTAATTTTCTACTTGTGCACATCCATAAACATTTGAGGAGCCATGGCACAATCTGTATTGTTCATTTTGGGTTATTAAAGTTTGGTAGAAAGCAGGGATTCAAAATCCAGTAGTTTTGTGCAACAAAAAGTTTGTGTTCAGAGAAATTAGGTTCTTTATGTATGAGAGAGTTTATCATGTATGTTAAGGGAAATTTTCTTCCAGGGATCATTTGGTTCTCAGCAGTTGTGGCTGCTGCAGTACCTCTCTCCTCCAGCAGGTGTCATTAAAGGACAGGCTGTGTGTTCTGTACCAGCAAACCACAGAGAGAGACACGGCCCCCTGATGTCTGCTGAGGGGCCTCGTCAACTCACTGGCCAGACTACTGTCCTCTAGCCATGGCAGTGTGAATGGACAGAGGTGGAAATAGACAGAGAAAGACATAGGATGGAAGACATGGATGAAGATGGTGGAGCAGAAGAAAGAAAGGAAGTAAACAGACATAAGAAGAAAAGTAAGACAAAGGACATTAGGTCAATGGTCCTTTGATTGTGGAGAAGAAGACCAGGACAGACACAGGACAACAACAGGCCACTGGACTCCACAGCTACAAGACTTGAAAGGAAAAACAGGAGTGTGATGTTGAGAGAGAGACGACAATTCAGAGACACAAAGCACACAGTGTGGTACCTCCACAGCAACACTAAAGTCCACCATGGACACGCTGGTGTTGCGATGCCAGCAGACGTGCACGGTGGTGTTACCACGGTGACCCTGACGCTCCAGAGAGGAGCGCGAGCCGCCGAGCTCCTCCTCCGACTCCTGCTCGGTTCCACTGTCCTCCAACAGCTCTGGGGAAGGACGGGCATGTTAAACACAGTGGTTAGCAGAGAGAACTGTGCTCTCACTGGGCAGGATTAGAAAATGTTGTTCTAATATAAACATACGATCATATATGCTTACTGCCTGCAGCTGGAGGTGAACATTTCGGTTGAAGAAAAAGCCACAGAACAAAGAGCTGAGCCAAAATACTGATCAAAGCAATTTCAATACATTCTGGACTAAAAAAAGGAGAAAAAATACCCCTTTGTTAGAAGATGTAAGCCAATACTCTTTAACTGTTTGAGTTAAAAATGTTCATATCAGGTGATTTAGCAGAGGGACAATAGAGACGTCAAACCAAAGGTCAGCAGATGGAGGCCTCATTGAACAGCATGACAGGCATTTAAGATAAAGAATGAGAAAAAAGAAGAAGAGAAATAGGGGACGACAGCTGGGGACCGAACCTACATGTATCAGGTGACATTAAAAATATGATGAAAGACCGACTGGAACAATTCAGTGAGATTATTCACGTGGCGCTGAAAGCTGCTGTCTGTCAAAGGGGAAAAAAGAAGAGCTGGAACTGTGGGAATTTCACACGTCTATAGGTCAGAGCTGGCCCATTTCCCTTAGAGAAAGACCTTAATGATGGGAGCAAATATAACCAGTCAGGAACGATAACAGGTCCCAGCTGAAGTCCCTGTGTCACATTATAACATGTGGAAGGATTGTTCAAATCCCCACACACAGACATATATGTACTGTACATGCAGAGGACGGACGTACTGTTGTCGGAGAGGAGGTCAGCGTTGGGGCTGCTGCTCTGTTCTGCCAGGTCGATCGCCATCCTGATGTCCTCCACCCACCGCTCCATCTCCGACGCACAGCTGGACACAGACAGACAGAGAAGACGAAAAGAAGAAAATGAGCAAGATATTGTGTGCAAAATTGTTCTTTTAGCGGTACAGTTTATTTATTAAAACTTTTAAATCAGTGAATGAGTAAATGAATGGAAACTAGGCCACGCTGTCCAACTTCATTAGAGGACAAACAAGCTGTGGCAGAGGTCCTGAGGAGCAGAGATCCATTTTTAATGAGGCTGGCCTGTATTAATCTTTCCAACTGTTATTCTTAGAAACACAAAGCGTCTGTTCATCATGATGATTTGTTTTTCTGTCATGAGAAATGCGGTTTGTTTGATTTCATTGTTCCTCTCATGTTTTTGCTTGTTGTCTTTAATTCCTTTTTTTTAACATTACACCTTCTGCTTGTGATTTTTTTTAAAACTCTTTAGTAAAATAGTTTCATCATTTTATAAAAAAAAATGCTGGTTGTGATGTAGTTCAGCTGTGTGTGTGTTTGCGTGTGTGCAGTTATGCGTACCTGGCTACAACCACCACAGACTGGCGTTGTACAAACAAGGTGAAGGAATGAGGGATTCCCCACTCCTCCTCAGTTTCTCTGATCTGCAGAAACACACATGGCCTCGTCAAACGTAAACACACACTGCATTCATACACATAAATCCCCGCCTGAGACATTTTTCAGGATATGCTTTTTGGGAAAAACTCACAAATAACCCTGGATAACATAATATTTTAAAACCCATCAGGGAGGCAGAACTCAACACAGGCTGCTAAAACCATCAGTAATCTAATAATGGTGTTTATACGTGCCAGCTCCTCGGAGGCAGACCTCAGCAATCCCAAATATGGTTAGAAAATTTACAGTTCAGGCATGTAAACAAAATCCATCACGGCTTATAACAACAACATAACATGAAGACAAACTCTGAGTTAAAAAGAAAACTTAAAGAAAAGTTAAAAATTCTGTAAAGAAAAACTACTTTAAAAGAAAAAGGAAAAAAAGAAAGGTTTAAAATTTCCCCTGATGTATCAGTGAGTCGCACCGTCATGCCATAGAGCGGCAGCTGGCCGTGGACTTTAAACTGGTTGGACGGGGTCATCCCTCGACTGGTGTACACCAAGGAGTCACTGAACTGAGGGGAAGACAAAAGGTGGATTATAATTTTTTCCATCATCAATATTAGATATACTTTGAGAAGCAGCTGTAAGGTCATACCAAGAAGAACATTCTCTGCTGAAGGCCCTTCCCTGAGAACTTGCTGAGGCAGCCGAGCCTGATAAACTCCTGTAAGTCGAGCACAAACACACTGTGAAAAAAGAGTAAATCTTCCACTTGGTTCCACAAGGAAATTATCCACAAAAATAAAGCATGAACTTCCACTAATAACATCAAAGTGCCCTCTTCCCCAGCAAATAAATGTTAACAGTCTAACCCTTCCGGGGATGGCGAGGTTGTCGATGCCGGTTAGATCTTTCTTCAGCTCTAGAAGCTTCTGGAAGTTCTCCATCTTCATCATGGCGCCTTGAAGCTGCAGCACCATCTCTGAAATGTCCGCCAGGGCCGCTGAAGGGGGGTGGAGGAAGATGAAAGGATGGTTAAAAAAAAAGACAAATTTAGTTTCATGTGTACAAAAATATGAGGGCATAAAGATGGAGATGGTGAAAGGAGAAAAGTATCCTCCTCACCCACAAACACTCACACACACACAGACACACACACACACACCACTCTATCCAGTACCTCGACAGTCCCTGAAGTCATCGTGGGTGGGTGGGTAGTGCTTGCAGAGCCTCTCCAGGATGAGTTTGTAGTGCAGCAGGCGATGGAGAGGTCGCAGCAGGAAGATGTTGAAGGGCAGGTAACAAACCCTCTGCTGCTCAAGGTCTCGACACAGAGTCTCCACCTTCCGACTGGACCTGAGGGACGCAGCATTTTTTATTTTCTATTATTTTCTATCTTATTTTATTTTCTCTTGTGTCTTGATTCAGTGACACTGTTCACACTGGTCTTTTAGCACAGCCTGTGTTGTTCTGCATCATGCACCTACCTACAGGCCCGTTCCAGTTCAACCAAGCACTCTGAATGTTTCTGGAGATGAATTGTCAACTGCTGCTGATGCAAAGGAGAGGAGATGAGTATTAGAAACACCTCTCACCTTCATGTAAGCTGTTATTTCAAAAAGTGAGCATCTACAACTACAAGGGAGACATAAATACCCTGAGCCCTTGAATGTTCTTCAGTAAAACATCACCAGTTCGCTGATAGTCTCCTTTAATGTGGGCGTTGGACCTGCCCTCCCTGAGAGAGACAAGAGGGTATTATTTATTTATGTGCAGTAACATTTATTTACCAGTAGATGTCAGGCCAGAGCCAGGTTTCTCACATATGACTGGAAAATCTTGACTCAGTTCCCATCATCCCCATTCATCTTACCAGCCAGTTCCTGGGCCCTTTCCAAAAGCATGGTTTGTGTATGTGTTTGTGCGTGTGTTTGTCGTAACACAAAACAAGATTCCCATTAGAGGAAACGAGGACTTGCAGTTAGCGTGTGCACATGAAAATGTCTGTGATGAATTTCTGTCTCTGTGCAAATGTAATGTAACAGACACTGACCACTGTGCCAGACGCTGCTCCACCTCTTTGAGGAATCCCTGGTGAAACTTGTATATCGGATCGTAGTTGGAAGAGATCAGGTTCTTGACAGAGTCTGGAAATGCCTCGTCTTTGCCCACAAAGCTCTGGAAGGACTGTGATGGACACACATACGAAGAAAAACACATCATCAGTTGTATGACGTACATTATTGTCCAGCTCAAGATTCAACTCAAATTACTCTTGACAAACAAAAACAAACTGAAGACTTTACTCTGAGCTGTAGGAAGCTGTGATGAGCATTTTCTGATAAAGTAACAAAAAATTTCAGTTGCATCCCAAGTTGAAGTCAGACTAGTCACATTTAATAAAATTAATTATGCTTTAAATAAATGAACACACCATATGTGAGTGCTTCTACATTTAAGAAATCATATTTGGGTTAATAATGAAGTGAATGTAGTTTAAAGAGGGAACCACACACACAATAAGCGGTATAATCCCAACAGACCTCTGAGGGGGAGGTCAGTGGGCCAGAAGAGAGTGATCTGACTTGAAAGACATGCGTTTGCACCAAGGAAATCCATCAGCAAGCTCACAAACAGGACACACACATGCACACACACACACTGATCCCTGTGGCCCCAAGCGAGGACACTACAGTCCTCTGGCACAGAGGTGTTATTCCAGAGGTGTTATTCCCCTTCAGAGTAAATCACACACGATTATGACAGACAGTGCAGACAGGAGGCCGTCCAGCTGTTTCACAGAGGGACTCGCTGGGAGAGAGGAAGGGTGACAGAGAGGAGGGTGAAAAAAGAGGGGGAAGGAGGGAAGGGTGTGGGATCTCAGACCTCAGCGGTGCCAGCCAAAGAAAATATTTAAGAGGTTTTAAAAAAGCGCCAGCGCACGCCTTCCTCCCACATCAAAGAGGGTGGAAACTACTGTTGAAAAGAAAAACAGCTGAGAGGGAGAAAAAGACACAAGAGAAGGGAAACATGATATTATTTTCCCCTCCACAGTCAGGACAGAGGTCAGGGTCAGCTTCATCACATTAAGGTGATGGGGTCTTCAGCAGGCAGGTGCTTGAACAGCAGTTTTCCCCACTGCTGGTCTTTACTCATGACACTGCTGATGCAAATTTTCTCCTCATTAGTTAGTAACAGAGAGTAAAAACAGACAGACAGTGGAATCACATAAAGAGCAAAGACAAAGTCTGACCCACATTAAGCTGCACTTTCATCCCAGGATTCAGGATCCAGACGTTTGTGTTTATGAATGCAGAGAGGGTTTTTCCTCTGTGTTGATTTCTGTGGCTTTACTTGTAAACCAAAGAGCCGGGAGCTAATAGTCTATTTAAGAACAAACAAGATACAAGTTCTCCAGCTTAAAATGAGGTGAACTGAACACATGCTTTCTGCTTTCTTGTGAAAAACAAAAGCGTGAACTTCATTTAAAAACACAAAAGGAACTTTAATATGCTCACTGCAAAGCTGTATTTCCATCTGTCATCTGTCCTGAGCAGGAAAAATGCTCTTAAACCTTCAGATGTTGCGTCTCAGTCTTGAGCCATCTTTGAAACTAAATGCACATAAAAGTACCATTTTAAATGTGGGAATAAAAACACTGGAATAGTGTTCTCAAACTGGTCGAATGCCACAATGTAATATTAATGTCACAAGACAGAAAAGTCCGTCAGCTTGTGATTTTGGTTCACAATAAAAAAACATAAAGATAGACTTCAGCTCCTTGCCCTGACATTTTGGCTTTCAAAGGACCAAGCTGAGTTCACTTTCCCAATATTCAGGCTGTAAAAACACCAGATTCATATCCTGATTCCAGGATTTGCTTTGCACAAACCAACTCCTGACTCACTGTCCCACCATATGAGCTTTAAAAAAGACCAGCTTTACTTCACTGTCCCAAACTTCAGGCTTTGAAATAACCAGCTCTGACTCACTATTACAGAACGAAGGCTTTAAAGAGACCAAATTTGGCTCACTGTCTCTGTGCGCTGTGCACGGCTGTGGGCTGTGAATGTGTTTATACTTGGCCAGACTAATTCCTGATCTCAACACAGATGGCTTTACGTAGAGCTTTCTCCCTTAGCGGCCTCATCGTAGGAGAGTACATGTGGACGGACGCACAGATGGGCACTCAGAGATGTTTTAGAAATCCTCACCTCTGTGACGACCTGCAGGTCTTTGAGGTAGGTGCGCTCCGTGGTCAACAGCTCCTTGGCGATGAAGTAGGCCTTGTCTGTGGGAAACTTCTGGACACAAACCGAAAGATGAGATCGATCCAGCTGTCCATCCATCAATCTATCACTGATCAATGAACAGCTTAAACCTTAAATCTATTTATTTACTCTTCAGCTCATAAATTAATGGAAATTGGTATTATTGCCACAGCTTGCTGCTGGGCTTCTGTTTCCTTTTTCTGGAAATGGGTTTGATATGTTGATTAAAGACACGAGGGCTCAACGACATGACAAACATACAAGTGTTTATATGATGGATTCAGCATGAACATAATCAGATGTTGCTTTACTCTAAATTGTTCCCCCTCCCTGTGTGTATGCCCACCTTCCTCCTCGCCTCATCCTCATCGTCGTTGCGGACATATCCAGCCTCAGTCAGCAGCGGGCTGGTGAGTGGCGATAGCTGCTGTCCCTGAGGACTCTGACCTGGACCCAGGACACCGGTGCCACCCATCTCCTGTCCATTTACTGAGCCGTTGCCGTTAACTACCACACGGGGACTTCCCAGAGGAGAGTCATCTGAACCCGGGCTTCCTGGGGAGGAAAGGAAAATGGAAAGGGGAGGGAGATGGGGACAGGACCAGAACAAAGAGTGAGATAAAAGAGGAGATGGTGGGAGAAGGTAAGGGATGGTGTTATGGTAGATTCTATATGCACAATATGAAAGCTGTTCAGCTACTTTCATGAAATTCACTGCCACAGTGCGTTCATCTTTCTTATCATCTCATTCTTACATTCATTCTCAGTGGAGGAAAAGGTCTCCAGATTTACTTTTCTGAGCTCAAGATGTGAACATATTCTCCCAATAACTCCTCTACATTCCTCACCCAGTATGGCAATGAATTTCAAGGTTAGACAATCCTACACAATCAATCTTAAACTATGAGTCAGGACCCAGGATGAGCAGCTGTTATGTTCCAGCAGGTCCCCACATGACAAAAATGCTACGATCCCTTGACTCCGAACGAGGCTACATCTACTCTGTTTGTCTATTTGGATCCTCATCTAAAATATGGTTAAAAATATTGTAAAAAAAAGGGACAGAAAGATGGAAAATATCACAATAAATGTTAAGTAGATGGTTAGTAAGGAGCTATGGATCATACAAGTTTGCATATTTGCAAGATGTTTAATAAAGGCCATATCTGTGCATTGTAAGGGCGGGTAAAAAGACAAAGGTTAAAAAGCAGTTCCCATTATCTCCCAGTTATTTTTTAATTAACCAAATAGTCCTTTGTTCTATAGAATGTCCTTCAGTCAAAGGTGATGTGTTCATCTATGAGCAGCAAAATCTGTCACTTGTGCTTCAGGATTACTCCATTTTCAAAATAACTGATTCTGTTAATCCATTATGCATTATGACAATCTATGAATACTTCTCCCGTCTTTCCATTTCCTTTACAATGCACCATAGATATGATCTTCAACAGCTATGAGATAGTCTGGGTGGTTGTGATGCCTAAATAATTTGTTTTTTTTAATGGGAGTCTGGTTTGACTGTAGCTGAAATCAACTTCAGCAACTTTTGGGGAAATTATTATCATCTGGACAGAAGAATAAAAAGCTAAACCTACTTTTCACTATAGACAGAGTCACTACAGAGGTTTACTACTACTAAGTTGTGACTGTATACTTGCCCAGGTGCAAAGTTTCCAAAGAGTCCACTGTTATACACCAAACTGGATCATGGGTAAAACCATGGCAACCACAGAGTGAAGATCTGTGACGGGTGCTATAAAAGAACTTACCACCGTACAGAAAGCAACTAAAAACTATTACGACAAGAAAACACAGGTGCAACAGCGAGCTAAAAGGAGCTAGAAAACATGAAACAGACAGAAACATGCCGGGTCACGTGTGCACACTGAACACGGAACAAAACAAAAAACCCACTACTCTACAATCTAACTACCACAACACAAGACAAGGGAAGGGGTCACAATTCAAGCAGGATGAGAGTGGGTGGGTATGTGAGGGGTGGGGCAGGGGTGGCTGGACAGTCGTAGCCCCTACAGAAAATTCTGGAGTCCCTTTTCTTCGAACATACAAGGCTGTTTTTTATTGACACTAGTGCACACAGTTATCACTTACAGTGTTAAAAAGAGAGACGAAGGGTAAAGAAAAAAACTCAGAGAAGTCAGAAGAAAAAAAAAAATCCAGTAGGAGTTTTGTGACGAAAATGAAAAAGGACAGGTGTGCAGGAATACACAGTGTTACAAGAGTGACAGAAAACCAGTGAGTCAGTGATTCTTGAGGCCATTTAGTCAGTGTGCGTTAAGGTAAAAATGGATCATTTCTTTGTAAAGGAACATATAAAACTATCTGGCAGCTCTTCAGCTAAATTGGCAGCAGTTTGAACTCTGCATGCTCAGTATTTATTTTACGATTTCATGCTTTAGAGATGTTACAAAGCCTGTCGCTCAACAAACACAGCATGCTACAGCACTGGCAAGCACCATGGGAAATCAAATAAATACATGGCATGCAAAATAAAACTGCCACCAATCTGTGAATGATAAAATTAGAAGAACAGCCACAAAGCTCGTTTATCCCTTCCAAAGAAGTCAGTAAAAAGTGCGTGATGTAAACAGAAAGAGAAGCATGATGCTCAAACGCCAACGTTACACCGTTTTAGCAACTGAATTTTAAAATAAATAGTTTGACATTTTGGGAAATATGCTTGTTGAGTTTATTGTTGAAAGTTACATGAGAAGACTGATACCACTCTCATGTCTGTAGGGTAAATATGAAGCTACAGTTTGCCTGGCTCTGTCCAAAGGTAACACAATCCCTGTACAATCGTACTTCAGGACAGAACCAGCTTGGCTGTTTACCCGTTCCCAGTCTGTTTGCTCTGCCAGCTTCTTTCTCTAGCATCACAATTATTGTGCAGGCATTAGAGTGGTATCAATGTTTTCATCTGGTAACAAAGCAAACATGCACGTTTCCCAAAATACCCAACTATATCTTTAAGCAGCCCGATATCATCCAAACACGACCACATCATCACAGTGTGTATATCGCAGAAGAAACTACAATCATTTTACTTGAACATTTAAAGTAAATCTAGCAAATTTGGCTCTGATAAACTCTATTAACATACAAATTACAGTACAAAATCACAATCTATCAGTCTGTTACTGTGTGTACAGCGCATTCAAATTACACAGAAGCCTGAAGTGACTTGCTGCAAGTGCTATTTGGTGACAGGCAAGATAAGGTGGACTCAACTCCAGTATTCAATTATGTATGTGTATGTGTGTGTGTGTGTCCATCTTCTGACAATACTCATACTTTCACACCCTGCAAAATTATGCCATGTCTCTCAAAGATATCTTTTTATTTTTTGCACTTACATTTGCATTAAGCTTAACTTTACTTGTGTCTGTCTACCTTCGCCCTCTCGCTCTCTGTTATAAGAGCACTGGAGTTGAGTCAGACCTGTTTCGTACTTGTGCACAGAGAGGAAACCTGGAGCAAAACACAAATGGTTTCTAAATGTTTAAAAAAGACAGGGTGCGGCCAATTAATCATGAGGGTCTAGTGATGAGAAAGGCATGAAAACTGTAACCACAGGGAGTGAAGAGGAGCTGGTGTCTGAAAAATGTAAAAATGCCCTACAAATGTTGTTGTACTGCACCTAAAGCCTCTCACACATTTGAAACCATTTTGAGCCCCATGACAGAAACACCAAGTGATAAAGTGAGCAGAAGCAGAGCAGAATGACAGAAAAGCAGGGACTTTGCTTGCCTGGTTAACATGCATTCACAGTAAAGAAAAGGAAATGGTGAGAAAACAGTGTTCAGGAATCCAGAAACATGCTTAAAAACAGTGAATTTACAAAGCATGAACATTTGTTTCAGGAAGAAGCAGTAGCTCTGAGGAAAGAGACGGCTGTTTGACTTTAGATGATAAAATCTTGATAATATTTTGTCCCAGTTAAGTCACCTCGTAGCTTGAACCCCTGTGTTTTAAGGACAAACGTTTCCTGAAAACTAAAAAATGTGCGCCGCAGTGAGCAGACAGCCAGCAAACCATAGTGATGGGATGGGAGGCCAGGACACCTTCAATAAGCAGCATTGTAACAGAAGAGAAAACAGAATCCAAAGAAAGTGAAAGATAACAGTGAGTTACTTTTTTCTTTGCTGTTGTGTGGTTGTAGCACATGCCAAGGGCCAAGCCAAGCAAAGTGAACAGCTATGGATGGTCACAGGTTTAATGACGACAGCAGGAGGGTTTGATTATCGCTTATCGTTTGTATAAATGTGTGAAAACGTGAAAGAAAGAAAAATGAATGGTAGGAAGATATAATGATAAAACAAATGCCGTAGCCAATCAACAGAAGCAGCGCAGATAATGCATCTTCAGTAGAAGTGTAGTAGACAGAGCCTCAGTTATTATCAAAAATACGGGTATAAATGTTAGGGCCAAACTTTTTAACTTACAAATCTATTCAAACTCTTGGTCGTCCACTAATGGTAAATACAAAAGAGAATTACTACAAAAGCTTCTACCACAAACGTCCAAATTACAGTGCAAGTTGCCCACAACAGACACAGACAGACAGAAATCCAGTGAAAGCATAAAAAAGTGCTCCAAAGAAAAGGACTTTCGCTCGGCCAAAACCGAATAAGAAGGCAGACTGACCATTAGCCACAGCACTCCTCCTCCAAAAGGTCCCAGTTGCTTACACATTAAACACATTTTTCTAAAAGCTGAGTGTATTATTCTAAGTATAATCCATTCTCTACCAAAAACATTCAAATATACTGTCAATAACATCTGTGTTCCCCTTTAAACCTCCATTACGTCTCATTGAAATCCCTTAATGAACTCCAGCTATTAAAGCCCTTCTATTGCACAAGACAACAATCAAATAATTATAAAACGTTTGAGTTTAGAGGAAAGGCTACATTAGGGGACTACAAAAGGGGAAACATTATCACTACAAACAGAGTCCTATTAGAGTATAATAGTACAGCAAGGCAGCACATCCTGGTCAACTCAACAGCTTTCAGAACAAGCTATCACGAGTCACATTTCACCTCAACTCAGTGCCACCTAGAAATCAAGTTTATCTCTTGCTTCAACACCTTAATATCTCAACAACAAACATTGCTTTTCTCTCGTTTAGAAAAGTGAGCTACAGTCAACAGAATCGTAATCTCTCCTAAATGGAACAGACTGACGTGGATTATATCAATGCTACTAAATGATTACTGAGAGGAAGAACTGCAGAAGCTTCTTCCTCAGAAAAACTACAGTTCTACTCATGAAGGTTTAACTTCAACCACAAAATCTGTATGATTCATCTGCACATACAACACATTTTATGGCACGTTGTAAGGAAGGTTTTCCTTCAAACACCACCTATGCTAATGCTTTAACTTTTTACAGCGAGCTGGCAAAACTGCCTTGAGGCTTTTAAATGATTTTCCTTTTAACAAGTAGCCAGCAGCTATATGTGTGAAGTTAGACTAAGGGGCTTGCATACAAAACTCAATATAAAAAATTGTACTGATTGTGGGGTTTAGAAGCATCTAAAGGTCAGGTAGGTGTTTCTATTCACAGTTAGAAAATCCACAAAATATGTCAGAAATTTCCACATTCCAAAAATATGTTAGAGCCTTTGCTCAGAAGGTGTAAACTCAGCTAACCTAGTGTAAAAATATGGACTCAAACTACTTCTTCTATTTCGATATTCAAATATTAATGGAACGGTTTTCAGTCTTCATAAATGTAACTGGGTGATAGATTTTTAAAAATTCTCTCAGAGGATAAAATGAACTTTACACAATTGTTTATCTGTAAAATACTAAATTAAGATTCCTACATAACAAGATTATATTTATTGTGCATAATAATGGATAATTTGAGGCTCAACTACTTCTTATACAAATCCCCCTCAACAGCTAAAAACCCGGCCGCCTATATCTTCCTCATTAAAGCGGTAACATCCTTCCTCCTCTTCCTCGCCATCCTCTCCCTCCCCCAGCTGCAGACTCCCGAAGGAGAACTTGCTGCGAGGCAGCGGGGAGGAGTTCACGCCGTTCAAGTTAACTGAATTCAGGGAGCTGACGGCAGCAGGGTTGCCGTACATTAACGGCTGGCTGTACGCGCTGCTACCGGTGTCTGACTCTGTGTCACTGGTGTCGGTGCCACTGCTGGTGGAGCCGTCGATCATCTGGACCGGCTGGTTGAGATTGTTGGGTTTTCCCTGACGGCCAAATAACCGCTGCACAGTATTGGATCGCGCCTGACCCGTAACCATGAGGTTTCCTGCGTGATTGCCGTTAGTTAGGATCATTCTTCGCTCCATCGGGGCAGAACACGGGGCTTGGACATGCAGTCCAGGGCGATGAGGGTCACGGTGGTGGATGGGAGTAGATGTCAGCTGGCTAAGAATGAATGGATCGGTATCTGAGCGGTTCCTCATGTTGTTGTTGCTATAAGGTTTGGCCAGATGTGGTGGTGTGTGGTTTGAGATGATCGGGGAGTAGCTGCCATAGTGGTTTGGTGGGTGGGATGACGGCGGGACAGGGGGGGTCTCCACAGGGACCGCTCCCGGACGTTTACTGAAATAATGTCCGCCATCATCCCAGCGTGAGCCTGAGCGCGGCTGACCGTAACCGTTTGTGGTCTCGGCGTGACTGAGCGAGTTTGTGCGGTGGTGGAAGCCGCTGATTACCGGGCTGGAGCACTGACTGCGAGTCCCAGTTCCTAACGGACGACCTATCGCTGCGCCTCGCTTGTCTCGACCCTGAAAGATCTCATCCAACAGCGTGCTGTGGAGCGGGAGACGGCCGTGAAACGGGCTCCCATTTGACAAAATTTCATCATCTGTCTGCTCATGACTCAGATTAAACTTGTTGGACACCGGAGACTGATCTACATGGTTTCTGTTACCTAGCACACCCTGCTGCTGATGCTGCTGCATCAGCCCCTGGTGATTGGTGTGGTAAAACCCATTTACAACCCCAAACAGACTCCCAGCTTGCCCCCCATTGCGACTGCTACCCCCATACTTATTATTATATGCAGTAGGCTCATCCTCATTGCTGTCATTTGCATTGCTGTGGCCCCTGGTAGCCCTGTGGCTCTTTGTCACATCACATTCACTGTCTATGTCGCTGCAGTCTATGTAAGGAATAGAGGAGCTGCTGCCTTTGTTTGCCCTGCAGGATGGACCTGGGTTGAGGAGCTGCTGGTCCGGGGCCGACCCTGCGCCGTGGTGGTTCTGTTTGGACTGAATCGGGTCTGAGCCAGGCGCAACCGGGATATCTCGGAAACCATTGGCAGGGGCTGTGACCAGTGGCGGCTCCTCTGAACCGTTAGATTCAGCCTGATGGCCCAGTCTGACTGAGTCAGGCTGGTCTGCTGACAGGACAGACATGGCACTCTGAAAAGAAAAGAGAACAGGAAGAAAAAGAAAAGGCAGCAATGGGTTAAAGAGGAGAAAAGGAGAGAACTGAGGAGAAGCTTTTTTAAAAAAAACTCTTATTTAACCGGACCCTTTAAACTGAATTACAGATTTTGGAATAATTTGTTACTTACGGGAACAGCCTAAGAGAAAGCGCACATTCACACACACTCTGACTCCCTGGAGCTGCTCAGGACAAAAACAGCTTTGTACCTTTGGCCACAGAGCAGCTCCAGATTTAAACAGAGCGATAGAGAGAAGTAATAAAAACAGACACCAAGAGCCTGTAAATGTGTACAACCTTTGAAAATGCAATAAACAACACTATGGGTGCATAAAGGTCGTCCTCTGTTGGTGTTTAAGTGTGTATTACCTCTTTTGGCACTTGTGATCTGAAGGAAGACGAGTGAGGGGACATGCCGCTGTTTGACAGAATCTTACTGTGCTTCCTGAAAAGAGTACAAGAGACAGACGAGGTCAAACCACGTGCAACTAATCAGCAAACAGAGAAATATGATCACTGTTTTATGTCTCTGCGATGTGATGGATGCTGGGTAGGCTGGCTCTGTCTCATGCAGTGATGCCTCTGTGGTTGCAGGAATCTAATAAAGGAGGGAGATTCACCTTTCAAATGGAACTTTCTTTAGCTCAGAGTCTCTCACATAGTCGATGATCTGCTTCTGAGTTCGACCGCTGCAGGAGAGAAGAAGAGAGAGAAGCAGGTGATGAAAAACAAAGATAAATGCAAATGTGTAGTAGTTTCCTCTCTTCCCTTTTTATCTTCTCCTAACCTGAACCGGAACGAGGATCCTCTGGTGAAGAGGATGGGCTTGGGTTTGGGCTTGGGCTCCTCAAAGAGCCTGAAGAAGGCGTGATACTCTACGCAGATCTTCCAGAAGACCTTGCAGCAGTCCCTGCTGGCCATGGCAAACTCCAGCGTGTCGTGGTGGGCATTCTGCTGGAAGACGCACAGGCAGATATCAGTATATGAGTATGGACGGAAGGAAGAAAAGAAGGAAGAGGGAAGGAAAGTACAGAGAAAAATAAGAGAAGAAAAAGGCAAAAAAATGTGTCATATACTTACTGTGGGATCTGCTCTCAGCTTGATTAGGAACCGTTTGCGTTTGAAGCTGAGTTTGCGAATCTTGGACCAGTTGAAAGCATTGATCTTTGTGTACCCCTAAATAAAGGAGATGGTATCATGAGAAGCTGATACAATAATATATTCTCCATGCCCAAAAAATGTGTTTTATTTGATTCTTAGAAATCCAAGACACATAATGTGGGTGTACTTCCTAGTTCCCCAAACATATTTTCCCATTTTGGATAAATAACACATTAGGCACAAGCACAAGCTACCATTCAGTGCATTCTTCGTCCCTGCTGAGCTGGGTGGAGGCTCACCACAAAACCTCATGGACCAATTAACCAAGCTGACACATCAGCTAAACTTTCAACATCCCAGCACTCTTTGAAAACTTGTGAGAAAAATCAGAAATAGCGCAGACTGAACATAATTGGGGTCAGTCTGGTCAAAAGAGCGTGCATCTTCTCTCTGACTCCAAACATAATGCAGAAAGGTATCAGAGAGTGTTTGAAACAAGGCGTGGCCTTCACTAAACCATGAAATGCTGACTGAAGATGAGCTGCAGTGAGGATATTTCTGCTTGAACACACAATTAAGTAGCTGACTCTGACCTTGTCTTAGTTTATGTGGAAGAAACACCCACACTACGACCTGAGCAGAACCTGAAATTGCATTTCAGGAATTTACAGATTATATCAGTTTTTTGTCTTGTCTTTTTTCTCCTATCATTTCATCCCTATTTCTGTATTTATGGTAAGACTTTACCGTACGTTTGACATGTACAGGCCCAGTTAAAAAAGGCTTTACCTGGAAAACCAGCACCCCGGTGTGTGACACGGCCAGGCTGAGCTTAGTCCCCTCTCTGTCCTTGGCTGGGTGCAGACGAACACCATACATCTCCAACCGCCGAGCGATTTCCAGCAGCTGGTAGTCTGACTCTGCAGGGGTCTGCCCGCTATGGAGGAGAGTGATCGATCAGTCCAGAAATTAGCCATCGATCAACATATTCATCAATCAGCAGCTCATCCAACTCTTTCTCAAGCTGAAGCAATAAAACATTCATCTTAGTTTCTCCTTTTTCTCTTCTGTTAGCTTGTAGGTTAGGTGTCTCCATACGTTTAACTCTCAGAGCAGCTATAGGTGGGCAGAATGGACTGTTACCATGGCAACAACCACTGGGATGTTTAGCACACTTTCCTGAGTGATTTGTCAGCATTTAGGGCAAATCAATATCCTTCACCAAGTGGTTATGAGCGTTTGGACTGTATGCAGGAGATGCTCGGCATGACCCATTCCAAGTTTCTAATCCAGATGGATTGTGAATGTAGAAACAACAAACAGTCTTAAAATACACCACAAGATCAGATGGCGGTGCACGCTGTGGGCGGAAAGAAATCTGCCACAGAAGAAGTTTGTTTCCTCACAAAATCTGAAAATAGCTTCCTGTTTCCTGTATAAGCTGGTGAATTAGCCACTTCCTTCCTGCGTCGGCGAGGGAGGGAGGTTGAGGGACTGGAGAAGAGAAGGGAAGGGAGCCGGAGAGCAGGAGCCCACAGAGAAAGGGTGTGAGGTGCAGAGTGTGACATGGCAAATTATCAGCAAGTAGGAGGTTTGGTTTTCAGCTCTTATCTGTGGTTGAGGAAGGGATTCAGGGGAATTTACACTTCCAGAAAACAAGAAAATGGATTTGACACTGATTTGTAAACACTGAAGAGAGGCGCGCGTGTGTGTGTGTGCATGCACGCATGCATGTGTGTGAGGTTCCAGGGGCACAGAGGGAGAGCCAAGTTGTACGTTTGCAGATAGCCACCTCTGCAGGGGAGAGATTAAAAGTGTGTATGTGGACATGAGTGTGGGTGTGTGTGAGCAGTTGTGGTTTAAGAGATAAACATCTCTGCAGGAGAGAGACGTGTGGGTTGGGTGTAATTGTGTAATGGGTGTGTGTGCGTGTGTGTCTGTGAGTGTGATTGCGAGTGCACTTTGAATAAACAGATAAATATCTCTGTGGGTCAGAACCACAGTACTGTGGAACTCCATGTGCTGTGTGTGTGTGTGTGTGTGCTTTGGTTAAACATAATGTCTTGTGACACCTTAAATCTTAATGCCACCAAGAAACTGATCCTCAGTCAGACTTAAGCTCAGCTCAGTATTGTTTTCCAAGCAGGGATTACCCAGCTATTTCCAAGGAAACAGTGCCGCTGCTGTGACTGTTAGAATGACCTCAACTGTTGTTTCCTTATTCATATTAATGCTAAGGTGAAAATCAGAGCAGTACATGTTTATCATTACTGAACACATTTCCTTACATAAGTTAAGATACGTGTACAATCAGTGCACTGAGCAATTCTGCAGAAAGTATAATGGTATATTAACATTAGAGCTGAAACAGTGAGTCAAATAATCAGATAGGATCAACAAAACATTCATCCACAGTTGTTTCTATAATTAAAACAGTGATGAAACACCAAACATTTGCTAATCGCAGCTTCTAAAATGTGAAGATTTGCTGTTTTTTCTCCTTTATATCACTGTAAAATTAATAACTTTGGATTTTAGAGAACTGGTGAGACAAAACCAGTGATCTAAAGATGTTTCCTTGGGCTCTTAGAAATAATTACTACATGCACTAAATATTTTATTCTACATTACTTGAAACAATATTATTATTTAACAATGTACTGAAAACACAGTCAAAACTGTGTGCAATAACTCACACATGCTTGCGGTGGCAGTCGGTGATCTTGTCTCGGATGGCGTCCTGGTCTGGCAGGTACTTGTTGTGGAGGAGATGCTGCCAGCTCTGGGTCTCATCAAAGTCTCCTATCTCCGCTGATGGAGGGACAGAAGGGAGGGAGAGGGAGGGTGAGAATTCAGGGGTTTTTTTCAATTTTATTTGAAGTGAAAATGAAGAGGGATTGTGTATTGTTTTAATCTTAAATATACTCTGTGTCCATCTATTCTACTGTAGATAAGATGAAGTGTACTGATGCGTGTGTCTCCATCTGTTCAATACCAGCAATAATAACCCCCATACTGTACCACCTGCAGGTGCGCATATATACACACACACACACACACACACACACAGCACTGACAGTTACCACGGCAACCGAGCGACATCCTCCAGCATGCTGTGCCTTAACCCGCCGCTGTCTTCGAGACTGAATGGAGTGCATAAATTCTATATCCTCCACATATGGTGCTGAATAACAACTGTCAGGTAGATGAACGCACAGAGCTTGACGAGCAGGTGTGTATCACCAATAACATTATTGGTTTTACATGTTAAGGGAATATGGATGGATTTATGGAAGTGACAAGGACTGTGGAATAAAGACCGAGCGACAGGAGGGCAACACGTCGAACTGGGATCTCGTGATCTAATGCGGGCAAGAATCTGCTCTGCTGGAGAGAGACGCCTCCCAACAAAAGATCCCAACTGTGAGAGCCTCTTCCCATTAGCATTACTGTAACTGTAAAACACTGAGAGAGGCAGCTTTGTATTGAAATTATCATTTATTCAGTGCATTCTGGGCCATGATAAGAGCCGCCATGATAAGAATTTCCCAAAAAGAAATTTCTGTCATGATATTTCTGTATTTGCTGATTTATGCTCAGTCATGAAGTGAAGCATTTAGGCTTTTAGACAGCCCATTTTCAACATGGAAAACATAGCACTGCTGTTAAAGTGACGGCTTTTTGCTATTCAGGCCTAGGTGTCCATTATGGATTCATCCAGACATGGCGGGACATTTACAGAAAGAGCCACAACCCCCACGTGATATTTGGCACCTGGTGCTCAAAAGGAAGTGGCGAGTTAAAAAGCAGTGACAGGAAGGAGGAAGCAAGTTTTTCTGTTCTCTTACAAGCTGCATCAGTGATTGATTTCAAACGTTTTGAAGCCTTAATTGATGATCTGCTGCCTCTTTTATTATGTCTGACTGGATATCATATCACATTTATGTAACGCATGCGTGAGAGGGACTTTTTCATTAGATTCTGTCCCAGTAAGGGACTACATTTCTCATTTAGTTTGCAACTCCTGCCGCACAGCACTGGTACACATGTGCCTGTATGTGTTGCACTTACACTGAATTATGTGGGAGACCATGAGAGCAGCGCTGGTGTCATTACAGATGAGACGACCACAGGCAAGGTCACGTTTTATCTGCAGGGCAAACAGATACCTACAGGGAGGAGAGTGTGAGAAGGAGACGAGGAGGAAAGCGAGGAGGTAAAAAAGGGGTCATTAGGTTAATGCACACTCTATAAACTCAGCAGCTTATAATGCTGAAAGCAATTCCATTACCATCAAACTCTTGGCATTTATACACACAAACACACGGCTGATACATTGCATCTACTGACTTCAAACTGAGCCCTAATTGAGAAAATGCCCTTTCCTGTTAATCATTATACAGTCTGCTACTTATAAGGTGATCTGGACCTCATAAGCAGAGGCACACATGTTGCCAGGTCATGACGCTGCATTTTAATCGAGAAACAGCCGAGACAGCACCGTAACGTAGAGCGCAGAGCGTGTGTTAGTGTGGAGACAGCATTAAAGCAGCTGATCAAACTCGGCTATCAGTTCAAAGAGAATAACACACTGATTCAGAGCACACATGCTCCATAAAGTCTGCTAATAATTTGTATTGCATTATTTTTCAGTGTATTTTTTTTGATGTTCATTTTCGGGTAACGATGAAGGAAAGAGTGAAAGAATGTGAGTGCTTTTAAACCCTGGGCTCGTCTGATTCACCAACTCTCTGCTGACTGTGTAAAGACAACAGTGGACTGGCTGCCTGAGGTACACATTCAGATGGCATCCACGTGTGTGTGTGTATGATTAATGGTCCGCAGCAGCTTTTTAATTCAACCTTTTTATAACTGCACGATTACCTCGCTAATAAAGTTAATGAGGCTTTGGCGAGTTTCGGTATTGTTCTATTTTAGCCTCGAGGGAAAGAACGGCAATTTTACTATTTAAGAACGCCACGCGAAGTTAGTGTGAAATTCCAGCTCATATACTGTAATGGAGAATGCAACCTCACTGTGCTTCATAAATATTATCAACATGAGAAAGGTGAATAACACAGCAGCAAAATAAAATGATTCATCTTTCTAATCTCTGTTTAACTGGATTAAACCTAACCTCCATCATACTGCAGCGACAGCGACTGGCCAGTGTCCCATTTTAATAAAAGCCTAATGACAGCCTGATATATCTTCAAACAAATCTCTCCTCTGTCTGTCCATCTACATTTTTGGTCTGTATGTACCCACATTATCCATCAAAGGAAACACTGACAACACTGAAACACTGTGAAAGCCAAACAAAGGGGGGGAAAAGGCTGTGTGCCCACTTCCTGTTTAACGCTGGACTCAGCTGGCACACTGCAAGACACTGTGAGATCAGTGGAATAAACAGGCAGCTGAGAGGCCGAACAACGTCAATGGAAAATATTTACGGAATTCTGAACTGGTGATGATTTTCTGTTTTTGAGATTTCAGTGTTTTTGGGGTGAAATGCTAAATCTGCGGACTTCTCTTTGGATATAGCTCTAACACAGAAAATCAAAAATCTACAGAAATCTTCCTTCGCAAGAGATCCCCTCACAGATGAGAGGCACAGTGAGAACTTCCTGCTTTGCTCTTGTCTCCAAGTCTGAGCTCGAGGGAACGGCAGCGCCATGGGAAAATGTGGCAGGTCAAATCATTCTCCTATTTATGTTTTGGTTATGTGATGGAGAACGGAGTTCCACTGTAGAACTCCTGATTTAGCTTAGACAGCACTGTTTGTGTTAAACAGCGCAGTCGACACTGATGAGCAAAGTCAGACTAAACAAAACAAAGAGGCAGACAAGATGGTCGCTGATAATTCACACTTTCTAAACAAGGAGGTGAAAAGAACTGAGGCAATAGGTGGGAATGTGAACATTTGTCCTTTGTAATATAATCTTTGCAAAAATATACTTCTTCAGAAGAAGCTGACTTTCTGAGATGACTTGAAGATTAAAATACGTCTCTAAGAGAGAAACAAACTTTAGTCTTTTTTCAGTAAAACCACTTGTTTCCCAAAAGTGGTCAGAGCATTCATCTCCTCACAACTGGTTTGAAACAACAAATGTTTTCATGAGCCTGGTTCCCAGATGACAGACTAAAATTTTTTGTATGGGTCCGGAAAAGGCAGAAAAAAGTTAGATGTTGTGGCATGTGGATATAAATGTGTTAGAAATGGTTGTAAGGAGGCCTCTGCCTTATGTTCAGATAGAGCTGTAAAACATAAATGTCTTTTAAAAAATCCTCCTCAAGGACTAAAAAACCGTCCGGCCAGACAGAAAACCAATAGCATAACAACAAGTCTTTAATTAAAGAAGTTCTTCTTCAGAAAGGTGTGGCTTCTGTGTCGAGAAGACCTACCGACTCAGCTCCTCCATGAGCTGTGTGTGGTCAGGAGGGAAGAACTTCACCACAAAACGAAGGATGGTGTTTTTAGGCCCTGAAGGATGGAAATGACGGGATACGGTTAAGAGAGAAGTAAAGATGCAGGAAAGAGGCAAAAATCTTTTTACCACCGCTGTCGTGTTATATATTCTCATATAATCATGTCTAGTGTCTGATTTACAAAGATTTGAGTCCACCTGTATGTGACATTTACTAAATGACTGTAATTTCCAAGGCTTGACTGCACAGACCTTCAAATTCAAGACTTTTTTATCTGTTTTGAAAATGAGTGGTGTGACTTATTTTGAATGGCAGGTTTATGCTCTTGGTCATTTCGAAAGTTGAAAGACGAGACAGAATCTGTGAGTTACTTACGTCTGATCTGTTTCAGCGTCGGCTTCAGCAGATCCAGCCACACCTGTGGAGGACAGAGACAAGCTTTACGACCACTGCGGTGTATTAAAGGCTGACTGCTGAGGATCTTCTCACTACACTGCAGTGGCCCTACTGTAAAAAGTTGGTAGCCAACAAACACAAACAAGACAGGAAACACTCAAATACTCATCAGTATCTACTTGTTGTGTAGCTTCATGTATTTGCGTGTTTGGACAATGGTGTCATTATTTCTTCTGCATTACATCATTTGTTCCCTGCTCCGCTTCAAAACTGTTCCTATGCCCGAGGCACCGAAATGTACAGCGAGTGTCTGCATTTGTATGTGCATACTGATGAACGAGTCCGTCCATCTGTGAGCTACAGACTTGACTGCTGTTCTCCAGCTATGTTTTCCTTTATTACTCGCTTCTTCACACACTGATGGAGACTCTACCGGCAGCCTGAACGGCAGTAGAGACAATAGTGTCTGCAAACTACACACACAACCCCCCAAGGCATTTAAACCCAGTGTGGAGATTATTATTACAACCAGCTGCTCCTTCATGAAACAGGTAGAAAAACTGAGTCCAGGTGAAAGCTGTGATGCCTTAAATCCACATAGATGTAGATGAATTGAAGACAGGAGAAAATAATTTTTTGCAGTCTCTATGTGGTACATGAAGCACTTCCCGTACATGTGACTAATCACAATCTTTGAGTGCACTCGTGATTTAAGCTAAAGTTAACTTGTGGGAAAGGGAATGTGGTTTTAAACCAGACAACAAACAAGTAAATATTCTGTTAAATGTTTCCCTTTAGGTTGTAATTACAAGCAAAGGCAGTGGAGTATTTACTATTTGTTATTTGACTTTTGTAAATAAGATCACAAAAACAGTTTGGAAGAAAAAAGGGTCTTTTGTAGACTTTGAGAGCAAAAATATATTATATGGTTTGCACATCGTCTATGGTAATAAATACCACTGAGTCTTTCAGTGTGTATGTCTTACCGTCATCTTCCGCTGGTCCTGGTACTCCAGTCCAAAGTAGTCTCCCTCTGTCAGGTTGAGATGGGCACAAACCAGGTCAAACAGCACTTTGCCAGGGGAACGTTGCTGGAAGAGAAGAAGACACGTGTAAAAACACTGATTAGATTAAAATAAAGAAGTGATTTAACCTAGTTTCCATGTTTGTCACCTGCCTTTCCTTAAAAACTGCTTTCAAAAAGAAACTGTCAGAGTCAAGAGAGTGGGGAAATCCTGATGCTGCTTTCTCTAACAAGCCTCCCTTCATTTAACAAGCTGCTGACCTTTGACCCTGATGTGAGGTCTAGGCTTCAGGTTTGGGTCTAATGAATCGCTGGAGGCCCAGGCTCAGCTGGAAGTGTTCAGAGACAACCACCATGCCCCAGGAAAAGTGTGTGTGCACCTCAATACACTAGTGTCAGCTGTGCTCTGGTTAATAACGTAGCTATATCCAATGCTGCTGCGTTTGCACGGATACCATTGTTTTCTCTGGATTCATTCAGCAGCATCAAGCAATCTCCTCTCCAGAATCTGGGATTTCTTTGATTCCATCAGCGAGCACAGGGACCAAGAGTGGAGCCAAGCCCGGCGCAGACATGGCAGCAAACCCAGAATTAGCACAGAACAATTTTCCCCAAGGCGGTTCAAGCTAAACGGTACCACCCTGTCAGTGTGCAGAGCTTTTTATTATACATTCAGTGAGTCTGATGAGGCTCTAGTCGGGTTAATATGTGGTTATGAAAACATGCATTCCAACCTTTGACACGCACATACCGGCAAAAACAGATAAAGACTTTATCAGCAGAGCTGAGATTGAGAGCTGCGCTGTAATCATGAAAAAAATTCACACTTCACTTGCAGACAAAACGTAAGACTGTATGATCAGGACAGATAGGTGTTGGTGCGTGTTCATGTGCCTCTGTGCATCGTATTATGAAATATTGTGACTATAGTTTGGTTTTATTGTGTCCTGAACATGAACCTGAGCAAAAAGTACCAAATGAAATAAAATAAAACAAAACAAAACAAACTATAAATCACATACGTATGCACACATTATGTATAAAATATAACTTATTTCCACTGTGGACTTAAGAATTCTGTTTTGTTGCAGAGTTTCCTATGAAGCCTTTTATTGTGACTCCACTGCAGGTGACACTGAGGAATTTGAGCAGTCAGATTCAGTCTTATCCAAGTATAGTTATAGTCCATTGTCCAGCAGCCATGAGCTTAATTCCACTGGTTAAAACTGGCAAAGTGCCTGTTAGTGCAGGATCCAAGCAGGACGGAGGATAGAACTACACAATAGGCGGCACAGAGTGGAGAGAGTGCTGAGAAGAAAAATGAAGAGCAGAGGAATCAGAGCAGTAAAGGCCAGGGTGTGAGCCAAGTCTGTCACCATCTGGCTACCGTATGCGTGTGTGAGTGTGTGTGTGTCCATCTGTTTCTGTGCGGTCAAACTGTCTGTAGGGACACACCCACATACTGTACTCACTCGCCCACACACACACACACACACTTATACACACACTCACGCTACACAGGCCTCTGGAAACAGCACTGATAACTGACCATGGCGTGAATGACAACCTGAGGAACTTCCTGTGTATATGTTTGTTAAGACAGGGAGACTGGGAGCTTGACTGACAGATGCCGCTGCCGTGAACAAAGTTCAAGGATGTTTAGAATTTGGATGAAATCCAGTTATTGGGTAATCTTGGTTTAAGGGCAGTTAAGAGAGGAGAGGAGAAGAGGAAGTGGGAGAACAGGTTGGAACAGAATCCTGTAAACAGCCCGGCTCAAAAGATGGGAAAAGAGAGAGAGAGAAGAAACCAAGAAATCAATCGTTTAATGTGGTTCATTAACAAAAACTTGGAAACTCCCATAAAAAATGTCCAACTTCTACAACACGGAGTCCAGTTTTCCGCCGTGTGAAAGAAAGTTGGGCAAGAGGAGGAGACACAGGGGCTTTATAGTGCGACCCAAAAAACACACAGCACACGCTGAGACAGAGAGGAGAGCGAGATGTGAAGTACGTGAAGTATGCTGGCAGAAATTTAGACTTTACAGAAAAGAGGAAAATTAGGACAGAATAAGAAAGATCTGTTCCGTTTTCTTAAACTGAGAATTTAACAAAATAATCAGGCAAACTTGTGACAAACTCAGACTTTCATTTTCAAAGTAACTCTTGCAGAACAAGTGAAGTGAAATCCAGGGAGAAAAGAGAACTAGAAACGCACACTTCTGTTTATTTCTAGTCCATATCACCCATTTCCCTGTCTTCTTGTCAACAGTGTTATATGTCAACCACATTTTTGAACAGCAAAGGAGGAGAATACCAAGTATGTTTCAGGCAAAAGCAATTTCCTTCAATATCAGCAAAACCTTCTCCAATAACTAGAGTAAGCCTGTGTGCATGCATCAGGGAGATATCCCATATCACATTCGAGTAATGTAAGACACTGGAATGCAGAGGGGAATGTCACTGAGGTAATGATGGGGAGATCTTTAAATATCAAAACCAGTTATAATAACAAAGGCTTCCCGAACTTGTCACTGTATCTCCTTACAGTTGTGTGCGAGGATTAAAAAACCTTCGCTCTTTTTTCTGTGAAATAAAAACAGCAAACTGGCAGTCAGCAGAGAAAGGCAAAATCTAAATTTAACCCAAACTGTGTGGAACTTGTGCGAAGAGAAGCTCTAATGAAATGGTGAGAGCAGAAGTGACTGAGAGTGAGGAAAGATGGATCCCGACCCGACTTAAACCTGATAGGTGCGGTCAGATTCAGCTCATTTCAGGCACCGAAGCAAATCTCTAAAAACAACATTCAGTAGCTGGACAAACCCAATGAGTGTGGTAAACAGAGAGACGAAAGAAGCATTTTTAGAAGCAAATTTTAGAACTGTATGTAAAGAGAGTCCAGAAAATGAAACTTTTAAAGCCTGATAGTATTTTATGGGCGGGTGGTTAATTTAAATTAGCAGTGCTTCACTTTCATTACATGGTTTCAGTGGTGAGAAAGGAAATGAGAGCGAGAGAGGTGAGATGATGTGAAACAAAACACCCAGAACTGATGTTTACCAGCCAGAACACACACACACACACGGCTCAAAATACAGTTTAAACACTGGAGGATCAGCAGAGCCTTTCAGTAAGAGGTACACTTCCCTGTCATCAGAGATCAGGTCCTTCAGCTTCCAGTCTGACCACTTAGTTTTTAATCCCCTCCGTCAGCCATGGCCAAAACACTGCAGTCTTCTAATGTGATCTCCAGACTTTAGGAGGCTTCAGCTTCACCTGGCTAATAGGGTGAAGCCATCTTTATGCCTCTGTCACACACTGCACTGCACAAATGCATCTTCCAAAGGTTTTAATTCCACATCAGACTGCGTGACCTTATATTTGGACTGGATTTCTGAAAGTATGTGATTGACAGAGTTTGTGCCGTGTGCTCGGGCTGTAAACTTTTCAACTACATTTTTTAATGCACCTATAGTCCCAGCCAAGATTTCTACTCCCCCCTCATGCAACTCCAGTGTTAACACATTCAGTAAACAGTGGTGCATACGTGGAGCAGATGCTGCTTTACTAAATGAAAGTGGCCCTTAAAATGGAACAGTCCAGCCTGTTCTCATGGTCTGATCTTGGCAACAGTTCCGGCAGAGGAAATGGACACCCGGCTGAGGTCAAACACGATATATATAGGTTTTTGTTTTTAATGAAAAGGGAGAATAAAAATAGCTTGATGTCAGTCATACTGGGGGAAGAGGTCGGGAAAGTGAGGATGTTAATGACATAGCACCTCAGCGAAATCTCTTCTACAAGTTTTACATTTTGACAGTCTTAAAATAACTGGCGCATGTGTGCGCTGAAATCTTTCAGCTGAACGGAGCAGACTCGGCCCCGTGCAGCACAGACTGGGCTCCTTTCAGTTCAAATCACAATCGCTTCATTCAGCAGCTTCCATCAATGAGCCTTTCTTAGTCAGCCAATGACACACACTTGCAGACACTCACTTACACACAGAGACAGATATGTTGGCGCGTGATTTTCGTCTTATCTAACTGTGGAGTGGTGCTTTACAAATCCAGACATATTAAGTGCTTTCTCTGTTGCACGTGCATACGGTGAAACATTCACTGGCACGTGTGCTCGCATGCAGACACAAAATAAAGAGCCTGAAAAAAAATACAGCTGAAGTCAGATTTTCCTGCTTCAGCTCCAGACAGTAAAAGCAACCTGCAAGAGGCCAAGGTCGCATCCTTAAAGGCCGTGTCCAGTTTCACACAGCTGTCCTTTTGGGCCTTACACCAACATGGCTCTTCTGTTTTTAAGATAATTAGAAGGCTAGTAGGTCTTGCGCTGAGCCTTAACAACCGACTGTCCATCAGTGAACTGTGCTGGAATCTGGCTTCAAGCCTGGCAACCATCATCCAAACATTCAAGCCAAAAGAACTTCTTAGAGGACGAGTGGAGACTTAAGAAGTCATCAAAATAGCTCCAGACATGGGAGAGGGAGCAAAAAGCAGAACTGCAGTTTGCTCTGCATCTTTTCAGCGATTCCTTCCAACAGTTCAGCTGTTATAATCCAGTGTTCTCGTTTATAACAAAGCTAATGAGGAAAACACAACACATTTTTACTGATGGGACAGTGCAGGGCAGCAGAATTACTGGTTATTTTTCCAGCAAGTGAGAGTCACAAAAAAAAAGGCTAATAAAAGAGAAAGGCCCGTTTGCAGCTGTGGCAACTGCTTCCTTTCTCTGTTTACCTTTCATAAAATGACTCATGTCCTTTTTTTTGCAGCAAACAAGACTCAAATTATAGTGGTGGCTCTGAGACAAAATGCATGCTAGGGGGTTGTGTGTCACAACTAAGTATAAAAATATCCATTATGGTCAGCTGGCAGGTTGACTGGCGGTGGGTCCCACACAGTGAGTGTTTCTGGTTTCTGTTACTGACAATGAACAAGGCTGGAGACGCCTGTGTCAGCGAAAAGAAGAAAAAGCTCAAACTGACATGAAATGTACCAAACTGCTCCAAAGACAGGTGCTGAAAATTTGCCTGCTTCGTCTTAGAAATTCAGGAAGATGTGGCCTTGTTTCTATGTCTCTTTCTCTCTTTGGATTCCCTTTGCACTCACTCTGTCCCTTGTCTAGTGTCCAGCCTCCAGTTAGGCTCTCTGCCTATCAGGGACACTTGCCAGTAAGTTGTCAGCAAGTCTGGTTACTCATCAGACTGTCTTTCTGCCAAACCCACCCTCACTGTTACCCAGAAAAACCATCAGCCAGTAAAAACAGACACACAAAAAAAATAAATAAATGTTTTATATCAAAATAAATGCTCTCTCTCTTCTACCATCCAGTCTCTTCTTGACCCTTGAGGCCTATCGCAAAGAAAACCTACATATATTTCACTGCACTTCTCTTTATTCTTGTTACTGTTTCTCTGTGGCCAAAGCTCCCTTCACGTGAGATGAACAGTTAATGAAAATGCATAAATTATTGGAAGAAACCTCTCTCCCAAGAAAGTCAGTGGTTCGTAAAATTGTCACGGCAGTAGTCTCTCTGTGAGCGTAACTATTCTCTCAAAATCCATGTCAGTTTGCCATTTACTGTGTAAAAGTAGATATATTTTACCTATTAATTATTTTGTTTATCTTCCAATATTTTCCTTCCCTCTCCCTTTCTTCAGATCCTGTCTTCCCCTGCAATCCATGGCCAAGTTAAATAGTCTCACCATCTGTGGTGGTGTGCTGAGGGTTTACAGAGAGTCCCTCAGCGTCACTGATGCAAGTGACCTGTGAAATCCAAGAAAACATGAATGGACATGACATTTGTAGTATTCAAACCTGGGGCTGTGATGATTTAGATTCGGGCGTCTCATTTAAAATTTTATGAATAAGGTCATCAACTCCAAAAACTACAGACTCAGCAAGGGAATTCAGTATCGAGACTTATCAAGTTTTCAATCTTACTGTACTGACAGAGATTTTTTTTCCCCAGAATAAAATCATTGTTCCACACATGCAAGAAACAAAAGAAAATGTCTTGAAGCAAACTGGTGTGAAGTAAGGGGATGTTTGAAAGGTACTGCTCTTTAGTCCTGGTCTGGTCTGCAGCACTCTGACTAATGTCAACAAGGATAGAAACCAGATGGGTGAGACTGATGATAAGAACTCTCCATGGGGGAAAAGACAGGAAAAAAAACACCTCAAAGCTGTTCAGTTTCTTCCCTCAGTCCCCTGCTATGAATTCCAGCAGGGTTTTTTTTCAGCACAGCTCTTTGTTGCGGGTGTTTGGAGAAGAGTGTGATGTTATTGCTTTGAGATTTTACTTTCAAACTGTACCCTTAATGAATGTTTTTTTTTGCCTGTCAATTTAGCAGCAAAGGCCTAAATATCTACCTTTGTAGAAAATAAAAATACTAAATAATACTAAAAAATACTAAAATGAAATGAAGGAAATCCATCAGGCAAACTGCACACTTTAAAACAAACGTCAGAAGTATGAGATAAAAGAAAGAAATACATGAAGACAAAAAGAGAAAAAGAAAGAAAGAGATAGCTACACACAGCTCAGAGAGAGAAGCAGGGAATCACCTGAATGTTAACTAAACCCCTGTCTGAGTGTGGGTGTATGCACCAAGCAGTAATTTGAGCTGTAAATCTGTATATGTTTTTTTTTATGCTCAAACGTATCATGAAAATATGAAGGCTTCATACCATGAACATGCTATATCCTGCAGCTGAACGTCAGGTCAGTGGGCCAAAAATCAACAGAGAGGACACAGATCGAGTTACAGCAACATGCAGTACAACACAACTACAGACATGCCAGCATTTTATCCTATCTCCACACCAGCTACACACAGACACAAGAACAGTAGTCCATAAAATCTGGTTTAGTTGTGTCATGTTAAAGTAATTGTCAGGGTGCCTAAAGCAACGGCATCGCTTCTCAAATGAGAAGACAAATGACAAAGGTCCCCAGCTGTTGTTCTTCATCCCCACTGTGCACTGTACACCAGTTAACCCAGCAACTGCTCAGCTCATGTCAGAGAAAGGAAAATGTCAATGAGGCTTCCCTGCAGCTTGTTAGTGTTGGCTAATGCACCATCTTGAATGATGAACATTTGAAGTGTGACTTCCTTTCAGAACGACTCCCTCTAATACATCCACTGCTTGAACCAAATCATGGACAGCGGTGTGAACTTAAACCTCTACCTTTTTTTTTTGTAAATGTACTACACTCAATATCACCCCGGCACAGGGCTAAAGAATGCCACTGGCCTGGACAGTGCAATTTCCCTTCAAGGAAAAAGAGAGAAATAAAAAAATACCACTGAACAGCAGGACAGCTGGGCGAGGCTTCGTCCTTCCTCGACTGTCCACCAATCGCATTCTTTTGTTAAGATTAGGTTAAACGGCTTAACCTACTGGCAAGACGTCACGGCCAGCCCCTCCATGCTGCCAGAAGGGAAGGGACGGACAGACACAGAGACAGACACACATATGCCTAACTGGACTGTTGAATAAACAGCATGTTGGCAAACTACCTGCCAGCAATGCACAGTGGGAAATCAAACTAGCAGCACCCCTGATGTGGTATGATGAAAATGCCTACAGGCTGCTATGAAGACAACGGTGTGTCTAAGTGTGTGTGTGTGTGTGTGTGTGCGTGCAGGTTATGGCTCACAGCACACTTGAGGCAGACAATTAAATTGAGCAGCAGAAGGGAATACATGCACAATGTTGTACCATTAAAAAAAAAGCAATTAGTGTCTCGTGTAGGACGGTGGTGGGTACGTTTGTACTGCGCCTCGTGCAGTAATGAGGTCTGTAAATCTCGCAACAGGGCTTCTTTGTTTCCTAAAAGCCTCAGGAGCTCCATCGAGAAGCAGAATGATAAAACGAAAGCCGTCGACCAAATAGTACAAGCTTTTATCCAAAGTGTCTTTTAGTATATCACGGTAAAAATCACACGCCTACTCTGCTGTAGCTGAGTCAAACCTCAACACACAGACATGATACACATATTTTTAGATTCAGAGTGACTTATACTTTCTAACAATATCTCCAATTATCAATATCTCTGTTATCTCCAGTGTCCATCGCATATAAATAGAAACACATCTGCTTGGAGATCATAAAACAAAGATGCTCCTTACAGAACTCGCCTGACAATCATCATGTTTCTAGGTTCAGTGCCAAACTAACCCAGTGATAGTCCTCTGAACAACCATGGGTACATAGCTAATGTGGCATACCTTTAATGGTGCCAATTTGCCAAAATGTAAACAAACATAGGTTAAAACACCGGGGCCTCTAATGGTTGACAATGCAGATGAAGACTACTTGTAAGTAGTAAAATCCCCTAAAACCACATTTTCTTAACTTCACCCACAAACAGCTCAGCAGCATCGTTAATGGTGTGTATACGTTTGTTAAAGGCATTTTGAGGAGCTTTACCCCGTTTAACCCCACAGCAAAGAACCAGCCATTAAAAGCAAGTCACAGATGCCGAAGCTTGGCATGCGTTTTCGTTTGTGTGTGTGTGTCTGTGCACGTGTTGCTGCAACAGATGATTTACAATGAAAAAAAGGGTGCGGAAACACAACTGAATAATTAAACTATGCCTGTGGTAAACACATTTGTGTGAGGCTACACAGATGATTTACAAGTAAGGCACCATACGTTAATGATACCACAGCCCAAATATCGTCAGTGTGATTAAAACTGAAAATCACAGTGACATTAAAGCATGTCAGCCAGCACACACATTACCATAAACACCAATTTTCATGAGTAAATCAATCTCTTACAGAGATTTTGTAGCCATTCGGCTTCAAATGAAATGCTCCCAAACAGAACTGATAAGCTGAAATGCACCAAATTGATCATTCAAGACAAATGATTCAAATAAATCAATCACAGCCAAAGCCAGCTGAGTGGTGACAATGATTCATCAGGGGACGCAATACTGGAAATTCCCAATCGAGGATGTAAAGTAACAGTCCCCTCAGAAACGAATTATGATGGAATTATCTTTAAACACGGCAAGAATGATGAGATTTAAGGATGAGAAAATAATTTCACAGTGAGAGGAGCATGAATTGTGACAGAAAGATGGAAGAAGAGTGACAATAAAAGTGAGAAAAAGTGAGAAAAAGAACAGGAAGGTGGAGAGAGGCGAAAATCAAAACTACTTTTTCTCCCCAAACATCACATTTCAGCCTACATTCCTTTGCTAGTTTCTCAGAGAACCAAACGGCTGGAGACCCAGGGACACAGCAGGGGAGACGCCATTGAATTCCACTGAGGCTTCTGGAAAACATCCAAACGGAGACGAGGAGGGGAGCGAGGGAAGAGATTAAGAAACACTTCACCTATTGAAAGAAAACCTAACGCTGCCTGCTCACTCACACACTCACTCAACAATGTCTCAAGACTAAGGAGCGAGGTTACAGAGCCTGGTCCAGATCTGTGACAGAGATTGAGCGAGGTAGCTCTGTGGCCTTAGAAAGGTTTAATAAGGAGCCGTGGTTAACAGCAAAGGGGAAGAAATCTCATTTAGGATATTGGAGCTGACACTTAGGGGTTTAATCTGGTTGCTAAACTCTTGGTAAAGTCCACTTGTGCATTTCATTTCAAATCTAAAGCCCTGATTCCCAGACAAAGGACAATGGACTCTGATGTTGAGGAACTGCTTAAGTCCAGTTCAACATTTCATTCTCCAAACAGCGACATGCCAAGTGTGTGGACGCTGGGCTTAGTCCTTCAAACTACAGCCCAGCCTTAAGAAAGGAAAACAAAAAAAAAATTGTAAAGAGGTTCTGACATGAAAAATAGTGAGCTGATTTGCTTGAATTACTTTTATTTGATTCTATAATAGGTGATGTGTTCCTGGGGAGACGTCGACCACTCCCTCCCCACAAGCACAATCTACTTTACCGGTGACTTTATCACCAATGCAGAGGGAAAACCCTGACACAAGCTAACTATTCTCCTCCATCATCGAGGGAAGATTTACAGCAGCAGAGACAGCTGGAACGAGGAGCCACACAACCTAATAACTCTACCCACATCGCTCTGTCAAGCTCACACCAGAGAAAGAAAAGTAAGAGGTTTATTTTAGTTACCTTTTGAGTGACATTCTGTGCACTCAGCTCTTGCCTAAATGCCTCGCTCTTAACAAATTAGGTTATAGTTTCCAGGTAGAGGAAGAGAGGGAAAATCAAAAGTCAAGCCTCATTTTGGAGCAAAATTGATCTGATTAGGAAAAACAGCACTGCTGCCTGAAGCTGACTGCTGAGTCCAACAGCAACATGCAACACGAAATACAGCGCACAGCCTCTATTTTTTAACCTCAGCCACATTCATTTTTCAAATACAACAGGAGATCCAAATGAGTTCTGGCTTCCTGCCAGGGAGTCTGGTAGTGATGATAAACCTACCAGCGAGCACATGATGTTAATTTTCCATTGTGTTTAAAACAACAATACTGAGGTATGACCATGCCAAACTGGAATAGCAGTTGTGATGACAAGCAGGCTGAGATATTATTATAACATGTTAAGCATCAAAGCACCACAACTCCTATCAAATGCAGGAAATAATTAATATCCCACTTGTAGGAATGGAATGACAAGACAAACTTGTAAAAACAACAGAGCAAATTTCACCACAAGTCCACCTCGACAGCTACACAGCAGCTGTAACAGACCAATACTTCTAATCCACAAAAACTGCTCAATTAGTGTGGTGGTTTTGTGCAGCACAGGGAAGCAGAGGTACAGTGATTACCCTAAATGGGGCCCAGCTCTTCCACTGTTGGCCTGACTAGCCTCCTCACTGGGGACCTCATTCACTGCAATTACAAAAAAAAGAAAAAAAAAAATCCCATGTGCAGCCAAGCAGAGCGGACAGTGTTTGCTCATTCACTGGCTGCCGGCGTAATGCAAAAGGCTTCTGTGGGAGACGGATGTGTGTCTGTATGAGGCTTTCTCTGTCTCCCAGTGCTGCAGACCGTCTTTGTCTCTGTCTCTCACAGTGAGTGCACCCCCATCCTGCTCCCCTTCAGAAAAACAATCTCTCATTAACTGTCTCTCAATCAGCAACAGTCTTCCACTCACTGAGTAATAATCTCTCTGTCTTGTTCCCTCATTCTTCTTCCTAGCTCAGAGGCAGCTCTGTCTGTGGCCCTGTCTTTGAACTCAGCACGTCTAAATGCTTCCACGTGGCTCCATGTGCACACATCCACCCAGAAAGCAAAGTAACATGCATGTTTCTATTCAAACAGTGCCACGGCAGTACTGTACCTACTTGATCTTACATCAGTCTGTTTCACAGAGCAGCGAGAGAAGTGACTTTAAATGACTTTAACATTATGATACTTCATTAATCCCCATGGGAAAATTCCTTCTTCCTTTGCTCCACAGGAAGGTCAAACTTTAGGGTCAGCTACAGAGGGAACAACAAGGAGAAGAAGTAGCTGAGAGGAAAGTCAGTCCACAGTCAGAAGTCCCTCTCTGAGGTCTCTGACCACAGGAATGAGACAGTGAATGCCAACCATTACATAATCCAGAGCAGCTCCTCTGTGTGCAAGCACGCTGCATCCACATGTTTCTGAAACTTGGGGTTGAGACGACACACAGGGTCTGAGAAAATTTCCACTTCGTGTATTTAGTTATTTGTTTGATGCAGAATACAAAATACAGGACAGCCATTTACATAACAAGTCTAACTGCTGGGGTCACAATTGACTCTTCATTCACTGAGACCAGTTATCCCTCGTTACCATGGCTACACCTGTCAAACTTTCCAAACTAACTCTGTGAGTAGGTTTAAAATGTTGTCACCAATAACTTTCTTACATTAGAGAAGACAAACACAAGGTTTAATCAGTTTTTATAATTTTACTCTTGTATTTTTGGTTTGATAAGGCTTAAAAAAAAATGTACGCTATGTATCGCTCTTACTACAGCCTAATGCACTCCACTTCAGCATGTGGAGAAAGAAAAAAATTTACAGTCATGCCCTGGCTAGTTACTAAACTATTACTGGACAATCACTGCTTAGGGGAGGGTTTAGCAAACGGTCAGTTGTGGGATCTAAAAATGGGACCATGGGCCAAAAAAGGCAATGAATCCATGATGTACAAATTTTGCAGTTCGGTAGTAATGCGGAGGTCCGTGGGGTGACTCAGGGCTAACGGGAGGATGACGCATCATCCACGTATTTAAATGATTAAAAAAAACAATGAATTATTTAGCCATGTTCATCCAGCATTCCCGTCTATGAGAGAGTCATAAAGGGGGAAGATATTACATCTGCAAATCTTATCAAATATTTATTTTAATATGACTGTAATTAACTAGACTTCGGTCTTTAGAACTGCTGGGCAGGTTTTAGCATGCACACATGCACTGAGTACACATATGTTCATGCACAAGGAGCTATAAACTCACACATCCATGTAACGTGGTTTAATGTGGCTCCTGTGAGCCCATATAAACAGCAGTGATATAGGTTTAGCGTGTACTGGACTGAGCAGGGACTGGGGGGGGTTTAAACACACACGGAGTGCAGGTCTCTGTGGATGATGACGAATGAGATCTGCCAAAGCTACTGTTAGTTCTGTAAGTGCTCCAAAAAAGCAGAAAGAAAGAGAAGGAGAAGGTTTGGAGTTGGGATGGATGGATAACGAGAGAGAAGAGAAGAGATGACGGGTCACAAACTTGCAGGGATCACAAAGCCACCATTTCAACCTCAACCTAAAAAAAAAAAAAGCCTTGAAAAAACTGCATTAAACTGTTGTTAGACATCACCTGCCCACACGCCCAAACCACAGCAACTTAACTGTCAGTGCTCCTGCCAACTTCAGAAGACAGAAACACAATCAGATTTTGGCTCCGAGCTTCAAAGCACACATTTTCTTATCTCTTATCACTGTCTTTCCTGTCTGCCCTCCCCCTTTCTTCTCTCTCTGGTGTAAATGTCACAAAAAGAGAAACTCTATAAAGGAGAAGGTAAAAAAAAAAAGATTCTCAGCTGAGTTTTAAATTGCTTCAGGGTAAAACACTTCAGTCGAGCACTTACAAACACCCCTAACTTTAATTTGAGGATTCTGGCCGACTCTTGTAAAAAGAAAAAAGAAAACTGTTGCTCAGTTTAGGTTTAAAAACAGCTTTTGTGAGTTAGTCTGGACAAAATTGTAACTGTCTGCTTCTGTGCATACTAGTTCACTAATAGGAGGCTGCATTTAAACTAATTTCTTCTGCTCTTGTTGGGGCCACATAGCTGAGGTCTCGGTGGTGGAAGCACAACAATGAGGCAGTCATACCTCTGCTGTGGAGGAGGGATGAGACACAGTTAACACACATGATTTCATTGCTCCTAAAAAAGGTGTGACTGACTCACTATCTTCCTTTCTCATTCCTCTCATATCTGCTCTTTCCACATGTATCATTTACTCCTGAGGGAGCCGACGGCACAAAGGCCCATCCATTTGAAATGTCAACTACTCCACATCGGAGCTGTGTGTGTTACCGCATAATGAGACAAGGGACTTGTAACTCATCTATCACAGGCGTTGGGGGGCTGCTAGTCCATCAGATGATCTTGTCTATAAAGCAGTTCTATCATCCTAATCCTCATAACCCTCCCCCCTGTAGTCCTGCATCTTTGCCCAGCTCTCTTCGAGACAAAAACACATACAAAAAGGTCAGGAGCGATGCAAATCACAAAGCCACATTCTAATCATGCTGCAAAAACCCTCACGGTGATCTTATTGCACCCGAGCACGCATACCTCCCACACACATGCAAACACGCACCCCTGTCCGCTCTCTCCTGCCATCAGACTGGGCTGTTTATAAAGCTTCTGATGTCCACAGAGCAAGTCAATCTTGATGTGGATGTTCTGGGTGGTCTTGCAGGGATTAAGGTCAGAACGCTGGACGAGACAGTACAGGAAAAACATTAACCAATCGGACTCCAGTGATTGAAAGACAGGAGAAAAAAGACAGTGTATTCCCTTTGTATTATTTCATCTTTGAGACGGAGGAAATGGGAAGCAAGAGTGAAAGCTCTGTCAGGGCACATGTGGCTCCATATGCAGGTCTTAATCACTGCTAGTATTATGTATGCATCATCTGAACCAATGAGATACTTAAAGCGAGGGCAGGTCCACGGGGGACAGACTTAACTGAGCTCAACTGCTCTCCAGGGAATCAGCAGGAGTTCATCTTTGTCATCATAATGTAGAGCGAGTCAAAGCTGAGATGTGAGGATACTGCAGATGCCTGATGAATCTGTAGTGAACTACAGCTGCAGGTGCCATCATGCAGGCTCACCAGAGAATAAGATGTGTGCAACTCATGGCTAAATGTGAAAAACACCAGGCTGGATGTTGTTTCCAATGTTTCCAGAACTGAAAGGATCAAAACACTTCTTGTTTTTCCCTGCTGCAGAACGAAACACGTAATTTTAAATTCACGGCCTCATTGTTTTGCTCTGCCTTGCTGGCCTCTGTCTCTGTCTTTATTTTGTTGTGGCTCCAATTTAAGTTCAGATCCAATTTCAGGATAAGTCCGGTGGTATTCAATAGTTTTGCTTTTGCAAAGAAAAAAAAAAGACCAAAACTAACAATGCATTAGTTCACTGCTTTCCAACTTGAATTGCTGGGCTTGGTCTTCCATGAGATTTGTTGACAATAAGAAAAATATACCTGACTTATTCTTGATTATGTTGATACAATCCTGCTTCGTTCACTACAGGGAAATGCCTGAAATAAATTAATCGTTTTCCCCTTTTTAAGGGCAGCAAAATCATAATTTCCTACTATACTTTATCCTTTAAGGTGTTCAGAATGCTGCTCATGCTAGCCCTTACTGCCATTTAGAAACAAGTGTGATTTAGAGTAAAGTGCAGTCACTTGTTCCTTTGCTCTGAGTTTTATTAATATCCACCACACAAACCAAAATGGTTTCCTTTGGAAAATTCCCCTCGATCACTGATGCTGTGACCTCAAGATAAACTTAGAGAATCTGGGACAGGAGGCTTTTCTTGCGAGGGCAAAGTTTCTCTCTGATATACAAGTAAACACTGCAGCTTACACATACATTAAATATCATATACCTGGAGGAAAAATAGTATATGATATGTTCATTTGTGGATGCTTGTATTTGTGTGTTGGAAGAAAGAGGAAAAGTATCAGTCACTGGTTTCACTGAAACTGAAATATGTTGAAATAGGTGAAACCAAGTCAAAGCAAATGAGTAACACACATCCTCCATTATTCACTGAGCATGCAAATACACACAGATAAAGCCACACACACAGCACATCCGCTCTACCTTCAATTATTCAGCAGGTGGGAGTGAGTGATGATGTTGTGCACTCACACACTCCTCCACCATGTTGCCTCCACTCCAAATTAATAATGAAACCTCCTACTGTGTGTGTGTGTGTGTAGCTATAGTCACTAATGTATTGTGGGCCGAAGTCTTATCATGATGTTTTATTAATGAAATGTACAATAACACAATGTACATTTTCTCAAAGTCAGGTCAGAGAATAAAAGAAAATGACAAACGATCATAGAAAGTATTAACAATCTATAAACAAATATTTTACTCTGCACTATGAGCAGAAGCTGAGCAGCCTATTTCTCCTGTAATGTTATGAGAGGGAAAAGCTACATTAGATTTCAATGGTATTCAGAGTTTGTGCCTCTGAAAACAGGAGAGTCCAGCTAAAACTCTGCACACAAAACTCACACACTTTACCTCCCTGCAGTGAGAAAATGCCCAAACGAGTGCCAACACTAGTGTAAGCTGCAGGCTTATCTTCTGATTCACATGTTAGTCTACACCTACTGCACAAATACACTGGAAGGCATTGTAACAGGCAAAAGACTGATTAGGCAAGTCAAGCTCAAAAGACAATACCTCCCTTATTTCACTGAATCTGTGATAAGCAGTGAAACCAACTGTCATTAATTTGGTTGGTTTCCCTTCCAAGATTTTCTGCTCCCTTCTCTCCTTTTCTGCCTTCTGTTTTCATTTGAGGAGCATTACTCCTTTTCTCCTACTCTCCTGCCTATTCCCTCCATCCCCAGCTCCTTCCTCCCATCTCCACTTCTCCCTCCATGATCATTCCCAGTCCAGTCCTCTGCCAGTTCACATTTAGCTACTGTGACAGCAAGCGAACAATCCCAACCTAGTGAGCGTGTGTGCGAGTGCAGTGTTAGTATTTTGTGGTCATGCTGCTGTTGTCGGCTGATGCGTTCTGCCCTGTTATGGTCTGAGCAGTGACGCCTAAAGATGTTCTACAGAGACAGGCCATTTCCTTCGTGTGTGTGTGTGACAGAGAGACTGAGGGTAGAAAAGATAGTCGGGATAGATCCCTGTCATGAGGAGGAGGAGTGATGCTGCTGCTGCTGCTTTGTGGAGAACCACAAGCTCTGTGTCCTTACATTAATTTAAGAAGACATCAATTTAGGGTTTCAAAAAATGCTAAAAAAATTCACACAGATGCAGATGACATCTCAGACACACACATACACACACACACCGGAGCCCAGCCCTCTGTCAAACCGTCCACTCAGCCACAGACGCATCCTCAGGCACTGACACACTAGCCACCACATACATTCTTGGCATTTTTGCAAGAGCCAATTACGGCTCCACGAACTGGCAGCTCTGGATGTTCGACAAGCCAGCTGAGACAGTGGCTCTTATCTGGATTCTTTCTCAATTATCATCACAAAAAAACTCCCCAAATTTTAAGCTTATGAAACAGCAGCTGCAGTTTTCTAAAGGCATGCAAACCACTGAGCAGGGCATGAAACCAAACTCTCTGTCAGCTTGGTGCAGACATTAATTCAGAAACCAAGGCTACACCCCCACAGAGATGACATACCAAAGCACCACAGCACCGATGTCATTAAAGCTCGCTCGCAGAGCAGCCCTCTCAGAGGACCTCTTTCTCTAAACAGCATTAGGAAGTCAGAGAGCCGCTGTGGACAAACATCTCAGACCCACTTATATGCAAGCACACACTCTTGACATGTTCGAGCTCACAGACAAATTTGCAGAGATTCAAAACACATGCAAACACTTTAGATGCCTTATCTGGACGAATACTGACTAGAATCTAAAAACACTTTACAGTTATGTATGTTTGTATAAGTGTGTTAATGAGAGAATGGCAACGAGAAGATAATAATGCTAAGGATTGAGTCTGCAGACAAGAATTAGAGAGAGAGAGACACAGAAAGGGAATAAAAGCTGCAGTGTGTGTTTCTGACTATAAGGCAGAATCAGGGATCTGTAGGTGTGGTGTGCTTAGACAGGAAGCTGGCCTCTATCCCACTTCCTGTGTATCTCCAGGAAGTGGAGATGTGAGATAAGGCTCAAGGTGAATGGAACACATTGAGCCATCCTCTTGCAACCACAAACAGCTGAGGGACTGAATAAACACACAGGAAAATGAACATTTGAATATTCCCACGGATAAGCCTCAACTCTTGGGTTTTATTACACCTTTTTTTTGGAAGATTTGCATCAGTCATTAATGTGGGGCTGCAGCGGGAGGTGTATTAATAGGGGAGACAGATAGACAGATGGACAAATCCTTAGATAAATAGATGGACATGCACACAGAGAACCCGAGCAGATGAGGGAGCTCACGTGAACCCTCAGGACACCACTCTCACCCCACAACTGCTTCTCTTATATTCTGCTAAGATTTTAGAGCAATATTAATATTGCAAAAACAGAACCAGACACTCACACACACATATAACTCACTGATATCTGGAAGACTTCCTGTACGTCATCAAGCATCTGAACCCGTATGGAGACCTGTCTCCCTGGAGGTTGGGCAGGAGGACGCAGGCCTGGCTCCAGGGTGGACACCCCAAAACTCTCAGGGGCGCCCAGCCTCTGTCCGGCTGTAGACGGCCTGTCGGCTGGTTCCACCATGGTGGCAGACGCTACAGTGAGGCGCTCTCGAGCAACAGGGGCCTCTGTTCACGTCTGGAGGAGAAAGGAAAGGAGAGTTAGTTTCACTCAAAATTTGAGGTTTGTGTTTTTTTTTATGTGCTTCAAACCAGCAAAGCCAACAATCTCTTCAGTCTGTGATTTGGGGTATTTTGGATTTTTGGCGTCTTAAATACATAGTAGACAGTTTAAAGCTTGAAGAGTCAGTCATTTCCTCCAACATCCAAGTTTTTACACAGGCACTCATCCTAAATAGCACAGTTACATCACATCCTGTGTGATGGTAAATTTATTTACACAATTTCCTAGTGAGATATTCCTATTTTACTTTTGTGGGGATTGTCAAACGCCTTTTCTGAATCAAGGTTAAAAGTTGCTTTCCGGTATAAATTGTCTAAAATATGCCTCAGATTTATTAGAAACTAAAAGCCTCTGTTGTAGCAATGAATGAAACTTTGCCATGAGGGAAAATTTGTGGTAAATTAGTGAAAAAAAACTTCAAAAAGTCCCACATTTATTCAGTCTAGGTTAAATTGGCCTTGCACGGTGTAAAAACCACAAGACCTTTAGTCAGCACAAAGCAGCTGACGGACATGTGTCACACCTTGCTAGACACTCACATGTACACACTTATTCCAGCTACAGCACTTGCAGGTGGGATTTACTGCGTTTCCTACAAACCAAACACAGAGCTCTGTCTAAGACCAGTTCAGACTTGAATCAAAGCTCCACAAGTAGGGCAGATGAGATACGGTCTGGGAACACACAAAGGCACCCGCCCCCCCGCCCCCTTCTCTTCTTTCAGACTCAAACATAGACACACACACACACACACAAACTTTTCGGTGCCCCCCACCTCCACTGCACACTTGATAAACCTCAACCTCAGACAATAAATATCCTCTCAGACGCTCTGTGACATCAGGGCTGAGGAATGTTTTAGAAGATAGAGCAGGGATGAGGTTTACACACAGCTGAACTGCCCCGGCACACACAAACAGCTGTTTTGATAAATAATCCAATATTTAAAACCGTCTTCAAAGGCCCCCTTAGTTTTTAAGAGTGACTGAGTTGATTGGTAGTGTACGGGACAATGGAAAATAAAGAATCTGTGAGTTTCCAATATCCAATGTAAGGTCCTTATTTCAAGACCAAATAAATGTATGTTCACAGGTGATGGGGCTGTCTGATTCCAAAGTGTCCTCTAAGCGTGCCTGGGAAACACAGCCTTCTTTGGTCCAAATTTGGAGAATAAACTCGGCGTATAATTTGCGGGCTTCTGCAGACTATCCTCAAATCCACTTGAGCGCTGGTCGCTTTTCTCTGCAAGGTTAAGACGGGACATTTACAGCAAAGTCTCTGTGCACCATCAACTCTCAGAAGAAGGAACAGGCTCAGTGTGCAGGGCAGAGCTGAAACAATTAATCAAAATAAAGAAAACTGATCTGAAGGAGGAGACCTGGATGTGGCACACAGTCAGTGAATGCCTATGAGAAGGCCTGGAGCTGACCTGTGACCTCAGGGTGAAAGTGGCCAAGGACAGACGTCTTTTTTGTAAATCAATCAACAAAACTTTAACATGCAGTGTTCTGTATTTGCACAAAAAAACCCTCTAAAGACAGCTTTTTGTTGGTTTCCCTTTGTCCTCTCACACCTAATCAACTCTTTTGATACTGAGGTGAGAACTGAACAAACCTTTTGTCTCCAGAATTCACCAGGGTGCTTAACAGCAAGGCTGTATGAAAGACACAGACACAGAGAAGACATTATCTTTTCCTAATCCCTCCACCTGCACACACACAAACCAGCACCTCTCTTCACCTCAGTGACAAAAGCTGGAACTGGAAACTGGAGCCCCGCCAAGGAAGTGACCTGACAATAAAGGGACCTGACATTCAGGTTACTCATTACACCTGTGGGAACATTCATTTGTGTGCTACTTCCCTGCTGCTGTGAAATGAAAGCTCTGCACGGTTGATTATTAGTAGCTCAGTTTGGGAGAGTATTTGACTAACAAGGACGGAGACAGAGAGGTCGTCCTTCTTGAGCTTTAGTTATTTCAGTGCTTGAATAATCTGAATTTGAAACCCTGGGCTCACTCACTTAAGGTTACCTTCTTGTTTCTCCACTTCAAAGCCAAACAAGTGTCAGCTCAGAGCCAGTTTTACAGCACTGCCTAATCATCCTCTAACAGGCAGGTGCCAATTACCCTGACAAACATCAATAAATCATATTCTGCAAACAGCAGCGATGGTTTGCTGCCTGCACATCACTCTCTCAGCACAAACTCATCAACAAGAAGCCTACAAGGAACCAAGACACAGTACAGCTACTTCCACAGCTCTTTTAATGAGTTTTCTGTTATAAACAAAACCATAAATGCTGACTAGACTGATTTAAGAGCTTGAGAATAACACACTGGCTATAAATTTAGCGTTCTCTCCTATTTTGGATTAGTTACACAACTGCATAAATCTAAAGAGTGGAAGTTTGGAAGCAGAGGTTTCATCATCTCCTCAGTAGGGGCTGGGAGGATTATACTTGGAGTTGGTTGAGCAAGAGAGGAATACAGAGCGAGCTGGTCACACAGGCACAAAGGACGCTACTGTGGGAGCTTCAAGCAGTGGGGCTTTAACTCTGCGGGTCCAAGGCCTCTCAACCAGCCTTTGAACTGGTGTTAGTTGAAAGTTTCCCAAGAGTTTGTGAGAGGGAGGCCAGGCCCTGGGAATCGGATGTGAGTGTGTGTATACAAGTGCATCTGCAGAGGAGGTTATACAAGCACTAAGATTACAAATGTGTTTTTCATACTTTTGTTATTAAGAATTAGCTCTATTTTTCAAATAAATCAAGACAGCACATACTGCATGATGAAGGGAAAATAAGCCATAAAAATCTGACATTACATAAAAAGGGCAAGAATATTCAAATGGCTGTTGCATAACAAGCAAAAAATAGTTTAAAAATACAGAAACTGTGATATAAAACAGGATCAGGGGTCACAAGCTGAAACTACCTAAAAAAGGATGTGATGGATATTAATACTGTATGACACAGTGGGTTTCACAGCTACACTGCAAAGCTAACCAAACTAAGCAGTGCTGACATTAAGCCATTTTTTCATTTGATAGTTAATAAATCATTTCAATTACCTCTATATAATGCTGTAAAAAAAATAATCACCTTCTTAAAAATTAAACTGATCATTATTTTGTAGGAAAATAGGTTTAAAAATGCTCAAGGTAATGTCTTGAATTGTCTGTTTTTTACTGACTATATTCACTTAAAAACTGCAGAACAAGAAAACCAGCAAATATTCATTTTTAAGAAGCTGGAACCAGTGAAGTATGACTTTTTTTTTTCTTAAAAAAATCTACTCAAACAAAAAACATGCACTTGAATTTTAAAAAAATGCTGATGATTAATTTCCTTTGACTGTCATGAACAAAAAAAAGCAGACACTGACTCTACAGTATCAGGCTCAACCGAAAAATGACACCTAGGCGTGTTAACTACAACCTGACAAGCACAGACGAGAGCCAGATCAAGACTACAACACAGCAAGCTTACTCCCATGGACCTTGGTAGATCAATGGCTGCGCTTGGTACCACATTTTGTCAAGGTGACACTCTCGACTCGTGGAACCATTAAGCTGCTCTACAGGCCTCAGGAGAATTTCTATTGTGAGGCTGTGCATGTGCAAGAAAGGAGACAGTAAAAACAGATTCTACTGGTTTTGTGGCTATGATATTGATTCCAAAAGTGAGATGAATGAGCAACAGGGCAGCTTAATGATTTGGCAGATGCTGCTTAGACCACAACACCATGCTCCACCAGCCATTAGCAAAATGAAGAGCCTGTGAGCAAGACAATGCTGAACATGGGTTCCCCACTGACCCTGTGCTCTGACCTAAAGCTGAAGGGAGGGGACGGGGGGTGGGGTGGGGGGGGGGGGGGGTGGGGGGGGCAGAGAGAGTGCCCCCCCTCCAGAGATCAATAAAGGAAAGGGATTTGTTTGACACCTAATAGGTGCCATGCATGCATTCTCCAGGCAATGGGGTGATGGGTCAAGGTTTTAACCCTGACAATACCAAGCAAAGAGGAGGACTGATATGCTCAGCACCTTTGTCAAATGAAATAAAACAGACAAGCACCGAAATAAAGTACACCTAAAAACACGCACATAACAAAGTACAGTTGGCACAGTGCAAGCCCCCGAATGTAGGTTAGCAGAGTAATCCTTTAGGTCAGAGCAAAGGTGTCAGTAGGTTAAGGAAACCTGCTCACACACAAGAAACTGTGTGTGTACTACTCATTATTAATGTAATGCAATGGGCAACGTTTTAACAATGACAAGCTAAGGCCATTGTAAGGTTTGGTGAATAGAAACATATGATTACCACAAAACAGACGGTAATAAGATGGAAAAATCCAAAATATTAAAGATAAACGGAAAAAAGTCTTTGGCAGTTAAAACTACAAAACTGTAAGTTATGTAAATATACATGTTGAAATACATGCAAATGTTTAAAGCCCACAGAAGGCTGCGCTGGTCTATGATTAAGCTCACAGTAAAATAAGCTCTGCTGGACCTCCTAAAGCTCAGCCGATTAGGAAAATGAACAGGCTGGTTGTAATGGAAGCGAGCTTCTACTTAAGATATCTGGCTCATCAAACATCACGCACTATTGCCTGAAGAAGCCAACGCGTTTAGTCTGATAACTGGAAGCGCATATGACACTAAATCTGGGTATATCTCAGCACAATCGCTCACGGTGCAAGGAAGACCAGAAAGGCTACGTGTAACCTCGCTTTATAATCCGGAGAGCATGATTTCCTTACCCCCTTCTTTCCTCAGGATCCACAGACTGTCCGCCAGTAAGCGCGTTTATCTCCAGCGCGCACGGTAAACCCCACACAGCGCGGTACTGCGGCTCAGTTCTGGTTTGGTGCTCCTCTGCTCGCAGCTGAACCGCTCCCTCTCAGGTGGGACGTGGTTTCTGTGCGGTAGCCATTGAAACAAATGTGGGAAACCGTGCATCGGGCTTTCCACCGAAACAATGAAGAGCGACACACCGCCTCCAGCACAGGCACCCCGGCACTACAGCGTCAGGCGCAGGGGAGGTGCGACCAGGACGGCTCGACAGTACCATCTCACGGTGGTTTGGGAAAACTGACGTTTTGTGGCGAATTTACAATAACTCCACTACATTTTGGAGGCAAATTTAATTGACAGCTTTCGTTGCTATTTATTTTGCAGACTCGGATTATATAGACAAAATATAAATATATGTAAATAATAATCAACTCATCAGAATCAGAAACACTTTATTGCCGGGTATGTTACACATACAAGGAGTTTGACGTGGTGTTGTTGGTGCAAACAGAAGAATTGGACTGATAAGTCCCATAGAAAACTACTGAAACATACTAAATAAAAGAAAGAAGTACAAGGGGAAGAAACAGTCTAAAAATAATAATAATGTGCAATGTTGCAAAGTAGATGTAGTGCAAAGAGATAGTAATGCAGTAATGTCCACAGGAGCGTTAATACAGAGCTGAATTATGTTGATGTAACATAGTCTATTGTGGGGAAATGAGGGTCCGTGTAAACCATTTGACCATGTGTCAGAACCGCCTCTGTTTGCTATTGGTATCCACTCTGTCTCATCTGAAGCTGTAACAGCAGTGCCCTCTGCTGGTTGAAATAGCTTACAGCACCCGGATTAAATAAAAGTTTTTCCACGTCTTTATCTTTTTTATTGAAAATTAGACACCCACAAAGCACAGTTAACTTGTACTGTATATTTAACAACAAAATGTGCTTAATAATGCAGTCAGTCGGTTCTCCAACTAAAACATATACAAACACTAAAAAAAAACAACATTTTGGTGATATAGAATCACCTGTCAACACCTGAAGTCTCACCGTAATCAAAATGATCTCACGTGAGAGAATACATGTGTATTCTATTACTAACACATGACTACATGGACACCACAATAAAATGAAACTTTTACTATGTTAGGTATTTCTATTCTAAAATTTGATATGTAGCATAACATTTCCATTCCCTTTTTCTACAACCCTATTTTAAAATTTAAAAAAAGACTGAACCCATGATTCTCCCTAAATATATATTTATATATATATATATAATTCACCATCACTTCACCTTGAGTATTACATGGTAATGAACAATTTAGCATGTTTCACTGAAACAAACAGCATCTGCCTTATTTTGGCAAATAATACATTGATAGGGGCGACTGTCTGACTGACAGTGTTTTTGAACTTCACTTAAGCGTGGACATATTTCCCTTTCAGGATCTTCCTCACCTTAAAAAAAGACAAATTATCAGTGTCATTCATCAAATCTGAGTAATGCGACAGGACAACCTCGTCCTTGTTTCACACCCTACCTTTTCACCAATGGGTCCCTCAGGCACCAGCTGAGACGGAAGCTCATTTTCAGAGTTTCTGATCCCGGGGTCTGCTCCTTTCCTCATCAGCAGCTTCACTGCTTCCACTTGAGTTGAATGGTTTTGCAAAGAACTGGCAATGTGCAGGGCAGTGTTTCCACTAAATGTCTGAAACATATAGACACAGCAGTGTAGAGAACGTGCAGTCTGTGTATTTTGAAACTGCTTTAGGCTGATTAACAATAAAAAAAAGTCGGAATATATCAGGATATGTCCAATTTCATTCCAACAAAATGACTAACCTTAACATTTACAAGGGACAGTGAATATGGCTGGTCAAGGAAAACTTGCAACAGTTCCACATTTGCTTCCTCAGAAGCCATGTGAAGACAAGTCCGTCCACTCTTCAGATCCTGAGGCAAAGAAACATGCATGAGAACTGGGACTCCAGTCTGCCACGACACAAACAAACAAACGTTGTGTTCATTTGAAAGCCAAGCGCTCTCTGTTAGTTCCCTTCGTTACCTTGGTGCCGTGGGACGCACCCATGAGCAGAAGAGTCTTAATACATTCAACAAACATCTGTCTCCTCTGAGCCATCTTCATTTTTACATATGAGCAAGGGTTGTCCAGACACCTCAGCTGTTTAATGACAGCGTTGTGAGACAAGACTGCTGCATGGAGTGGGGTTAAACCTACCAACAAAGAACAATACTGTTTAAACACAAAGGCATTTTAAATTAGCTTCACCAAGTTCTCTGTAGGATAAAACTCCACTCACCATCATAATTGAAAATTTCAATGTCAATAGGTTTCCCACTCCCTGTTAGGGTCCTCCAGATGGTCTGTGGATGGAAATAGGTGTGTGAAAAAGAATTCAAGGTATCTAGAGTCAACTATTCAGTGAGACTAACGAGGATTACACCCACAAACAGCCTCAGCTAACTGACCTGTGTTGATGAACACTGAAATCTTACCTGCAGGCTGAGAAAGTGGCCTTTCTCAGCACACACATGCAAAGGAGACCGGCCCCAGAAGTCAAAAGTGTTGACCTGTGCTCCGTGTGTCAGCAGGTCTTGGACAATTAAGTGCTGATTGGTAGCAGCAGCTATCTGAAGAGCTGTCTGTGGACAAAGAGTATGAACATCAGCATGCATGACGTCTGTTGGCTGTATCTACGTGAGATGAACACATACACCCTCGCTCAGTGTGCGTACCTGCCCGTTGTGTTCTTTCATGTCCAGAGAGCCACATGAAGCCATTTTTGCAGCAAGCACATACGCCAGAGCCCGTCGACCTTGTGCCACTGCTATATGCAGAAACCTGGCAGGCGTAAAAGAAAATGGCAAATTACAGTATATACATCCACCTCACCTCATTAGTTATACTGCAAACTATGTTTGGGAATCGCTGCTCTAAATAACTTCATCCATACGTACGTGTCACCGTCTGCATCTTGCACGTTCAGCCGCTCAGGAGAAACTCCTCCAACTCTCTGCGTCTCTTGTTGGATTTGCCAGTGAAATAAAGACATTTTGATCTCACAAGCCGGAGCCACTGGGCCCTGAGAGAGCTGGGACAGAGCTGGATGTTGCATTTGCTGTTGGGTAATGTAACCGTTTTGAGCTGGAGGGAAGTGAGTGAGGGTATTTGGGTTCAGGGGTGCTTGAGGGCCCAGCATGTGACGACTCACATCACCAGCAAAAGTTTCAGGTTTTGCTGATTTAAACTTATACTCCACGTTGTTGTCCTCCTCTGAGCAGTTCCTTTTCTGAAAGAGACCCATTTCCAAACTATTACTTCAGTTAAAATTGTGAGCAACTTCGTGCAAGTGTGCAAATGTAATTGGGTTATCTTCTGCTATACACACCCACACTTTGCATACTAATCTTGGAAAGCTGTACTTTATTGTCTGTTGTATCAGTGAAGTGTAGGAATTCTGAACTTCCTCATACTCAAAGTTTTTCTATTCTCATAAACCAAACAAGACACTGATTTACAAGTTGTAAAACACATAAAAAATAATTATTTAACATAAGAAAGCCCTGAGTCTGACATATTTTTTATACAAACGTGTAATGGTGTTGACTGCCACATTTTCGAGAAAATCCTAACCGTACTGTAAAACCTGTATTATCTTATCTCAGACTTGTCTCGCTCTGTTCATGTGCCACATTGAAATACCTGTTCACTAACCTGGCATTTCATCATTAGAAGTTCTTTCACTGTGTTTTTCTTCTGCATAGATTGGACGTATCCTGGTGGCCTGGGTCCAGTGATAACAAAGTCTTGTGGAGAAAAAAAAAAAGCAGCATTAATGTTAAAATACTTTCTAACAAGTACAACTCCAGCTCTCTCTGAAATGTAGTGGAGTGGAAATGCTTTATACCACTAAGAAAAAGCTCATTTCATACACTGTACTCTGGCTGGAAGCAGATTCAGACCATATCAGGTAACCTTGTTATCTGTACAAATGTATGTAGTTAAGAACCTAAACTGAACACAAAACAAGTAGATGAGATGTTTATCCTCTTTAAAGGATTCCACACGTAGCCATGGAAGATTTTTGTGAACAAAAGGTTTCCCTTTAATGGGGTCCACAGTCCCTCCCGGGGGCAAACTGGGATTATAAACACTGACACTTTATAGTCCCTACACATGACGTGTTCTGTAAAAATGCCAAACTTGAACGCTTAACAGCTTTAGGTTTTTGGCCTGCGCTCTAATGTCAATAATGTGACTAATTCAGCACAGAAGTAAGTAGGTGATCTACCTGGTTCCCTTTAGAAATTAGAACATATCTGTTTCTTAAAAACTGACCTTTGTAATTGGGGCTGAAGTTGGTGGCCGTCGCTCTGGTCTCATTCACTCTCGGATCCAACATGTTTAAGGAGAGTTATTCATTAACAAGCAGCCACACTTGGAACTGAAGTTTCTGCTCTCCCACAGACCTGGAATGTAAACCGGCTGTCAACACGGTGCACTGAACTGCAAACGGAAGAATGTAATTATTAAAAAAGAACCTCTGACTGGCTCACCTGTCTGCACCTTTCTGCTCGTCACGCAAGATCAGAAATGAGGAACAACTGCCACACAAAATGCCCCACACCTGGCACAACTTCCTGGTTGACAAATTACTGTAGTGAGTCTGATTTCACTTTCAAAATAAAGGTACTACTTAATCCTGGAGGTTAAATCCCACTAAACTTTAATCACTTACATTTAAGATGATTCAGAAACTACATAGTTATATAAGATAACAGTCTGTTATCTGCAAAGGATTTGTATATATTAAAACTAACATCAATTATTTGTAAAAGTCCCATCCAACCAGCCTGAAGTCTAAACAAGCTGCTGAGTGTCAGTTGATATGTAAATGAGCTAAATGCTCTGCATATGTAAGCAAAACTACTGAACAATACAGCCTTCACAAGTGAATAACTAAGTCAGCTTCACATCTGAAATACGAACACTCAACATGGCAACAGAAAAACCAAGTTATATGTAATGAGACAAATATTTCCTGTCAAAATATCCATAAGGCAAAGAAGATACTGTATTGTCTTCATTTTCTGAAACATTTTTGACTATTAGAAAATCCTAATTTTTCTGTTGTGCACCACCACTGGACCATCTACAGGATAGAGCTGTGTCACAGAGGAAACACACAACATACACCATATAACAGAATAACCCGCATCGACTTGTTGGCACAAACCACTCCCTTTTCACCAGCTCCTATTTCTTGGGATTTTCCATGTAAGAAAGGCAGGCAGTGTTTGGCTTTAGTCCAAACAGAGCCTGCCTGTCTTACATGGAGACTGTGTTTGTTTGTCACGACAGCAGACGAAAGCAGAGGGTTTGTAGAAACCGGTGGAGGTACTGCAGAGTTTAACCTCACAGTCGGTTCACGGCAGAACAACTGAACAATGTTTACCAAGAGCTAACAAGCTAATCATGAGTGAAATAAACTGTAAAGAAAGACTCGGCCTGGGGATAAATTGCACTTTCGGTCTTCTTTTCAGTTTCAGTTTTTCAGTTTAATAGAAAAAGGTGAGAATACTTTTGATGACACTTATTCTACCATGAAACCTGTTTTCCATACATAAGAACTGACAACATACACACAGTTTCCTTCTTTTAAACCCCTTACACTTCCAGCTAAGCAATGCCTGTTGTATATTTGTTCCTGTTTACCTTCTCTTCATACATTAATCACCAACTTTTATAAGATCAGTACATCTGGAACATAAGAATTGGGCTTAAAGGTCCCTTCAATGCATTGAGAATCTAAATACGATTGTACACTGCTTTCATGCTTGCAGTCATTTTAAGTCTCTCCAGTTTCACTTGTTTTACTTTGACACACTTCAAATAAATCTTCCTTACTCCAAAAGATAATTCCATTAAATTAAATACATTAATAAATACCCATTGTTGTGTTTATATCCCAATAGAGCACTGTGAGCCTTTGCGTTGAGTCATCTCATGGCTTCCATGGATTGTACAGTATAATAAATAACTGCATCCTTATACAGAGCAAACACTAAACCATTTCCTGAACAACAAACCCGCTCTGCCTCCATCAAATGGAAGCACAGGCTTATTTTCTGTTTCTGAGCCAAACAGTCAACAAACATGGCAAATGTTGGGCAATACAATAAACACTGACATTCATTTACTCACTTCTACTTCCTCAAAGATAACTTCTCGAGCCTCTGCGATACAGCAAAGGGAAATACTTTTAGAGTTTAAGTGTTCCAATGGTTTCACAAAGCTCCCTTTGAGTTAAGCATTAAATCTGAATAATTTACTCAGGAACAGCTGCTTCGCTGAGCGTTATCTTTAAGGATGCAAATAAAGCATCTGCATTTGACTTGTTCAACACAAGGCTTTTGCATAATGCGACAGGTGCGTTTTGCATGATGTTAATTGTTAATTTAGCTTGATAAAAGAGTAACTGGGCAGTGAGAATGACAGAAACGTGTAGCTTCCCTGATGAATTCTTTTAAAATAAATAAATAAATAAAGCGCATTGACATCGAAAGTAATGCTGTTTGACTTTTCCATAACCGGATATTCCAACGGCTAATCTTACATGTCAGGCCTTAAAAAATTCATCCTGGGATGAACAGGCCTGAGACCATCATTTTGCCTACAACATAAATGAATCATTATAAAGTCAATTCAGATTTCAGGAGGTTTCTTCGATTTCTGGCTTCTGTCAAAAATATGCATCTATCATTGCCCTACATTGCATGTTTGCCTGTTGCATGACATAAATTCACTTTTAACAAACATTCAGTTATGTAAACGAAAGTCACTTTAGCCAAAAAGCAGCCTTGTCAGTTCATGAAATCCCATTTCTTTCTTCCCTTGTTTTCAAATTCTTTGACCTGTTAGAAAATATATATATTTATACATATATATATATATCTATGGACTCTTGTTAGTACACAGCTCCCACAAGACAAAACAAAAAATATAAAGTGCTCTACAAAATCCTCTGTAGCTCATAGTGAAGGTCTGGAACAGCAAAACATCACAAGATGACTTCTGGAAGATCGATCAAGGGTAACAGTGACGTGACAAATAACAAGTAATGCAAATTAGACTCTGAACGTACCTTAACAACACCATGGAAAGATGATAACAATCTGCTCTACTATCAGTAGAGTATCTACACACGTAGGCTCAGAATTCATACTGTGTCACCACTGTAAAAAATAAAATTAATGATAATACTGCATGCACACTCCTGCTAAAATTCATCTCTAATGCGACAATGTGTTCTTCTCTGCTGCAAAGAAAACAGTCTGAATAAAAAAAAAACAAAAAAAAACAATTAGAATAATAATAAAGAAAAGTCCCATGAGTCAGTTCAAATTTGTCCTGGTTTACCGGTCAGTGGTAAGAATCTGCAGCAGCTTCCTCCTCCTGGAATGCTTCTGGGAAAAACAGTGCAACCGAGAGTGCAAAGTGGTGGTCCAGCATGAACAGCGTTTATTTCCACCTGCCCTCTTTGCTCTGATGCCTCCAGGAGTCTGAGCCTAGTTGTGGCCTAAAATCAACAGTGTGGCAAAGAGCTGTAAAATCTTAATTCCTCCTATATAAGGCTCATATATAAAGCCATTAAGACTTATTTTAAAATAACTGAATAGCATGCATGCAAACTGAAGAAGACACTGACCTGAGATGTATTTTGCACCAATTAACATCAGCATGCTGCCCATGATGTAAAAGCCCAGGGGGACGCTGCTGAAGATACTAGTTTCGCCTTTTGATCATCCGATAAAGGCACCACAGAGGGAGTCAAAAAAAAAAAAAAAAAAAGTGTATATTGAAAATCCAGACAAATTTTTGGATTTATCTGTTCTCAGGCTAAATGTGGCTCTAATGTGAGTGTAGTGCTTCCTACCGTTCCCATTACAAACAGGCTCTGTCGTCTCCCAGTTCATGGATTTCTGAACCGCCTTCTTCCATCGAGCGTACCGAAACTCGCTCTCTGCCGAGCACATGCACAAAAACATTTTACCTTCATCAAAGTCAACACCATCCCATGTTTTCAGGTGTGCAGAGAGCAGCACGCGCTCATTGTACCTTCAGGGTTGATCTGAGGCTCGAACTTCTCCGATGTGACCTCACTCAGGTCCTCTGGGTTCAGGCTCCACACGCTCACCCCCTCTGCTGCTCCGGCTGCCATCGCCGCTCCGAGAGCTGTGGTCTCAGGCATGGACGGCTTCACTGATAAACACAGAATCAATAACGGTCATTGGGGGAATATTTATGGGCAGTTCTGTAAAACAGTTAAATTAAATAAACTGTGAAAACAAGGGGCTTGAGCTTTATGTATATTCTTTGTAATTTATTACTTGTGCTTTTTTTTTTCTCTACACAATGACATCATGTGATGGCTTCACATCAAAGAAATATGTACACACAGTTGCACGGCACATCAAGGTGGCCTGATGGTTAGGAACCAGTTTGACCACTGCCAGAGTTTGTTTATTTTGGCTGGCACCAGTTTCCATTTGGCATGACGGCTGGCACAAACCAGATGCCTTAACTGCATCCTTGTTTGCCTCCTTAATGTCTTTTCCTTGAATCTTAGTCCCTCCCACTGAAGATGTGAGAAGAGGGGACTTGAGGACACACATTTTTAGACAAACCACACGTCTTTTCTCTCAATGAACCAGACTTTCTATTAAAAGGGCAAATAGCCCATCATGTAGAGCAGGGGTGTCAAACCTGTCCACAAAGGGCCGGTGTGGCTGCAGGTTTTTGTTCCAACCAAGCAGCAGCACACCAGACTTGACTCATTTAATCAACTGATCTCAGTCTTCAGACAGTTGATTGGTCAAACTGTGTGCTCTTCATTGGTTGGAACAAAAACCTGCAGCCACACCGGCCCTTTGTGGACAGGTTTGACACCCCTGATGTAGAGGAAAATCTTCCTGACAAATGAAGACAGTTATCTTGTTAATAAGATCTACAGACGTAACACAGATCCCTTATTTTCAGTGAGACACATCTCTGAAACACATGATGGGAAATAAACGGAAGTCTTACCAACAGGGATACAGAGAATGTCGGCCTGCAGCTGCATCAGCAGTCTGTTGGACGTCATTCCTCCGTCCACCTGGAGCTGAGTTAGAGGGATGCCGCTGTCCTGATTCATGGCGTCTAGTATCTGCGTCCAAATAATATATCCATTCCCAATTATCACACACACACACGCCTGCATTTAATCATATAAATATCAGGAGAAACATCAGTGAAAAACATTAAATGTGTCTTGGGGAGTTTTAACACCAGAGAGGACTCACCTCTCGTGTCTGGAAACAGACTGCTTCCAGTGCAGCAAATGCGAGGTGACTCTTATTAGTAAACTGAGTTAACCCACATATGATCCTGTGACAAGATTAAGAATGAGTGAATCAGAGAGAAAGATTTATTTTAGCAGGCTGTGTGAATAGTTTTACTAAACTACAGAGGAGCTCTTGGCCTTACCCCCGTGCACTTGGCTCCCAGTAGGGCGCGTAAAGACCCGAAAATGCAGGAACAAAGTAGCAACCGTAGGATGTACCGACTGACGCAGCCAACTTCTCTGCACAGGGAAAGAAACAGGAACATATCACCATCTTCGGGGTTATAACTAGCTGTATCATAGCTGGGTGCACAAACACTGGGCGTACATGTATATAACTCTGTTTACTTCTGAGCAAAGATGGGCAGGACATACCGAGCTCTTCAGATGAGCCGATGATCCCAAGATTGTCCTGCAGCCAACGAACCACAGCTCCTGCAATGGCCACAGAGCCCTGGCCACAAAGCAGAGCAAAAAGACAAATCACCTGAACTGAAAGATCCTCGCATCCTCTGTTTAACAGCTGCGTTAAAATGTCAGTGTACTTCTGAAATACCTCCAGTGCATAACAGGCAGGCTTGTCCCGACCAAGTTTGTACGCCACAGTGGTCAGAAGGCCGTGGTCAGACATTACAGGCTGCGAAACAAGAGGAAAATGTCTCCGTTTAAAATGAGTGCCGGGACATCACCATTTATATGAGTGTTTAAAATACGAGTCTTAAAAAAACGTACCTTGGCTCCAGTGTTTCGCAGAAGAAAGCAGCCAGTTCCATACCTGTAACACACAAAACATTCAACTTCACGTTAAGTTTCTAACAAAGGAGAACCCACACATTTGGGCAATGAAAAAAAAGAATAAATAAAAACATAAAAATCCACACCAAAGCCTCTTACGTGTTTTTAGCTTGCCCGTCCTGAAAGCACATCTGTCCAACCAGTGCTGCTGACTGATCCCCGAGACACTGTTTTTAAAGAAAATATATCCATTTATCACATTAGTGCAACAATTAAAACAGAAACAAATAAAGAAAGATAAACTTACCCCTGAGATGGGAATGCCTGAAAGAGCTCCAGATTTCTGTCAAAAGAAAAGATTTATTGTTTTACAAATGAACTGTGGGTTTTTTTTCTTGGTTAAGTCACATTAAAAGAACATTTTACCTAATTATTTTTTTTAAAGAAGTTTTTTGTAAATCTGGTTGTACCACCACTTTACAGTTCTGTTCATAAGCAGCGTATGAACCTCTGTGATTATTTTTAGGTCACAAAATGTCGAATTATCACTAACTTGAAATTATACACCTGGGTATAATTCAAGTGGACAAATTAGTGAACAATAATTCACTATAAAACACAAATATAATCGGTCATCAGAGGAAAGTTTTTAGTCACTATAAGCAACAACCTTGGCCTGACAACAACACTGAAAACAAAAAGGGAATTACTCATTATTTGACCACATGAAGCCAAATAACAAAACTAAACTGATTTTAATTCTACCACATTGTTACATAAAGCAAACTGTAACAGTGGAAACACAGTGAGGGAAAACAAAGGCATGTGTGAACCTGTTATAAGTGAAAATGTCTTCACTCCTACGTGAGGCTAAGGTTTGGGTGAGATGTTTAAAGTCAGACGACAGAAGTTAAATACAGCTGTGCCAAAGAGTGAAGAGATTTAGGAGACGTGATGGGGACGCTGCCGACGAAGACGGTTTGTCAGGAAAGCTGTGGGCATCAGTGACAACCAGCCGAACAGCATGCCACAACAGAAGCAATGAGGGACAGGGACCATCCAGTACATTTCCAATAGGCCCTATATGCACACAGTCATGTTAGTATGAGAGCATGTGTGTGTCTGTGTGTCCAAATATCAGAGGCTGGTAAATTTTGTCTTCTGTAGGTCGAGCCTGTGATAAACTACTGTCTCTGTGCTGCTCAGATGGTAAAACCTGCAACTGGCCACTTGGAGGCAGCAAAACAAGCACAGAGTTATAAACAGCTGCTTATTTAAACATCCAGCAGATACAGAGCAACGCGGTCTCTTTAAACATCGTCCTCTTACTGTCATGCCACCAAAGTCTGACCTGTTAATACAACTTTCCAACCATCAGTTAAAAGGTAAATCAAAACAGCACAGCTACTGAAATATGAATCTTGGAAATGCACTGTGTGATGGTGTACTCGCTTTGGCCACGGAGAAGCAGGGTGGGTTACTTTGCATGATGAGGTAAAAAATAGTGATGGCGAGTATTACTTACCCGGCTAGAACATATTTTCTACCAGTGAGAAAAGAGAGACAATGGCACACAAAGAATGCCTAAAAGAATTTCTCAGTCAACCTTCATGCACTTAAAACTGTCTGGAAGCTTACTAACCAAAAAAAAACAACAAAAATTATCTTATCAGTGGCCTCCTGCATGAGACATTCCACTCTTTGAACACAACACTAGAGTCACACTAGACACAGCAATGAAATCATTAGCAAAGAAAGTTAATATAACACTTATTATCAGGAAGGTTTAAGTAGAAGAGACTTGGCAGGACGCTGACAAAGTTATGCCTGCTTACCATGAGACCATATATTTCTGAAGAACTCCTCACTCTGGGCAGGATCTCCATGGGAATACCAAAATATCTAACAGGGATTAGAGGAAAGAGCAACAATTAAGCCACTTCTGGATTCTATATTTAAATACCTGAAATGTATGGCGTGAATTTATAAGTAAAGCATAATCTATATGAGTGCAGCATGATGGAATTACAGACCAATAAAAGACAGCTGTCATACTTGCAAAGTTCTGGGTCCCAGTCCATGGTGTGAATGTTAAACAGCATGGTTCTGCTGGCGTTGGTCACATCTGTGCAGTGGACTCCACCCGACTTGCCCCCTGTCAAACACTGTTGGACAGTCACCAAGAAAACACACACAGAAAGTCAGTTTTTCACAACATCAGCCAGCTCAACAATTCACACACAAATTCTGAATGACACCTACACAGCCGTTGAGTTAGGCAGTCTTTACTCTCTTACCCAGATGAGCCAGGAGTCCACGGTGCCAAACATGGCGCGGTGAGACACGACGGCTTCATGGACCTCGTCCACGTTGTCCATCAGCCAGCGAAGTTTCACCGCGCTGAAGTACGTGCTGATGGGGAGCCCTGTTTTATGCTGCAGGATGAGAATCACATGATCAACTATACGAGTGGTACAATGAACAATGTGATCAGAAGTCTGCGTCTGTTTTTAAATTGCAAAGTAGCTAAATCAACATCAAATAAAAAAAGACAAAGAACAAAACACCGAAACTGCATGATCATGAAAGTAAAATCGTGGAAAAAAGACAAGGAAAACAGAAGAATTAACATAACAGATGAGGAGCTCACCTTCAAGTGATTCTTATTCCTTCCTGGAGTTTTGTTAATTAGACGTTCAACTGTTGATTGAGTTCGCAGGTCCAGCCAAACTGAAAAAAAAAACAACACAAAAAAACACTGAAGTTATTTCACATCCAAAATCAGTCAAATCCAACAACCCTGTTTTCTGTTTGATTGTGTCAGTGAGTGAGTTTGCTAAAACAAAACTTTACCGATTGCATTGTAGAGGGGCTCCCCTGTCTCTTTGTCCCAAACAAGTGTGGTCTCTCTTTGGTTGGTCACCCCGATAGCTGGACAAATTCAAGCAACAATTTCCAAAGACTTTAGATCGTAAACACCTCCTTGAAATAGATGTAAATTATGTCTGAGTGCTGCTTACAGAGAGCAAGTGGCAGCATAAGTCCCATGTGTGCATACCTTTAATGTTTGAGATGTCTATGTTGAGCTGGGTGAGTTTTTCACATGTCCGCTCCATGCATTCGTACACCGACTGCAGAATTTCTTTGGGATCCTCCTCCACCCATCTGAGAATAAGGACAAAAAAAAAGTACAAGTGAGATCTACACATTTCTCAACTGAATGTTATTCTATTAGGAAATGCATCAAGATTTAACAAGACTTAACTATTAATTGAATCACTATAGTGGAGCAGTGTCACACAAAGCAGGCAGTGAATAAATATTTTAAAACCATCTTTTCACATACCCTTCTTTGGGGAAGCTCTGTTTGATTTCCACCTGGTGGTGGCTGAGAAGCTCTGCTGTTTTTGAATTAAACACCTGTGAAGAGAGGAAACAGCACAAGAGTCAGATTTTTTTTCTCCTTAATTCACCCAGGGAAAGCTTGCAGTCACTCTAACCCTAACCCTGCAAGGTATCTCAAGTTCATCATGGATGCTGATGAACCTTAGTTATTTAGAGTTTCCAAGCAGCTGTGGAATCCAAACTGGCATCTGATGAATAACCAAGCCTGATTTTCTAGACACCAGGCTACTGTCTGTCAAGTGCAAACTGAACAGTGGTTCATTGATTTGCAAGTTATTACAGTTGTCAGCAGGGAGGAAAATACAATACCGCAGCTGCACAAAACACCACAAAATACAACCAAGGGCACGTCTGTGAGCCAGGCATTACAAGCAAGCGGCGTTTCTCATACCAGAAACCGAGTGGAGCTAGTTCCCTGGTCGATGGCAGCAACCAGTGGCCCCATCATTATCCGGTGTGAGGACGCGGCCATGGTGCCGTTCATGGGCAGCCCCAGAGCTTCGCCGCCGAGCTGGAGAGGAAACCGATTAACACCACCCGCGGCAAAGCGGATCAACCTCAACCAAAGTCGGGCGATCAGTCGCAGCCTTCGCACGTCACGCTCGACCCGGCCATCAGTGATGACGCAGTTGCGTCGCGTCCTAGTTGCAGTGGTGTAAAGATCTTGTATTTAGCAACTTGCCATCTTGTATCTCCTTTCTTCATATTTATTTTATTCGTCACTTTCGGACAAATATTTTTTAATATTTATTGTGGATATTTTCATAAAACAGGAACACACAGCTGTGTGTAGCAGTAAGATCTGTTTATTAGTGTTTAGTAGCACAATATGCACTAAAAATAAAAAAGTCCTTTTATGTATAAAGCATATTTTATATGGCTTTACCTTAGTCTCATATATAAATGTAAATATGGCTGTCTGTTTAATGTGTATGTTTAATTTGTGTAATCAAAAACAAAAAATCCTGTTCCCATACCGGGAGTCGAACCCGGGCCGCCTGGGTGAAAACCAGGAATCCTAACCGCTAGACCATATGGGAGGTCTGAATTTTAATCTACAAAATAGAGCTTATGAAGATTAGTGAGCGTACATGATCTCTATTTATTTAAGATATATTATTTATATCTTTATTTATTATTTATTTATTTCCTATTATCTATTTCATTCTTATATTTCTGCAAAACATCTCTATATCAGCTCACTATGGGGCAATAAAATATAAAAATAAACCCATGATGCTCCTGGTAGTCTTTCCTAATAACCTAAATTTTGAGATAAAGGCATTTCACAATCTTTTAAATATTTTATTTAATTATTTTATTCCTTTATTGATTATTTTGCGACGTTTTTCCGAACATACAACAAAGTTAAACAAAACTCTATTCTAAACTTCCGTTTGGGAGCTCGTTTGTGCGGCGACGAGCGATGGCGTCATCACTGGCGGACAGTGTTGTCATTCTTGAAATGTGGGAAGCGGTTCTGTTTTTATTTGGTTTGTTTTAAATTCTTCGTCCTACCTTAATCTACAAAGACCAAAACTAAAATGTACGTAAAGCGATGCAGTGGGGAATCTTATCTGCACGATGTGTAGCACAGCAAGTGAATTATTAAGCCCTGGGCAACATTTCAGACAGTTAAACACGTTAGCTGCCCGTGCTAAAGGTAATTTTATTCATTCATCTGTTTGTAAGCTTAAAAAAGTTCTTTTGTGCATTTTCAGGGCCGACTACTGGAAATCACAACCGAGGAAATTCTGTCAGTACTGCAAGTGTTGGATTGCGGACAATAAGCCTGTGAGTCGACCTAAATATGCTATACATGTTCTGAGGACAATATCCATATATCTAATGCTAATGTCTCTCCTCATGTTTGTTTTGTTCTGCAGAGCGTCGAGTTCCATGAAAGAGGGAAGAATCATAAAGAAAATGTGGCTGCCAAAATTTCAGAGGTATTAACGTGTATTTTATTTTTCCCCATTTCAGTCAAAAATTCAGTCATGTGAGTTGAGTTCCATATCTGAATGAAGTCTGTCCATGAAGAATGCATAATGATTAATCTGATCTATTTGTTTTTATTCGAATTTATTTGATTATACATTTTATTATTATAATTATGAATTGTTTGTCTATAAAATTCAATAAAAAAGTAAAAATTGCCTGTAGTTTCCCACAGACCACAGACAATATTTGATTATTAAAATAGTTGCTGATTAATTTTCTTTTGATCAGCTAATTGGCTAATTGTTGCATTTCTAATTTACAGTGCTATAAAAAAACAAATACACATATCTGTAATCATCAGACTGGGTTCTCAGTAACACACAGCCATGAATACTAACAACCAAGAAAAACCTGCCTGTCTTGGCACAGCTCTCAGTACTGGCAGAGGAGATAAGGTGCACGCATAAGACTCTTGACTTGAAACCTCTCTTCTGATTGGCTATTAGCAGCTGTCACTCATGTCATCCTATCTTTCTGTCTGCAGATTAAAAAGAAGAGCATTGACAAGGCAAAGCAGGAGGAACGTATGTCTAAAGACTTTGCAGCGATGGAGGAGGCTGCGATGAAAGCGTATCAGGAAGATCTGAAGAGGATGGAAAGGGAGGCAGAAGGTAATTGTTTGGCATTTTATAATAGTAATGTGTAACTTCAGGGTTATGTAAGAGAACCTTTTGCTTTGATTACATTAACATTGTTTTTGTGTTAGGATCAAGTTCACCAGCCCAAACAACAACAGAAACAACACAGCCAAAACAGCCAAAACCTCAGGCAAAATTTCAGCCCAGAAAACAGCAAAAGAAAGAAGGGAAAGCAAGACCGAAACCCATAGAACAAACAGAAACACAGGTTTGGGTTGAAGGACAAACAGATGATGGACACACATACTACTACAATACAATAACTGGAGGTAAGGACACCTGAAAATATAACTCCTCTTTAACATGACAATTGAAACTGCCCTTTATACCAACGTATCCCCACAATACTTTTCTATTTCAGGTGAAACTGACTCTTTCCACTGTGGTTGTTGCATTATGTTGTAAATGTATTTGATCCACAGAATCTCAATGGGAAAAACCAGAAGGTTTCCAAGGAGAAAGTACAGCCACTGCAAACCCTCAACAGACAGAGGTTAATCAAATATTTCTGTGCATTTTTAGTATATTGTGTTTATTGTAAACTGCATTGTATTGTATTGTTATGTTGTATTCATAACATGCATTTATACCTTAAAATTATGTTTCTCTCTAGAGCTCTTCAGGCTGCCCTTGGATGGAAGCCATCAGCCCTGATGGTTATACATATTACTATAACACAGAGACTGGAGGTGGAATATTTCCCATATGCTTTGCTCTTATTTTTTGGATTTTATTTCTTATTCGTCGTGAACATTCTGTCTGATAATTACATGCTATATCTTTCTCATCTCAAAGAGTCCAGCTGGGAGAAACCAGCAGACTTTCCTTTGAATGAAGCATCTGGATCTGGGTACAGCAAAGAGGAAAAGAGTCAGGAGGAGCCTTCCACCCCTCAGCCGGAGCCACTTTCAGGAGAAGAAGAGAGCTCCAACGGGGCCCAGGTGTCTCAGGAAGCTGAGGTCCCTGAACAAGCCAGTCAGCAGCCCAAAGTCCCAAAGATCAGCTTCAGGGTGAGAGGAGTCCTGGCAGCGCAGAATTTAAATTTTAACCTTTGCTGGTCAAGTTGTCCTTCTTCAAAATCCAGACCTCTCAGTTTTCCTCCTTGTTTTTTTTTTTTTTGGGTTCTCAGAAAAGAAAAGCAGAGGTCGAGCCCTCAGGAGAAGAGGGAGAAGATAAAGCCAGTGATGATACTCCAAAAGAGGATGCTAAGGAGATGAAAAAGGAGGAGGGGGTCCAAAGCACAACAGCTGAACCTGAGGAGAAGAAAGAGAAAGAGGCAACACAAGGGGAGACCCAAGCCAAAAGGCCGAAAGCTGCCAATCCATATGGAACCTGGGAACAGATCCAGCAAGAGGAGGATCCGTAGTAAGTGAAGAGTTTGAGCCTATTTAAGTGCTGATTGATTAGGTACACCATGGACTGATCCAATAACTGATTGTAGCTATTGAAAAGGCTCTCATTGTCTCTTTTGCTTTCCTTTCCAGTGCCAGTGTGGACCTACAGTTGCCCCAGGTGGAGGGAAGCACAGCCAGCGCTCCAGCCGACCTCCCAACAGAGCCCAAACCCAAGTTCAAGGAACGCGTCATCACCTCCCTTGGAGATGAAGGCGGACCTGCTTCATTCAGGAAGAACAAGACACAGAACGGCAAATCCAGGAACCTCCGACAGAGAGACAGTGACAACTGACCCGAACACAGCAAAACTTCAAGCCAGAAGGCAGCAGAACGAGACTTTTACACAAATACAACTCTTTCTAGGATCTTTGAAGTGTGCACAGATATAAGCCTTTGTGTAATAACATTTTTAAGACAATTTGGCCTGAAAAACCTGAAGACAAAGCAAAACATCTCTGATGCAACATTTTTTTTTCTAATCCTACCATAAATGCCTAACACTGGACACACTCTTTTGTCTGTCCTGATTTCTGTCAGTATGAAGGTGTGCAACACTTTTATAGTCTTCAGGTTAGTATTATCCCATGTGTACAATATTGTAGGCATCCTGGTGTGATCGTTTTTATTAATGTGAAGACATTTCTTCCTGTAGTCTGGTGAGTGCAGATGTATCCATACAGAGCAATACACAAAACTTTTTATATTCTGCATATCTGTATTTTTTTACCAGTGTAAGTTATGAAAAGCGAGTAAGGCATCTTTGTGGAGACATCACTGCAATACTCGTCAGTTAAAGTGAATGAATGTCATACTTTATAAGAAATGTTATCTCAATAAACAATGACTGTCTGGATACTGAAAAAATAACTTTGCCAGCAAAATTATTTTGAATATGTAACAAGCTTTAACTAGGTAAAGGTCAACCGAATAAATAATCATCATAATTAATTTCACAAATATAAGCAATATAAGCACATTCACAGGTCAGATGGTAAGAGAAAAAATAATTTGCTGGCCAGCTGGCACACACACACAGGGTGTGACATGCTTTCAGTGAGAGTGTGTGTACAAAGCTGATAGGTGGTTTTACCGCACCCTGATTGGCAAAGAACCACGAAGATGACTTACCAACAATAAACAGTATTAATATCTGTTTATATTCGACAGTAAGCTGTACTGTAATTTACTTTGAGCTTTTTACCCATGTAAAGTAGTAAAAATGGTGCTGAAACTCAACATTAGAAACTCTGAATATAACTTGGACAATCAGGGAATTACCATGACATAAAATACATCACTGAATATTTTATTACAAGAATAAAAACCTCCTGATATACGAGTGATGGATGCAATTTTTATGTTGCATCTTTGCAATGTGACTACTGTACAAGGGTAAACTGCAACATTAACATTAAAGTAATATGTATTTAAACATACTGTATGGTCAGTCCTGTTGACAGCACGTTGTGTTGGGTGTCAGTCTGCAGGTTGGCCAGATTCTGGTTTTCTCAGACTGCTGCTGCTTCTCTCCACCACGTCCAGAAGAGCCTCCCTCTCTGTATGTTCAAGTAGGTCAGAAATCAGATTGTCGAGAGCCTCCCCTCCTTTCATGAACTCCTACACATGGACCAAAACATGTTGGAGTTAAAGAAAAAAAAACAGAAAGGACTGTTTTACAAGAGACCTTTGCTGGTTGAAAAGAAAAGGAATGACAAAAACAAAATGTACAGGTTTACCAGCCCCTTAATATCTAACCTTAATATCTCTAGTTACATATCCAGTCCTGTGGTCTGTGACACGATCCTGGCTGAAGTTGTAGGTGCGAATCCTGTCTGACTGAGAACGTGCACCCACCTGTCGTCAGGGACAGGAGAATGAAGATATCGCTAAAACACGTGGATCTTACAGTAAGTTTCCTTGTAAAAATGTCTCCAGTGTGAGGGATTCACTCACCTGCTGCTTTCGTGCTGTATCCCTTTGCTCGGTCTCTTTACCCATCATGCTCTGGTAGAGCCGGGCCCTCAGCACTCGCATGGCAGTGTCTCTGTTTTGCAGCTGAGAGCGACTCTGCTGACATTCAGCTGTTATGCCTGTTGGGAAGGTAACCATGAAAACATCAACCAGGCATGAGGTTTATACGATGTGAAAGAACAGCTGCGTCTAAATGCTGGAGTAGCTTGAGAACTCTTCTCTTTTTTACCGGTGGGGAGATGAACGATGCGCACTGCACTGTCTGTTGTGTTGACACTCTGGCCCCCAGCACCTCGAGATCTAAAAGTGTCAATGCGAAGATCCTTTGGATCAACGTGGACATCAATCTATGAACACAAAACACGTTAATAAAGACAAACTGATGAAAAAGAAAGTGGTAAAAGACACAGGAGTAGAGTGTACCTCCACTGGCTGAGGCAGGACAATGACAGTCATGGTTCCTGTGTGGATACGCTGCATCCTGGAGGAGAGGCCCACCTCAGGGATCCGTTGCACCCGGTGGGTTCCTCCTTCATGCTTCAGATATCTGTACACATTGTCCCCGGTTATTCTCACTGCTGCATGATGCAAACCACCTGAGACACACAGTCAGTTAATGCTAAAACCTTTTCTGTCATGCTTCTCTTTGGAAGTGAAAATAATTTTGTGGCAGAAGTTTTTGATGTTCAACAAAACAAATTTTCACAATAAATCGAGATTGATGATGCACAATTACAGGGAAAAACATGACTTACCGTAATCAGCAGGTGTGTAGTTGTAAACCTCAAAGTCCCAGTTCTTGTAAGAGGCAAAGCCCTGATACATATCAAACATTTCACTGCTGAATTGCTGACAAATGTCACCTGAAACCAAATAAATGTATAAGAAAATATATGGGATGTTGTTGTTCATTCAGGTAGGTGGTAAGAATTACTTCACAGCTGCTAAATTTGTTAATTAACTAATTGTAAAAATGAGTCCAGTCTTCAAATAATAACTTTTTGCATTCTTTCATACCTCCTGTCGTCCGTCCTGATACAACCTCCAGCAGGACATTACTGGAATCAAGAGGGTCAGTGGGCATGAGAGCTTTGATCAACTGAGGAGAAAGATCGTTACAAAGAAACAATCGTTAACACCGAATGTTCTATGGCACATTTCAACATATATCTGATCATGCCTCTGTGTTCTTACATCTTTTCTTAAAGCCAAAATCTTGCTGGTGATCTGTGCTTCCTCCTCTCTTAACAGCTGGATCAGTTGTTCATCTTCATCTTTGGTACTAGCTGAACCCGCAGTCAGCAGGAAACACAGAACATGGCATTTGCATTCTCAGACTTTTTGAAGCTATGTGCAAATTGAACAAACAGTATTAAAGAAAATCAGCTTGTTTACTATGTCCTGATAGTTGTTACTGACGGAAAGTCTAAAAAATACTCACCATGCAGTAGTGAATAGACTTCCTCATGGTCTTTCAGAGCCTGTTCAACATTACCAAATATATTTACCAGAGGCAGAAGCTCTGTGTGTCTCTTTATAAACACTTTTCTGTCTGAATCGCTGAGGTGAGCATGCTGTAAGTTCTTGCTGAGGTCTCTGTACTCCTCCATGAGCTGCTGAAGGTACCTCTGAACAGACTCGTTCTTATACAAGTCCCCCAGACCACTGTGACAGAGACGTTTTGTTGCTGCTGTACTCCACAGTGGCACCTCTGTGATGTTAGCATACTTGTGTCCTGTCAGTGTCCTCCATCCTCCTCCTCTTCCTCCTGGAGCGCTACTGCTGTAAAGTACACGGCTACACAGTGAGCACAGTCGAAAACAGCGACCGACGCGCATTTCACTACATTTGCAGAGCAATGAGTTAAATAAAACAATGTTCACACGTGTTTTTGTACTGTTTTCATTGCCCACTGCAGCTAGCACTGACAGAAACCGGATGTAGTTTCGGAAATGACGTCGAGGAGACGCAAGAAAGGAATTGTGGGAGCTGTAGGATGTGATGTGATTTTCATAAGCCCAGCTGCTTAAACACTCTAACACCAATTTTATTTTTTTTTTTTTATGTTTTATGTTAACATTTAGCATTTAACATTTAGGCCAATCTATCCTTATATCGATCTATCCAATAATTGGATAGATCGTTAGCATAGATCTGATTTGGTTGATTTGTTGGCTAGTTTGAGGTCCAACCTAAAGCATTCAGCTGAGCTAACATCTAACTGATACTAAAATGTCAAACTGCAGAGACACTGAAGATGGTAAGATGATATTATCTAAATAAACATACATATGTGTTTGAGTTTAATTTAAATTTAAAATTTAAAATTTATAAGTGACTGTTAACTAGTTACATTAACAATCAGCTGATTTTACAGAAATTTTAACACACATTTAATTACCTTTCCTTCAGGGACTCAGAAAAATCCTGGCTTTTCATTAGCCAAAGCAGCGGGGGATGTCAGTCAACACAGCTACACCCAGACTGAGGCTCTGAGAGAGAAACAGAAGATACTCAGCTCCCTGCAGGTTCAACTTATACCCTTCACTTACCAAAGGCTCAAGCTAACACTGCCATACACTCAGTTATTCTCTCCATGATACAATTAAAATCCCCTCTAGCATTTTGCTGCATGAAGAAGTATATACATCAATTATTAGTGGTAGTAACAGTAACAGCAGAAGTTGCAGGACAAGTAGAAGTAGTTGGTATCACAGTGGAAATAGTTGATTAATAGATGGCAATTAATTATTGCAATATTTTGGTTCAATTATACTTATTAATGGCCAAAACTGGTAAATTGGTTATCAGGTAGACCATGCAAAAAAAAAGAATCGGTTTCATTACTGCTTTAACAAAGGAATACAACTTAATGAACCTACATCCAATTTCTGAAATAAAATTGTAAGGAAAATATTGTATCAGTATTTCCTTTTTCATCCAACTGACAAGTCTGACTACGCTCTCTAAAACAGCTGTGAGAGTGCGCCGTCTACATGCTTATTTTAAAAGACTTCTCAAAAATATATTTTTTTGGTTTGAACTTGTTATGCCTCCTCTTCCAGGCAGCTCTTTCAGATGTCGAGAACAAAGGTGAGATGGCGCAGCAGGAGCTGAGATCTAAAGAGAGGGAAATCCTATTCCTGGAGGGCGACATGGAACACCTGGAGCGGCAGACAAAAGTCCTGCATGATCGCTGTGCATCCATCAGCAAAGAAAACACAGAACTCCAGATTTGTATATGTGAGGAGCAGGAGAACGCTCGCATGGCACTGGCAGGGTTTAACAGCTACAGAAACAAGATGGAGGGTCACAGAGCAGCTGTTTTGCATGCAGCAAGCCAGACAGAGGCCCATAAAGAGCTGGAGGAGAAGAAAGCACTGGTCAGGATGGTAACACAGAAGAAAGAGGAGCTGAAGGAAGATTTGGAGAATCCAAATGGAAACGCAGTGCGTATGGCAAAGGTGGAGAAAATTAACCTGAATTATAGTGAAATTTTGAATTTAACATATCACATTTTTTGTTTTTTGGCTCAACGGTGTGTCCATCCAGATGACAATAAGCCATTTTTATCCATTTTATTTTTCCGCATTTGCTTTTCTGCAGAGAGAGATTGGCGCTTTGAAGGAGCAGATCTCTGTGACAAGGAAGACCATAGCTGAGAGGAGAGAGCAACTACAAAAAGAGTTTGAGACTCATACCCACATAAAGAAAGGCATAGAGGTATGTCAGAGAGAAGTTGTGATTTTTTCACTGTATTGTATTGCAAGTAAAAAATGCTCATCACAAGTTCAACAACAATCCAAAACACTAAATTAAATCAAATCAATAAAAACTCATCTGACTGAATTTTGTTTGTATTTGTATTGCCTCAGATCCAGAACAGGCGCTATGAAGCCATCGTCAAGCGTCTCCACTGCCAACTGAGTAGGGCCCAGGCTGCCCACAGGTTAAAATCCCCACAAATACAAGTACAAGTGTTCATTCTAAAAAAAAAAAAAAAAAAGTACAGATAGAAAAATGGCATTTCCTTTGTTCTTTGTGACAAAAACAGCTTGAAAAGCCAGAAAATGAGGAACATATTTTTTAATAATACAATTAAATGAGAATTTTCAGATTAATGATATAAAAAACTAATTTACTGTACCCCATCCTGTGGTTTTCCAATGATAATCACCCCAGTTGCTTTTCATAGTGTCTTTTCATTTGTTGTAGTTTAATAAGAGGCTATTTGAGGGCAAACTACTTCAGTAGTGCAATGATGTTCCACATATTAAAAGCTATTAAACAAGGCCTTCTTCACTTTAGGCAAATGTCTGAAGATATCTCTCGCATGCAGAGACAACTGGCTGAGCTCAAGAAGCAGCAGGAGTCATCACAGGACTCAGTGGTCAGTGGCCACTAAACCTTGGTGTCAGGCTACTTTTATTTGGAAATGATTTATTATATTATAGTAGTAGCGTTCTTATATTTATAGGTTAATTGTCCTGTTTTCAAATTAAATGTAAGACTGGATCATTAGTTTGAGTCTGTTTGAGGAAGAATTGTTGCTGTTACTACATTTGAACAGCTGGGGGCAGCAGTGTCTCATAAATGTCTACCCCTATGCATTTAACTTCATCACCAAACCCTCACCTAGACTTTTATACTAGTTTGGCTTGAGATATTAACAAAGCAGTTATTGCCGAATGTGTTTCAATATAAATATTAAAATATTTGCCTGTTATCACATTATTTGATAATTTGATGAATGTGCAGGAGTGTTTTGGTTTTTTTGTTGGTTTTTTTTTTTTTTTTTTTGGTTTTCACTTCACTTATTTTAGAAACTTTTTTCTCTTACTACACAATCTATGAGCAATTTTCTTCTTTTCTTCATTTTCAGTTGGGAGTTGTTAGTAACAAAAGAATTTCCCTACGAGGATTAATAAAGTTTTTCTGATTCTGATTCTGATACACTTTTTAGAGACTGTTCTGAGACGATATCAGAGGCAAAGGGCATGGGATGGGATTTTAGGTCAGGCGGGTTTGTCCAGTGAGTGTCCACAACAGTGACCCATACAGAACAACAGCCAAGTGTCCACACTCCAACTGTCGATGCGATGGTGTTGTTTTGGTACACGCTGTTCCAGCTTCCGCTTCACTGAGTGGCTTGATGGTCTGCGAGGTGACAGTCCCACCACCGGCTAACAAGGGCGTGACTGTGCTACTTCAGCCATAACTCAAAACTAATTAAACAATGAAAATGCCTTTTCATTAAATTACTCCACATCAGAATGTATTTCGTCAGCCTCTGAGAAAAGCTATAACTTGTGATATCAAGTGCAGCTTGATTTCCGTATTTTTATCTGTATGTCCCTTTGCATTATTGGAACAGTTATAGAGAGATAAATACCTGCAGTTATGTTCCCTTTAAAAACAATTGCTTCATGACATATATGTGGAACAGTTATCTGTATTGGGCAGTAAACCATGGAGTAAGTAACCCATAGTCCCTACAGCTTTAATTTACAATCAGCGAGTCTAGTGCAGTGTGTGGGAGGTAAAGGACAACGTGTGATGAATTGCCCAAAAGTTGGGCCTGTTTTCATTACCCACTGAACCACAAATTGTAGTTAAGTGGGCCATTTCCTTAAAGGTGCACATGGTGGAGAGTATCCAGTCAGTCTCTATGTCTGTGATACTGCAGCACTGCTCTGTCTGACTGACCTTATTAGCATGTTCTCAGCCTGACAGCCCTCTGCTCCGTCCTGTTGACGCTGCCAAGCCCCAGGGCCCCTCTACTCAAACTGTCAAAACACACACAATTACACACAACAAATTTCAGACGTGAAGTCACAGGCAAACGTGCCACAAACTGCATGTTACAGACCTGACTCGTGATCTGAAGCAAATGAGAGGGTCCACACATTTATGACATTTTGGCATAACTCATAATACAGCATGAGAATGTTAAACATCAGTTACGTAAAGCTCGAGTGTAGGTTTGAAGTATGGAAGTAAAAGCTAAAGAAAAAATAACACAACAAACAAATCTAAAGTGAAAACCATGTGAATATAGGGAATGAATATTATATTCCTGCCTTTGAGCGTTCACATTGTACAGTACAAGCACGTGCCTGTACACTCACACCCACAGTGCCTCTCCTAACAGAGTGACCTTCTGTTTTAGCCTCGTTTCCCTCTCACCACTTTATTTTTACCACAACTTAATTCTCGTACTGCGGTCGTTGAAATGAAACTCACTGTGCACCATTTGTTTTGATTACAACAGTGAGAGTTATGCAATGTCAGGTGCACTGTGTTGCACTCACATGACGAGGGGTTTCCTCTCTGAGGAGCATTTCGTTGCAGTGAGTTTCTTTTGTAAGACACTCTTTCAGTAAATGCCAGTCACATCCTCCCTGTCCAAGCTAATTGAGCCGAGCTACGTGGGGACTGAATTTAACACCAGCCTTCCACCACATGCCGCTTTCATTTATGTGGCTGTGACACATTTGTCTATTCCATTTTGGCATCAACTGTCATTTCAAAATATACTTGGCTGCTGAAGTAGAAGAGAACACAGAGGCTGAGTTTGCTGTGAAAGACATAAAACAGTCAACTTTCTTCAGGTAGATCACTGACATAGGCCATTTTTACAGCACTGAGAAGTACCTATAGTTAAAAATGTAGTTGATTCATGTGAAACTGGCTTACCTCCCTCCAAGAGGCGTCTCTCTCACCCTGTGTTGGCCTTTTGATAAATGAATGTGCCAATAAAACATGCTTGGCAAGCTTTCACATCGACTGAGGAGCTCTCTGCAGAAAGGCTGAGCTCATTTATTTCTCTGTGCAGCATTGCCATCTTCAGTAGATGCACTGTTTGTGGATGTTGTCTCTCCAACAAAATGGAGTCTATAGAGAGAGTAGAGGAAGGTGAGGGAAGAATATACACTGTTCAAAAAAATTAAAGAAACATTTTGAAAACACATCAGATCTCAATTGGAAAAAAAATCATGCCAGATATCTATACTGATATGGACTAGGTAATGTGTTAGGAACCAAAGGATACCACATTGTTGATGGAAATGAAAATTATCAACCTACAGAGGGCTGAATTCAAAGACACCCCGAAAATCAAAGTGAAAAAATGATGCGGCAGGAAATTTCATTAAAAAACAGATTTTAGACTGAATATGAGTACTGATTGTTCAGTTTGTTCAGTTTGAACAATTTTTACAGCCGTACTCCATGTTGTGCATGATTAAGTGTCTGATTGGCACCTTTACAGCTGTTTGCACAGCCTCTGGCTCGTCGCCCATCTATGTTACGTGAAGGCAGAAGTCGGCGGATTTGGACTGTCTGAGAAATCGTTATGTGCATGCTTTGAGTGTTGGGCTTTGTGTAATAAATTCCTGAACTCTTACTACTGTCAGTTGAGGTGTATTTACAGCTGAGTTTGGCAGACTCTGCTGAAACATAACGGCTGGTTGTGTGGGTGTGTGAATTATCTAAACTGCATGAAAATATCCAAAATGTGTGCACGTCTTCAGGTGCACCTGTGTGTGTGTTTGCAACGGCTGATTTCCAGTCGCCACCTTCATTATCAGCGTGTCAGTGTGTGTGTGTGTGTGTGAATGTTGTCACAGAATTGACAGCTGTTCTGAAGACAGCTGTTTTGAAAACTTATGAAAGCATTACTTGCTTTTTAAGTGTTGTCACTCAACTGCATCAGACAGATTACATTCCTCACAGATGCACCGTATTTTTAAGCAACAATATCTGGGGTCCGTTCTAAGAATTCTAAGAATTAAAAATACATACTCAAGGCAAAACAGGGTTTAAGTTGCGGTGTGAATTTTGAATACTGGAGACGTCAGCACTTAGAAAAGAGATTATTGAGTAAGCAGTGCTTGATCTATTGATCAACAGAGAACATTTAAGACATTTCATAGGCTAAACAATCTAATAGTTTATCAAGAAAATAATTGAAAGATTAATTGATACCAAAAATAACTGCCCAGTGGAAATTTTTTATTATCCAAACTTCCAGATGCTCACTGTTTCTGGCCATAACTACCTTTTTACCATCCACCACAACCCCCAGTACATTCCCAGCCTGGGGCCTGACTGGTGGGTGGCACTTCAACACAACTGTCTGTGTGTTTATAGACAATCAGCCGAGCTGTGTTTGTGTGCGCACACACCAGAGTAAAGTTTTCCTCTGTGGCATCAGCAGCTCACTCCACAACAGTTCACACCAGAGAAAAGGTGGGATGAGCTTTCCGAGAAATAAGCATGAAATCATCCTCCCAAATAAGCGTCCTCCCTCCTCTGCACGTCATAGCAGTCAGGAGAGGATACAGGATTTGTTTGCTCCTGATCTCAGAGAGATGAACAGTTTCAGAAGTTAAAGAAATATAAATTTCCAGTGAAAACGACATTTCAGTGCTGCCAGTAATTGTTTCACCGTGGCTTTAAGAGCTTTAGTGCTTTACAAACCCCCTGGGCAAGAGCTTATAGTCAACTTGAATAAGGATTTACCTCTGGAGACCAGAGAGAGTTTATTTACCTTCCTTTGTTTGTTCAGGTAATTACTGTCTGTGTAAAGTTATCCAGACAACTCTGTCTCACAAAGCCATAAACCTGATTCATGAGACAGGTCCCTGATCTGTGTCGGTGCAGGAAAAATAAGTGTGTAGTTTGTGCGTGGATTGCCAAATTAAAAAGAAACAAGGAGGGGACATCCCTCAGAAGGCTAGGGATGAACGCACAAGGGAAACCACTGTGACTCTGTTGGCCTCTAATTGCCCCCGTAGGTCCTTGTTAGACTAAACAGCAAATCGCCAGCGTGTCAGTTCACTTACAAAACCTGCTGACTTTTAAAACAGCTTTAAACATCCTGCTTTATTTTCATGTTACTTTTATCTGTGCAAATGAGCAATAGCAAAGGTCAGCATGCGTCTTTCAGATTCGAACATGTCCACTGGCTGAGTCACGAGGGTGTTTATGTGAGGTTTCTGGTTTCCTTGCCTTTTTCTTGGCATCAGCTGCACACAGAAACCAGGTGAAGGCGTTCAGAGTTGTCTTAGGGTGTGGCCCGGGCATTAGACTGAGGAATGTTTTGATATGCACAGGCACAAAATGGCCCACAGTCGACTGTGACTGTGGGATGAGAGGACTGACGTGGCTAAGAGGTCTCACGTAACTCCAGGAAGAAGCCCAGGCCGAAAATAGATGTAGTAAACGAAACCTTTAACCTGCAAACACGCCCATCACGCAGCCTCACCCTGCTGTGTACCTGAACAACGTAAACAAACACGCACAGACACACACTTGTATCTATGATAGATAACAGCGCATTTTTCACAATGCATGCTATGACACATTCACTAATTCTTTGTCCTAAAACAAGAAGAATGTATATGTTGTGTGCTTACAGAAACACAACCACTCGCCTAAACATAGCGACAGGAATTGTGACATTACAGTGATTTATTGATACTCAGATGAGTCATAGATCCACCTGCACACACACACAACAACATATATCTACTGTATACTGTACGTGATCTGTTCCCACTGCCAAATGTACATCTGGAGGTGTGCAGAGTCAGCTTCACACCCACTCAGCAGTGAGTCATTTTTGTAAATACTGCTCAGCATCTTTAATCCTCCAGCATTATTCCCAGTGAGGGAGGACGTATTTGGATCTTTTACTCAAACACAAGTAGCAATAATAATACTACCATTAAAAATACTCTCTTAAAGGTAACCTGAAACTTGTATGATTAATTGACATGTAGATGATGAAGCATCAGTTTTAAATGCTCCAGTAAAGTATCTTAGAACTATATTTAAGTCCAGGATTCAGGTAGATATACCCCATGTTTGCATAAGTCCCAGCCGCCTGTGTCTGTGCATTAAAAATGTATTACACCTGTCTCCCTGCACTGAACTGAACAGCTATGGCTGCTCTAAAGCAGCCAGTTTAGATAAATGCATCAGTGTGATCACAGTGTAGAATAATTTAATCTCAGATCAACATCGTACACACACCAGCTGGTTCATTATGTGGCTAATATTGCTCGTGATTTAATCTGATGAGGTTCTATGTAAAGAGAACACTGTGATCCAGATTAAAGAGCAGCTTGATCCAGATGTTTGACATTATGTCTTCTCCAAAATGTCCTACATTTGAGACCATGCATTAGTGTCAGCTCGGTGTGTGTACATTTAAGTCAGATAGCCCTCACCATTTTACACCTGCACACTTTTCTTTCACTGCATATAAATAGCTTGCTAAATAAACAGTGCAGTCCAGGACTCCAGATGCTTTACATGCCATTTGCATGCAGGCAGCACCGTAACAGCAGCACAAGAGATGAGGAGGCCGATTTTGTTCCTCCACAGCCAGAAAGTAGGGCAGCTAGAGGGAGCAGCAGGGAGTCCTGCATCTTCCATTACATCATAAGAACAAGTGTGTGTGCTACAGGAAGAGGGGGGCATGCCTTAGCTTGTTTCCTCCCTGTACCCTAATTGCAGACAGAACAGTGGGACAGTGAATTATGAATGAAAGTGAAGAGGAAGAGATGGAGGGAAGGAGCTAAAATTCAAGGATCATTTCTCCGCGGCCTCTTTTTCCTCTCACACATGTAGAAATGAAAATGCTCTGCACTGTCCTGTACATACTGTTCCCTGTCTATTGCCCCTCATGCAGGCACACAGAAACCACAGCTGCAGTTTTATCGCTCTGCAGTGATTTTTTTCACAAGGCACTGAACATCACCAATGAACAACATGAACAGCATCCTCCCCTTTACCCACCCTCTATACTAATTTAACTTTAACTGACTTTTCAGGAGGCGCCATCGTCAGGTCTGAATACTTTGGTTTATGATCAAATACCTGCAAAACTATCGGCAGTCCCTTCATCCTCAGCCATGCTTGGGCTAATTAGCAGATGTCAGCATGCCAACACACTAAATGAAGATGATGAACATGGTAAACAATTAGAATTGTCCTCAACCTTCTCCCTCAGTATTTAGATGTGAAAATCATCAGTACATGATGTTAAGAGGCTTCACTTTATCTCCCACAAACCCCCAAATCACGCCCTGGAAATGTTGGTTAAAAATAAGACGTTTACAGCATCCCTCTCCCTGCAGGCTACAGAAATAATGACAAAGAAGAAGAGCTGCTAAATAGACAGTATGGCTGTACTTCTCCTATGGCTCTTTAAAAAGAAGCTCCAGACTGAGATAAACACTTCATGCAAACAGACCCAGCAGCCTTTTTCAACTCCTGCTTGTGAAGAGGCTGCTTGTTTACCACTTAGTACTGTACACCAGGTGTGTGTGGGTGTTTAGACGCCAATATTTGCCTTTTTCCTGCTGGTGTGTATTTTTTTTTTTTTTTTTTTTTTTTCCTAAGGAAAGCATCAGTGGTCTGGGCGACTGCAGGCCCTGAGCGAGTTTTGTCGTTTCTTGGCATCACTCGACATCTACAGAGAAACCCCCTCAGGAAATAATCCTTCAAAACATGTTGCATGACAAGCTTTACTGTCACACTGCTGTCTTCTTATTTCAGGGCCTCATTGTAAATCACGACAGAAGCTATGTCACATCAGCTCTGACAGTTTGAATTGTTGAAATGACAAATTAAATGCAGTCACAAAACAGACAATAGCGAGTGGGTAAAAACCTGAGGAGGCAGTGGGTTTGTTGTTTAAACCACTTGAGATCTTCAGTATTTTACACACTCTGCCCACGCTCTGATGTATCGTGACTGCAGGTTAAACACTGACCCTTCCTCTGCTTTTGTTTGCTGTCTCTCAAAGTTTCCTCTGTGTGTGTGTGTGTGTGTGTTCCTTTGTGTACGTTGAGTTTGTGTGAGTTGTACTCTGCTTCAATTCCCACATTTCTAAAGTTACTAATACAGTGTCGGGTGATGGAGAGAAATAAAATCTTTTCTGAGAATATTTTCATGACATGAGAGGAGATATGAATTATTTTCTTGGAAATAATTAGGAAAGAGACGCTTTGGTTTGTAAATGCCAAGCTTTTTTTACACAGTGATCTTACTGCAGTAGTTCTGAATGCAGATGGAAACTGGCACTTTCTAACAAATATTTGAAAGTATTTTACACTTTATCTTTTCCTGCCAGAAGCTTGGTTTTATAAAGGGAAAGCAACGATGGACTCAAGTGTATGAGGTCTCATAAGCTCTTTAAAATGATGTCCAGAGGGATAGTGGAGAGAAAAGACGCAGAATTCTTCTTAAAACTTAAAATCTGTGAGGAAAAATGGAGGAGCTTCATCTATATTTTACCAAATTTATCGTACAAATCAAATTACAGTATATTCATGCTATTTCTAGTGTGCTGCGGGCTTCCTGTGCCCCACGCCTGACGCTCATATTTAATGCAGCTCTGCACCTGCTCTGTTAGAGGAGGACAGGTGAGGACACAGTGTCCTGTACCACCACACTGATGGAAATATTAAAAACAATGCAAAGGATGGAAGTGTTGGTCTGAGAACATGGTATGAGGAACATAATAAAACTTGTCATCCTTCTAATCAGCATTTTTTGATTTTTTTAATTTAAAGGAAGCTATTATATTTATTTTGTTAATTTTTAGATAGCATTTTGGCTTTAAACAGTCAAACACAAACAAAACAGTCAGATTCAACCAACGTAAACAACACCGGTTTGACAGCTCTCTAAAAAAGCTCATAAAATTATATTAGAGTGGACGAAAGAGAAATGACAGAAATACTCACCAACAGATGTTTTCAGACAGACCAGCAGGATGTGACGCCATCACTTCAGCTCTAGGAAAAAGCACTGTCAGTCACTGTGATTTCTGTTTCACAAACCCTTTGCTGTTCATTAGTTAATTAGTATCAGGTGGTGGCGGTTGTGTCCATCTGAAGGTCACATGTCGTTAATTGGCTCCAGTGAAAGCACAGTTCTACACAACATGCCAAATGCAGGAATGATAAACAGTCTAACACAGATTAAATTCACTCTCATACCATGATTTTGTGGACAAATAATTTGATATGTAATGGCAGCGTCACATGTCTGACTGTCAGCCAGCGTAATTACAGCATCTGTGTGAGATACAGCAGATGGACAGTGCGTATCAACAGAAATACTTTGTTTTTGATGTCATGCTTAGACTCTGCGCCTCTGTCGCTGCCTCACTGTGTCTGTGCTCTTCTCCTTTTCTTGCCTCGGCCTGCATTTTCTTCCTGCTGGTGTTGGCTCCACGTGTCGCTGTCTGCTGCCTGGAGCCGGACTGAAAACGTGAGAGGGACCCACAGATTTAAGGAGGGAAGAATTTAAAGAAACACATCCGATTTTTTTTTTTTTTTTTAAGATGACTGTCTTATCTAAACAGTCAAATGAAACCAGACTATTTCTGTCATTTTGCTGTGAAACTAAGATTCAAAATATGAACTCTCTATTTGGAAATGAAATGTTGAGTATTTAATTAAAATTTTAAAACAAATCAGACTTGCTTCAGTCCAGCATCTGTGGTCTCTTGGTGTAGATATCTTTAGAGCTGCCACAATTTATTTTCTCACCTTTGAGATGATGAAAGTCACCTGCTATCACACTTTAAAGATTAAGGAGGAAATGGAAATGTTACCTGTCGAGCTTAATTGTCAAATTTAAAAACAGGTTCTTAAAGATGAAGGAAAAAGCAGGAGAGAAAAATGTGCAGTGAAGGTGCCATTTTTCAGGGTCAAATGAATGAAAGTGAATTATTTGGAATTGGTGATAGTGGTGGTTGGATTGACGCTCTTTCAAAAAAAAAAAGATAATGGAAGTGGAAATGAGAGTGAGATGAGAAGTGAAGGACGGTGTGTGGAAGAAAGACACGGCTGCTGATTTCTCTTCCTGCCTCAAAAATAGGAAGGAAACCGTGCAGTGATAGAGGCTGACCTCAGACTCTGTGTGTGTGTGTGTGTGTGTGTTTATATTTGCATGTGTGTGTGTGTGGTTGAACACTATGTACCCGACATGGACTGAATGAAGGTTCTAGGACATGGAGGATACACAGAAATAGCATTTTCAGATGCTCTGAATATGAAAGGAGACAGCTTAGAGAGTGAGATTAAGTCCTACGTGTTCACATATCTGTGCCTGCACGACTGACTGGCTGACTGACCCAGCTCCATCTATCTCTCTTAAACTGCTGTTTGTGGTGAGCTGCAGGGGGGAGAAAAACAAAATTACTCCTCAAGCAGGACCGCGACGAAAGCACGAGATGCAAAGGAAGCTCTGTTGTGTCTGTGGAAGCGCCCGAGAGGCTCGCCCGAGAGCTGGAGGAAAGATGATCTCAGAGCAAATATGCTGTGTCAAATTATCTGCACACCGAGCACACCCACACCCCGCCTCCACAAACAAAAAAGTAGGATTTGTGAGTTTCTGTGAAGGGCTTTGCACGTTCTTGCAGATGTGCCAGTACAGACAGGCAGATGTCAACCAGATGATGCCTTCCACTGCTTATTTACTTATTTAAACAAAGCTTTCAGCATCTAGGGCTGATCTAGGGGCAGGTTTTTAGCAGATCTGTTCTCCTGCTTCTTTGAGAGGCCTCGGGCTTCGTTGGCCATTTGGTGCACACCTGCTCAAACACGCACACCCACTGTGGTGAATCTGAAGGAAAGGAAAAGTTTGGATTTCTGTTACACACTACACGCTGCGCTGCTCTGACCTGAAAGATCATCAGCGTAACGGCTTCCTCAGTCGGGGTCACATTCGCTTCGATCGTCAGCATCACTGACACTTGCTGAGTGTTGGATCTATTTTTGAGATTGCTGTGGTTTTAGGTCACGTTACTGTGTCACACAAGGTCGAGACCTCTCCTTCCTGCGGTCTGAGCTGGCAATGCTGAGTGGATGTATCCATGTGGAGCCAGCAGACGGACATATTTAATGCTCACGCTGGCACCCTGACAGCCCTGCGCGCCCTCTGATTGTTGCCAATCAGCACATCGTCAGCCAGAGAACAGACTGTCTTGCACTTCACAAAACAGTTGATGTCGGTCTATATAGGGATGGAAATCAATTACTATTGATGCTACAGAGTGAAGCCATTATCTATTAGTCACATCTCATCCACGTCTGTCGAATGTTTTATTCTAACACAGCGAGTTTGCAGTTTACAGTGATAATGTTGGCAGATTTACCACTGGAAACTCATTTTCAACACGAGATTTTGATAAAGAACAGAGGTAGTTGATTGGCCCCTTGGCCTTTTGAAGTAATGCAGGGTTACAACTCTAAGAGCAAACAAACAGGTTTACTCCCTTATTTATCTCTTGCTTGTGTATTTTTTAAGGTTTATAAAATGGGTTAGGCAGCCCTGCGCGCCTCTGATTGTTTTATCTGGATAATTTTAAACACTTATTTTGACAAAAGCTTTAAAAAAAAACTCTTCCCACCAGACGCACATTATTCTCAGGACTTTATCGTATGACTCAAACTTAAAGTCCTTCAAGCGTCCTTCTAATAAACTGGAAAAGTCTGTGCCATAAACAACATGATTAAGAGCAAAGCTCTTTAAGTGAATGTAGCGTTGTTGGGCCTGTTGTTGTCTCTCCTGCTGTGTCAGCTCAACAGTGGTGTAATGACTGTCTGGCTGCACGGAAAAGACACACACAGACACACACACACCCACATTCACACGCAGACACAAACTCAGAGTATGTCAGCCAAAACAAACAAAGAATTATAGTGAAGAGCACTAAAAGTGTCATTTAGAGTCACTGCACATTTACTGCTGTCTGCCTAAATTGTATGCTTGAGCCTAAAATCTGTGTGTCCTCACGCACATTTTGTCGTCTCAACTATCCTTAGGTGTGGTTATTGTTTTGTTTTCATTAGAAATCATCTGGCAGATGCTTAATATGCACCAGGAATGCGTCTTCTTCTCACAGTGACAGAGCAAAATAAAAAGAATGACACAGGAAACCAGTCAAACCAGACTGACACGATAGCAAAGTATTTCAGACAGACGGCTGAGTGCAGAAAAATCATTAGCAGAGGACGACACAGTAACAGTTCAACCGTGCACTGCTCTGTGCTCAAATCACTGTTTACATGGTTGTAGCAATGGAGATTTCAGGATGAAAACTTTTCCTGTTTTGACAACTCACAGGGAGCGAGAGAAGGTGCTGAGGGGAGGAAAAGTGGAGGATAAGAGAGGGCTGTAATCCCCCATAATCCCCTTCTCTCCCCGGTGGGGGAATGAGCTATGTGCCTCCATCTCTGCGCTTCCGTCTGCGGTTTGTTTTGAAATTTCAGAGGGCTCTCGCTCAGCGGCGGGAGCACGTGTCTCTTGGAAATGTGACTTTGGATGGAGGACAAACGAGGACAGGGACATACCGAAGAGCGGTCCTGCTGCAGGGCCGTGGGCACACAAACATACTGTAGATGCACACACAGACCCCGAGCTTAACACAAAATAATAACCCATCATTTAAAATCACAGGCTGTGGGGGTGTGTCAAAGTGTTCGCATTAATGATATCAACATTTTCAGTCCTGTTTTAATGGACATTTTCCTCCATTGATTTGACAAATAATTCAGGAAGTGAAGTCGAGGAAATTCAACATGAGCCAAATATTTTCCTGTAATAGAGTGGAAACCATGCACCCAGTGGCTGTGCTCGAAGGTGGGCAAGCAGCTCACCTGGACGTAAGGATGTAAGCTGCTGTGTTTGCTGAATGAAGGGCTCACCTGACAAGCTCATAGTTTGGAGCATAGTGAGGCCTTTGCAGCACTTGCTTACAAAACACTCCTCGAGTGCTCAGGCCGTCAAAGAAAGTCTGCACGTGTCAGTGTTTCTTAAAAAACTGTAACCCTTCGAGAGGACACTACCTCTGTGCCGGTGAAGGAGCTCTCATGTTCAGCATGACTCTTCTCTCATGCTCTATTTAAGTGCGGTCACGTGTTCACATCTCCCGCCAGCTGCTTCCCAAACACACGGACATGACCCACAAATAGCCTCTTCATTCAATCATCTGAACGTCCAATTAACTGTGGCCGGCGTAGTAGGTCTGGTAATTTCCTAAGAATGTCCACACTCGTGTTTCGAGGGTTTTCTCCTATTGGCATCACATGGTGCATCAAATGAGTCACCGCTGGTCTGGATTTTGTGTGTAAATAGATGTTCAGACTGGTGCAGAGACGTCCTCGCTCACAGGCTGTGGCATCGGTACCTGATTAATCGTACGTCAGAATGAAATTTAGACAAAGCACTGTCTCCATGTTTGACCCCACAGTCGCAGTGAAAATGGAAGACGTGATCGTGATGAAAAAGCCTTTTATGAAGCTGCTGCCGTGTGCTCGAATGATCTTCTTAGCTCAGGTTTTAGCCGTTGTATATTTGGGATTTTGTAGCGATGAGGCAGGTTTTGTTTTTCTGTGTGTACAAACACTGTTTCTGATGCCTGGACACTAGACGACTTAATCCCCACGTTGCATCTCGGGGGGCTCACAGGAGGTGCAGCCCCACTTGCTGACAGTCTGGACATTCAGGGTTTAACCAGCAGGCCACCTGCTTTCTCAGCAATAAGGACGACATCAGCAGCACAGAAGGAGGTCCACTTTAGGGGGTGTAAAGAGGATTTTTTGGGGTCGATTGTAGGGCAGAAAGGTCTTTGTATGTCTGGGAACAGTAGGCCAAAGGTAGAGGTAGCATGTGTCAGTGTGTGCAGGCTCAGAATAAAACCTAAACAAGCCATTGGGCCCAAATGTGTTATCGATGGCACATAATGTAAATAACAGCCTCTGTATTTGTGCCTAAAAACATTGCCAGAGGCACAAACAGAGGAGGTTAATCCACATGTGATCCCTCGGCCTCAGAGTACATCCTGTACCCGTGGCAGCGAGCTTGAAGAAAACACCTTTTGTCAATGAAATGGGATTTGCGAAAGTGCCATCTGGACACGAGAACAGGAGCTGCGTCTCCACACAGCGTCTGATCCACCCAGCCAGTCAGCCAGCCACTCCGAGGTCAGGATCTGGGATCAGACTGACCTGAGAAAGGGGGGTGGTTGGGTCCTTTAAATAGATATACATCAGATCACAGACCGCAGTTAATTAGATTTTGCCTTAGGACAGCATTAACATATATTTTCTTGATAATAATGGTGCAAAAAAACATGAAGCTGCATTGATTTAAATAAATGAAAATCAGATTGAGCGGTTTGTTTTTATTAAACCAACAAAGAAACACTATAACATCCCTCATTTGGACTGGCTGAATTCAAAAGAAACTGAGCTCTTGACTCTCTGCAGCTAAACAGGAGGGAAAGTGTAGCCTAGAAAGAGCTACTAAAAATACCACAGACACACTCTGAGCAGCTGTACCTTCAGGTTAAAACTTGGCCTTGAAATTAAACATCAGTCACTGAACTATTATCTTAGATGAGCCTGAAGGTTTGTGATTGACTTTGGGTACAGACCATGTTTAGCACAGGTTTAGGTTTTGCTGCACGGGCTTTGTATTAAACTGTGCTGCTTTCAGTGCTCTGAATACACTGGCAGCCGAGTGTATATTATTATGTTATGGCCACTTATGTTGTACAAGACGGATAAATATGGTTTCCACAGTCAGATTAATCAGCAGCAGGGCTTTTCTTCTTTTAGCTTTGCTGATATTAATAAAATAAATCTAAGGGGCCGCACAAATATAGCACATACTGCAGCATTTGTGTGAATTAGGAGATTTAAAAAAAAAAAAGATTTATAGATAATAATCCTACTGAAAACTGGAGATTATAATGTGGTCACACTGTATTTATGTGTGTAGGCGGGTTGGAATAAATATGTAATAAAACAGCATGCATGCTTTTATGGATGATCTTTTTTTCTCTCTTTTCCGCTTTTAATGCAGATTTAGAAAAGTAGTATATAAATATTATTATTATTATTATTGTATTTTGAGTTCCCATAGGAATTAGTTTTTCTTTACATGATGTATTATCCATTTTAACCTGCTTTTAATCAGATACAACTGCATTTGTAATAAAAACATAAACAGAGCCTGCGTGTATCTTCTTAAATAAAAAGATATATATTTCAAAAACGGTTTTAAAGCTAATTTTAAGACGTTTAATGTACATATTTTATAGTTAAACACAATGTTCAGTCGCGTCACGTAACGTCGCCCCATATCTTTGCGCGCTCCCCGTCTGCGCGTCCTCGCTCGCAACGTGCCCCTCCACGTGAGGTGGCGGCGGGCGGAGCGGCTTTAGGGGGCTCGATCATATACGACCAATGAGAGGAGAACATATAGATAAATATTTACATGGCGGTCGCCCACCATGCATATGTAATGAGGTGTGGTGAGGATGCAGCCAACCCTGCTTTTAAACTGGGAGTTGTGGGCCAACTGGGAAGCAGTGGAGGCTGGTTATTATCTAGAAAATGTGGAGTGCACTGAAAAGCATTGGCACTCAGTTAAATGAGGTAAACCCATTTTCCTTCACAGTATATCAATAACCTGCACATTTCCAAAGAATGACAAAGCCTCCTGCTTTACGAAATCTGTCCTGATTAAATTCAACCAGACCCCATACGGAGAAAGAAAACATAAGAGTTGTTGCTTTTTCGTTTTTATTTTTATTTGAGGTGCAACTGTCTAGTGCAATTGTAACGTCACATTTGTGATGGGCTGAGGAACATGCACAAAACATCAACATACTTCTGCTAGGCATTTCCTGTTTTTTTTTCTTCTTCTTTTTTTTTTTTTTTCATCAAGTGTCTCATAATTATTGTGTTCAGCGCTCCGGTTGCACTACGAGCAACTCCAAACACTTGGCTGTACAAAAGACAAAAAAAAAAAAAAAAAAGAAAAGAAGGAAAAAAATAAAACGAAAAACAAAACTGTCATTCATTTAAAAAAAACAAAAACAACTACACACGTCCCCAAATGGTAAAAACAGTCCAGATCATTTGAGCGAGTGAGTTTTAAGCGATGGCAGAGGAGAGTTCATGTACAGTACGAGGCCGTGTGTCACTGCAGGAGAGACAGCATCTTAGTGTCGAGGTAAATAATCCTCTTCTGGTCCCAACCTGAGTAATGACATCACAGGTATTTCAAAACCTGGCAAAACCATAGATATATATATATATTTATATATACAAATATATGAATAAAACAACTAAAAAAAGCTTTTATATATGTATCTATGGTTAGAAACCAGGCACTTGGCAGAGTTTAACTGGAAATTTTTCGTATGTACAAAGTTCACTACCTAGAAACAGTCATGTCCTATTTATTCGCCTTTCTGTTATTTCTTTTTACAGACCAGTAGGACATTTGTTACATCAAGGAGAGAGAAAAAATAATCCCAACAAAAAACAATCCCAAACCCTTCCCGGCCCTCTCTGAAAACATTGATTCCCTGCATAAATGTTTAATGCTCCATCCATGAAGGGGGAGAGTGCGTTAAGGGCGGGGACGGCAACGTGAACCTCGAGAAGAACACAGAGTTCTCAAAGTGAACAATGAGACGCAACTAATATATTCATCATTTTTTTATAACCCCCGCCCCCCTCCCAAACCAGAAAAGCAAGACCTCTTGTCGTCCTCAGGTGCTGTAAAGATTGAGACTCAGAGAAAAGTCAGCTGGATTATTGGATTCCCATTCCAGATGGGTCGTACAAATCTTTAAGGTTTGTCCACTGTTGAACATCGTCTGAAAAAAGTGCGAATGGAAAAAAAAAAAAGAAATGTAGAACGCGCAGATGCTGAGTACAAAACTGTGCAGATGGACAGCGCTGCGTTGAGGTGGGGCGGGGGCGAGACGATGGCACACTTTTAGCAGGTCGCACTGCGAGGGATTCGACAGCACTGACAAGAGCATGCTGTGTGCTCCCCTGATTGGCCGAGCCCTATGTTAGCTCCTCCCTCCTCTGGCGGCCCTGGACAACGTAAGGGTCGACCGTCAAGTTCCTGTCAGCTCTGTCCTTCTCTTCATCTTCACCATGACGACCAGCACGACAACAACGATTGTCTGAAGCACAAAAACAAAAGTCGGAGACAAAGTGGACACACACACACGCCGGTGCAACTCCAGAGTCTTTCAGTTAAATAAAATGTGCAACAAAGGAAAGTTGTTTTTCGTCCTCCGGTAAAGTTGAAGTGTCCTTGAGACGGCGGCATAGTCGGTCTTGATGCTAGAATCAGTTCACAGTATGGCAAGACTCCTTCCTCCTCATCTTCTTCCTTCCATCCCCCCTGTCTTTCATTCTCAGGGGCTCTCCAGTGTGCGGTTTCTGTATTAAGCAGACGAACCGGAGTTCTGTGTGGAGGGGAGGATTTGCGTCGATCCAGCGGGGACCGGGACCGGAGGCTGGACGGTGCTGGTCGGGGAGCCGCCGGTCTGGACCTGCGCCTGGAACTGGGCCATCTGCTCGGGGCTGGCCAGGGTCTTGAGCAGGTTGTTCTCCTGCTCCAGCTGAGTGTTGCGCTCGATCAGCTCCTTGATCTGCTCCTTCAGCACCTCCACCTCCTCGCGCACGGCATACATCAGGTGGCTCTTCACCAGGTCCTGAGGATGGACGGAGGGAGGGAGGGATGGACGGAGGGAGGGAGGGACGGAGGGAGGGAGAGGGAGAACGATTGAGAGATGATCAGCTAAATAATTCATCAAATTCCTTCTTCCATGTTTCCCCTGTGAGGCAAGAAAACATCTTATCTAAACCACAATAATCTCAGGCTGAAACCCGTCTCCTTATTACACAACATAAACTCCATGTTCTTAAATCTGCTTCTTCAGTTTTTTTATTTAAAGTTAAATCACCTACATATGAAAATACTTGTCACTGAATTGATTTGTCGTGCGATTAATCTCCAAATATTTTCACAATGGATCGATCGGTTTCCGACTGTCGCTCGGACAAAGATAAGGTTTTGTTTTAGGCTGTGAGGAATTGTGATGGTCATATTTTACAACTTTAAACAAAATAATTCATGAATTAAAGTAAGAAAATACTCATCAGATTTAGCGAAAATAAAAATCGCTGCAGCTAGAGCTCAAATTGTCTATTAATCTATTAGTCAACCCAGAAAAAATTTTTATTATTTTTTTGACAAATGATTAATTGTTTCTGACATTTTTCAGGAAAAGATGCTCAAATATTTGCTGGTTTCAGCTTCACACGTGAAGATTTGTTGTTTCCTTCTGTTTTAAATCTTTGCAAACTGAGCATCTTTGGGTTTTGGACACTCTGAAGGCGTCACCTTGGATTTGCGGTTGAAGGTTTTCACTTTTTTTTTAACGTTTCGTAAACTAAAAAGTTATTTAGTAAAACAATCGGCGCATTAATCTGTAAAGAGAATAAGTGACAGCAGCAGGAGTAATCACATCATTGTGATTCACACGTATCTCTCAACTTCCTATTTTAATGAAATGCATTTTGGCTCATTGTGCTTTTTCTATGCTCTGTTTATGAATCCAATACCACAAGAGACTACGAGCATAAAAATAACTACTCTTACTGAAGGAAGAACTGACTCATGAAACATGTGAGCCACTCAAACATGCTGTTACAGGGAAAATGTGTGACAGCACAGTGCAAAGGCTAAATTAGCATCAATAAATCACTTCACAGTCTTGCACAGCACATTCCAGCTGTAACGGTGTGTGAGAGAGGAGGAAACCTAGGAATGCACGCACAACATGAAAAGGTGGATTTAGAAAAAAGAAAAGAAAAACAGCTCTGTGGTGCACTCCCACGGTGATGGCTGAGCTGTGCCAGCCTGATGCTGAAGGGGGGATTTGAGTTTAATAATCTGAGCATCCCCTCCTCTGTAGACCCGCCCCTCCTTCCTCACTCCTCCTCCTCCCTGCCCAGGGAACAAAATGTTCCTGCACTGGGGTGGGAGGAGCCAATCACCGCCCGAGTTATTTATACTGAGCCAAGGGGAGGCTGCTGCTTGCCTAGCAACACAGGACGGAGAGGGAGAGAGGGTGAGGGACTATGTAAATGTATGAGAGGAAGGAGGAGGGGGGGATAGCGTGTGAACCTTAGCCTGGCCCACATCAAGTTGCCAACAAGCCGGAGGTCATCGGTCCAAATCGTGACAGAGCAGGAAGCTCCTGTTGCCTCTCATTCACATACCAGCAGGTGCATATGTTTGGAAAATGATGTGTTTTATTTGCATCTGCAGCTTAATTTCCAATAAAGAAGCAAAAGGGGGAACAAAAAAGAAAAGCACCATAGTGCTTCCCATTCATCCATTCATTCATTGCTCAGGGGCAGCTTTATCCTCTCTCTCATTAGTTTGTAATTCCCTTTTAATACAAACACTATTATCCTGTAAATAAACAGGTTATCATAACGGTACAAAATAAAAAAAAAATCTAAACATAAGGGGGTGAAATAGCTGTGGGAGTCCACATCGGTGCCTGGGTTACATAACACCGGAGGCAGCACATACATGTAAATCAAGACATGGGCCTATTTACAAACACAGAGCGGGTTCCGTGCCTGGGTTTTAGATGATTAAAAAGAAGCAGCTTACCATTGCTTGTTCAATCTTGTTGTCAATGGCCACCACACTTGCACCCGAAGAGCTGAAAGACAAGAAGCAAAACATGATTTTTTTGATGATTGATGATTTTTTTTTTTTTTTTTTGCTTGTGATATTAAGTGAACACTGCAGGGCGCGTATTTGGTGAAAATGCGCCTCCATCAAGGGCAAACTGACTGGCATCCGAGGTCCGGATGGTGCCCAATGAAAAATAAAAGAAAAGTGAGCATTAAATATCATCCTGCGAAGATGTCATGAAGGGTGGACAGCAGTCCGGAGCTCTTAAGGAATCATGATTAATGTCTGTGACAAAGCGAAACCGAATGGAGGTCGAGATGGCAGGTTCTGACTTTGAAGGCGGAGAATCAATGAGACAAGGTTTCGTGCATGTTGCTTCACTGAAACATCGCCCAATAATCAGCAGATGATAAAGCTGAGAGCCTGCTGACATTACCTATTGTCGACCCTGACTGATGCGCTCTCCTTCCCAAGCACAGAAGACAGAAACGATATGGAGAAATTCCTCAGTTGACAAACGCCAAGGTCCATCGCCACTGTGTAACATTGGGAATTCATGCTATCCCGTCCATTAAAACCCCATCAGGCGAGTGGTCTGCTGCACAGACTGGGAATCCAGTGGTATAAAAGTAGAAAAATAGCGCATTATTGAGGACAGGACGTCGGGTCTGCTCTCCGGGCGACCGCAGCGCTCGCAGCCGGGACAGCGCACACAAAGACTGAGGCGGCGGGCTGCAGCTCCGCGTACCGCGGCTCCCTCTCTGCATAATGCATGCAGGAAAACAGGGCCGACAGCCTGTGATTGGCGGAGAGGGGAGCTCATTAGCATAATACGTGACAGAAACCGGCACTGCGGCGTCGCTGATTGGAGGAGAGGTCGCTCATGGTAATAATTTAAACAACATCTCTCTACCTGCTGCACCGTCTATAAAAACCCGCATCCAGCCGAAACACATCCCCAAATGAAGAGATAAGATAAGATAAGAGGGGGCAAGACTGCAATTTAACAGAAGACATTTAGCTTTTAATGACTGTTTGGTCTTAAAACGCGATAAAATGTGCTTTTTTGTGGACTTTTTGCAGACTTAATGTGGACTGCAGAACTGAGAAATCTCCAGCTGTAATATGAAGCAATGTCTCCACCTGTCGGCTGTGGCCCGAGTCTTTCACATACTCCCGACACTGACTCTGCACAGGCTCCGTGTAATTGGAGGAAACATAATGAGCTGACCCTGTGGCAAAAGTGGCTAAAAGCTGACCTCAGCACAGTCCAGCTGTCACTTGTGAAAGTAAATAAACAACCCTGGAAGGCCTGGGAGCAGAAAAGGGTTCAGGTGGCAGAAACAGTAGAAGCCGAGCTCCTTTGTCCTCTTTAGATGAGTGTGACTGACTGAAATGGGAACACACTGTGCTTTACAGTGCAACAGGACCACCCCTCTGTTCTCTGCTAATGACAAGGCGCCGTTACAGATTATTTGGGAACAGTCTCAGCTTTGTCATGTCTGTGATGAGTGAGGAGGAGAAGCATGAGTCAACTGACAGAAAATCAACCGACAACAATTTTGATAGAAAAAAACAAAACAAAACAAAAAAACTGGGTACTTATAATAATTTTGTCTTCAGACAACCCCCAAAATTATTTGCTCTCATTCTGTCGACGGTCAAATAAAAAATTTCACTATCATCAATTTTAGATACTGTGTGATTTACTCATGGGCTGTAAATCACTCAAGCAGCTGATCAGATCAGCATTTCACTGAAAATACTTATCAATTTGGGTGCACTAATGTGATCAGATGGCGTGAGATGTGTAGGTGTGGGCCTCAGTGGTCGCTATGGAAACCTAGTTTGGACAAACAGCACACAAAGAATAGGAAGTACACTTAGTGTAAACAGTTGTCAAGATAAAATGGCTGTGTGTGCTGTATCTGCTCAGATCAGGGTGTGGTTTTCTTTTCATACTTCTGAACACACATTTTAATTTAATCAGTACGAGTTAACTGACCTCTAACTGTTGTTGGTTCACACTATTCATTCCACTGACTTTGACTGGACAAGGAGACACATGTAACAGCTTCAACAACAGTCTAAAGCTTGAAGCATCAGTGCGGTGATCTCTGATTGAACGTCAGGAGTCCTCTCAGACACCTGTCCTGCTTTAAGCACCTTAGCTGTGTTATATCTGTCCCTGGCTGGAACATTCACTGACAAGTACCAAGTTCAGGAAGTGGACAGTGTGTCAACGTGGGAGTCTGGAGATCAGAAACTTGTCTGAAGAGAAAACAAAACCGCTCGACCTGCTCATATGTTTGTATTTTACTTCCTCCAGCTCTCACCGAGAGACAATGAGTGATTTTAGAGAACTGGAAAAAATAACGTTTGTGGTCACTTCTCCTTTGAGAAGTCACCAATCCTACAGATTGTCAACTGTAGGAAAAAAAGTGTGTTTTCATAGTGGGGACAGGCTGTAGACATATTGCTTTATTGGGTTTGGGAGACTGAAATCTATCAGTGGCCTGAGAAATGAGCAAAGGGAGACTATGGGCTGAATGGATCAACTGAGGAACTGGAACATGATGCTTATTTGGCAGTTGAAATACGAGCGAAAAATTAAACTGAGAGCAGGCAAGACAGTTATTCTTTGTCTGTCTCCATCTGGCCAGAAACATGTTAGAGTGAATGAACACTAGCCAGCCACGCTTTCATACTCACACACAGTCAAGCGTAGCAACATGCATGTGCGGAAGCAGGAACACGGTGTCCTCGAACACACCGATAGCCCTTCAGGGCAGCGGAGAGGGAATCTGAACATGCTGAGGTGATGTGCCTTGATGCCTCGTTGCAGGTAGAGGCGGGCACAGCATTCACATGAAGTTAGATTTTAAAAGCGCAGGTGTTAACTTTCACCAAAGCGTTATCCAGCCGCAGGCCCTACTCAAACCTAACCAACTGAACGTCACAGTGACAGATACAACAAATAAAAGCCCCATAGCATCCTCGCTCGTTTAACCCCCAGGCTGCTGCAGTAGGCCCGGCCCCGCCACACCAAAGCAACCCCCCAACAACATGACGACAACACTACAGCCATCGTTACCTCTTCAGATGCTTCTCCAGCTCCCAGAAGAGCAGCTTTAGGGCCATGGCGTCCCTGCCCTGCGCTCCTCCTGCCCCGGCCAGCCCCTTCTCTCTCATTGATGCTCTCAGGCTAAAAACACACACGCCGACCAAGCACTTGGGCCCCCACACCCGCCCCACCAAAAACACCCCAAAACAAACACCACCACCGCACCTCCTCCGTCCTCCTGACCTGCGCCCTTTGGCCCTGACCCCCTGCTCCCCTCAACTGTGGGAGCTTCACATAGGGGAGCCTGACCAACAATGGGGGACCAGGATGGAGCTGTGTGTAGGACGGGGACGGGAGTGGGAGTGTGTGCATACAGCGGGAGCGCGCATTAGTGTGTTAAGTCCTCCCGATTGCCCTCTTGCTAAGCCTGAATCACATATACGCTCTCAGACGATTGGGTGCATGGTGATGAGAGACAGGAGGGTGGGTGGTGATGTCACTGCATTAGGAGTCATGTCACCTCCCCTTCTGATGTTATGTAAACTGTCATCAGAGATTAGGGAGATCCATCCAATAGGATGAGCTACTTTTGACCACACACCCTGTAAGCACGCTCACGGCCGGCGATAAGCCACTCCCTCCAGTCTGCAACCTCTCGCTCCTTCATATCATTTCTGTTTGTTTCTGGCAGCATCCTGACTGTGATGGCGATGGACACAGGAGTGGTACCCTACTCTACAGGAAGAGCGGGTTTGCACATACACTCCCTGAATATAAGCGCGACCATCCACCTCTTGCATCCCTCACATTTCCTCACACTGCTAAGAAGTTATGTTGTACCAGGCATGCCTTTAGGGGTCCTGTCACTTCTCATCAGTGGATGTACACTGGACACACACACACATGCACTCACAGTATGGGTCTTCACTGGAGCACGCCTCACGTGTACCTCCATGCTGGCAAAAGAAAAGAAAAAAAAACCTCCCACGCAGACACGCATGCATTTGATCACACAAAGACAATCAAGATGGCTAGCTGGACAGCACACCGAAGACCTGAGGTTGAGAGAGAGTACTTCAAAACACCAACACTGTATCTCAAAGGTGGATAAAAACAGTATCAGTTGTCGAGCACAGGAACTATAGAAAACAAAGAGCAGAGGCCACCCTGGCTGAGGAGAGCGCACACTTGTGAGGAACACAAAATGGCGGCAAGGGGTGCGCTTAGAGAGAGTTAGTTGGTGGGATTCGGTTCAACGTGTGCAGTGAAATTATTAACCTCATTACGTTGAGGTCACATCTTCTTTTCTTCCCTCAACTGTACGTGTCACTAACCCAAGAAACAATCAACAGCCTGAAACAAGAGCGGCGAAGTTGGAAAGAACTGGAATTTTCAAAAAGGTGTAATTACTGAGACTAACTTTTTAAAATTTTGTCAGTTTGTGATTTGAAGATCAACTGTGTACTCCAAAAGTACCATTACTAATAAGTTTTAATTGTTTTTACCTAAAGTTTATGGAACCAAAGGCTTCTTATTTGAGAACAGAGCCCTTCAGACTGTATATCTGTACATTGTGTACTTGCAGGTCTGGGGTCAGTGTACGCATGCTCGCTAAGAACAAAAGGCTCGAAACTGGTCTGAGGGAAGCGTTCACTGATGTGGAGACAGTTTACTTGCAGCCAATCGCTGATGGCGCAGCAGACTAGGATCAGCCAATGGCGAGAGACTTTGACGTCACGGCATCTCACATAGCCCAGATGGGATGCTCTTATCCATTATGTATCCACGTCCATCCAAAGCTTGTGTGTGTGGCGTGTACAAAGGGCTGACCCATATATTACCTAACCCCAATGTTAAAGCTTAATGCATATTTATACTACACTTTCTTTACTTTGAAGAAGTTGGAAAATTATGCTGACAAATATGCTATAATGGGAAATGTAATAAAACCAAAACAGAAGAAGTATTAGTCATTTTAAAGCCAAATTATCTTATTGGCGAGGCTGCTGTGTTCCACCAAGCTATTAGACTTTATTAGTTAGGTAATGAGGCCCAACTGTGGATAAAACAATTAAAAGTTAGGGCTCATTTTAACTTTCCCTCAAGCCTTTAAAGACACACTGGTCAACATGGTGCACAGCAGCTGCACAACACAACAGGAGATCTGTTCATTCTTTTTTTATTCCAACGACTTCACCGTGCACCCTGAACATATCTGAAAAGGAAAGAAAGAAGCGGTGGTGTACATCTTCTCCACACCCTGTGGAGCTTACATAAGGGTGGATGTGTAGCCACAGTGTGGCAGCAGAAGATGTGGCTGTGGAGGGAAAAAACCCCAACAGATGGTGCTTGCATTGCCCACAGTCAGAAATATAAGGTTTCACTGCAAAACAAGGAGTGAAGTATATGTGAGAGAAGTAACACCTATCTTTAAACCCAAATCTTAACTACATTAGAGAAAAACTATATTCTGTACTGTCTGGACAAATCAAGGAGACGTAATTATACTGCACTGTCACATTTCTTCGGAACGACTATATTTTCATAATACAAATTTTTTTTAAGCCAACACAACCGTCAAGAAAAGGCCAGAAAGTTAAATAAAGAAATTGCAAAACAAACTGAGGAGATATCTTAAAGCTCTAGTGACATGCTGTTCTAGAAAAGTGAAAAATCAATAGTGCTAACAGCAACCTAAATGCCTTCTGGTGTATCTGCCGTACAGTTATGGTCTCCATCTCTCCTCTTTCTGTCTTTTACCTCCCTTTATCCATGTTCTCTCTCACAAAAGTGTCCAGCTGAGTGTGAGTAACGGTTCCGCTGCAATTTATCGTGCGGTTTGAGAGAGAGCAGAGCTGGGCTCGCTCAGGCATCGGCGTGAGGTCCTGAAAAAGAGCCAAACCTGACACAACTGTAACTTATACGAAAATATAAAAGGGCTTGATCAGACAGGACATCACAAAGCAATTAGGGTTGCGACTGGGAACACAGCAGGCTTCGTAAAAGCCATCTCCACAAAAACCACAACACAACTGGAAGCTATCAGCTCATTTGAAGGCACTTTTTATATCTCACCACAAATAATGTTTCTCTGCTTCTATCTGTTTTCATCTTTCTCATCACTCCATACTCCATACAACACAGTTGCATCTTGTTTGTATGTTCTTGTGTACACCAGTGCGTGTGCTTGTGTGCGAGGCAGACTGGCAGAATCCGGTTTGGGAGGCTTTTAACACTGGCATTTACACGGCGGTGAACCAAGGCCGACAGCAAGATCAATGCCGCTGCACACACACAAACAGGCGCTTCACTTTAGCAAATGAAGCGTCTTCTTACTTTCCAAATTTAGAGAAAAATGAGAACGAGGAGCAATGGAAAGAATCTATGAACAAGATTAGTTGAATTACATAATTGAATCTGGACCTGCAACGTGCAATCATTCCTCCGTTATCAAGGTATCTATCAAAAATAGCCTTCTACCTGCTTGTAACTGGGGATAATCTTCCCCTGATCTTTGCCCAAACACAGACATAACAAAGGGCAGGAACGCCCCAACTCAAACAGCTCTCATGGCATCACAGAGCTTCAGGGCAGAGGTTCTGTGGAGCGTAAGTGAATCAGTCTCTGCCGTGCACGCAATGCCTTACATAACCAACCTCTGTACCATATGGACCATCGAAGACAGAGAGGGAAGGAGACGGCGTCTGAAATCTAACATCTCTACTGGTTTACTGACAATGCAGACATGCCTTGTTCTTCTGATGGATGAGGTATTACCTTTCAACACACTCACTCATTCCCCATCCTCCACAGAGGGTAGACACATATTTAACGGCGATATAAATAACAGAGACTTTTCAGCTTCTACATTTAGCAAGGAATGCGTGATACATTAAAATGTCACAAAGATGACATAAATAGAAACCAAAATAGTACAGGGAGGAAACGCTATCATGCATGTATCAGGGCTGCAACTCAGAAACCAAGAAGACTGCGTTCTTGGGTTTTCAATTTGGCACAAATAGTGGAGATTAAAGGATTACAAGCAATCTGGCAAAAAAATCAATACAGACATCTCATCTCCTTGTGCCTCAGTGTCTGACTATTTACCACACAAACTGGCAAAAAGCATCTTCATATGTATATCTGTAGTTGTAAAATCTTTGTATGCAGACACACAGGCGCACAGAAGTGTTCTGTGTGGCAAATTTACACTCACAAAATTGGGATTCAACAGCTCCCTACACTCGCTCTAATGCACAGGATAGAAAAAATAAATAAAAATCATACAATCAAATATTGCACAACCTTACGACGCAGTGACAACATAAAATGTTACAGGAAGCTACGCTGCCGAAAACCAGTCACATGGATGTGCACAGTGTTTCTGTTTGAGGGCTCACTGTCGATGTAAACACAGATAGAGAGCTGACCGTCAGTACTTTAACAGTGAGGTTCTTCTCAGCAGCGGTTGAGAAACTTTGCTCCAGGCTCTCTGCAGCGTGCAGGCTTCACGTGGGGATCTGCATGTGTTTTACCAGTCGGAAGGGTCAAGACTCTGACACGAAACAATCAGAACTGGCTTTACGCAGAATTATTATTATTTCTCTTCACGAGAAGTGTCACCGTCGGGGAGAATAAATATTTTTCTTGACGGGTAGTAGAGTGGTCGTGTTACTGTGTTTGAGTCTGAAATTTTCCTTCCAGGACAGGTGATTAATCAACATTTTTTAACAGCCAGTCTAGGATTAGGGCTTAAAAAAATTGGTTGATTCATCAAGCAACAGAAATCTTCAACTTTGATAATTGATTATCCATTTAATCAAGTACCGTTTTAAAGTTTTATACTGATAGTTAAAGCCAAGAATTTGAAGATTGATAAGTTGAGAAAATTATCAGTAGACCTGCTTCAGTTTCCTTGAGGAAGAAACAATCCCTGGCTGCTGTGTCCTCTTGCTGAACCTGACCTTTGACCTCCCTTTGGAGAAAGGAAAACAAAAAGAAATTCAACAAAGCATCACGTTACGTTAATTTCCATCTAGGCTCCTGAGGCCAAGTGTGATACACGTCTGGAGACCACTGATACAGAGTCTGCTTTGATATTTTCTATTGTTTACAGGCCACGCTGTCCACATGAACCACCATGAAGAGACGCAGCTGGCAGGTCACAACAGTGATGTTTCTTTTAAGACAAAAACTCCACAGACTTAAGTAAAACCTGAGTAATACCAGTGGCTTAATAAAAATTAGCTATCATTCTGTGGTCTTTTATGACATTACGTTCATAGGAAAAATTTAAATGGCAGAAATTTTTGAATTAAATCTGAAAAAAAAAACTTAAAAAAAAATTATTATTATATATATTTTATGATATATACTGCACATATTATTATATCATAATTTTTTGTACTTCTCAGCAATATTCTCAGTAATTTCTCATATCATTTATTAAATTAATGCAGCCTAGATCCAGATTAGATGATAAATTTAAAGTTCATTAAAAAGCAGATTATGAGATATTAATTTTGTTAGTTACTGTATCTAGCAGGAGTGACTGTACCGATTGTGCTGACTGAAGAACAGAACTGCACAATCCACTGTTACAACAATCCCACTTCTACTTCACATGTGTAACGCCTCCAGACAGGCCGGCTGCAATCGCACACAAAACATTTTAGAACCAACATATTTTAAACTTTTGTAAATTAAATACGTTTTAGAGCCTTCTAAAGCTGAAGGAGAGTAAATTCAGATTTCTTTCATGACCTGCAGATACGCTGTACATTTCAAAGCACAAAATGGCGGCGGCAATAAAAAAGTGGCAGTGGAATCAGCAAGTACATTCCCGCTTCCTACCCAAGCATTACATTGAGCATATGAAATTCCTTTGAGACAGAAATTAAACATACATTATAGTGATTTAACTCAGTGAGAGTCTTACACCTGCCGTCATTCAGGAGTATATTTTCTTTTTTGTTACTGAAGGTTCGATTATAGGATCTGACGTATCATCACATTTTAATGCAGGAAGAAAAGGTGAGTGTGAGAAAAAAAGCCAGAGGGTAAAATTATGTGAAAGGAAAATGACAGAGAGAGAGAGAAAATAACATTGCATGGGCTGCCTCTCCTCCTCATCTTCGCTCATGTTTTTCCCTCAGTGTAAAAGCCTGAAGGGAAAAAGAAGTCCTGTGCCATTAAAAAACTTCTCTCCCGTAAACACTTACCATTTCTCACACATGCACACACCATAAGCCACGCTGACGGATAAACTTAACACGCTCCCACCGAGAAAAGCAGACACACACGCACTGACACATATCACATCCTCACTGGCCAGTGACTCTCTTAAAGAATCTGCAACTCTGCATGAAGGCACACGGCGAGCAAACGTGACACAAGTCTACTCGGCTCTGCAACCCCCAAACCCCCACCCATGCTGCCCAGAACTGAACCTGCCCGAGCCTGAGCCGGATGATGCTCTGACCCGGCTTCACACAACATCAAGATGCACTTAAGGAGATGCAGCAGAGCCTGAAAACACTGGGCATCCACTGTTATCTCCAGTAAGATTCAAACATGTCTGATCCGATACATGCATTTATAAAATAAGACCACTCATCATTAAAAAAGAACAAAGACTGAAACACAGAAAATTGTTTTTTTTTAGACATTATAACAGTGCTAAAAAGTTTTCATTATTTTTTTAAGTTAAATACCAAATATTCTCTGGTTCTGGTGTTTCAAATAGTGAATTTGTGACTTTTCGTTGTAACACGACACTAAACTGAGCACCTATGTGTTTTGGACTGCTGGTTGAATAAAACAACACACTAATGTACACGACCTTGGGCAGTGGGATATTTTAAACCTACACCTCATGGCCAAAATAAATTAATCAAGAAAATAACCAGCAGCTGGGAATTAAAGAGCCACAGCCAGAACACTAAGTGAGCTGATGATTCAATGACATGATTGAAATGATTTTACTTACTGACAGCACAAATTCTTAAAATAAAATCTTTTGCAACAGGACGAATAAAAGGGGAATCCAGAATAAGTTTCTGTTCAATAATGTGACTCATGCATTGGTCAGGCTGATATAAACTTGTCCATGGGAAGAGTGAATCAGTTCACCCTGAAAAGAAGCACACCTACTGTGTCACAAACTCTGCCAGAGGATATATTACATCAAACACTGCACCCAAGGGGCCTTTTGCGGCCAGTATACACACACTGATCATCTATACACCCACCACCGACGTTAAGCACAAAGGGTCAGAGTGTTTTTACACAGAGAGGATCTAAAACCATTCATATGTTCGTGATTCATTCATTGCGTGCAGGAAGGACATTTCCACTTAGCCGCAAGGCACATTTTAGGTCAGCGATTCTCAAAGCACGTTAAGGTTATATAAACAGCTGTTGGTCCAGGCTGGGAGGATTTATGAACAAAGGCTGCCACCTCGTGGGGAAACAGCAGTCCAACAACAAGACAGAGTGACAGTAAAGTTAAGGTCTCTACTGAAGCGTGACTTGATGCCACACTGCATTAACTGACAAACGATTTAACGACCTCCAGGTGCGGCTAACAGTGGCTGAAAGGCAGGAGTTGCCACCCAAGAAATTAGAAGCAACACTTTGTTCACAAAGCTGCTGTCCGACTTCCAACTTTACGATCCATCAAACAGGAATAACAACGTCACAATACAGAGGCCTATTGTACATGCTTAAGGCAGTTTAAATTTCAATGCTGCAGTTTCAAATGTGTGCAGAGGCAGACAAACCCGTGACAGCAGAGTATCACATACTGCATACATGGTGTGCCAAAAGGAAACTCAAAGACAGTATATTAGGGGTGGAGAGTTCCCATACAGGCACATCTGCTCCTGGCCTAAGCTACCACAGACATTCCTGCATAGCCTGAGTTGTACAGGTAAATACCTGAATAAAGAAGTTTGGGTTTATGAAATACAGAGTACATAAACAGGTAAGTGTGGCATGAGATAGTAAATGCACAGAGAGTATAATATAAATACAAATATGCCACTGCAGAAAATTTAAAGCTGATGTGTCAGTTTATTCTCATCTTTATGTTTTGTTATTTCGATATGTATAAACCATGCAGTGGTACACCTAACGTTCTTATCTTGGGGTGTGTTCACATGAGCAATGCTTCACAAATGTTCAGTATGACTCACTACTTAATTTTAAATGTTCATACCATAAATAGAGTTAGACCAGTCTATGAACTTACACTTACAATCATAACATCAACTCAAAAAAATACCAAATTACTGTTGGGGACCCTCTATAGCTTTTCCTAGGAATCCTGGGGATCCTCAGAGCCTGGCACTTAAAGAAGCCAGTGTTTTCTTGAAGCAACACGTCCTAACAGCAACTTTCCCTCTGACAGTAACTCAGAGCACTGGTCCATATTTGGTCTTAGCCGTCGGGGACTCCCACTGCCTCGTAAAAGCTCAGTTTGGATGGTGAGCCTGTTAAAAAAGTTAATAACTAACTACTCATGAATGAGACCTAATATGTGAACATACTAGCTAAAATTCATGACAAAGAGAAGGTCAGCATATAGAAAAACAAACATGTTAATTAAAGTGCCTCAAAGTGATAAATTAAGTAGGAAACCAAACTTTTCACATGTGCTGTAGCAACCAGCTCTAGTTTTACAGCAAGAAACCAAAGCAAAATACTATTATAAAAACCAACTACTATTACATACAGCTCCTCTGGGTAATGCCTGGAAAAGTTCAGGCCTGCAGTGCATGTGTGAAAACAGCTTATGTCAAAACTGCCTAACACGCTAACAAACCTGATATGCTTGACCAGGCACAAGAAAAGGAGTCTTCACTCTCCTGTCTACCTTTGGCAGACCTACTGACTGCTTAAAAGGCCGTCTTGATTGAATGATGATTACAACTCGTGACTGCTCGGCTGTTTGAACTCATGTTACCTCAACTGCTGCTGAACATGTTTACTTCTTTAAAAGCAGTAAAATGCTGAAAAAAAACGTCAAACTTAAAGAGAATGTTGTTTATATAAAGCTGTTGAGAAATTGCGTGCACACGTTTTATGGGCAAACACTCACTAGGCTGCACCTCTAACTTTTATGGCTCCAAAGGATGAGGTCATATGAATTAATTGCCCAATAAAATGCACTCAATGCACTATGACACTTCACATGTCTTTGACATTCACTTGGCTGTGAAATGGATATTACTACTGTGTGGTGTTGTTCAACAAATGAGCACAGGATTCACACACTTAGATGCTTTCATTTCATTTTCTATTTCATTCTTAGATTCTTGTGGCGACTGAAGCACAGAAAACTGATTTTAATGGTAATTATTCCAAAATAATGTCTTCAATCAGAGTGTTCAATATACTTATGCACACCTAAGTATTCGCAGGGTATAATTTTGGTTTAGGCTCATTGCCAACATCATGCTGTAAAAGAAAGAAACTGACTGTGCCCACAGAAGCATGTGCTCTGCAGTCTCCTGTGTTGCTTTGTGACAATTTTATACTCTATTTCAGAGTCAGACCGACTCGTAGAGTCAGACTTTTTGCTGACATGGTGAAATGGTTTTATAGCTAATAAAAAAATCAACTTAAAGGGGACCATTTTACACAGTGCATGCATTGCTTACTGTTGTTTTGAGGCTACAAACAGCAGTAAGTCGTGGCATATGAATTCTCTACAACCTGTGTGCAAAGTCATATTTCTCGGGAAGCTGCTGTTGGTGCTTGAAACAGACATGACAGGTGTAAAATATACTGGAAGTGTGTGTGTGTGTGTGTGTGAAAGTCACGTGCATTTCCCTTCTACTGTGAAAAGATACTGGCAGCTGTCCAAACGTCAAATCATACTGGCAGCGACCTGCAGGCTGAAATTCCACTCGAGGGCCCGATGAAAGCACTTATTAATACCACTGTCCTTACAGTACTCTCACTGATATCGGCCTCACTGACACATATAGAAACCGACAGCAAGCAGGTGAAAAGAAACAAGCAGAATCCTGCAGAGCACAGACACGCCCTCACATCAGTGCTTTACAACATGACAGCAGTCATGCACACAACTTGGCTAGATTGAGTGTTTTCATAGTCATGACAGCTGCAACACAAGGCTTTAAAAGAGCCAAACTGGACTCTGCCAACAGGTCTCGGTCCAGTCATCCTGGACAACTAGTTGCTACTGTTCCAGTTACCTACAGACAGAAAAAACAGAGCAATATGTCACAAACAATTTGAGCCCAGTCACTGTTTTCCTATCAGAGTTGCACCCACTAGGTCTGCCTTTCAGGATCGACCCAAAGCAAAGCTGCAACAATAAGCTGATTAAACAACTGCTAGAGAACAAACCAGTAACCATCTAGATGGTCTACTAATCATTCAAGTAATTTTTCAGCAATAAAATCCCCGAAATTCTCAGTTGACAGTTTCTCCAGTGTCTCAGATTTTCTAGACATAATGATAAATCAAAAATAAATATATAAACCAAAAAATATTGCTGTAAACAAAACACTTAATTAATCCTTCTGCAGTGGCCGTCGTTACTGTAGGCAAACTGTCACTATTGATACAGGTGTTTTGATTGAACAGCTTAACTAAGCATAGTCACTGTTTACCTGTTGATGCAGTGTGCTGAGTTCACTCTTCCTGACTCCCAATTGTAAATACAGGTGCAAATGCTTGATGGTTAGGGGAAAAACCTGTAGACTACTAAACTGCACGTGACTGTGTACTATTAGCTTAGAAAAAAACACTGTGTGTGTGCAGGAAAAGGAGAGGGATATTTTAAGAATGGAAAGAGAAGACTCGACTAAGGGAAAGAGGGCAGAGGAGAAGAGTTTGGACAAATGACATGGTGCACGGAGGAAATAGAAAGAAAGAACGAGAGGGTGACAAAAGGAGATAAACAGAGAATATGAGACAGAAAGAAAGCAGTGACAGTAACAGAAACAGAGAGGCAGATCACAGCATGACATGAGCATGACTATAAACAAAGCAGACACACACACCGAGACTGTCTGCAGCTGCAGGACAGTGGCCAATTTACGATAAGAAAACAGGCAGACAAACAGATGCATGGACATAAACACACTTACAGAGGAAGGCATGCAGCTGCCATGCAAAGCACACATGCATGCACAGACACACACACACAGTCACGATGAGGTGCCATGAATTGCTGACAAAAGCCTCCACACAGAACACAGCCCAGCTCTGTCTGCAGCTGAGTATGACCAAGGCTACGTCAACTTTGAGCCAGCAGTTATCGCGTCCTGTCTCTCCATTCCTCGAGTTCAGGCACAATCTGAACAGCTGAAAATACATAAATGGTTAGATGCAGCTCACCAACAACGTGCTGTGCTGATAACTGAATCAGAAGTGTGTTTACTTGCTGTTTTTCTCCATTTCAATTCTGATTCATTGCTTTTATTTTTACATCATTAGTGAGAAAACTTTTTAGAGAGTTTGCATTTCTTGCCAATAGCTAAATAAAGCCACATTATGCAAGACTATTGATTTGGATTTCAGTTATGAGATCTTAGGTGAGGCTGACCATACTCAGTTGAACTCCCTGAACACCCTGCAGGCACTATTGTTGTACTCACAACATGAATCTCCTGCTTAACCAGAACTCAGGGACAGTACAGTGGTAACACTAGAATGCTGCCACAACAGTGCTCCATTTCTCTGCAGCCAGTTGATCAGATTTATGCAACGCAACTCCTGATCAGACCCCGTCTCCACAACACAGACTCTGAACGTGTCCACTTCATCTTCAAATGGAGCATGGGAGGTTTTTTCCAGGACATCGTCTCTATTTAGACCAACCTTGTGTTTTTAGAAACTACCTGCAACTGCAACAACCACTTTGGAGCAGTGAAACAAACAGGAACATAAGGTTGAGTAATTGCACACATAAATAAACCATTCTGCAGTTCCCTCAGGGTGGTACAAATCAACAGATCCAGTGTCTAATAAAAGACTGAACCTAGGGGGAGAAGGGGAAAGGGAGTTGCGAAGACTGAACAAGAAAGGAAGGGTTGCGTGAGGCAGAACAACAACAAAATTGTAGCCTCACTAACACAAAGACTCCTGAGTAATGGAGGTGGATGTGCCATGGTAGGGGGTAAACCAGGGCTGTGCATCTGCTGAGTCACCAGCTCCCCCAATGACTCAGCAGCTCCACTGCTTCTATTCCAGCCACTGATATTTTTGCAATGGCAATGTCCAGTGAGCTGTCTTTCTCCCGTTGTCGCCTGAGGGCTGACAGAGTGACCTCAGGTGACAGGAGATCAAGCAAATGTGACACTGAACTTGTAGAGCTGAATAACAGAAAACCAGTTGCACAATGCTGTTACATGCAGAGCTACAGTTATGGTAGTGAAAACAAAAATCCTTAGCCAGGCCACAACCAGACCTTGTTAATCATCCTTGGCTGTTTCAGTGATGTGATGGGGGCAAAAATACAAGTGTTTTTCTCCCTTTCAAAACATGTTTCAATATTACTGGGGGAAAAAAAATAAATAACCGGTGCTGTAACCTGAACAACAATGAACCAAGAACAAGAACTTCCACTTCTCGTCTGCTTTAAATACCTTCATCTGAAAAACAGTGTTTACAGTAGAACAAACAGCTTTAGCCACACAGGCTGTCCATCCTCACCTGTCCTCCTCTCCTTCAGCATGCTGAGTCCTGAGGCCTGCAGTAGCGGCAGCCATGAAGGCACTGGCCTCTGCAGACATCCCCATGTGGGCCAGTGTTCCAGCAGCACCGCTGGTCTCCGCAGCCCCCTCCCCACCTGCCACCCCCAGCCTGGGCAGACCCAGCAGACCTTGGTGCTGGAGCAGAAGCTTCTGGGCGTCCTCCAGCTGGGAGGTTTTTGGAGGAAGTTGGGTAAAGGTCGCGCCTGGGGTGAGGAGGGGCTGGAGGTCAGCTTGCAGTGCAGTCAAGGGCATGTAGGGGGTCCCATGTGTGGGTGCTACTGGGACTGTGGCAGTGGAAGGGGCTTGGACCTGTGGCTGTGGGTGAGGCAGGGGCTGAGATGGGAGAGTCTGTGGCTGTCCTGCAACAAAGGTTGCTGAAGCAGGTGGGGCTGCCTGACCTTGATGCGGCAGCTGCTGACTGATGCTGACCGGTGGCTGTGCCGTGCCCCCTGGCACTGGTGTTATCGAGACTGCTGTTGTAACATGTGGCAGCGGAGGCTGGACCTGGGTCTGGAACGGAGCCGTGGGCTGGATGAAGTCTGGCTGACGGACATTTCCTTGGGTCATGACCCCTGCATGGAGCTGGGGTGCAGGGTAACCTCCCTGGCTTTGAGCCTGGTGGGGATCCACAGCATAGGGCAACTGCTGGGGAATCACAGGGGTAGGCTGATTTACACTGGCCTGTGGTGTTGCTGGAGGGAGAGTGACAGGGGCCACTGGTTTTGGCATGTGAGCTCCACCAACAACCTCCTGGGGTGAAACATAGGTCAGAGGAGCGGTCTGGACCAGTCCTTGTGGTGGGCTCTGCATGGCTTGTGGACTAGTGAAGTCCTGGCTCGGGGGCTGATAGGCCTGCAGTGTGTGAGGTGGCTGTACAGCAGGTATTCCTGGGCCAATCCCAGCGTTAACTGCCTCAGTCTCTGCAGCCAACTCTGCACATTTTGGTGCCTCGGACGTCGCTGGATGAGGAATCTCCTTTTCATAATACTCTGTGCATGTCCATCTTCCTTTGCGGAAAGGTTCAGAGTTAGTATCTAGCTTGACTACCCTAAAACGAGAGCCAGTAGCTGTCTGGGTCTGAGTGTGCTGGGGCTGACTGCTGGAGACAGCAGCTGATGGGCCTGTTCCTCCTCCAACAGAAGCTACTTGCCCACTCACACTAGTGTTGTCAAAACCTGTGGGTCCAGGAGGAGGAGCTGCAGCAGCTGTGACAGCAGACACATTAGAAATGTTCACACTGCCCTGTAGATGTGGGTCAGTGGCTGTCCCAACAACAGTAGGAGCTAATGGTTGGGCTGTCCCACCTGCAGGTTTAGTGTTATCCGACACTGGTGCCCTCTGGGACTGGCTCGGCCCAGCTTTGGAAGCCATAGCTGGGCTGGAGCTAGCCAGGGGAGCAATGGGAAGAGCTGGCAATGGGGTTTCACCTCCTCCAAAGCTATCAGAGTGATGATGGCGGGACTGGCTGTGTTGCTGAGAATAATAATGATGCATAGTCCCATTTACCAAAGAAGTGTGCTGCTGAGACCCCTGAGGGATGGAATGGGGGTGAAGAGGCTCATTGGGAGACACAAGTCCTGGTGTGTCAACCCCATGGAGACTGTTCAGTGTCTCATCAGAGGAGCTTCTCTCTGGCACACCTGTATCTGTGGCCCTGGACACTGAAACATCCAGGATTTCAGAGGACGAGAGGTCTTCAGTGTGTGACTCATCCATATCATCATAGCTCTCAGTGTCATCTGCTAAACTGTTGTTACCGCTCACATTTATCTGAGCTGAGGTGACACTTGTTATCTGGAAGCCACTCTTCTTCTTCACCTGAGCGCCAGCCACTTGGGACTGGGGCTGGTGGTGAAGTCCGGGAGAAGAGGATCCAGCCTGGGTTGGATTATCGTCAACCGTGCTGACACCACTGCCCCCGGCAGCGGAGGCTGCAGACGCACCGCTGCTGCCCCTCCTGTAGTGGAAAGCCGTTTTCCTGCTCCCGGTCCCTGGCGGGTCTCCAGAAAAGTCCTGGTGGTGCATCTTTGCCGTCAAAGAGTTAAAGTCCAAGAAGTGGCTGGTGGCTGTCTGAACTACCTACTAGCCAACACAGATGCTAGATAGCTGGGTCAGCTGCAGTACCGCGATACTAACGAGCCATAAGTGAGAAGTCAGATGATTTATGTCCTTTAAAAATCAAGCTTAATGTTCCGAGCTAGTTAGGCAGAAACGCTAGCTTATAAGTAGTATTCTTCTACTTAACTCAAATATTAATCCACCTTCAGAAAGATAAAACAACACTGTATTAAATTAAGCAAATAAAAAAACAAATAATGCGAAATTTGGCTAGCCGTTGGTTAGCTTAAAACTGTATTGGGTCTCCAGCAGCAATTAGCCACAGTCTTCTAGAACTTTGTGTACCTTTTCACCACTAATCGCGATTATTTTGCAGTTATTACTGTTTACAATTACATTAATAAGTCTAGCCTTTACTACTTTAGGTGCACTCAGGTGGTCTTCAAAGTGAATGTAGAGGATTCCTAGCTGGCCGGTGAATGTCGCAGGAAAGCAGTCGTCGCATCCATTCCTCTCCCGGACGTCAAGTCTCGTTAATACCGAAACAAAAATGTGCCTGGCAAGGAACAAACTTCCCTTGATGTCAACAGGCAACAGTCTGTAAATAATATCCGTCTTTGTAGGGATAAAAAATGCTCGTTAAGTCCATCTCAGGGCGTTTAAACGAGTCCGTGTTTGCTGTATCATTGCCGGTGAGCAGCAGCAGCAGCTAACGGGCTGTCAGTCTCAGAGGAGGGAGGAGGAATGCAAACACAGCGACTGCGCATGCGTGTCTCTGCCCATTTCCTAAGCTTGGTGTAATGTTCAGGCTCAGATGTTGGATCGGAATTTACATAACCCTGGTATTCATGCATGGCAAGGTGGAAAGTTTTTCTTACATAGATCGATTTGTTGAAATATTAATCAATTCTCAGCTGAAATTTTTATTTTGACAATTGCAATATTATAAAATAGAGCCTTTCCCAAAGTACTTATCACTTCAAGCAAATGTCCATGGTCACAGTGTCCATTTTACAATACCAAGCATATGAAGGCAGCATGAGGCTCCATATGTGAGCTGGATGAACTAAACAGTACTGATTGGTGTCTCTGCTTTAAGCATGGGTATTTCAACGTGTATTTGCTAGTAATTGGTTGATATATGACAAGCTAATACTTTTCTAATATTTGCTCATATACACAAAAATCAGATACACAAAAAAGACAGATTTCCTTCAGAGTAACTACAGTACACTGCATTTTAAAAACGTTTTTCAAAGTATTTTCCGTATTCAAATGGCCTTTTTATGTACAGGAAGATGACCCAATCATCACTGACAACATGTCATGCAAAACAAGTTGTGACACAAAGTTTGTGTCATGTAGGACTGTTGAGTCGAATTCAGCCAGAGGCTAGAGGCTCATACAAATTACTAAACAAATCCCTCTATACAGATCTTACCCAGCAACAACCACTCAGATTTTAATCTACCTGTTTGTTTTTGTGCCTGCCTTCTAGTGACAGATTCTCAAGTTAAACATATAACAGCAGGATATGACTGATGTGCTGCCTGAGTGAAGGAAAATCAGTGTCAGACAGTTGAGACAGGCCTGTAAGAGCACTTCCAACAAGTCAGCATCACAGCTATTCATAAACACATCACATGCACCTGTAGGGGAGGGCGAGCTATGGGAAAGTTCCACTCTGAAGTCTGATTCCAAAGGTTATGTAATGTTGAAACCACAGAAAGTAAACAGAGAGATGTAAGCCATGCTTTCTGTAAACTTTCAACATGAACATCAAGAGTGTTCCTGGAGAGCCTCAGCCTCTGCTGATAAGAACTTCAAAGTGTTTATCTCAGATTGACGCTTGGGTGTTATATCAGCCTCTACTTAAATTTAAAATTAATTAAAAATGTAAAAAAGCTTTTAATCACAGAAAAAACATCAGCAGAGGCCTTATTATGGAAACAGAGATATGACACTTAAGACCCATGTTAATAACGTGATTTATCAAAGTGGAGAAACGCTAAAATTCCCAATTCTTAAAGTGACACTCCACACAAAATCTATTCTGAGAATCAAGAGACTCTCCACCTGTAGGCTTAAAACATGGCTCTGGAGAGTTTGTAGTTTCCTTTCTTTTCACAACAAGCACCATTTTCAGATGTCTGCCACTGAACCTGTGTTTTGACTGTGCGAAATAAATAATACAAAAGAAGAGCAAGATAGTGCACTTAAAATACTGGGAAGATTCTTAAGAAAATTAAGAAAATTAGGTGCCTAATATAGGCACACTGTCACTTCCTGTATGTGATGTTTCACATTGTGATCTTAACAGGCATATTGCACATGGTGATATTGGATCAAGGATCAAGGATCAAGGAACTTTATTGTCATACCAGGACATTTGCATGTTATGGTACGAAATTGGTACTCATTAGTATAAACATTAGAGAAATATAAACAGAGAATATAAACATTGTGAAATTTAACAACTAACAATTAAATAAGATAAAAATAGATAAGGTAAGGTAAGGAGGCCGAAGTTAGCATGTGCAAAAAAATATAAATACTCGTGCAAGTAGGGAGTAGTGGTAGTGCAAGGGTCCGTGTATTACCCTATAAGAGCATGTTGCCCTATAATGGCCAGGTATTGTACTTAGTGGGACAGTGTTGTAGTGCAAGGCTGTCAGTGTGGGGTGGGTTGCGTCTACGGGGCAGGGCTTGACTCTGGGGAGGGGATGCACAAGGGATGCACAAGAATTCCAATGCACATGTACTGCAGTGTATCTGTGCAAATGGCAAATAAAACTCTATTCTATATTCTATTCTATTGCAATTTTGAAATTTTTCTGTAACAAGCCATATGGACAGGAGACAATTTTCTATCAAAACAGTCATCTAGAAAACAACGTGCATTGGCCGGGAATCGAACCCGGGCCTCCCGCGTGGCAGGCGAGAATTCTACCACTGAACCACCAATGCTCACATGAACATTTTGCAAAAGCATGTGTTGCATTCTCTAACCCAGCATGGGTGCACTTGATTTGTACAACTCTAGTTGTCTGTTTTTACTAGCAAAATAGTGTCCCCGCCGGTCACGCGGGCGGGTATACCCGAGGCTACAGTGTCATCAATTACCAACAGCAAAGCCAAAATGGATCAAAATTACAGTAAGTTTAAGCCACTTGAACAGAGTTAATATACATCATTTGACAAATATGCATCTTCCGACTTCAAAAAATACACACATTTGCAAAAGCATGTGTTTCATTCTCTAACCCAGCATGGGTGCACTTGATTTGTACAACTCTAGTTGTCTGTTTTTACTAGCAAAATGGGTCACGCGGGCGGGGATACCCGAGGCTACAGTGTCATCAATTACCAACAGCAAAGCCAAAATGGATCAAAATTACAGTAAGTTTAAGCCACTTGAACAGAGTTAATATACATCATTTGACAAATATGCATCTTCCGACTTCAAAAAATACACACATTTGCAAAAGCATTTGCTGCATTGGCCGGGAATCGAACCCGGGCCTCCCGCGTGGCAGGCGAGAATTCTACCACTGAACCACCAATGCTCACAAGATACAATTCACATGCGTTTATTTAAGTTGAAGCAACCTTTAGGACAACGCACTTGCTCTTTTATAGATATGTCTAACACATGCCTAAACATGACAATATTTTGACTTCAGCAGAGTCCGATGTTAACTTGATCATTACAGATCAACATACTAAAACCTTAGTCAAACACTAACCACCAATGAATCAAGAAAGGAGTATAAAGGGGGAGGGGAAAAAAAAATAAACATGTGCGCCCAACGTGGGGCTCGAACCCACGACCCTGAGATTAAGAGTCTCATGCTCTACCGACTGAGCTAGCCGGGCTGAAAATAACAAGAAAAATCATGTGTTTTTAAGATGTCCTGTAGCTGTGGCTTCATTTCTCCATTCTTTCAGTTTGCTACTTGCTAACTTGAGGACTCTGTTTTTGAGCGGTTTATTTCGTAAAACGAGAAAGATTTTATTGTTTATTGAACTGTTTATTTCTTGGAAATAGAATGTAAAAGATTTTATGCAAACTACTAAAAGGAAAAATCTGGCTCTAGCAAAGGTTGCACTGAATTACAAAAGATGCATTTTACTTACGCCGGACTTGGTGCCACAAAACAAAATGAATGATAAAACACATGCCCCGTGTGAGGCTCGAACTCACGACCTTCAGATTATGAGACTGACGCGCTGCCTACTGCGCCAACGAGGCATATAACACACGTTCCCAGGTTGTCTTTAAATAGGCACTACAAGTATCAGTATGCACTTCGAAGATATCTACAATTATATCATCAAGGCGCCTCAAACAAGCGCATCTTGGACGTGTAAACGATATCAACTGATTACCTCAAATGTCCTTAAGGAAAGGAAAAACAACAACAACAAAAAAAACCACGAAACACACAGCACAATTGGCTGACACAAACACAAGCTAAATACAGCGTCTTCCCCTCACTGACCACCAGGGGGGGCAGACTGCTTGGTACTCCCACTGGACAACCAAGCTACTTTATTATAATTTAGGCCTCTAAAAATAATTCAAATAACGCAATCTGATCAGATCACTGCTGACATATGTAATCTATGATCTATCAATCTATGGTTCACAGATAGATGCTGTTTGATTTTAAGGTGCCATAAGACATTATAGTACCTTCAATGGATCAATAAAAGTAAGGAAATGAAGTAAAGAGTTGGTTTTCAAGCACACTCTCATGGGAGTGTGTGTAAAGCAGGAAATATTTCCAGAATGAATTTAGACATCGCAAACGCAAAGTCATATTTAATAATTTAATTTCACCATGCAGAAACCATATAGAAAATATTTTACAGCAACGAAAATATTAAAAAAGTACAATTCATGATGCCCCAAAAAAAAAGGTGTCACAGATCACTGAAGGTTAACAAGTTGTAATGGGGTTAGTCTGGTGATAGCACACGGTTAAACCAGCAAGGTTACAGTTCACCCTGGAAGGAATGAACAACAGAAAGTCAACAAAACAATAACAAAGTAAGGAAAGTAAAGAACCGGTGAAAAACCAAAACATAATCACCATCTGTTAGAAAATGCTGTTGTCACTTTATATTCCACCCAACCCAGCATGGGTGCACTTGATTTTCACAACTGTAGTTCTGTCTTTTATTAGCAAAATGGGTTTTGAAGTCAGGTGGGTCGTCACTGCTGTGCAAATGAAACACATTAGTTAATCAGTGACCCCCGACAGAAATGGGGGCAGAAATGAACAAAGAGGATGTTTGGCCTGTGTGTTAGTTGAGGTGGGGGGTCCATGCTGAAGGCATCTGTTCTACACCTCCAGCCTTTCAAATGGCACTAGTTTCAATATAAGAAAAAGAAAAGAAAAACAACTCCAACTGGCCTTCTTCACCCATGTGTAAGCATTATTATTTCTCACAATTTCACAGTTATATTAAATGTTTGTAGATGGACATGAAACATTTCAGTGGAGTGACAATATGGCCTCACTCTCAACCAGCACGCTGAGGAAGGGAAGCACCAACACCACTTTGATTGCAAACACTAATGCTGAGTAATTAACATTATGAGCCTTTGTTTTATTGAACTTTGCTTTAATTTGTGTTCAGAGCCACCACTGTTTGCTCTGGTGCATCCCCACTATGAGTCTTTGAATTATCCCACTCAGGCCAACAAAGAAGACAAGCCTTGATTTTATTATTAGTGTGTAGAATTGCAAGCCTCTGGGCAAGCCATCAAGAATTTCAATTAGTATTTTGAGCGCAAAATCTGCTTCATAACACTGCTTAATTACAATACTGCTTTATCAAAAAGACAAACCAAAGCAAAAACAACATAAAGCACTGTTTCACATATTCACATTTCAAGTCACTTATGTTTCCCTCTCTTCACTATCTGCCACTGCTGTAATGTATGACAGCTAAAGCTGCCTGAAATTTCTGGTGCAATTTTGTAAATCTGGTGATGGTGAACTAGAACAGGCAGAATTTTCAGAGGAAAACTTCTATTTGCTCACTGCTTAAATTTTCCCAAGCGTTCCCTTTTAATTGACTGCATGACACTGAATTTTAAGTGTCATTTTGCAAGAGGTTTTCACCTTCAGAGGCAAAGCAGGCAGGTGGAGAAGTGAGAGAACACAGGGTTGGTTCAGAGAAAGTGAAAAAAAAATGTTAGCATTTCATTTACAGCTCCATCACCGGGTGTAATTACACAGCTTCAAAACTGGAAAACATTTCTTCAACAAAAGTTTATAATACAACATGGAACAGGGTGAGTGGAACATTGGTTTTCTATGTTAGCAACTCAAAAACTACTATGTTGTTAGTGTAGGATCACTGTATACTTACACATCAGTCAATGGAGCAGAAGAGGAAGCTGTAAAAAAAAGGAAAAGTTTAAAAAAAAAAAAAAGGAATGAAAACACAATAGGTCCAAGTCACTTAAGTTCCATTGAGAGGAATGAGTGCGCATTATGGGTGAGTGATTCGCTTTTTCCATTCATTCTTTCATTCATTCATCCAGCTGTCAGCTGTTATGACATCAGTGCTGCTTCTTCTCTTGAGGAGGATTAAATGGACACCTTGACACCGTGGGCAAAAAAGTAAACACTATAAAACATTGGTCATTACATTTATTAGCTGATTTTCTGCCTCCGCCCCACCAGCAAGACTTAAAATAAGAAAATGTCAAGGTACCCATTTAAGAAAGAGAAGATATTAACATGAAGATGGATCACACAGTGTTTCCCCGACATGAACAAAGTAGTGTTGTTGAAATCTCACTGTTCTCTTTTTTCCCAGTTCATAAAGAAAGATAACAATTGTTCATTTCTACTGACTAAGGCTGGCAAATTGTCCTTCCCAGGACATAGCGTTCCAGTAATTCATTTTTATACAGATACAACATTACAAATTTTAGAAGCTTCAAGTTTTTGATAAAGTTTGACTAAAGTTTTGCTAATGTTTTACATCAAAATGTAGGGAAACACTGCATCCCTCCATCTACTTCTTCCCTCAAAGCCATTACATGCTTTGAGATTCTCCTTCTTTGCAAACAGCCTCCTCCTTCATTGCTCCTCTTCTTCACACAGAAACAGGTAGTGTCCATTTTGTCTAGCAAGACAAAAGTCATATATAACTTGTTTCTCCTTCATTTTCTAGTCAAAAGCTTTTTCCTTCCTTTCTTTCACGAGAGGAAAAAGCATACTGTATGAGCATCTCCCCAGTCTCTCTGTCCTTCCTCTCCTCCTTCAAAGAATAATTTCCCTCCCTTCCTCTCAGAACAACACATCTTCGTTGGTAATGAGCGTTTCCACCACCAGTCTCTGGTATCTGATGTCGTTGAGCGCCGTCATGGCGTCCAGCTCGGGGGCCCTCATCAGCGTCGGGCCGAAGACGATGCCCAGGTTCTCGCTAGACATGAGGTTCTCTTTCTCATACTGGGTCACCCTGGACGGAGAGTGTACAACAAGTACAAAAACATCAAGATCAAGGAATCAAACCCTTGTAATTAAGCCAAATAATATCATTCACATCTATGCAACTAAACGTATGTGAGCAGGCGAAATCACAGCTAGTGTATTCAAACCTCTTGAGGTGACCCATGAGGTATCGCAGTGTCTCGCAGTGAGCTGGCGGCAGCAGCTTCAAGGCCTCATGGAGAGACTCCAGACGTTTTTCTGGGTCTGTAATCTCTGTAATACACACACACACACACAGACACACAAAATATACCACTGAATAAAAGCGAGCTCTAAACAAAGGCAAGCCTACGCCTGAGACACACTTAGATATTGGATCGTTATATAATAAAATATAAAGATAAACGCATCACAAAATACATTTCACACGTATTTCACAGATTTATAACATATGCAGGATACATAGTGTGACTGTTGCCAAGTGTCTTCAAAGCTAATCTTGGCAGCTGAACTGTTCCTCCATTCATTCTTGTCTCTTACATAATAAGGTACAAAGACCTACTTGCGGTTTCTATGAAGCGTGGGTAGGCATCATACGTGATGAGGGGGATAGGCAGCTCTCTGAAGTAGAGCTTGAGGGCTCCAGTGATGATGTTGATGTCCTCGTAAGCACTTGAGGAGATGTCGGCTTTTTCTCCATCTAAAGAGGAAAACAAAAACAACTTCATCAGTTACTTTCTGTGAAAAGGAAAAGATCTCTCTTCAAAGAAGTTCTCTGGAGGACTGAACTGAACATGAAGGTTTTGTTAAAAGTGGAAACCAGCTGTTTAGATAACTGGTGCAAAAGGGTCAAAAGAAACAACAGCGGTCGACACTCACCTCTGTCAAAGGCCAGCTTGACATCTTCAATCAGCTCACTGAAGCCTGATATTCTGTACAAACCCTCTGACTGAAGACCTGGGGACAGACAAGGAGAGTTGAAGGGACACCATCAATTGTAGTGTGATTAAATATTTCTCTTAGAGCTGAAACAGGTTTATTTATTGGCTACAGAAGGCAGACAGAGTCAGGGCGGGTGAGGGGTGTATTCAGCTGTCTCTCCCGTCCCAGTCAAGTTCAATCACTTCAAGTCAGGTGTCTTTATTGATTTCACATATTAGTTTCACTCAGGTCTTGAATCGTAGTCAATAAAATCCTGTCTGCAGCAGCTCCCCTGTGACCACTCAGGGCCCATGGGGGAGTAACTGGAGCTCTCCCAGTCTATACACACACACACACACACACACACAGCTGCACTGATTCTGCTGGTGTACATCACACCATTGAGAGGGTGGGCTGACACACACACAGACACACGTCTTGAATACATATGCCAGCCTCGTGGGTGTTTTAGGCTGCAGCAAACAATACATTATATAATCACTGACTCACACACACACACATCCGATGTCCCTCTCTCACCTCTAGCCTCGATTTCCTGTATGCACATATCAACCACCATGGGCCTCTTGGTGTTGTGGGCTTTGACCAGCGTGGTCAGGTCACAGCTGTACACCTTCTTGACGTGCCGCAGGTCCGGCTGGCAGTCGTTTGGCACGACCTTGGAGCACTGCTTATGGACATTCAACCCACAGTCTGACGGAGAGAAAAAGACAGAGGTTGTTTTACATCACTTTATCCATAAAGGTCTGATACTGTGAGCACAGTAACTAGATTGGTTGGTGGAAGTTGCAGTTAAACGTAGGCGTTTCAGAGGCACAGTTCATCACCCACACACACAGTAATAATCACACTGACAGTCTGTTCTTTGGCACCAAATTGAATCTTTTAACATTTAAAATCCATGATACACTGCGGATGAGTCAACAGCAGAAGTGACTAACTTTAGCCTGCTGTCCCATTTTTGAGTCACGGTTTCAGAGAGAGGAGGTGCAACATGTCAAACATAGCGGAGGAGGCAAAACGGAGCAGAAACTGAATCTTTTATGGCATCGACGGCGTGCAGTAAGTCAAAAATCAGTGATAGAGTGCTTTATACACTGATGTGCGTGTGAAAAAGAGGACGTGTTACCTGCACACTTGACTCCCTGAGCGATGAGACCCCACATGAAGTTGGCACAGTACTCACACCAGTGGGGGCCTCTGAATGTATGAACCTGGTATAACAGATGGAGACAGAGAAAATGGGAAATTTAATGTAAAAAAAAAAAAAAGGAAATTCATCCTAAAATTCACAACAAACATTAAAGTGAACACATTAGTTAAATGTGCCAAAAGGGCATATCTGACCAGGTTAACTAATACCTGAACACCAGTGTTAACAGGCACTGACAAAAGAATGATGGAGACACAATAGAAGTGCTGACAGGGCACTTCATTTCATAAATTGGTTCTATAAAATAAAATGCTAATGACCTCCAGCACATCACAGTGCTCTTAGTGTGTGTGTGTCTGTCAGTGTGTGTTCATCTACATTTCCCTTGAGCTCAGTACACTGTGGTTCTGACCTTTGTGCTCTTTACTAATGGCTGCTTGTAATATGGAAATCTGGGAATGTGAGGCGTTAAACAAAGGCTGAACACTGGAAATGTAAATGTAGAAATTAGTGTTTCTGTGTGTTCATGTGTGTGTGTGTGTGTGTGTGTGTACACTCTGTGCTCTCGGAGGTAAATTTGAATAAGACCCCACGAGCTGAATCAGCAACTCTGGCATCTCTCTACACACACACACACACACACACACATAAACAGGAGAGGACTGAGGCAGGGGAGCACTGTCTCACCTTGAAGTTGTGGACCTTCTCGTACTTGGGCGCCAAGTCGCTCTCCCTCAGGGTGGCCCGCCGCACCAGTGATGTGAGCTGCGAAAGGGCAAAAGATCTGATTGGTTGCCAGAAGGTGGAAGCAGGGGAGGTGGGTTTAGAGGGGGCCGGAGCCCGGTTGAGATGGGTCCCCGAGCCCGTGCTGGGGTCTGATGTGCTGACGGACACTGGCAGGGAGGGAATTGAACCAGCGCTGACATTTAAACCGAGAGCAGTGGTAAACAAAGACCCCTTCTGACTTGTTTCCTTCTCGGCTCGCCTGCGTGATTGCTTTTTACCTCTTTTAACGATATACGACTCTCGGCTCGGCATTGTGGGACCTGTAAATTCTGGAGCAGAGGTTTAAATCAAATGCTGGCTTTGAGACCAAAATCTGAATCCCATTAATGAATACAGTGAGCCAATCAGCTCGCCAACGAATTTGAAATGTGAAAAAAATGAAATACTCTTATATTGTGTTAAAAATGACGAAAAAAGCCCAGAATAATTAATAAAAACAGGAACAAGTAAATATGGCACAACAACTGGACTCTCAGATCACGTCAAAGCTGCATCTGACAACAACATCCCAAACCAAGGAGCCAACACGGGACCAATCCTGCCGTCTTAGTACCACAAAGATCAGCCAATCAGATTAGCTCTGCACACTGACGGGGCTGGATGGTGCAATTCCAGTTCATAACAAAAAACAAAAGCCAGTCAGCCTCATAATTAATCTGTCTGGAGATACAGAAAAAAAATGCCACAAAAAGTTCAGAGAATATCATTCAAGAAATCTTTGCTTCCTGGAAGGTGTTCCTGGAAAATCCCTCAAACCGGACTGATGCGGCAGAATGAGCATTCCCGTCTCTCTGTCTCGTGTAGGTGAGCGCTTCAGCCCACATGGCTCAGTGTGTGCGTTAATCTGCTTTCCCTCTACACACGCACCAGCAGAACCAGCAGAGGAGGGAGGGATAGAGGCGGAGAGAGAAAGAGGAGGAGGGTGGGGACGAGGAGGGGGGGCTGAGCTACGGAGCAGTTATGGATGAATTTAACAGGTCACATTGAGAGGAGAAACAGCCAATCAGAATGCGGAGATTCTTGTTGTTCGCCACCAATTCTGCCACCTCAATTGTCCCAGGAGAGAGAGAGAGAGAGAGAGAAAGAGAGGGAGTGAAAGAATGAGCTGAGAATCAAGCTGTTATTTTATTCATTCGTTCACACTTTTTGTTCCTGTTTCCCTCCATCCTTTTGTCATTCTACCTCTACCATCCATCTGTTTTTCTGCTGATGTTTCCCCAGTTTCTCTAATACTTTACATACCAATGTAAACAAGCAACTGCTACAGTCTGCTTTGTGTGTGTGTTTCTTCGTCGAAATATGAATATGCACAATACCGTGTCCTTACATGGCTCTTGAATCAAAAGCCCTGCTCATCCGTTATTTTAAATCTTACAAGTAACCTTATGAAAAAACAGTTTAAGGCTAAATTTTCACTTAAGAAGTGCACTTTAGAGGTTTCTGGTTAAGTACTGCCTCTGGTGTGAGTATGTTTGGACCTGCCTTCTTTGACATTTTTGGGCTAACTGTCAACAAACAAGCACAGGGAATATATTAAACCCTGTTTCTCTGGGAGAGCTTTACGAGCTTTAAGCTATGTGTTTTGAGCTTTTACAGCAGTAATGCAAATATTGTTTTGGGACATCTTAAGAAGATATCACTAAAACAAAGGGAATTAAATTGAATCTTTAGCCACAGAAAGCCAACCACGTATCCAAATTCACCAATCCTCAGCTCATATACAGAACAGTGAATATGTATGACTGGTCATGGTTTTTTAATGACTGTTTTCGTTGCATACATGGGAATGGCAGGGTTCAGGGTGCTGCGTGGCTAACAAAAGAGCACCTGGATTACAGACAGACCTAGAAATAAAGACAAATAATAACCGAAAAAGAAGGGGGGGGGGGGGGGGGGGGGGGGGCTTGTTATATTTAAAAAGCTCATGCAACAATGGGACCCTTATATTTCTTAATATAATTTTATTGTGAGATCACATATTATGTTTGCTGTATTCTCTGTCAGATCAAAGGTGGATTAAAACCTAATTCCTGCAATCTCCTCTCACTGCCATCTCTCCTGTCACCGTCCAGTGAATTCAATCTCATAACAAGGCCTTAAAAATTAATTTTTAAAAAGTCATCAGCGGGACCATGTTTTTATCACCCCCACAGGGGCAGTAAAACTGCATTTAACCCACAATGAACGCTGATTAGCTGTATGAACATATGAAATATGTATTTCTTGTATGTTTGACTTCCCTGCAGAGAGACACCTCTGGTCTCAATGTCACAGCCGTACTGCTTTGTCTGCAAATCCACCCAATTATGAAAGCACACACGTACACAGGACCACCCCCATTACACACACACACACACACACACACATACAGAGACACACTGAGACACACACACACACACACACACATACACAGACACACTGAGACACACATACCCACACGGACAGTGATGTATGAGGTGCAGTATAGGTGGTCATGCACTGCAGGTCATACAAGGCCTCAGGAGGCTCAACACTGGTGTAGCACATAAACGCATTGCACACACTATACCTGCTTTGTTATGAGCATGTTGGTGTGTGTTTTGTGTGAAAAGTCTCCATTGTAACTGAGCCGTATTACATTTTGTGAGTTTGCATACACAAGTCTGAGGGTTTTGCAGCAGTTGCCTGAATTTATCTGCATCTCCCGCCTAGTTTTCGGGCACAAACACCCAGCTGCAGAACTGAAATTTACATTAAATGTCGCCTGGTGATTAGCATCTGTGTTAGCTCCATCAGCTACATCTTTAGAAAAAGTCAAAGAGTAAAAACTAAACTCACACAAACCCTAAATTACCTCACAGCTGAACGGAAAATAACGAACCAACAACAAACTCTGTTCTTGAACACTTAGTATACAGCTTTTGGGAGATAGCAGGTTTCTGCAGGCAAACTGATGTTATGTAATTTTACTGCAGAGCCCTTGGCTTGAGGCCATCTCTCCTCTGCATCCATCCTCCTCCTCCTTATCCTTCTCCTTCCTTCACCATGTTCCTTACTCTCAGCCTTCCATCCTGGTACAGCACACACACAAACTTTCCTTACCTTTGCTCTAATTTTAACTCTCTGCAGTTTTTTAACATTTCAGCTTCAAAATCAACTCTAATGTTTATATACATTACATTTAGATTTAATTTTTGAATACGTTTTGCCACATTCTGGAAATATTATGATGGTATATATGCTAACATTTGCTGCATTATGATTTATGAAACCTTAATTTATGCAGGTAAGGTCCAGTGATTATTCAGAGGTATTTTGCATACTGCCCACAGCATAAATCCACGCATCTTCCACTTGCATGTTACCGATTCCTTTTTCTGCTGAACTGAAACAAAAATTCACAACATTTTGTGCTTATGTCTTCTACACTCAGGTGCATCCTCCAGCTCTGTCCTCCCCCTCAACCCTCAGTCATCAGTTCATCCTAAAAATCTTCTCAGTTCATTTACATTTTCAACGGTTCATTTCTGTATTTGTACTGCTCTCAAGAATGATCACCCACTAATTTGAAAACTTATACTTAAGGGGAAAAAATTAGCAGGACACCCGTCTGAGAGAGCTGATGAATGATTTGTCTGACCTTTTAATGGTACATTTTAAGGCTATTTCAGACTCTGGTTTCCTGAGAGGAATATTCTTTGGTCTTTGGCCAATACTCTGCGTCAACACTACTCCATTTCTTCTTCAAACCAACTGCCCCCAAAACCCCAAGTATCCAGGTAAGTTTGCCAAAAACTTACTGTTAAATTGGTGGGTGCTTGAATGAGTAAGAAAATGTGTCAGCTTTTGTATTTTGGAACTAAACGATGACAATTTTCCAAAGTTCATTGTTGAATTTCAAAACTGATTGTCCTTACCCTCTCCTCTGCGTTGCGATCGTCTTTGGCTGGAGCAGGTCCATCCGGGGCCTCGGGGCTGTGTGGCAGGTGTTTCTTCAAGGTGGGCTCCTGGTTCAGGGTGGTGTAGCCCACGTGTTCATAGATGGGGTTTATGGTCATCTTAGCGATGTACTCCGCTGCCTGACAGAAGACAGGGTAACTTTAAACATGCCATATGATGCCACCTCACCAAGGAGGAGCTGAATAGATGAATAAACACTTAATGGGGAGCATGTGCTCATAAAAAAGTGCAAGATGTCCTTTCTTCAGCGGTTTTTAAAGAATCTGGGGATTCATATGATTAAGTAAACAAACTGTGATCAAGGTATTATGTGAGTCAAGCAGGCTGATTATTTACTTGGCAAATATGGGATAAAAGCTCAAACATTTAAATGCTGCCATTATGGTAAGCAAGCATCCATAATCAGAATTTACATTCAGGGATTATGACTCATCTGTGTCCTCATCAGTGTGTCTGTCTTTGCTGTGCTGTTCTCTGATTCTACCTGCGACTTTCACAAAGAGAAAGACAAAAAGTGCTGATTTAAATGTGGAACCTGCTTGTTACTGAGACACACACCTTTGTCTCAATATAGAGCGTGATGAGGCCGTCTGTGACCAGGTCGTGGATGGACTCGAACCTCTTCTCTCCCACAAAGTGCTTCCCATCATGGTAGAGACGGAAGTTTCTCGTCTGGTTCCCAAACCTGGGACGTGATGGAGGAGGAAGGGTTTAAAAAAAAAAACAAAAAAACAAAAAACAAGGCAACATTCATTCCCCCTTTATTTTTTCATGTAGCTGGGGGATGGTTTACCAGCAGATGTGTCCTAAAAGTTTAAGTCAAACCAGTGAGAGGCTACCACACTGTCTGGGAGAGTCAATACATTCAGTCCTCAGTTTTAAACTTATTTTTTTGATATAAAACATAATCAAGATGACTGGACTGTGTGGTTTGAGGTCCCATGTGTAGACATGAAGCTTGAGCCATCATCGTGAACAAATGAGACTTTTATTTTTTTTGCATTATATCTCTCCTTTCTCTTATGAATGTAAACTACAGTCACAACCATGCAGAACAATCACCTTCTTTTTATAAGACAACGCAGGGTTGAAAAAATGGCACAGACTCTGTGATAGACGGACCCTGAACTGGGCCAACACATTATCTGCTCCTCAGTGGATCACAATGACACCACCGCGAGATAAAACAGCTCCATTAGATCATTAACCCAAAATCCAACCTTTCCTTTTCTGCCAACCCAGACTGGGACCCTAGTTTATGAAGGGGTATTTATGGAATGTAATTATAACCACGGGGATGGAGGAGACAGTGAAAGAGAGAGAAACTTGTCCAGGTGGAAGAATGACATGACTATGAATAGAACAGACTGACCCAAAACTAAATTCAAATTAAGCCACGCACCCATTTAAAAGTGTGACACCTACTCTGAGAAAATGATCGCTCACATTCAAGTAAAACTGACTACTGATATAAAATAAAGTTTTCTGCTTACAAGGTAACTAGGCCAAGGGAACAGAGAGGCATTCAGGATACAGAAAGCATATTACCAACACTCCACCACACCACTGAAGTGCCTCTGAGGAAGACACAGAATTAGCACCCATGATGATGATGACTCCTAAACCTGACCAATGAACATCTGGTCGTCACATTCACTATCACTCTCTCACTTTCCCGGCTCCTCATGAGGAGAGGCTCTCTGGAAGGTGGTGTGTGGAGCCATGTGAGTTTAGACATGAGCAGCTTAAAGCTTGACTGCTGCCTTTACTGACGGGATAAAACCCTCACACCTCACAACACCTGGGGCCTGCACGCTCGACCAGACATGCTCAGCATTCACACAGCTTCTCCTTCTCTGGCAGAAACAGACAAAGTGTTAGATGTGAAACAACGGCTGCTGTGTGGTCTCCGGGGATTCACACAAAGAGAAGAAGCGGGGCACATATAGAGTTTTCCAAATAAAACATGTCAAAATGCCAGTTTTTCTCGTAATGGTTCCCTCTTGCATTGAAATGGTCCAGAAATTAAGCCTATACATATCCAATGGCACCACTGAGTCTCCCCTAAATTAGCCAAACACAGAGACACAAACAGACCTGAGAGCCAGGGTGTATGTGCCCGGCTGCCTCTGACTCTCTCTGATGAGGTAGCTGCCTTCGGCCTGACTCAGTAACTGGTCGGCCTCTTCTCTTGAGATCATCCCATGGTACCTGGACGAGACAGGAGCAAAACATTAGGTTTTTGAATACATAAGAAACAGAACATCAAATTAAAGGAAGTAAATGACAGATTAGTAAATGACTGATGAACTTACTCTCTCCCATAGTATTTAGGTCGGTTGTCCACCTGCAGGGAAAAGAAAAACAAAATAATAACACATACACACACAAACACAATATAGTGTGTAAAATGCCTCTGGCTCCGAGATTCTACAAACTCTGTGCTCTTGCTGAATATTTTCCCAGACTTTGGCAACAATTTCGGAACTTGAATGTAAACCTTGCTTGGCACACGGTGTGCGTCTGAGTGCGTGAGTGTGTGGGCGCAGAGAATATTGCACGAGTCAGATAAAAAGCTGAACATTGTGTTGTTCTCAACAAAACTGCTGTCGAGCCAATAAATCAACAAAGACCCAACAAACAGCTGTGAATATTAATTTGGATGCTGTGTGTGTGTGTGTGTGTGTGTGTGGTGTATGTGAGGTACAGGAGCAGTCCATTTTTCACATATTTGTCATAATATAGCCATTACTGGCCACCGGGTAATATTTCTCAGCTTTAATCTTACAAATTTCAGCAGGTAATAAATGTAATAAAACGTGGTGAAAGTCAGAGAGAAAGTTGAGCTGGTACAGAGGCAATCAGGCCGGTTTATGGGCAGAGAGGAGGTATGCCCCCCCCCCTCCGTTATCAGCCATGCACGTGCACCTCTGGACACCTACCAAAACTGCTCTGAGGCCTGTCAGTAAGCCATGCATGGAGCGGACAGACTAATACCCATTACTAATGCTCAACAGACATCCCTGACTGCACTCTACTGAGTGCTGAGCTGGAGGGAAATAAGTGTTTGAAAGAAGAACACATTTTCACTCTCCCACTGCATCTTCAGTGTATTTTGAATGGAATGATGAAATAAATTGGTGCATGGTGAAATGAGTGCACCGCAGAACCTGGAAGCAAACAAAGGTTTTTTTTTATCACGATAATTCCAATAAAATAAAATAACAAATCATATTACTTCTGTATTTATCTCAGGGCTGCAAATAACAGTTGTTTTTATAATCGATTCATCTTTTGGAATTTTTTTTCCAGATAAAAATGCCAATTGCAATTTTCTTCAGCCCATGGAAATGTTGTCTTATTGCTCATTTTGTCTGACCAACAGTCCAAAAGCAAAATATATTCAATTTAACAACGAGTGCAATGTTTTATTTAAAAATAATGTAGTGTAACCCAATTAAAGGGCAATCTTTGTACTCATTTCTGCCACCGTGTCACCCTGACACACCACAAATTAAAAAGTACCAGCCACAGATAATTGCTTATTGGTGCATCATTAAATCACATATGTCTGAACTCCCAGCAGACAACATGATGCTGGTGGTGATGGGGGGGGGCTCCTCCACCCCGTCTGTCTGCCAGTCTGCTGCTTTTAAATGGGTCAGCACCGACTACCTGACCAGGCCAGGGCATCAAAACCAACAGCTGTTCATTTAGCATCTACACATAAACACACATTGTACCATCCAACAGGCCCTAACAGGACTGTCATTTACAGATTAACACACACACAAACACCAGATGCACAATCCCTCATCTTTAATCCCCATTGGTTTCCCCCAAACCTTGTTGCCCCTGCCACACACACATCTGGTGGTTGCCTCTCCTATTGACAGATGTGCTGGTGCATGCCATTTAGTGGACATCAGCAACATCTCATACCACCTGAGCGCCCTAGGCTAGGACCCAGCCCCCCACCACGACCCTCAAAGGAAAAGAGGTACAGCTAATGGATGAATGAATTAACATAAGTTTTAATAAGTGATATTAAATCGCCTTTAATAATACTAAACGTACTTTTACCAGAATAACATCGTGTGCTGTGAGTAACACTGCTAGATCAAGGCTGTAGATGGTTTAACAGATGCTTTCACTGAACACAATGGATTAGTGAACTACAGCAAAAACAATCAGCCCTGCTATAAGCCGAGTCAGCGATTACGGTCTCTGAGGAGGTATACTGAAAAATAGCAGAATGGATTGTTGTTACAGGAAGTCAGCAAGCCTGGGCAATGCCTCGTGTTTATACAGTTGATTTATTTATGCTACTTCGATGCAATATCACACAGATCAGATCAACACTGGATTTCTTAATAAAAACACGATCAGTGAATGTGCTCTCACCTCACAGGTGCAGGTGACTCTGCGTGGATGAGGTGCCTCCTGCTGGAGCTGGTACACTGAAGCAGAAAACAACACAATTCATCAGCAACAAGCCCATTACCTCCATAAAGAATTACTCAGGAAAAGGAATGACAGCATGAAAATCCAAATCACATGATACTGTCAAGGAAATAACAGTAAAGTTTAAATAGATTACGTTCAGGATAAAAACACAATGTTTCACAAAATGTTCCACTGATACTTACGGTAAGACTTCCACACCGGTGGCCTGTATTCATCATGATCTGAGAACAGAACAACAATGGATTCAACAGCTGCAATGTTACTTAAACTTAATTTCCTTTGCTACAGTGCCCCCAAGTGGAGAAAAGTCTGTTCACTCTGACATCAAGAGATGTGAAGTCAAGGCTCTCAACTTTATTTTCTTTAGTTTGTGTGCATTTAACTTTTGATGTCGACTGATGGATGATGTGTTTTTAACAATAAAAACTGCATTGAGCACAAATGTGGCTAAATAAATAAATACATTCACTCTGAAGAATAAAAAGCTGTGAAACATTTATTTATATTGTGTGGCAGAGAGGACAGCTTATGAACGATCTATCTGTGCGATGTTTATCTTCCTTTTGCTGTTGCATCCTCAGGCAGGCCTGCTTGCTTTAAATTAAATGTAGATGGATACCACAACAACATCAATATTAGACTGAGAGCAACTCAAACGGAACGATTTTTGCCCCAGGCGCTCATTTGGAGTTTGGCTGAACTCTACAGTAGCTGCTGAACATTTCCACTCAGAATCTTTCACTGTGATCACAGTGAAATCCTTTAAGGAACCAATTACGATTTTGTGCTGTATGCATTTATTAAACGACTCAAGGTGGCTCCCTAGTGTGATGCAAATGTGCTTTTTCACATTATTGCTGCATTTACAATATCTAATACTATTTTAAAAGTAATAATTTGATTTATCGGGATATACTGACATTTTAGCATTTGAAAGTGTAGTAGTACAAAGCATCAATACTGTGTTTCCATTCTTTCTCTGCTGTAAGTTGCCTAATGTCTCCTTCTTCCAAACTAAATAAAATGCAATAAAAACTGCAATTTAGCAATAAATGTCTGAAGTCATTCCTAAACTAAAAGACCAACTAGAGCTAACACAATTTCTTTCCTCCTACCTCTTAAAACAACAAGAAATAGAGTTATTATGTAACAGAGATGATCATTTTAAGCCTCTGGCCTGAAATCTTGCAGATTCAGGAATACACTGTCTTCCATCTTCTCTGCATGCATAAAACTAACAGCCCGTTTCCTGTCTTGGTGTACTCTGTGCTCACTCTACAAGCCTTATCTATTCAACACCCGTCATCCCAGTATCCTGTCTTCAAAATAACTCCAAAACCTCCCCCGGTCAAAGTCTCATCCTCCTTCTCAAGGCAACAAAGCCTCACAGATAGACACACTAATAAGAAACCAGACATAACATATGGACTGTTGACAGTGTCTGCAACAGTTCTGAAGAACTGCATGCACAGTTGTGATGCACTGGTGTTTCACTTGAGCATTTCTATTTTTGTAAGGCAGCAGAAGCATTAAGTTGCATAAAACAGAATTACTCGTACTCAAGTTGAACAGAAGCACTTCAAAATTGTACTTGGGTCCAGTATTGGAATAAATGGACCTCTGTAACAACTGAATCCACAGGATTTCTACTGACCTCTCCCAATTTTGACATGTATAACAGAGACATGATCATAGCAATTGATGGTTGTCTCCCACAACATTGGTCAATGGACAAATAAAATACACACACACACCATTTATACACTGATACTGGGGCACAATGGCCAATATCTGAGTGTGATGCTGCTTACCAAAGACATTTAGGGCCATCTTGATTCTCTCATATGATGATGAACAATTAACCAGCAGATCCAAATTTCCAGCAAAACGGACCCGCTCAGTTTAAATCCTGAAAGAGAACACACACACACACACACACACACACACACAAAACATCCGAATAAGGTCAAGCAATTGAACCGCTGGCTGTGATGAGCTAACCTGATCGAAATGAAAACAGCTGAGTAACGATAAACAATAAATGATCCAGCTCACATTATAAGAGAGCTAACGTTAGCGGATTCGCTCATCCTTACTTCAGCTGGCAGGCTGAACCGAGGATAAAACGGAGTCGACTTGATATTGGAAAGAAAACATTTGCGCTATAATGCAACTAAGGTGCATCGACATCCACTTTATAACAAAATGAAATTACGCTTTTAAATTAATCTCACTGGAAGCTAATAATACGTAGTACTCACACTCACATCCATTCTGCATTGTGGTCGCCATCTTGCTGAGTCACGTGAGCACCCTCGCCCTCTCTCCGGTGTAGCCATGGCAACGGACATCCCTGTTTCCATTTGCAACGAAAAGCCAAGGTCGGCAATTCCCAATTTAAGTTGCGTTTTTTTTAGTATAATGTAATAAACTTAAGTTGTATTTTTACAATGCCAAAATGCCCTATATATTGGGTCTGTAGTCTGAAGTGTTGTCTTGTCTTTTCAAATCAAAGTAATGCAAATGAGCTTTTTGTGATTTAAACTGTTGTCCTCAGCAGAGTGTCTTTGTATTTCTGTCTGTGGACAGTATGTGTGAAAGCACAGTTGTCTAGAAGACAGTAAATCAGGATTTTGGGGGGTTGGCTTAGTCACTGTAAGCGTAAGTAACGAAAGACAATAACCAGCCTCTATTCAATTATTTATTCTCCCATCACCCCAAAAAGATGACAAATGTTAATTCTGGTCCCTTCCCCAGCTGGGCATCCACGTGCTCATTAGTTTTAAAGAAGGTTAATTGATTGAGGTTTTGCATATTGATATGCCAACTATGTTTGAACGCGGACTAGGCATCCGTCAAGGTAATAGTGCATAAACACATGCAAGAATGTTAGGGAAAAGTCAACGTTATAATTTTATTATTATTATTATTATTATTATTATTATTATTATTATTATTATTATTAGTGTTATGAGTATTATTTAGACCTGACTCCTTTATAAAGAGTGCAGGTTTTGTGAGTTGGGTGGGTCTGGGTGTAATCTACAAGGATACCACCAGATGTCAGTGTTGTTAAACTCATGTACAGTGGTGGAAAATAGTTTTCAGAGACCCTTAAAATTTTACACAATCTCAAATATTATCATGAAATATTTGCAGAATTTTTTTTTTTTTTTTTGTATTTCACAAGGTGTGACTGCATCACACACAAACCATCACAGACAGTGAGGTGACCAACCCCAGCAGCACTCATACATCCCCAAACCATGATACTGCCTCCACCATGCTTGACAGTAGTACATGCTGCCTTGCCAGTCAACAACTTGTGTTCTGTAGTTGGAACTGATTGTGTTGTTACATAACTGAATACCTCACACTCTCTGCTGCAGTTTGATCTTATCTTATGTCAATTAAATTATGTTGGGCAGGTTCTTCTTGTCACCTGTTTGATGTCTTTTAATGAGCTTTTATTTGTTTTGAGCTCTTTATTATGTGTGTAAAAGTCCAAATAAACTCTGCTGTGTTTCCTCTTTTGATATTTCTTACATCGGCCCACTCAGTGCCACACAAGACCAAATGAGTGTTACGGAGAGTGACACTTTGACTTTGACTGCAGTGATGGGCAAGTGAAGCCTCATGAAGCACTGAGGCTTTCCTAAGTTGTGCCGAAAAAGATTTAAAGCTTCAAGACTTCAGTGATGGTGCCATCTGGTGGACAACTGAAGCCATAGCAACCTCTAAAGAGCACAACTGAAGCACTGGCACTGTTTCAATCCCATGACAGCAAATAAAGTTCAGAAAAGTCTGTGTGGTCATTCCAATGTTTTGTTCATTCATACCAAATAATGATTATATCGTCGTTACAATAAAATATGCAGATATATTGAATCTGCCTTGTGTTATAAATCGTTATATATAACTGCATTTCATTATATATAACTACATTTCACTTTGCTGTTGCTATTAAGGACATATGAAAAGTGATTAACGTACCGGAAACATCCATTTACTGTTTACTAGAAAAATGCTCCACGACTGCGTCACTTCCGCTTTGTCCCTTTACGACAAAACTCTACGACAGTGTTGCAACTCTCTTACTCCACGGCGCTGGCCAGGGTCTGAAGCGGCGTTTACTGTACTTCACCTGGGCAAAAGCTACGGTAGCGAACCCAGGGAAGCTGCAGCCGTGAAGCCCACATGTCAACAGGTTATCCCACGCCGGTGTACTCCCACGCTGGACGGGGACACTTCCAGGATGTCTACGAGCCTGCAGAGGACTCTTTCCTCTTGATAGACGCTTTGGAGAAAGATGCACAGAGGCTGCAGCAGATGAGGTCACACACAGCTCACTTGTTTTTCCTATTACATAGTAATTATATTACCTGGAAATAACTAATGAATCTCATATACGTTTATATATATTGCAGTTTTTTTTATGTCTTCCGTTAAAATACTCTCTCAAACAATTTCAGATTTCTAAAAGCTTAGATTAAAAGGGAGGTTCACTGCCTTTTCACATCCAGACCACCCTAAATGTGATCTCTGGATCATTAAATCTGGCTGTTTCTCTTCACTGTTTCCAGCCCATGTGTGTGTCTAGAGGTCGGCAGTGGCTCTGGAGTTGTGTCCGCATTTCTGGCATCAGTGGTTGGACCTTCGGCTTTATACATGTGAGTGACACAATGCAACATTTTCCCCATGACCACCTCATAAAAAGGGATTCATTTACAAAAGTATGCGTCAAGAGACACTGGACATATTCTCATATTGACCATATGCATGCTTCTGTTTCAGTTGCACTGATGTGAATCCTTCAGCAGCACAGTGCACGCAAAAGACAGCTTCCTCCAACAATGTTTCACTGCAGCCTGTCATCACAGACCTGGTAAGACTTCATTCACATACTTTATGTAAAAAGATTCAAACATGAATAAAAATGCATGAATGCAGTTTTCTTGTCTTTCCTTAAGGTGGGGTGCCTTCTGCCCCGGCTGAGTGGAAAAGTGGATGTCCTCCTATTTAACCCTCCCTACGTGGTGACACCGTCGGAAGAGGTGGTTTGGCTGTGTTCAGCTGATGATCTAAAGGTCAAAGGTGTGGAGCTCGTTAACAACTGCTTTTCTTTCAGGTAGGTAGCAGAGGTATAGAGGCCGCCTGGGCTGGAGGGAAGCGAGGACGAGAGGTGACGGACAGATTTCTGCCCTTGGTGGCACGATTGCTGTCCAATAAAGGGCTCTTTTACCTCATTACCATCGTTGAGAATGATCCAGGTGGGTTTTGACACCTTTAAAATTATTTCAAAATCACAAGACAACAATTTCAACTACTTCCCTTTTCTCACTAGATGACATCATCCATTTGCTGCGAAAGCATGGCTTAAAGGGAGAGGCATGCTTGTCCGCAAGAGCTGGAAACGAGAGACTGTCCGTCCTGCGCTTCCACAAGACACAAACATGAACTGCCGCCAATAGATCCTGTGAAAGGATGAAAACAACTTGGAACTGAGTGGACAAATTCTGACGTAACCCAGAGTCGTGGCTTCTGCAAAGACCAGTGTTTACAGTGGAGCAAAACTGCACTCAGCATTTTCAGACTGTATGGAAAGATGTGCTGACATCCCTATGCTATACTGAGATATACCACAAAATGACTTCTTTCATTCAGCCATACATTTTTAATTAGGAAGTCATAGTTTCAGCTGTGCAGACATTCAGTATTTCACTATACTAAGGACAATCAGACCAAGTCCAACTTGTAATGCTGCCCAGACCACAGTTAATTCCAGTGCAGGCAACATTAAAACATTTCTCAAAAGATACTACTGGAATGTAATTTTTGTTTCAAGTACAATGCCTCTTTACATTACAAGTTGAAATGCTACAATTTCATCTATTCGTGTTCAAGCTTTCAGCATCCCATGAAGAAATCATCTCAACTGGACCTATCAATCAAGTCTGGGGTAGAAGAAGAGTACAAAGTTAATACTGTCACCTGATCTGATGCTGTTAAATACAGTAATTTTGTTTTCTGTCACCAGTCGGCCTTTGTAGTGTCTCTTTTGTATTAAAAATATGCATGTAACAAAAGTAAACTGTTGTCAGTAATGCAAAGCTGAGCCACACCTATGTGACCTTAATTCTGTGAACTTGGCTTCCGCGTGATGAGCCCGTCCTCTCCGAGCCTGACCGCGCCGCTGGCGACCAACTCCAGGGCGGCGGGGAAGGCTCGGTGCTCGGCTTCTCTGATCCTATCGGACAGACTCTCCTCCGTGTCACTGTTTAGCACGGGCACCGCCTCCTGCACGATGATGGCTCCAGCATCCACCTCTTCCTAAACAATGATCAACAAAACAACGACTGTCTGACTTGTTTTATTTAAACACTACAGCTTAGCTTGCCACAGTACATCATACTTACTGCTACAAAGTGGACCGTGCAGCCAGTAACTCGCACCCCAGCCTGCAGGGCCTGCTTTTGGGCATTCACACCCTTGAATGATGGCAGCAGGGACGGATGGATGTTCAGTAACTTCCCTGTAACAGTAACAGAAAAACACTGACAGTGTAAAACACCTTGGTGACGATATTTAACCGTGCAGTATTACGCTTAACACAACAATAGTAGTCCAAACAGCATTTTCACACCATTCCATTTCTTGACAAAAGTTCCAGTGAGGATCCTCATGAATCCAGCGAGACACACCAGCTCCACTCCAAATTCTTCCAGCACACGATCAATGGTGCCGTCAAACTCTGCTCTGCTCCCGTACAGTTTGTGGTCCACCACCTAGTTGGGATCAGACACACAAACAACTGTATTTTTACTCCGTCTAAGCCTTTAGAGGATCCTACTGTTGGTTTTTATCATTAGTTGTAACCTTATTCATGAATTACCCGTGTCTGGATGCCAGCCAGCGATGCTCTCCTCAGGCCCTGAACTCCAGGCCTGTTGGAGATGACCACCACAATCTCTGCTGAGCTAGACGGACGCTTGGCCTGCTCTATCAGGGCCTGAAGGTTAGTGCCTGCGACACCAAAGAATATTTTTAGACACATTTAAAGGAAAAAAGAGGAATTTTGTGGTCCACTTTCAAAGGACATTTTGAGAGCTAACCTGGATTTATCCAGTGGTAACAGAATCCACCCACAAGGGCCTCTACAGCTTGACAAATAACATTTTATGCTTACTTTATACAGAAACTTGGGTGTTAAAAGACACTGTGCTGTGTTGCAGAGGTTTATGTGCCAGACTATTTCTTGGCCTTGTTCCTTAACTTCCTGTAAGCTATAGTGGTTTCTGGTTATTCCAGGAGTGAAAAACCCAAACAGCAAACCTGTGCCAGAGATGAGAACAGCTACTCTGGTCCTCTTGCGTAGTGTACTAAAGTTGCCACGGCAACTGCCGTTTTGCTCAACTCCCAGCTCTCCGCCAGATGCCGGCCCTGCATTCACCAGGCTGTGTTTCAGGTTACGGACCACCACGGCTTCTGCCCCTGCGTAAACAAACACAATAAAAGCTTTGTAATTCTCGGAATTCACTCCGTTTATTTCCCTTTTTATCCAACTGTGACAATACTGCATCTGAAACTGTGCTGGACTCAGTTAAAGTATTCCTGTTTCTGCGTCTCACCCGGCTGCTTGTGGGCCAGTGAACCCACGATCCAGGCCTCTTCAAGCGCTTGTAGCTGGCGCAAAACCCTCTGGACATCCAGGGGGGCGACCACCAGAACTGCCCCCAGGCCACAGTTGAAGGTGCGGGCCATCTCCTCCTCCCTCAGACCCCCTTCCTTGTGGAGCCAGGAAAACACTGGAGGGATGCTCCACCGTGATGCGTCTGAGTCACGCATGGAGTGACAAGTAGAAATATGAATGAGAGAGCTGTGACCTTAACAAACAACCGCAGAGTGGCCTCTACATTTTCACGTCAGGGAAAGCGATCCCAGGACCACTGCACTACACAACAACAAGTGCAGGTGAACTGTGTGGATATAATAGCAAGGCTGTTTACTCATGTTTACATTTGCACTGACTTCAGTGTGCACAAGATCAAGCAGCTATAAATGCAGTATGTTGGCACAGAAAATAGTCCTAAAAACCATAAATATGTTTTTGTACGTACATTTTGCATACGAAGGTGAAGTGTAGCTGTGCATTCATCTCACCTAAATCGACTGCCAGCTCCTGGGGAAGCACCCGAGGGATGTTCTCCAAAAGTCCACCGCCTGTGATGTGTGCGTAGGCTTTGACAGCGCCGCTGCGCAGGACTGGCAGGAGCAGACGGCTGTAGATCTTTGTTGGTGTGAGTAAAACCTCCCCTGGAAGCAGAATTTCAACCAAACAGTGAGACTCAAGGGTTCCCGTTAAGGTTAGGATTACATTTTGGGTCCACCTTTGACATCTGGAATAGACTTACCGACAGTCTGTCCCAGCTTGCCAAAGGGAGCGGGGGAGCTGTAGTTGAGGTGGGCCCTCTCCAAGACTTTGCGGACCAGGCTGAAACCGTTGCTGTGGACTCCAGAAGAGGCCACTCCGATCAGCAGGTCCCCCTCAGCGATGTCCCCCAGCCTCGGCAGCAGGGCTCCGCGCTCCACTGCTCCGACGCAGAACCCGGCCAAGTCGTACTCGCCCGGAGCATAAACACCGGGCATTTCTGCTGTCTCACCTCCTGGACGTGGACACAGAGACAGAATGAGGCTTGAGATAAGTCACAAAGGAGGGAAGTGAAGATACAGCGCTTTTGTGAAACACAGATCTCACTTGCATAGTAGAAACTTTCAATCCAAGTGAAAAGAAAATACTTCTGATTTGAACCACATCCCTCCTCTCACCCAGCAGAGCACAGCCTGCCATCTCGCAGGCCTTAGCGATGCCACCGACCACTGAGGCGGCCACGTCCACGTCCAGACTGCCGCAGGAAAAGTAGTCGAGGAAGAAGAGCGGCTCGGCACCCTGAGCCAGAACGTCGTTCACACACATGGCCACCAGGTCCTGACCCAGACCGTCGTGCTGTCCGCACGCCTGGGCGATCTGATGATGAGCAAAAGAGAAATGCTTTACAAACACAATGAATGACTAAGACAAATTAAACTGCTGAACATTAACGCTGAATGTCACAAAAGAGATTTTGCTGGAGATTTGAAATTTACTCGTTACATACTTTCACCTGTGCAAAGTTTTGGCAGCTTGATGAATTAAAACTCAAGTGCAAAATTAGATGGGAAAAAACCTCCAGGAAATGGGGAATTCACCTTAAGCTTAGTCCCCACTCCATCTGTCCCAGATACCAGAATGGGGTCCACAAATCCTGCCGCCTTCAGGTCAAACAGCCCAGCAAAGCCCCCCAGGTCTGCATTACACCCTGATGAAAAACAAGTACCAGTTACAGACAAGGTTACTTCTGCTTGATCCATTCTCTCTGGTTGCACTGTGTTTGTGTTAAGGCAGCCCAATTTATCTCAAACACATGATTAGAATCACTGCAATTACAACTGCAATCTCCAAAAACACAGCAATTTCTTTTCTAATGAGAAAAAGGTTTCAGTCAGCAAACTCTAATGAGCTGTTAAAACAGAAAAATGGTATTAAAACACAATTGTAGCTGAGTGCTAATTGTGTTTGACACATGCACGCTGGAAGATACAAGCATCCAGTCATTATTTAGGTATACAAGAAGGTGCTGTCCTAGCACAAGGTTTTGTTTCTGTACATGAAATTGAAGTTACCAGAGCGAGAAGTTGCCTTGGCCAGAGGCTTGATCACCTCCACCAGCTTGTTGCCAGCAGCTATGTCCACTCCGCTGTCCTTATAGGTCAGACCTCTGTGAGAAACACATTTTTTTTTATTCCTGGTGCAGTATTGTGCCTGTCTACAGCTAAAACTGCAAAAAAGTGTTAAAATGCGAGGGAAATTTCTGCTTGTGCACACACATCAAAAACAATATAAGCAAATTAATAGAATTATTTATTTGATCATTTAAACAAAAAAAAAACAAAACAAAACTAGGACACAGGAACATCCACAGTGACGTTTATTGTTCATCATTCATTCATGACTGACAGTATGGACATGAACTACAAAAAGAAAGCACTGTTCTCAATGAAAAATAAAACACAAAAAAACAAAAACAAAATGGTTTTAGTGTTTTAGGTTTTTTTTGTTTGCCACACTCACACACACCTGTGTTGGTTCAGGTGGGCGATGGCCCGGTGGCCGATGTCACGACGGTACACGGCACCCGGGAAGCCAACGGCAGCCACACCCTGATTGGCCGCCTGCAGAGCCGCCTCCAGGGACGAACTGACCGCGGTGACCGTCAGGACCCGTCCGCCACTGGAGACCACGCCTCCTTCCTTCAGGGCTGTGCCTGCGTGGAAAACCTGCAGCCCCATGTCCTGAACCTGAGACAAACCTGAAGAAGAACAGCAGTGTAAAGAGAGTGTTAACACCAAAGAATCAACAGCCTTGTCTGTGGTGCTGCAGTATCATTCATACCTGTGATCTCCACTCCTTTCTTGTAGGGGCCAGGGTAACCATCGCTGGCCATAACCACAGTTACTGCAGAGCTGTCCTGGTGCCACACGGGGGCGCTGGAGGCCAGTTTGCCATTCATGGTGTTTAAGATCACTTCATACAGGTCGCTCTTCAGCAGGGGCAGCAACACCTGAAAAACAGTAACAGTCAAGAGCAAAATATTACAATTTTATACTGGGATGATCCAGTGACAGACAGTTGGTCGACAAACACACCTGACACTCGGGGTCTCCGAAGCGACAGTTGAATTCCAGCACCTTTGGCCCCTGCTTGGTCAACATCAGCCCTGCATACAGCACACCTGCAAACGCACAGAAAAATAAATGAGCCGGAGGCCATGTTTCATTCATCTGAAACTATAACCTCACAAAAAACAACAGATGCAAGGGAAGTTAGGCAAAAATAAACAGTAACAGTAATAATAAGAGCACTTGCCCACATAAGGAGTTCCCTCCTCCCTCATTCCGTCCACTGTCTTCTGAAGGACAGTCTCTCTGATCTGCTGCAGCAGCTCCTGACTCACCTGCGTCGGACGAGAGACAGCAGCCACATCAACAGCAGAGCTCATCAAAGATAGTTACACTCAAATGGGCAGTATCCAACAAAAACTACACAACCAGGCAGAGAGGAAGAGGCTCTGCTAAGTTTTAGAGAGACATACGGAGGTACAGTGCGACATTGCTCGCCGTTAAATGTCAACACAGTACCTGAGGGGTGGGGCAGTAGGCCCCCATGCCGCCAGTGTTCGGCCCCTGGTCCCCGTCCTGCAGCCGCTTGTGATCCTGCGCTGGAGGCATCGGAGACACTGAGGAGCCATCACTGAAACACAGACACTACAGGAGGAGGGAAACAACGATAAACATCCCATCAATCTTCCCTTCATTTGTACCTTAAGATGAAGTCGGTGTATATATGTGAACTTCAGTTAAACTGTTTTACTCACAGACACTTCCTCTCCCTCCAGAAGTTCCTCAACCACCACTGTTTCCCCCGCGGCTCCAAACGCTCTGTCCTGTAAGAGCCACATGTGTCTCCATTGGGCATTTTCTTTCCTTTTCGCTCTTTGCTAATATCATCTCCAAGCATCAGTGATCTCACAGAGGGAATGTCTAACAGTCTGGTACCTTCATGATGTCCATCACCGCCAGACAGGCCTCGTCCTGGTCTCTCGCCACAATGACTCCCTTCCCGGCCGCCAGACCGCTCGCCTTCACTACCAGTGCGGGAAAGTCAGCGCTGGAGACCCCAAACAATGAAGCCAACTCAGTATTATGCAGAAGGAATCATCACATTTTCACAAAAAACACATCTGCAACAGATGCTGCATCACTGATATAAAGCACACACTGTTTTTCTGTGGACCATTGAACATTTGCAGAGCTCAGGACTGTCTGGGAATGGGTTTGGGATCCGTATGGATGAAGGCTGTCAGAGTACGGCAGCTGTTGTTCTGCCGACGAGGGTTTATATGACCAAAGGAATGGCTTTCACTGAGAACAATGGTTTTTTTTCTCTTTGTTTGTAAAAGTTACATCTGCTTCTTCTGTAAATTCTTCCAGGGTGAACTCATGTGAAACACTGTCATCACATCTTACATCATGAACTCATGAAACCATCTGAGAAACAAAACTTCAGTGAAGATTTCAGTTTCTATTCCGACACAGTATTTGTTGTGTTTAATGGTTCTGAAAAACAAAACTCCTAATTACTCCATTTATTAATTAGCTGGGCAACGCCAGGCTTCGAGGACACAGTGAAGTCTGCCATAAAATAAACTTGGCACATGCGCACAAATACAATCCTCCAAAGACACAAACTTTGTGTTTACTGTCTACTGTACTGACGTGTGGATGTAGTTGCAGGCCTCCTGGGGGTCAGTGAAGGAGCCGTAGCGGGCCGTGGGGATGCCGTGACGCTCCATAAAAGCCTTTGAAAAGCTCTTGCTGGCCTCTAACTGAGCTGCCTTGGCAGAAGGTCCAAAACATGGGACGTCTGCTGCCGTCAGGTCATCTACGATACCTGAAAGAGACGTTAAGGTATGAGGGAAGGGACACAATGAACAGGACACAAAATAAGATCCAATAATGATTCAGACACGCGCACTAATGCTGATGTTTGCTAACCTGCAGCAAGCGGCACCTCAGGTCCGACAACAACCAGTCCCACGTGATGATCCTTGCAGAACTGAGCCAAGATGGTGTGGTTACTCACTGATACCTCTGCATGGAGAACATCACAGCAAGTAACAGTTCAAGGTGAATTCACACTCCTCAGCTGCACAATACTACAATCACTATCACATATTTAACACATCAACCTCATTAAGTCATTCATTCTATGTGAACATGCTTTGCTTCACCTTCGACATGGGCACCATAACGTGCATTGCAACATGTCATGTCATTACAGAGGGGTACGTGCTCCTCTTTGTTAATGAACTAAATGTCTGCTGCTCAGATAAAAAGAAAACAATTTGAATATGTTAACTTTGGCTCTGCATAGAGCATCATTGTGATGGATATGTGTAAATATTTTCTAACATTTTATGGACCAAACTGTTAATCAGGAGCATACTAGACAGATTCATCAATAAAGAAAATAATTGTTTAGGTATATGCTGTCATTCCAGTACCATGAATTTTGGTCACCTTCAGATTAGATTGTTAAAGGAGGAATGTGACCTCAGGAGCCTTTATTACTGTTTGTACTTACCAGAGTTGCTGATCTTCCCACAGTTGGCTGTGCCTGCGTTACCCGGAGCCACCAGGACCTGCTGAACCTGCGATGACTGGGCCAACTTCCACGCCAGTGCGTGCTCCCGTCCACCACCGCCAACCACCAGCACTCGCTCTGCCATGGCGCCTGAGTGACGGGAAAATGGGAGATCCCGGCACCCAGCATTAGACTGAAACCATTCACACCTTCGTGATTATTCTACTCAACAGCCAGCTCTTTTAGTCCGCCTTTAATTGTTCGTAAAGCGACCATTTAATGTCATGCAAAGACTGACCTATAACAAAAGGACTTTTCTAAGCTGTGAGGAAGCATTGACCTTTTCTGAGGCCTGAGGTCTTACATTATCTTGTAATACACACACTAACAAGGATCCAATCAACTAGAACAAAAACAAGTCAACAATTAAATGGCATGGTCACCAGGCAAGGCCAAATCACCAGCAACTGAAAACAGGGGCTCATTTGCATAGAAAAACAAAACCATTATCAAGTTGATATACAGTAAAGCCCTCGCTGTAGCCTCAGTTTGGCAGTGCAGCTACTCTGCACTCTCTCTTTTCTGAATGTTTCATATGCTGAACGCAGCGACTGCATCACCTTTTTGTTTCTAAACCAGTGTCCTGCGAAGCAAACATTGTATTATTTGCAGGTGTAAGGGTTGGAATACGCTGATGCTTATTTTAGAGTTACACAAAGGCACTATAACACATACACTCATTTAATTATGATATTTGAAACCATCTTAGATGTTTGTGATTTCATAATAAACTGTATTTAAGACGACTTCATGTTGAGTATCACACAATGCAAATTCACTCTACAGAGAACAGTGTTTCTCATGACACACACACTTGATCATTGTTATCTCATCACTGGGATAAAAAGTTGAGTGATTTGACTGGCCGTGGGGCTCATTCATTGCTGGCTCTGAATGTCCTACACTAGAAAAAGACTTATTATATTTAGTTTTACTCCAAAATGTAATTACAGAAAAAGCAATTCCATCTTTTAGCACTACTAGTGTCCAAAATTTCACACACAAACAGTCAAAAAGGAAAAAACAGAGACCTCTTGTGCACCATATAATCCCCAACAACTCAAACAAAACGGGGTCAGAGTTCAAACCATCCCAATCTACACTGACTTGAAACCTATGACTTCAGCTCTGAGGATTGTGCAATTTCGTGGTTTACTCTAGTAAATGAATGTGACGATACATTGCCTACAAGCTGCCTAAAACACAAATTGAGATAAGACGCTGCACAAAAGGGTGAGTGTTGCACGGTGGGCGCACATGTCCCACAATTACACAAATCACTGCTTTTGATTGAAGTCACTCCGCTCATGTGACTCACATGTCAGAGAGCAAATCAAACACATGAGTCTGACAATGTGTTTTTAAATACCACTTGAAGAAAACAGAACATTATATGAGGTTTTGTAGCACACATCATATTTAAAAATACTTTTTTTTGGTATATAACTAAAATAAATAAAATACTAAAATAAAACCAATTTTCTTTGGTTAACTTGTGTAAGAGATGTCAAAAGCAGCATTCAACCATAGCATGCATCACCAGAATGGCTGCAGATATATATAAATTCATGCATGCATTTTGCAGTGTAACACCACAGATCAATGGTTTCCCAACACCAGTTAGTCATGCGTAAGTGGGACGCATTAGTTATACGTTACTTAGTTTTTATGCATTAATTTGCTATGACTTTATCATGACAGTCTCTGTCTTAACAACATTGGCACATGAACAAATGGTGAAATAAAAACCTAGTGTGCTGCTCAGGCACTCACCTGTGTGTGTTAGTGTACCTGTGAAGCAGAAAATAGCCGGAGCCCGGATCTGGACAGATGTCAGAAGTGTCTCCTCTGCTCTGAGTCTGCTGACTGACCGTGGCTGCAAACTGTGTTATCATAAACACACACACACACACTTTACACACACCACGTGGATTCAATATATTACAGTGATGTACTCAGTAACGCGACACATCGACAAACAAAGTTCGCTCAAAGTGCTAAATAACATTAAAACAGACCAATACGCCACTGTTTCCCTTTATCTTAATGTAGTTTAAGTTTCTGCTTCTTACCTTTATCTGCAGCTCAAAGAGTTTTGGCCAGTTTTTCTTTTCTTTTGGATTCTTCCAACTTCCTCGGGGCGTAACTACCGAGTGCATCATGGGAATTGCAGTTAATTACCAATACTGAGTGCTGCGCCTAATCCCCCAGTGAAACATAACTTATTCATTTGTTTTGTCTCTTTGTTGGTAAAATACAGTTAAAAACAAGTAAAATGAAAACACGCAAGTACAAGTACCTCCAAACTGTACTCAAGTGCTTGAGTAAATGTCCCTTTGGCAACAACAACCATTCAATGCTGTGTATAATTCTATTATTTATTCTTGTAACCTTTGTCTATCTTTATCAAGACTGACCTGGCCAAGACCGCCAGGAATAACAGTGAGTTGCAGATAAACATAAAACATAATAAAACTATTTACAGTTGCACTGCACAGCAAATCCAGCAGCAAACAGAAATATTGAAAAACAGTGGGCAGGGATGTCACCAATGCAGACCAGCAGCAGCCAGACTAGACTCAGGTCAGGTGCAACACTTTCCAACCCCTCCCTCGGATGTAGGACAGAACAGGTTACCTGTAGAAACGGCTGCTCTTTTATTAAATAATTCACAATTTACACGGGTACTCACTTTCTGATTGGACACACAAAGACTAAACCAGCAAAGACAAAGCAAGAGACAAAAACACACACAACCACACACGGTATATTATGGGCTAAAGCTTTCTGTATGATTACAGTAAATGAGGAGGTGGGTGGCTTCTCCAGTCAAGTATGGGAAAATCCATTTCATGTTGCTCTGGAAGAATCTGCAGGTTTCAGTTGTTGAGACAATGTGATGGATGGAGCCACAGCTACATTCTCCACACATGACTGAAAGGTACTCCGGTCTTCACATAGCTGCAATGGAAGAGTGCTTGTGTGTGTGTGTGTGTGTGTGTGTGCGTGCGTGCGTGTCGGCTAATAATCAACAACCCGACGTAGCCAAACAACACTGTATAGTGATCAATCAGTACATTACTCAAATTAGCAAATGTGGCAAAATGACAAACAACCAAGTCTGTTATTCAAATTTATTACAAAAACAATTGCGTGTTCCTCCAGTTATCCCTGGATTGATGAACAGAGTGATGACAGTCATCACAAGCTGTCCAGGGAAAAGGTAAGAGACTCTTCTCTGAGTCTTGGCTGGCTCAGTGCACACACAGGCCTAACAGAAGATCTGTGCTTGGCATGCTTGCAGTGAACTCATTTCTTCTTCTTCTCCTGCGTGGTGGTGAACCACTGGTCCAGCAGCTTCTTGCTGTAGTAGATCTGCCAGCCATGCACCTGCACAGCAATGATGATCACCAGGTACATGACTGAGACGGCCGAGAAGCCAAAGATAAAGCGGTATGCTTTCCCGTGACGATAGAGCTGCTGTGCCACAGGAAACATCTCCATGCCACCGTAGATCAGTGGGGCCACGCAGAAGAGCCCAGCACTGATCATGGAGATTACCAGGTAGCTGATGTTGTTGCGAGGCAATGCCAAGAAGCTAAAGACTGTGGGAATTATGCTCAGGAGATAGGGGTACTCCCACTGGTAAGGTGAGGCTACCACCTTGTGAGACACCAGGCTAAGCTGGCTCACTGTTACCTGAGAAATAACAGATGTTACAGAGTTATAAACAGCTCAGTTATTGCAGCTGTCAGTGAATTGGGATTTGCTGAGCTGTATTACCTGAGCTGCCAGCAGAATCCAGACCAGAAGATGGACAATGTTGAGTTTACGGATTTCAGACTTCAAGGCAACGCTGTGCAAAAGAAGAGCAAGTGGTGGGCAACGAGGGATGCAGTCACAACTAAAAATTCACTCATGCTTTCATTATAAATTCTGCTGATTAAATTCTGATCATTTATCATTTCTAAATACAACCCCCAAACTGATCGTACACACCACCACTTTAGTAGCTTAGCTGTTTACTATATTTCACCTTTCTGCCAATTGTTTTTTTTTGTTTTAAGTATGACGTCCATCCCGTTTCAACAGTAACATGTTGTTAACACAAACACTGTCACCAACCTCATCTGGTAGTGGGAGGCGACCCGCTCCCGGTGCTGAAAATCACTTCCGTCTGTGCCTGCAGCTCTCGGACCCGCTCGAGAAGCCATCGCGGATTTCTGACAGCAAAACACATGGAATTTAAATTAGTAGGTTAAGTTGCAAGAACTAGATCTGAATGGCAGATGTTTCTTCACGAGACGCTGGGAACTAATAATACAAACAAGCGAACTAGCTCATACTAGTCATTAGCTGTTAACTAGTAGGTCGTACATGCTGTAGTGTCGCCTACGTTTCTGTGGAGCAAACATAAGCGCCCAGCAGCAGTGTCTAGACGAGATGTCGATCATAGCACTTACTTTTTTATGTGCCGTTGCTGTTAAAAATCCTGAAAGTATTCATAGGCTAGCTAACACACAGCGTTACACATTCATACAAGTGACGCCTGAGAGGCTGACTGAGGAAGTGACGGAGTAAGCGGAAGTGTGACGTGTCAAACTGTGATTGGTCAGAACCCCTCTATTCAAACTATCTTTATTGATATGACAATGTCACTAAGGCAACGCTTACAATATATTATTATTGCAATTACTGACAATGACTGTAACCCATGTTTCGGTATACTTTAATAAAATTTAAAATTTCAATTTCATGCAAACAATTTATACGTTGCGGTTTCTCCAGGGTTACCATGGCATAGAAACTGACATTTGTAGCAGTTGTTAGTGTACACTGAAAGTCTTCATGCTCAGCTCTCTGTCAAAAGTTAATTCTGATTAATTCACATGCAGCATACAAAAACAGATGAAGGCACAGGGGTGAAGACAGTGAAAATCCAGGCGAGACAACTGTTTTGATTTCTTTAATAAAAGTCTCCAGTCAAAGCAACACAGACCACATTCACATATTTAGGCACAGTTTTTTTATTTGCTTATGCTGTGCAACTTTGTCCAATGTAAAAAAACAAAACAAACAAAAAAAAAAACAAATAACAAAAAAAAAAATAAAAAACAGGAGGTGAAAAGTACAAAAAGAATTTCATTCCAAAATGGCACATCCACAGTTTGAACACCATAACTAACAACAAAATCTGTTACATAATGACACATACAGATTCAAATGAGTATGAGCATTGTTGAATATTTGTGTTTTTTTTTTATTTTTAGCCACAGCCACATTTGTTGTGTTCTGCATTTTGGAATGAATTCCCTCATTTACTGTTTAACACAAAACAGGACAATCCCAATAATCAGTAGTCAAACAAATAAATTACAGAGAATACTGACAATCTGACAAACACCCTTCAAAGAAAAATTCATATTAAGTACTAACAAAACAAATCTATGATATGAAAAGATCACCTGCCAAATTGTGGAGCTAATCTGCAAAGTTTTTTTTTTTTTCTGTTCTGTTCTCATTTGTCCAAAAATATTTTGAGAACAAAGATTTTGTTGCATAAAAAGCTGCATATTCCAAATAACAAAAAAGACCAACAATAAGTTAATAACTGTATAACCTAACAGAATGTTACGATAACTGTGAGTAAATGCATTGTACAAAGAAACCAATACGATCATATGTGCCCAGTGTACAGTTTGTAACTGTAAAGCAAAAATTGAGCAAAAAGTGAATACTATTCTGCAACAGAAAAGCTCACTGTTCCAGGAATTATTCCAGCCAAGTCATAAACGCTGATATCTTGTGGACTGATATTAAGAATAAATGCACAATGTAAACATACAAAATTATGACAACTGAGATATTTGGTAGACTGAGATATTTGACCTCTGCTCTCCAGCCAACAGCCAACATACAGATGGTTGGTGTAGCCCTATATTACAATGTTTATATACATGCTGTGTTCGTTATTTCATAACTGCTCTTTCTGAGACTCCAATAAAGTATGTAAATGCAGATGTGATGCATATAGTGTAAAGAATAATTCAATGAAGTATGCTGCTGCTATAAAGATGATTATTCACCACTCATTGTAAACTATGTAACTTGACCTACATTGTACCTTTGAGCCTGAAGTAGTTTTCTTATCAATATGGTAACATTTACCATCAACATGTCATTACTATTGCCTTTTTTATACACATTTCTTACAATGGGTACAATAGGTATCCAGAAAATGTTGAGTGGACATATTGACCAGCGTAAAGTCCTGCAGCCTGGTCCGATGGCAGCTGTACATGCACAGTGTCTCTTTGTCGTAACGGGAGCACAGCACTCCCTGAAGCCTGATCCAGCAAGCCCTTTTTGTACTCGTCATAAGTGTACATTACTGGCTCATTGTTCTTCATCAGTGCCACCCACACATTGCCTCCTTTGCAGTGAACGTGGTAAGCAAAGTAGTAAATCCCAGGTATGCTACAGGTGAAAATACCAGTTTGGGGATTGTAGTCTTGATTGCCATTGTGCAGGAGTTTGTCAAAGATTACTGGAGAGCCAACAGGAGGGAATGGATTTGTGAGCTTAGCTGTGAATGCTGGCATCTCCAGGCCACTTCCACCAATCTCTCCTCCGTTCTTTGGCTTCTTGTAGCCCTGTTTTTGGCCATTGTACGGGCCGCTCACAGGGAGGATCTGTCCAATGTCAGGAGGTTGAGCAGGTGGTCCTGGAGGGCCAGGAGGTCCAGGTTGCCCAGGCTGCCCTGGAAGTCCAGGGGGGCCACTGGGGCCGGGGTTACCCTGAAGACCAATCTGACCAGGGGGCCCTGGCTTTCCGTCACCCGGATAGCCTGGTTTACCAGGCAGACCTGTTTCGCCTTTTGGACCTGGCAGCCCAGGAGGTCCAATTGGTCCTCCTGGTCCTGTAAGCCCTGGAATTCCCTGTGGTCCCTGGTGACCTGTCTCTCCAGGTTGTCCTGCCTCTCCTCTTGATCCTGGCAATCCTGCAACACCAGGGGCACCAGGTAAACCCCTAACACCAGCTTCTCCTTTAGGGCCAGAGGGCCCTTGTAAACCTCGTGGCCCTGGTTGTCCACCCTCTCCTGACCTACCTGGCTGTCCTGGAAGACCTGGAGGCCCTAATTCACCTTTAATTCCTGGGTTACCTCTTGGTCCTGCAGCACCATACTCTCCCTTTTGCCCTGGGAAGCCAAGACTACCAGGAGGCCCTATTGGACCAGGTGGGCCAGGCATACCACTAGGTCCAGTGAGACCAATGACCCCTGGAACACCACCATGACCTTTATCACCTTTAGGGCCTGGAGGCCCAGGAAGACCAGCATGTCCCTTGTGACCCTTAGGTCCTGGAAACCCTGGTTTACCATAGCCTGGCAATCCTGGACCCCCTGGTAAACCAGGGGGGCCTGGTTCCCCTTTCCCTCCCAATAGCCCTGGTTGTCCCCTAAAACCATCTTTTCCTGGTTTCCCAATTCCTGGCAAGCCCGGTGGTCCTGGTTGACCTCTTTCACCTGCTGGCCCTGCCAGCCCCGGTTCTCCAGGAGGACCAGGCTTTCCTGGTATTCCTGGTTGTCCAGGGAGGCCATTGAGGCCAGGCTTACCAATGCCAGGGATGCCCACATGTCCAGGTGGACCCGGTGGTCCGTTAGGTCCTTTCAAACCTGTCAAACCAGGTAGACCAAGTCCTTTTTCTCCCTTAGGACCTGGAGGACCTGGCAGCCCAGGTAGACCTTTTTGGCCAGGCTCCCCGAAAGGACCTGGTTGTCCTGGCAGCCCCTGGCCACCTGGTTTTGAAATCCCGGGGAGTCCAGGAGGACCTGGGAGCCCTGCAGGCCCAGGAAGTCCAGTTGGTCCTTCACCACCATTAGGACCAAGGTCACCTTTTGGTCCTGGTAATCCAGGTCCTCCAGGTTTTCCTGGCAATCCTGGCATGCCAGGTTTTCCAATTCCTGGGTAACCTTGAGGACCTGGAGGCCCTGGCTTTCCTGGTAACCCTGGCAATCCTTGGCCAGGTAGTCCAGGGGGGCCTTGTGGTCCTGGTGGTCCTGATGGTCCAGGGGGGCCCTGAATTCCTCGTGGTCCTTCTCTGAGAACTTCTCCACCAGGACCAGGGGGAGGTGGGCCTTTAGCCCCTCTGGGGAATGTTTGTCCTGGGGGAAAAAAAAGGAAAGAAATGGTGGACAGACGTGAATATTGACCCACTAAATCAACACTGATCAAGAGAAGAAATGAACTGATGCAATTTTAAGGAACTTTCAATCCAAGTCTCCTGAAGAAGTTCTCCTCCATTACAACTAAATATTGTTTTCTTGTCTTTTAGATTAGACATGGAAAAATTTAGGGACAGCTAAAACTTCTAGTCAGAATGGTTCTCTGTGTTAGAATCATTAAATCTCGATGTGTGTAAAAACAGGAAAACTGGAAACCATTTTGGGTTTACTTAGAGTTGTGACCACCAAAGTTCAAACAGATTGTGCTGTTTGATTAACAGTATATTAGGATTGTCTTAAACATTAAGAACATTTTCCTGTCACTAGTTGACCTCACCTTTGCCCTCAGTCAGTGGCCTCTCTTTGCCCATTTGCAAAGGCAACTGAGGAAGCTCTTTTCCATACTGAGGCAGCACTGGCATAAGTGGCATCTCGTTCCCCAAAAACTGCTGCTGAGGATACCCATCATTGTACTGTGGCAGGGGCTGGTGCTGCTGAGGCGGCTGCTTATGTCCATAGTACGCCCCACTGTGGGCCAGGCGTAATAAACACAGCTGGAACACTGTGATGAAGATGTGTGAAGAATGGACGGCGACAGCCACCATTTTTCTGCAGCACAGAAGAAAAGTAAAAATGTGACACACAAAAGCAGTGAAGCACAACTGCAAAGCATGGAGCCAGGAACTCCTTGTAAGACTTCTGATCACTTTCTGGTTGTGCATTTCTTGCACACCCAGAAAGAATGATATTCTATGCTATTCGAACACTAATATAAAGGATATATAACATTAACAAGGATTGTTTTTAACATAATCTGTATTCTTTTTTTGGCTTACTATCACAAGTATTCTTGTTCGCATAACAACAGACTGACTCCTGTACTCAACTACTTCCATAAAGTTGAGGGACGTCTAAGACAGACATGAAAAAAAGACAGTGGTCGGAATCAATCTGAGGCTCAGATATCTGGACTTTAAAACCCTTGTATGAGTCCTACTCTTTCCCAGGATCATGTCTTTTGTCAGCCCCTTTCTGCCTGGTAAAGGCATCTTTCAAGCTTCACAGCTTCAGTATGTTACAAAGTCTACATGCTATAAATCTGTGGTCCCTAAGCCCAGGCCAGCTGGACAAACAGTGTCTAACTCTTCCAGAAAAGCTGATATTCTTCTCAGAGCAGCCTTCATATTCGTTTGTGACCAGCAGGGTGTGCTCTTTGATCAAGCAGCTGAATGAAGAAATGGCTACAAAAGCCAACACCCTTCAGAGAGTCTTATGAAACCCACTGTGGTCAAAGTCAAAAGGAAACAAAACCCAAAACCTTCCCTGTGTTTACACATCTATTAAAACACACTTTGTAAAATCCTAAGAGTCTCATATCCTTGACGTGAATTACACTGCATACATTGCTAAAATATATATCATAAGCGAGAGGCCCCACAAAGGACGTGGAGAATTTCAAACATAATCCTTAATCCTTTAAACATGTCTGTGCGAAAGAGGTTGGGTAAGTGCTGCCAAGAGCACAGTGTGAAAATAAACAGTCATGGGTGAATGTATGTTTTCCCCCTCTGTGGTATTTGTGCGAGGAGATCAAAGTTTTTAGAGAACTGAAACAATGGAAATTAGACTTGCTTACATTTTTCTGGACAATTATTTAAAAAAGCAAGCTAAGTAAAGTCAGGCTGAAGTTGATTACTGCAGAATATTTTTAGCACACACTTCCTAGTCTGTGTAGTTGATCTGCACAGTCAATATGTTACAGATGCAAATGGGTATCAAAGTGTGACAACACAATAAAGCCAACCTCAGGAAAGGGAAGGTCAGTGTTTAACATTTCTGAAAATTTGAGAGTTTTAATCACACATATTACTTTAAGTATGACTTTGCATTTAAAAAATGTAAAAATGTATTTAAATACTCCAAAAATCTTTCAGATTTTGGTTAAGGAAAAAACATCTTTGGTAGCTGGATTACTGGGTGGGAATTAAAACTACTAATCTAAGAATTTCAAAATTTGATGAAAATTAAAATGTATATATGTGCCATATAATTATAAGACCAGATGGCCATAATGACAGTTATATATGAATTTGACCTTAACAGCACCTTTGAGATTTTGCTGCGACTCCTAGCTGACTGCAGTTATAGTATCCCAACAACAAGTCCCCACTGTACAGGATTTTGCTTATACTGTATATACATGCACGTAAATTCAAGTGACATGTTTATGAAAAAGATAGATTAGATAAATTGCAAACTGATTTGCAGATATGAACTGAGGTTGAACAAAACTGAGGCTGACGTTTGATTCGCCTTCTTAACTGAACTGAAATGTAATTTAATTTGTATTGACTTTGCTTCAATAGCCTCCCACCACGCAAAACCACAAAATACCTTACTCCCAGAGTTCTCCTCCTCTAAAACTGAAGGTCGTCGCCCCCTCTTGGGCCTGTGCCTCCTTCGTCTGGTTTCTCCTCTTCTTCCCTTCACTTTAGGTCGCTTCTCTGGGCTTTGTCCAAGGCATGAGTGGGACAGGGGCCATGCACAGGATTCCAGCCAGCTGTTAGCTACAATCCTGCTGGCCCTGGAAAAAAAATATGAATGTCAGGTTCGATGAATGTCAGGTGCTGACCTTTGGCAGAGGCCTGGGGTTTGTAACACTAAGCTGCCATCCCCACCTGGTTGACATATTTTGGCTCTGATACAGTTATGCTGAGACACACCTCTTTCCTTGAGGAATGTAGGGATGGGGGTATTAAAAAATAAAAGTAACAGAACTATAAAATCATAAAACTGCATGTTTGCAGCACGTTTGAGAGATAGATCTCAATATGGAACATCATCTGGTTTAATACTGGGCTTTGCAAGTGCAGAAAATTAATAAATCTCTGGCTAAAATGTTCAGTGTTCTGCCAATATAAAGGCTCTAAATATCTGAGTCAATCTGCTGAAATACAACAAAACCAGTAATCTGATAAGGACAGCAATCTCCAGGCTTGTATGTGGAAAATGACTAAAAGATGCTATTTACAATGTATAGATCCAGCACCATGGACAGAGACCACATAGCCCATACAGCTGTGAGACTGAAATCCCATTTATGAGTGAGTCCATACAATTCATGTCTGACCTCTGATCTGTTTCACTGTTCATCAATTTCACAACTACACCAACAGCAAACCACTCAATTACATTTTTATCATCTTAGAAATACTAAATAAACCAAGAGGCTGTTTACCTTTAAGGTTCTTTGTGGCTTTTTATACAAGCTCGCATTTAGTTTGAGATTCTTGGGCAGTAATCTTTTGTGGTTTTACTTGAATTTTTCTTTTTATACCTTTTATCTTATATTGACACTGCTTTTATCTCTTTTGTTATAAAATCTAGGTTAGGTTTAATATTTGATTTGAAACTTGTGAAGAGATTTGTAATATTGTGCTCTATAAAGAACAACAAAAGTGAATAAAGATGCTTATAAAGTATCTTGAGAACATTTGCTTGGTAGCAACATGTACAGGAATCTGAATGGTCATGACATGATCTGTGAAATTAGTCACTCATTTTTAAACACTGGCAGAAGTTTAAGGTAAGTGGATATCTATCCACACAGCAAACACTGCACTGTCTGTTTCACCACAGTTGAAAAACTGATTCTTTAAACCACAGCAGAAACAAAATACCAGTTAACAGAATAATCAAATAAATCAAATGTAAAAGCACAGCAGGTCAATGATAGTAACTTCTCAAGTAAAAATACTAAATGCATGGTTTTAAATTTCTAATGAATGTTTAGTACAATGACAGTTAAACACAGTACAAAAGTTTCGATAGAAAACAGCTCATCAACTGACTAAAACTCGGTTAATTATTCATATATATATATACAAGTGCCACACTGTTATGACCAGACTAAATACTATTTTGAATGTTTCCCCAAACCATAGTGCCGGAACAAACCATTTATAAAACATCTTTTTCAGCAAGTGACTGATCCTCAAGTATTGATCTCCTAAACTGAACATGATTTCACACATGGGAATGTTAAACTGATCGTCGCTGTAGTTAAAACCCTTTGTACTGTACAAAGAAAGCCATCCATTCTCCGCAGACAGAGGGGAACATATGCTTGGCGAGGAAACGAGACGACCTCCGTAAAACAATAAGTCAGCAAAACAAAGAGGACAGGCCGCTGCTTTGAAACACATGTTCCCTCCGACCTCCAAGGATACGTCAGTCCTCATGGCTTACAGAAAAGAAGCAGACAAAAACACATCCCATCCCACTGACAGGATGAGCTGCATGAGTAACAGAGCTCATTTCAGAGTCTGGAGGCAGCTTTTGGCAGAGCTTCATCTGTGGTGACCTAATGTCTTAGAGACAGATGGGACAGGGTTAAAGACACTTTCTGTTTCAGCATAAAAATATAATCACACTGAACACACTGAAGTCCATCTCCTCCTAAACTGCTTGCGTTCATGAGGAAAGCTCTATTTTCAGGTATAACTGAACTGAATCCTTTTCAGCTCTCTTGTAGTACTCTGGTCAAACATTCGTATCCCACCTTCTATATGGATAAATGACAGATATCTCTTTAACCAAGATTTATGGAGCTATTTAAAGTAAAAGCCCACATAAAATCAAAAGTAAAATCACAAATGTGCCACTTTTACTAGAGCAGATGAACACATCCCTGTTTCCAGCTACAAAACAACTTCTTACTGTTACTTTTCTTGTCATTTCCTGAACAAAACTTCTAGAACACCTCCGAAAAGGTCTACACATGTCATCCTAATGCTCCAGCTTTAAAGAACCAATTATAAATGTTGTGTATATGTATGTGTGTGTGTATCTCTAGTTTTTATGTTACATAAAATGTTATGGATTCCCTGACTGGTTTTTAAACTGAAACAGATCTGCTGTGTTGTGTTTGTTGTGTAATCACACTTTCTGTAGTCCTTTATACTGTTTCCCTGCTTTGTGTTATTGTTGCACCATGTTGGAACAAAGTTTTATCCCACTGTATGTGTGTAGTCTACTTGACTTAACTGTGTCCTCTTCACATTTCAACAACAAAGACAACCAAGCAGAATCCATTTTTCAAACAACGTTCCTGCTTATTTTTTCACTCTTTCATCTTGTGCATGAATTCCCCTTTGATGAAAACTCTTCAGACACCTCCACACCCCTCGCTTGATGACAATCCCATGCAACAAAGATTGCTCGCCACAGAATGGATGCTGGTTCCTCTGAAACTCTTTGCCAACACTTAGAACCACAGCCGGCTCCACTTGGTGATGAGCCACAAGTCTTTTATCACCTCCAGCTCGGCTTTGAAAATAATCAAATTTCCATTTCTCCTCTGTGTTCCTCTCCTGACCGATTCCAGATGGGGGACTCCTCCGCTCGATAAACAAATGATGAGGAACAGAGGCATGTCATTGCTTACAGATACGGGTGCCAGTCTTAATTGCTCGTGGTCAGGCCTGGCTTTTGTGTTTTAAACAGATTGCAGAGGGCCTTTCTTTTCCTATGAGAGCAGGCAGCTAACAGAGGTGCAGGACAGGGCTACAAAGAACCACTGAACCAAAATAAAGTGACTCCTATTTATTGAGGAGCATGTTTAGTATCAAAGAAAGACCGAAATGTTATTTCTACTTAGTATTATATGCAAAGTTGAAGTTCAGTTTCTTGCCTTGTGACATGTTGACAGGACAGCCATGGGACTGATTGGGAAACACCAACCCTACAATTAAGAGCCAACCTGCTACATCACTAGAGCGACAGCAAAAATACAGATGTCGGTCTTTTTCCTGTACTTTTTTAATTGATTGCAGCTGAAATAAGGAATGAAAAATGTCCACAACTCTGTATTTTTCCAGATTTGGGTGGCGACTTTTAGAAGAATAAGACCTTTTAACATTTTTTCACAGACGCACTTTGAAAATAATGCAAAAATACAATTAATTCTGTCAGTTCAGAGTGGAAGAGCTCACACACACAGGGAGGAATGCAACGAACAGCTGACAGAAGTAACATTAGCTCCAAGACAACATCTGCGGAATGCACCTGTGTGTGTGTGTGTATGACTATTTGCATGCATGTGTGTGAGAGCTGTTGCTGTATTATCTAACCTTTATAAGAAAAACACAGTGATTCTCCTGGGCGACCATGTGAGCTCAAACTGTACTTGGAGATCCTGCAGGCAGGAGCCACAAGAGCCTGAACCTGAGGCCTAAAATAAAAACACTTGCTGAAACAGTTTGTTGGTTAATTCATCAACAGAAAGCAGATTTTGATTCATGTTTTATATCATTTGTTTTATCTACCAAAACAGCTTTGATGTGCTGCTTTTCTTTGAATTCTACAACTTTTTATTTTACAAGAGTCAAAGAAACACTTTAACAGGCTTTAAATGTTTTCCTGACATTTCGTAGACCAAACAATTTTAAAATAATTGAATAAAAAACATCTAGTTGCAGCTCTACTTGTATCCTAAAGATGCAGTACAAAATGTCACATCTGAGACACGCTTTCACCAACAATAACTTTAAAACTTGCACTTTCACATACTGGAAGCTACTTCTAGAGAAAGAAATGATCAATCAAACTGCAGACAAAGCCAGTATTGAGCCTGGTGGTTCAATAGAGGGCGCCAAACTCCATTTCTATCCCATCAATGCTTGTATCTGTCTTGTTTACTGGTGTTTTCCACAGTCTGGGTGGAGAATTACATGTGCTTCTAATATTAAAAAAAACACCAAATTATTCCCACAAAGACTCTGTTTGCCAGTTGATTTAAAGATTTTTGTACAATCAGATTTATTTTTGTTTTTCCTGTAACTCATACAGGATATTGGTTTTGTGCATCACAGCTTTTATTTTCCATCTACAGTCTGCAGAGCAACAAGTCTATTATTCTATTCAAACCACAAGTCATATCTTGAGCACATTCTGGACCTGGAGCTGTTTTTCTTTTCTGAATTTCACTGCCCTTTCTGTCTCAGAGCAGGTGATTTATCCCAGCTCAATCATCAAGTAACATTTTCATTTTCCCCATTTCCCAGCTTATCTTGATGAAAAGGGAAAACACAGGGTTTTTCTCACAGACTGTTGAAAACCGAGGTAAAATGTGCACGTCTGCTCCACCCGCTCCAGTTCCTCTCCAACCTATTTCCCTCTTTTTCAGCATTCCTTCACACCTACTCGATCTCTTTGCAGAGCAAAGGCCTGAGTCGCCTTCGCAGACATCTATAGCCTCAAGTTTGACAAGGCAGGCGAAGAGGTTAGCTGACCTTTAGATGGGTTGAAAATCCTCATCTTAAGGCGGACACATTTTAAACTGATGTTCCAAATACCCGAGTGACCACGAAGGGAAGTAGCATCTGGATGAGTTTCAAATTGGCAACCACAGTGTTTGCTTACTGCCCCTCCAACCTTTGACAAACACGTACGTACATGCGTATAATTGCACCTACACCTCCCTCACATCCACACAGTCTGACCGACCTCTTCACCCATCTCATCGACAGACTTTCCCTTTTCTACAGTTCTGGGAACCGCAAGTTACCGAATGTCTGGCCACAATTTTCATTTTAGGCAAAGATCTGAGCAGGAGGAGAATTATTTTCCTATTAGCTTTGAGTTCTGTCAAAACACAGTATCTGGTGTCTGTGGACAGACGTTAATAGCAACTTAGAACTAAGAGGCACTTCAGGTTTTTACATACTTCACATGTGAAAAGAAGAAGAAAGAAAAATCAGTGGGAAACAGGGATGGGATATATTAATTTTTGAATCGGAAAATATCAGAAAGGGCTCATTTTACATGTTCCACGATCTCGCACTGCAGCACTTGGCGTTTCCAAGCTTTTACCTTTCGCAGAGGATTAATCCAAGTTTTTGCCTGAACTTGGTGGTTTTGCCACATTTTTACTTGCTCGCTCTCATATTTGCACTGGCTCTCATAGGGACACTCCACTGGTGGATGATTATTTTTACAGGCAATAACAACGTTTGGCCAATAATCAGATCTGATCACTTAAACCACAGACTCCAGTGGGGAATTCTGCAGTTTATATTTATACAGCTGCATAAATATATTTTGTGCATTGAGTAAATCAGAGAAGAACAGCCTACACTGTGCAAGAGGACACATGTTGTCTCCCTTCCTCCCCAATGTCTACAGTTTCCTTCAAGTTAGAGCAAATTTTGAAAACATTGTCCGAAAATTGACTAAAGAAAATGCTCATTAACGCACATCTCCACCCTCTACTTTGATTTGAACAGGCCTTAAAGAGTTGATGGTGCTAACACTCCAGTCAGTGCACTAAAATCGCTGCAGAAAAAGAGGCGGCATCAAAACGACACAATTCAAAAAGAGTCTCAGAGATATTCTGGAAAACAATGTAGGAAACTATATAGTTTTGTTTCATGTATCAATCAGAGAAAGGTTATGGGCTTCTCATCGCTCTGCAGCTATTTTTAGTCTCTTCAGTGCAGCAGAAGCTTCAGTGCACATTTAACATATGTACACAAATCATAATGATTTACTGACTAAGCCTTTCCAGTGCACTTTGTTGCTTTGGTTTGTATTCATACACCAGGGTTTTGCTGATAATTTAAGTAGAATTTTGGATGCAGGATTATATTGGAGTTTGTATACATCGTTCTATCTTCTACTTGACTAAAGGATCTAAATACTTGTTCCACCACTGCCATTTAAGCTGCTAAATGCACAAAAATGCCAAAAAATGTCAGTAACAAATTGACCATGAATTCATCGGAAGATTTCCAACATCCCAAGATGAATGTTTTTGCAATTTAAACACATGGACGTCAAAAATATATATAACAAGTGGGAAAATGAAAGCTTCCAGAGGAGTCGTAATTGGTGAAATCTGGAGGGTGGGAGCAGAGTAATATTTAAAAATGACTAGGTGGTGATTATATGTTGCTTTGAGAGCGGGTTTCTTGGGGTTTATTGCTGACAGTTTCACTTTGATGGGGCGTTTGTAAGTGTAACTGCATCTTAAAGTAATGCACAGACTTCTAAAGGGATCAGTCATTATGGTTTTCAGTCTTCTGCATTTGCAAACGTTATACTTTTTTGCTCACATCTCAATTTATTGAGATCATAAAATGGCCCGGGATCATTTAGGACTCTCTGCAACATGTATAGATGGTCTGACCAGTGACAGATATATATATAACGCCAGACCCGGGAAGCTTAATGTGTTACACAGTCACACTGTAAAATATGCCACTCAGAAAAAAAAATATGATCCTCCCTTTCCTTACTGTCCAGATGTTTTTGCAGTGGAGTATTTACGAGGGATAATAAGAACTAGATTCTGTCTACTTAGGAGTTTAGATAAGAGATACTTCGCAATAAATCCGCAAAATTTAAAGCTGTAATTCCAGAGAGGTGTTTTTAAACTAAACTAGCACAAAGAGGGTGAAATCACCATGGCAGCTACGAATCGCTTGTGGGAAAAAGTTTTTGTCTTTGATTAACAATGCACAATGACCACAAAAGTCATTTAGGTGTCATATTTTGAGACATTTCTGAGGCTGCAGTGCTGTGCATGGTAGCAAGAGAGCGTCAGGACACACGGCTTCAAATCACAGACGCTGCAGCTGCAGGATCAAGAGACACATTCTCTCCGAGCTACATAAACACTTCCTGTTCAGTAGGTGAGAACTATGAAGGAGTCTGAGTGGGAGAGGGAGAGAGAAAATACAGCCAAGAGACATTAACAGCCCAACAAATATATATAAAGTCACATCCTGCTGACACAAGCATCTGATTCAGTTCAACTTTGACACAGGTTTGCTTCTGCAACCTTTGCTGTTTCCACAGCTCCTGCTCAAAGCAAACAAGATCCAGCATCTCAACAATAACAAAAGCCAAGTACATCAAACACCATCGCATCCAGCTCCCTCTCCGATACCCTGCAAGTATCAGATTCATCTGAAACAAAGGAAATAGTGATATTCATCTGAGACAAAGGAATAATTGCAACCATAGAGAAACAAATTTAACTAGCAAGCTCACTGAGCTGTGACTAGACTGTTCACAACCATGACTCCATGGTTTGTTGGTGGTGGTTTGTTAATTACTGGCAGTGATACCAAACATTCTTCAGCAGTATCTCAAATCACTGGTTTTTAGTTAAATGGAAGAATACTGGTAAAGCAAATTGCTTCAGGGTACAATAATCACATAGTCTGAATAAAATCACTGACGGCCTGAATACCATTATAAAGAGCTGCAGTGATATTCTGCTGACTGGTGATCACTGTACAGTAAATGCAGTCAATTCCTGACCAGCTGATGGTTTTAAAGAACATGTATAACATTCTTCTGTTGCCGGACAGAAGCGTTTTGTAACAACTTGGAGTGGTGGAGCCTATCTGGGGCCAAAACTCAAGAGTTCACAGGAGAAGATCCAGCTACCCTCAGGCCTTTGGACACAAACTCAAACACACTCATATCCACAAAAAGCAACACAACTCTTCTCCATATTTGCGAGGACCTGCTTCGAACAGATTCATTCCCTGACCTAAAACTATAAATCTTCAGGTAAGTTCAAGCTGATGATTTGGAAATGGAGCTGAACTTCATAAATTGTGAATGCCCAGAGTCCTATACAGTTTCCCAAAATGTAACCCAGATCATAATTCATAAAAGATCCCCAACAAAAAAAATCAGACCCCTGACTCTAAACTAAGGGTTTGCTGAAGTGTTTTCCTCCTCTTTCTAATATGGAAAAAGCATGCAGTCCTAGAAAAACAAAACAAACAGCACTAAAAATGCATGAACGCATCTTAGGAAGTCTGGTTGTAGGTCTAGTCATGATGGATGGATCCAATATGGATAACAGTTCATCACCTCTTCCAACACAAGCAGGTATACATCACGTCAGGGATCCTCGGCTCTGCATTCCCCTGATTTGATCTTTCTTGACCTTTTCACATCTACACAACAGTGTTATGTGTGTTTCCATGGTGGTGCTGCTTAGCACTGCATGACAAAAATCCACAACATTTTGCTGATGCCAACAGCCCTTTAAATACAACAAGGACTACATTAAGAGTGTTAATCAAAAGCTATCAGCAAGTTAATTGCACGACTTGTTTAACCACATTTTCCCCTAATTAAAAGTTTTCTCTCTGAGAAGGGAAAAACATGATCACATTAAAAGGCAATGAAGAGCTGGAAGTTAGAAACAGCTGCAAATGCTGACAGAAAATCTAACAAAGTTACTCTCAGTTCCATAAAAACTTGACCTTTCCGGTATCTAACATTTCTTTTCCACATCTTCTGCTCGCAACAGAACATATCTGCTTTCAGTCCACTGCAAGCTACTTCTTCATGCAGCTATTGTAACACATTTCTGCTGAGTTGCAGCAGAAAAGAGGGCAGAAGAAACAACAGACAAACCTTTGACTGTTTAACATTGGGATAAATCCACTGTGGATGTGAAGCAGGGATTCTCAACCGTTTCCTGGCAGGTGCACATTCATATACGCTGTGATCAACTTATGCTAAGAAGTTAGAGAGACAAAAATCAGGCTGGACACATTCGCTTCTGCATGTAGAAGATAGATAGAAATATGTTGCCTTAAAGATTTCCTGAAGCCTAAACTTTCCATCTCTGACTCATTTCTCAGAGCCAAAGTGCTGCCAGAAAGTCTGTTTCCAAAACGGATTCTAATCCTGGTTTCCTCTTATTTATGTGGGATAGTTAAAACTACAATAACCTCAACACTGAATCCTTTTCCTCCTCAAACACCGGATGAAAAAGTGCCTACATTTTTCCTTCTGTGTTGAAAGACATACAAGTAAAATTTCTAAAATGTCAAGACATTCCATTAACTGGTGCTAAATCCTGTCAAGATGCTGCACCGTGCATTTATTTTAAAAAGCTTAACCCTGAGTTATTCTTCCCAGGTGTCTCTTTTGGATTTTCTTTGCATTTGGAAAACTGTCAGACATTATATGCAGAGACTTCCGTCAGCAGATGCTTCACAGCAGAGAGGCTGGTGAAACAGGATGCATTTTGAAACATTTTGCAAGTCAAGAAGATATTTTTTCTTTTTAGCTTTGTCTCCCCATCACAGATCTGTGATTCACCCGTCATTCCAAAAGTTACTCGTATATTGTTCCAAGAACAAGACGTGGTTTGTCTATTGTCCAAGAGAAAAGGGGAAAATGATCCAGTTAAGGCTCTGCAAGTGAACAACAACGCAAGAAAAACACAAACTGTAAGCTTAATCATGCCTGTGGAGCTTAGGATTGCTCACTGAATGCTACTCCTGCATCAGAAAACCTAAACAAGGTGGGCATGTCAACAGAGACATCATCAAATCCTCCTGTGCCTGTGGTGACACATCACTTACCTTTGTGTGCTGCTGCTGCTGCTGCAGGGTGGAAGTATCACAAAGCTCTGAGGAGTTTGGGACAGAAGCTGAACAGCAGCCCCGGTGAGGGTTTGGCTTTTATCTGCAGGTGGGTGGAGTTGGTCGAGCTGAGACAGAAGAGCAGCACTGGATCTGTGCATGTATGTGAGAGAGGGAGGGAGGAAAACAGGGTCTGTGTGAGAGACAGAAACCACTACTGGAACAACATGTTTGCAGCATTAGAGGTTACTATAGACAGAAGCAAACTGAGGGAAAAGAGGAAACCCAATCAGCTGCACAACTATATATCACAAGGAGGAAGATTCTCGTTTGACTTGGACCTCTCAGTGCATTCTTTGCATGCAGACAGATTTAAGGGCATGGTCTCACTTTAGTGAGCCAGCGCTGGCTGAGGTCAAGATCTTGCTGAGAGGAGGGGTTTTTGTGACTACAACAGCACACACACACACACACACACACACACACACACACAGACACACATACACACACAGTAGTAGTTCCGATTGTTCAAATTTCCATTTCTCCGACGACTCTGAGGACAAAAGAATGGATTGTGTTGCTTCTTACATACACTTAGTATTAGCATTATACTTTTCTTTTGTTCTTTCACCTCTTATCTGAGTGTTAAAAAAGCAGGATACCTCAACTAGTCTGGACAGCATTGCCATCCCTACAGCTACAGCTAGGGTGGCTAAAGGTGTTGATTCAAAACAACCTCTGACTCTCAGTCATGGGCAGACAGATGTATTACAAATATATAAAACGTAAGACTCCACCTGAAACCCATGCAAAGATAGATGTTTGTGCCGTGGATCAAACAGTTACTTGTCTGAATCCACTGTCTGCCAAAGAAAATGAAGATGGGGATACTAAATGAGAGGAGCAAAGCTAAAGGCTGCTCAGGCCTGCTCAGGTTTGCACGCACATGCAGCTCTGCACTCCCACGTGACTCTTCTTCAGAGTCTTTGTAAATTGTCAACAATATTTAGCTTGTGTCCAAATTCTTCACTATGCTGAAGGAGCAACCATAGACAGAGGGGAGAACATTCACACTCTGAACAGCTGGTTCACATTTAAGGAATTATACTTTGTGTTTTTGTTTGTGTTGCTATTTTAGTTCTTTGACATGTTCTCCTCATGCAGGAGTCGCTTATAAAGAAAACATTTTGGTTTCCCCCCTCTGACTGGATTTACTGTCAGCTTCTTCACAGTGAAATTCACAGTGATAATTTATGATTGTTAAAGCAATTTGTTATGCAAATAGTCGTAACTTCACTTCGATTAACTCAGACAGAGAATGATGTGATACACTTATTTATACAAAACTCCCTCAGCAACCTAAAAGCTGCACTGCTCTTTCTAACACAGTAGCCTGTTCTTCATTTGTCATCGTTCATCTTTCAGTCATCATGAAGTCCACAGAGCAGAAATCTGTTTTCCCAGCATACAACAGACAGAACAACAAGCAGTCAGCTGCGTGGAAATACTGACCTCATACCTGTCCACATGCAGACTTCCTGACCATGTAGTTATTAACCTATTAGATCTCAAGGCCAGGTTACTGCAGAGACATGAAAAGCACAGGCAACCTTGGCAATAACTTATTACTCAATCAGCTCGCTTTCATCCTGCGACTGGCAGCTCTATATGTATATATAATATGTGAAACTAAGTGACAACAATGTTAAAGGACAAAAATGACATGGTTCTCCAATGATTTTAGTTTGTTCCCTTGCTTTGTTTGCTTAGTGGGTATTACCCAAAGAAAGAAGGAAGCAAAATAAAGACAAGATCTATTCAAAGAGAGCAGGAGAGAATTTGACGGTGTAGTTCTGTCACCACAGATTTGAGTCCTACTCTCACCTTCTGTTCAGATTCAGTGGACCCACAGCTGTCGATTTTGGCCGCTAATGGGACACGTCTGTTAGAACATCTCATAAAGTCACATAACGACGCAGAAAAATGCAGACCTTCCCTCAGTGGAGAAAGTGCTCAGAAAATAAATGAGCATTTAGGAGTTAGGATAGGAAAATAGGATCAGCTGCAAAAAATGTTAAATCTTGTCAATTAAAGTTTTGTGCTGATACACTGTGGCTAAAAATTGGGTGCTGACATTTCATTACAGAAGGAGCAGGAGGTATGGGAAAAATGTAAGAACTCCGACTGGAGCCAATGACCTATTTCACAAGCACAAACGTTATAATCTTCAAATCAGCCGGGTTGTGTTAAACGTGACCACTGACTTGGCAAACGTGTCTCTAAAGAAAAATGAAGAAGAGCGTTTTTCTTTTGCTGCATTTCAGGGAACAGACTCTTCTTTTGCTTCTAGGGGCCCAGATTTATATTTTAATCCAAACTTTCTAGTAAAATTTACTGTATAAAACAGAGAACGGTTACTCTGGATTTTAGTACACACATACATGGTCCCTAGGGGGCCTTGCTTTCTTTAAAAAGTCAAACATAGATTTCAGCTGCTGTCCCCACCCCAATCATTTTCATACAGTCCCTTAGAAATACAAATTCCGATAGCCTTGCACAGACAACACAATAAAACTGCCCATTGTAATTTATAAACATCTGGCAGCCAGGACAAAGAAATGTGCTTCCATGTTTCCATGTTTCAAAGCGGTGATCTTCATTACTACAGGCCACAAATAAAGCTAACGTGCCCAACAGTGAGCAGCAGATCTGAGAAACTGTACGTATCTATACTGTACCTCTGAGTCCTCATCCATCATACAGGCCCGTGACTGCGATTAACCCTAAAGCTTTGTGGGGAGATTTATGAGCTCTCTGTGGACTTTCTGTCTCGCCAGCATGAGATTTTTCATATGTTCATACATTGAGCTTACATGAAGGGATTTCCTTTTTGTCACCTCTTTTTTTGGAAGCCTGCCAAAGTGGGAATGTGACACCTTTAAAATTTCCTACTACCCATTTTCCAGAAAAACAAAAACAGAGTCTCCCAGGCTTGATGTGTGCACATGTACATACACTCATTTGTAAATGGCTAACAGAGCTCTGTCTGACATTCTGGATCTGCTTTTCATCCTGTGCGGAGCACACTTTTAAGATTTTGGCTCAAAAAGATGTAAGTTGTAAACAGATGCGGCTCCTGACTGTAGTTACATGATGTCATTACATGAAGTGATGCAAACTAAATACCAGTTCCAGCTGTGGGGCAAGAAGGCTAATGGTCCCAGTGCAATGAGGCAGAGCTTTGTATACGTTCCCAGTCACAACATACATATGTTAAGCAAAGTTAGGGTTATACATCAGTCAGCACTGTCTGCAGCACTTCCTCAGAGCGAAACAAGCAAACCCGCTGCTGGAAGCAGTTTCTTAATGCGGTGACGAGCTGTTTGCTCTCTTGTGACCACCTCTGAATTTTTCTGTCTGGCTGTTAATCCGGTTGTCTCAGAGGCTGCTCTGAGCCGGGGCTGCAACTTCAAATGTTCCTCTCCATCTTTGGTGGAGGGTTGGAGAATTTGGCAGAGGGACAGCGAGCGCACAGCAACCGGATACAAAAGGTTCTTGAGATGACTGATTGTCTTCATCCCTTCATTAAAGCCAGCAGGCTGGATGAATGGCACCTTTTACAGAAAATCATTTAGCCCTCTCACTTTTCTTTTGAGCTCCTGACTGTGTCTTAACTACAACTGGCACAAGCAAACGACGGAGAGTGGTGGAGTGAGACTTTAAGGCAGCTTAATTGGCTAAATAAAATGAAGCATGAAATTTCTGCAGTTACCACAGAGTGAATACTGTAGGCACAAAAACACTTCAGCTCACTTCTCCTGTGGAAATGTGGGTAATTGCAGTCCTGTATAAGTGGAATATTCTCTGCAGCACTTTTGTGTGGACTTGACTGGATTCACACTAATGAACACTGACTATTATAGATGGGGACATTAAGGCAATACACCTCAGACAGCAGCTTTAAATTCAAACTTAATTCCACCTAACATGAAGATTTTAGTTTACTTGAGTGAGTGGAGCAAAAACTCTGACCTGTTCTTATTTTCTCATCGCCTTTGCCGCAACAGACATTTTGTCACATTAGGAAAAGCAGAGGTGTTACTCAGAGCATTGGTGATGTCTGATCCTCAACAATGTCAACAGACAGTGTCACAGCTGCCCTGAGAAAATTTCCAAGAACACTCAAGAACTCTGCTACACATGTGCTTGTAATATTCAAATTTCTTTCTTGGATTTTGAGTTTCTCTGCTGGCACAATAATCCAGTGTAGAAGAGCTTTGTAGCCAAACTGTGCATTGTTGTCAGTGTGATGAAAGATTCATTGCTTCATGCAGACACAGATACATCACTGATGGCAAACTGTGCATCACGTCAGTGCTTTGGGCCAGGCCTTGTTTGAATCACAGCGGGGGGAAAACATATGCACAGAGCAGACACAAAACATCAGACATGAAAACGGCCAGTCGCAGTCCTTGCTGTGGCTGCACAAGACCAACAGATCAGAATCACCTGAGCTGGATTTGAGTTGCCTTCCTGAACTGCACTTGGACACAAAATATAATGTACAAAATCTGGCACAGAAGCTTTAGCTTACAGTAGTGCATGGTCATGTTTTTGAGAAAATAAAGAGCCCTTACAAACACCAAACGTATGCTTTGAAAGACCTAAATTGCCCAGGAAGTAAAATATTATCATTAACATCTCACCGAGAGTGAGCCGTTCACCACAGCATGCCATGTGGGACAGCTTGTGCAAACATAATACCGGTTGTGCCACTTTGCCGCACTGCAGAAACAACTAAACACTGTGTATTCATTTTGTCGCTGTGTATTTTCCTTTGGTGAAGTCAGGCCAATTACAGAGCAAACCAAAGCGCACCAGTTCCATGTGATATCACAGGAAAAGGATCATTAGCTGCTGAGCGCCTTTGCCAACTTTTCCTCTGGTCATTAAGCCTGCAGTGAAGACAGAAAGCGTGGGGTTGTGCAAGGGCAAACCACCCTCGCTCTGCGCTGTAAGTCTTCATATGTTATACCTCCTTTCTTGCTTTGTCTGTGTCACTGCACTGGAAACATGTCAACGTGTGGAATGTGTATGGATACCCCTGCGGATGGCAGCCATCCCGTAGATCCATTCCTGTTTTAATGTTTTCCTTACTATGATGCAATCGTCTGGGTTGAGCAGACCAGGAATAATTTTACGCCAACTGGCTGGCTCAAGTAAATGGTTGGATTAGCTTTGGTTCTGGGAGTATTTCAGTGTAATTTTACATATGGCTACACTGTTAGATATGATCAGTTTGGGATGTAAAATGTTTCCAGATGAGATGTTATTAACTTTTGCTGGCACACCCATTTCTCTCCAACATTCCTTGTCTAACAACGGTATGATTGATTCCCTTCATTTCCCAGAAGGCAGCCCCAAAGACAGGTAAGGAATTTCTTTCTTTTAATCAAAAGTGGACAAATGGACATTTAAACATATATAATTATATATAGGCTTTCAATAAAAATAACCATAAGCTCCAAACGTGAGTCGAGATAAGCCGGACGACATCATTGTGTGCACTTGTTTCTGAATAGGTTGCCTGCAACAGGTTTAAAGTAATTCGATTATGAAAATAGAGAATATGATCCATAACTGTTTTTTTTCTCCACTGCAGCCTGTTGTTCACCAGCTCCCACACAGTGCCTGGCTACTGCCTGACGCCTCATGTTGACACAAACACACTTGAACACACCTGCCTGCCAAAAATAAATAGGTAAATATCTTGAATCATCAGAGTCTTCAAATCAGTTTGGACTTGATGGCTTCCTCTCTTTAACGTTTTGGAATTTATGGACTCTAAAAATATCTATACTGGAGATAAAACTCTCGACTAGTATCCTGTTCACTGCCATATGCAGAATTACAGTACCTTTCCCACTTTCATCCACATTATGTCAACTATGTTGTCATCTGACTCTGAGCACACTCTGTCGGCCTTGGACATGAAGGTAATCTCTGTCCGTTATGATTACTGCATGTATACGAGAGAATACCGCAGCTTTAGGAGCGACTCCCTCTCAAATGTTTTATTTATTTGGCAGCAGGTTTGAGCCAAACGCTTTGGTTTGCGCCTCATTCCTCTGCTGCCCTTGGAACAGGGGCCAGATATGTGTGGACTGGAAACCCCCGGTGCTCGATGGTGGGAAGCAAATTAATCAATTTTAGGTGGATCCAAAAAAGAGCTTGCTCACAGCATGAAAAGCCGCTGAGTCATTGTCTGGGCCCATTGGGTTTGGGACAAATGTTTGAGTCTGCTCAAAATTGAAGCTTGTTAAAGTGTCACAGGACTGAACAGGAAATCATTCCCATTCAGATAAAGCCATTTCTAAGTGTCAGTACTGAATCAGAACTTTTATTGTCTGTGGTAAACAGTGGAGTTTTCATTTTGAACATAGCTTTACGGGTCTTTACATCTGTAAAACAGTGAATGACTATCCTTCAGTCCTTCAAGTCTGCAGCTTATTTTTGCATACAATTCTCCTGAAGGTTTTTCAGACACATGCTTGGGGCCCATGCTGAGTTCCTCATAGGGAATGCAGTTCGACCAGGACCACACAGGTGTCTCGATACACACCCATGCACTGTAAATCCAACCCTGTGTCTTGCTTATTCTTACTGGCATAATTAAATATTTTACATTTCTTTATATTTAATTAAATCTATAATGCAAATGGCAATGGGGAAATTATGTTTCTTCATTAATCTATGATTATGAAATGCAAAACTCTGCATAGTTATTATAAATAATGACTTGCAATGTAAAGTGTGCCAATCTTTTAAATTTGCACAAAAACGTTGTCAAATGGAGCGAAAAGGTTTAAACTCAATTCAGTCTTAATGATTCCAAAACAAAGACGTGACTCTTTCACTCCTTCACCCGTATTTCTTTTGCAGTGCAATTATAAAAGGATCCAGACGGCATGAAACACAACATAAATAGTTTTACAGCAGTTCCTCTGGGAGCAGTAGAAGAGCAGAACAGCACAGTGTGGATTCAGGGACTAGGCTGAACTCATGTCCAGGGGACCAAATAAATACTGGCTGTGGTCAAGTGTTAAACTCTCCATTCTCACACTCAGACAACCTTAATAAGGCTAAAAATAAGTCTAACAACATGTTTAAGTCTCAATCTAATGTATAATCAGGGTAAGAGCAAATGTTTCCAAAGTGAACTGGGAAAACTACACTGCAATTTCTGTTCTGCTGTTTAATCTGTTATTCTTTTCAAGCACGTTATTAAGCATGTCATTATTTTCTATTTTATTTTGCTTTACTCTTTTTAAATCCTATTTATGAGTCTTTTATATCCTGTCTTAATGACTTTATGCTTTATGTAAAATACATATGTAAAACTATGTTAAATGTTAAAATAATTTAGTGTTGGAGTATTTCAAAGACTAAAAGGCCTTGTAGAAAGGTGCTATACAAACAGACTTGTTCTGAACTCTTAGATATTCTGGGCCGTGTTTGAAATGACTGGTTAATGTACCTGCAAAAAGGTAGGCTATGTATTATGATACACGCAATGCATTTTCTGCTGACTGAATGATATTAGATTAATATGTCAATAGATATCAAGCGTATGTCTGTGATTTGATGCAGCTAAATCACACACCAAGTCTCAATAAGGTCTCAATAAAGTCTTGGTCAAACCAGCATTTAGACACAGCAAAATTTTAAACCACAATAAATATATTTCAACTGAACCACTGTGACTGGTGCAAGTCCTCCAAACAACAAACATGTTGGTTTTTGATGCTGCCAAGAAGGACACACAGAGGACACATCATGTCCAGTGTTTGATCTTGTAATTATAGTAATTTAACGGGCAGAATATTTGGGTGTGCGCACACTTCCTTTATTTTCTAATGTGAGTAAGCTCGTGTTATTCCTCCGGCGTCAGGAATGGCAGCTGTCTGACATTCATGTGACCGGAGATGAAGGTATGAAATATCACAGCTTGAGAAACTGGACAATGAGCCAAACTCTCGTCCTCTTTTCCACGAAGCACGTCAGTCAGAGCTGTCCAGACTAATTAAAAGATAATTTCCACATAAATGATGGATTTCTTTTTTTCCCACCACCTTCTGTAGGTCATTCTGCAGTGGGCGGTTAATGGGTAATGGCAGCACACATTACATGCTTTGAACTATGACGAGCACCAAACCACAGGTATTTCAGCCCCATGTTGTGAAACAAAGTATCATTAGAGAGTCCTGTCATGTGTTTTCGGGAACATTTGTCAAGCTAGAGAGCGTGATGTTGAACAGAAAAACTTTTTGTGCATGAGGCTACAAAAAAAAAGCTGAATTCCTTCCTGCTTGTGTGTCAGATGAAGCCACAAAGCCCTGTTTTATTTCTGCACTTGGCAAAATATTTGCATTAATATCTTCAAAACAGGCTCACTGTTACGCCTCGCCAACCAGACCAGGACGCTGCGTTGGCCAGCATAAAAAAACTGAGTGTTGATCCCAGATTCTGTCTATTAGGGCTTTAAAGGCGCACTCTCAGACGTGATACAGAGACATTCACACACGCAGACTCAATACAAACTCTATCCAAAGTTTCACAAAAGCCATTAAGACAATCTGGCTGCAGCCCGTCACAAAAAAGACATTTTGCTCTTTACAGGGTTCAACATAAAACACAGATGCATAAAGTAGCAGTAACAGGAGTTTATGCATGCGTGTTTGTGTGTGTGTCTGCATCCAGAAACAGCAAAACTGAGCCAGGCTGGAAGCAGCAGAAGTTGAAGCAGACAGCGCAAACAATTCCCAGCATTCCTTCGAGGAGCAGAGTAAACTGACCCTAGCCCTCTTTTGCCACACAGGCTGAGACGGTGATGCCTGAGTGAGGGTGTTCGGAGGTGGGATGGCCTCAGAGTAAGAAGCCAATTTGGAAACAAGCACAGGGATGTGTCTAAGTTAGTCATAGTTTTTGAAATGAAAACTGCATTGCAAGTTTAAATGTAGCTCATAGCATGCTTTATGTTTTCCCTGTTTTTTGAATCTGCCGGACTTGTCCAGTGATTCCTTGAGCCAATCAGTCCCTGGTTGCTGCTCTGCTTTTATGAAATATAGGACCTTTAACCCACCTCCTTCCCATCAACACCTTGACCTCCAGGGAGTCTCAGCACAAAGTCTCCATCACCCACCTGCTGGCTCGAATCCACCACCATCAGGGCCTCAACTCCTGTCCTATCTCCTGTCTTCATTCAGGCCTTGTGTCAAAGTTTTTTTCGAAAACAATTTCTCACCATTTGCCTCTAACAAGTCACGATTCCTACAGTTGTTACAGGTCGCTTGAATGTAAACATATGACTTCTCAGGGCCCAATAACAACTGACGCAGAGGAGCGTCTATCATCGTCCACTATTGCTGCTTTTGTAGCTGCTCACTCAACTGGTTACAGCTCTGTGGTATGTCTGAGGAGTTGGTACAAAGTTGTGCTCCAAAGTCAAAACCACAAATCACAAATCATTATTATCAAAATATTTTAATCTGTGCTGCAAGTGACTAACTCTCACTCACTGTAGCCCAATGAGGTGTCATTAGTGGGTTGCCTCTGCTAGATGTGTGAGTAGCAAGACATGTTGATATTTAAGGGGCATTAAATTCCCACAGGACACCAAATGTCCCTTAATACGAAGGAATATATCACTAAAGGTTACACTGACATTTTACTGTTTTTCATTATCCAGCAAAATTACTTCCAGAGATGGAAACAGCTAAAGTCAGCCATCTCCGGGAGACTCTATCAACTCCATTATGTCTCACAACTCAATGCTGCAGTGCTGATGTACTCATCTCGACCTGCCTCGCATCATACTGATGTCGGGAGGATTCTGGCAGCGTCACAGAGCGTCTGAAAGGCATATGTCATTTCAAAGCACAGGAATACGGATGAGAATGGTGAAATAGTGTGTGAGAGAGAGAGAAAGACAGAGAGTCAAAACAGAGACAGAATAATAATAAGAACGTAGCCAGACCAGAAAAGGAAAATGAAAGGCAGAAGGCTACTGTTGGTCTTTGCCGTGGGTCTGTGCCTCCTCAGCAGCTCGGTTCTGGGCCCTGTTTGTCCAGCTTTGAAGGACTGAGAGTGCTCTCTCTTCATTTGCCAGGAGGACAAGTTTTTTTTGGCCGAGTCTAGTCACTCGCAGAGAGATTACACAAAGACTGTGTTGACTGAGAAAGAAGACGCTGCCTGAGAATTCAGGATGGAGGTTTGTCAAAGTTTACAGCTGATAAATCTAAGACGTCACAAGTTTGTCTGCCTGTCTCGGAATAATCGACTTTGTATACAAAAACTTTTAGCCTTATGACCCCTAAAAAGAAGGTCCAACACCAATTATTAATTGTAATACATTCTATAAGTAGTTGTAAATGAATTAAAACACAATAGTATGATGATGCAGGTTTTCTCCACACAGTGAGACAAACACTGCGTAACAGCACTGCCTTGTACAGGTGATCCTGCGTGTGAGAAATCACGCTCAACTGATTGAAGTGAACTCGAGTCTGTTACATGAGACAGAGCAGGCAGAGGGACTAATTGACTACAGGTGTGTGTGGAGGCAGTGTGCCTCCTTTTTTGGGCTACTGGTATTTATAGCATTTTTTACATGAGCTGTTCAAAAAATGCTGGCCTCTTGTGGACATCTTAATGTCTGTCAGGGCACAGACTGTGCCTCGTTCAGAGTGCATTTAAAACATGAAAGGTCAGCGTCATCAGACATGTCTGTTTTTCCTGTGCTGTAAAATGAATATTTCCACCATGATTGGAAATACAGTTCGACGAAATTATCATTTCTTTATTCATTTCTTCTTGATGCTGATCTTCTGATTTATCTCTACAGGAAAGGAGGCAAAAGATCTACATTCATTAAAGGTTGATTATAATTAACTGCTATATTTTATAAATACAAAAATCTACGTATGTCCTTAGCCTGAGCTAAGAAGTGGTTTCGATGTTATCTCCAATATCTGCCTGATGAATAACACTAAGGTCATGCCTGCACTCTCCACCGCTCTGTTGAACTCTGCTTTGTATTATAAACCATACAAACTGATGGTATAACTCTGGAACTGATTCCTTTAATGTGATAATAATGCTCCCCGTGGAGAGTCAGCAAGGATTCACTGTGGGTGGATGCTTGTCTAACCAAAGGTTTTGGGGACTTGAACAAAGCTGGAGATTGTTCTCCTCACATGTTCACTATCCACAAAGTGCCTGTGCATATTCAGGCATTGTCCAAATGTTTAGTCTAATGCATTTTATTTTTCCGAACAACTCCAAGACATCCTTCCTTCCTGTCTTCTCCTTTCCTGGTGGATTCCACACAACTGAGCAAAACAAATGACTTAAGTAACAAGTGCTTTGCTTTACTTCTTGCTATTACCACATTTACTTTTTTTTTTTTGCAATAAATCAGGCATTTAGACGTAGTTATAGCTTTCTACTCCTACCAATATTCTTCCACAGCAATCACATCATTTCAGACCTTTCACTATAATGATTAAACCAAAGCTCTTTGGTACCTGTGGTCATCTCAAACCACATCAAAGACACGCATCCTCTCGTGAAGTGCTCTCTTGGTTTAGGATTTTAGTGCAACTGGCACAAGACCCGAGCAGCAGGATTCACACTTTGCCTCCACACTGAGATCTGGAAGCATTCAGTGAGCACAAACATATTCCTGCCTTTGCTAGACTTGGCACCACGGCTCATACATGTGTCACAGGCCTCACCTCCTCTGGTCTCAGCCCTCGCGCTAACTAATATACTTTTACAGGATTTTCCTTGGCAGGGGAGCGGGGACCGTCTTGTTTCGGCATCCAAGCTAAACAGAGAGACGTTACAGGGGAGGACAGATGGTCCGCGACGGCACGCAAAGAGTCTGAAACTAAATAACTTTGTCACACCAAAGACAGTGGGCTGCTGTGCTCTTTAACCTTGACACTAGAGTTTTAACAGATGTTAGCCCTCTACTTCACGAATCACACAGGTTCTTTTTATAACATTTCTTCATCTTCTCGTAGATTATTTCTCCACTGTGTTATTGCTACTTTTACTTAAGTAAGTGATCTGAGTACTTCTTTCACTCTCACTTCGCAAAATGCTGTGTTCACCATTATAAATGGCAAAAATGGATCATCCTTGGTCTAAGAATGTGTAGTTTCTTTAAAAAACCACACAACCACCTGTCAAACCTGACTGTGGGATCCAGTGTCCCCTGTTGTCCCTGGAAACAGTGGGAAAATGTTTCCTTTAGCCCCTTCAGGCCATAAGTTGTACCTCTGTCTGTTATGTCCAGTTATCGTCCTTCATCATAAAACTTCTCTATCACTGAGCACCACTTTGTCCTAACACGAAGTCTAACTGCAGTTTTAATGTTGGCATTGGACATTTTCATGTAACATCACTGTTAAATGATTGCTGTTAAATAACTGCAGACAAGTAAAAAGAACAATATTTCACAACATTAGTCTAAAGAAAGGTGAAGGAAAATACTTTACAATGTACAAGTACCTCAAATCACTACTGAAGTACAGCACTGCAGTAAATGTACTCACATTACACCAGTGAATAAATTCTTTAAACCAAAAATCCACCATCATCTTCACCTCACCTCCTCATCTGATCCATCTGAAACAGGTCATCAGTTATTACAATCTGTGAATATTTAAATATTCATTAATGGGAGGGGAAGAGACTGCAGAGGTGTGCAGTGGAGGGTTAACGTCCGTAGCACTGCCCCCTGGCGGTGGTTTACTCTAAATGCAGCCATGAAAAACGAGAATAATTGCTCAATTCATAATGTAACTGTACAACAACTGTGTAAATACAATAACTGTGTAAACACAGCAGTTATCAACACACAGTTAAATGTGCTCAAGGTTAGGTGGGCATTCCTAAGGAAGCCCAGTAGTTATAGTCAGTTTCTGTACATGCAGACTATTAAAAGATATATTTTAAGGTATTGTTATGTACTTGTACATTCATCCATTCAGACTTGTACCTTTTTTTTTATACAAAAATACATAAATATGAGGCCACTGATACAGCAGCTGCTGGGTATAACTATTTTGTAAATAGGAAAAAGAATGAGAAGTCATCTTATAAGCGCCTAAACACAGAGGGAAGTTTATCCAGCCGCAAGGCAAAAGACATGAGCAATTTGTATATAATCCATGACCCATAATTCCTTGGGCCAGGATCCCAGCCGTCTGCTTGGACTCCGTCCGTAAACAAGATCTGATTTCTGAAATCGACGCATTTGAGGTAACGTTCCCATGCCTCGATTTTAAAAAGCACTTCAGGGCTCCAGGTTTGGCAAACACAAGCAGAGAAACTCGGAGCCACAGAGAGGGAAACAGAAATAATGCAGGAATAACAGAAAATACAAAAAAAAAAAAAAAAAAAGATCAACTCTCTGCAGCCAAAAACTAAAAACACTAAACCCATTTTCAGCACAAACTCATCGCTCCCGATTTGTTTTTTGGAGCAGTCAAGTGACTTTATTGATATTAGACTATTAAACTTAATAACAGGATATGGATGATTCCCGCCCTGTGCTTGTATTACTTTGGTCTTGGCTGCGTCATTGTGCTTGACCATCAGACAAATATCTGTGTTTATGCATAGCTGTGAGGGGGAAAAAGGGAAATCTCTCGTCAGGTTCTGGGGATTACAGTCAGACTGAAAACGAGCCTCCCAGATTGCAGGGAAAGTCAAGGATCAAGACCCCGGGTGGAAAAATATAACAGAACTTTTGCTGCTAAGATAGATGTTACTCCAGCTGTCAAGGCCAAGGCAGTTCGTGAAGCAAATCCTGGCACATGACAAATTTGACCGTCAGTTCAAACTTAATTTGTAACCTAAGAAGGTGTCTCGAAACATTCCAACTGTCAGCACAAATTTCTTTCCCACTCCAGACTCAGGACAGCGAGTGTGAGGTGTTTTTCCTTCTTCCCGGCTCAGACCGATTGATTGGGAGTTAATGTAAGATTAACAGTGTTACACCCAAACTGCCCCTCGGCTGTCCAAGAATTACTGAAGGGGAAATTACAGCGATTCAGCTAAAAGTCCTGACTCATTTCCAACTGTGACAGTGAACGAGAGAGATAAGGTGTGATAAGATGTCCGCTGGCTCAGAGAGAAAATGGGTTTTGCTACAGAAACATCTCATAAACTCACACAATCAAAATATTCTCTGCATTATCGCATACGGATCTGCGATTAGATTTGGATCACTCATCTACATAGAGAGAAAAACATCAGTTAGAGAGCCATTTGTAACATGTGCCCCAGGAGTCAATTAATCAAAATAGCATGGAGGAACTTCTCCTCTTTACCAATCAAACAATTTCCTGCAGTGAATTAATCAGCTTGGAGGAATCACACATCAGTGACCACACAGATATGAATCTAGTCTTGTAAAAGTTTTTATTTTTTAGAATAAAAAGGTGAACAGATAATTAAAATTCCACACAAAATATAAATAACATGCCTCTAAACCAGTTGAGCTTTAAGTCTGGAGCAAAGTGGTGGACCGACCATCGCTGCCATCCCTACGGCCATTCCTGGTGTATTTCAGCAAAGCCATCTTCACTTCCTGCTCGCTAGCCTAGTGGATCTTCTCAGACTGATGTTTTGTGCCTCATCTCTAGCATCACCCGGAGCCGCAGCAGCTTTCCTTCTGCTGCGTGAGACAGTGGCCTGCTGTGACGTGGACCCAGCTTCCCCAGTTTTCGCTTTAGTTTGATTTTTCAGTTGTGAATCTGTGATCTGTGCAGTTCCAAGAGGTTTCCTTATCCCTTTCACTGCTTGCAAAGGCTCCTGTGAATGAGAGTCTTCCTCCTTGACTTTCTTCACTGTCCCTCTGGCTGCTTTAACGGAGTTTGTCAGTTTCTCTGTCGGAGCTTCAGACTTCTGATTAGAAATCTTAGTTCTTGATGTCTTCAGAGTTTCAGTTGTGTTCTTATTTGCGTCATCATCTTTCACACTGGCCTCACTGTCTGTTTTACTGTCCGTGTGTTTATTCCTTGTTGATTTACTGTCTAGAAAATTTTCCACAAATGTAACCTTTTTCTTTTTCTTTACTTGAAGTTTCTCTTGGCTTTTGGCTGATTGCAGACTCTCAGACGTATCTTCTGCTTCCACTCTGATTTCTTCTTGGGTCTTGAGCTGCATCTGAAGAGCTCTATATGCCTCCTGTGAAACCACATTTTTTATTTCAGAGTACTGGATGCAACATTTTTTTTCTCCCCTCATGTCAATGTTTTTGTCATCTTAGCCAAACATTAACTGTTAAAACTAAAATGTGTTTATATTTGAATATGACAATAACATCAAATCAGATTCTCACCAGTTGTTGTGCAAGTTCAGACTTCAGTTCAGATAACTGGTTCATAAAAGCCTGTATCTTCAGCTGAAAGCAGATTTAAAAATTAAAAAAAAAAAAAATCATTTATCAGCAATAAAATATGAAGCACATTGGAGCCGCTCTTACCTGTTTAGTGACAATGTGTTTTTCAAGCTGCCCTCTCTCTTTATGCTCTTTCGTCGTGCTATCGCAGATGTTTTTGAGAAATCCATGTTAGTACGTGACCTTGTGTTTTCCTTGGATATCGAAAATATGGGGCATCGTATTTTGTGTGTTTGAGCACAGGAATGCACCAAAATAAAAGAGCACACACGTATCTGTTTAAGGTATTGTTGTACCTAAAGATCAAATACATGAATTAACACTGGCTGCCTTCACTGACTACAATGTGGTAGACAACTTTATCTATGAAAGCTATTCATTACCTGTTTGCGCTCATCTTCTGCATCCGAGTCAGTTCAATGTTCATCTCGTCAATGGCTCCCCGGATGTTTTCCTTCATTACCATGGCGAGGAGAGACTTGGTATCTCGGTCTGGTAACTTGGTCGATGGCGTTGTCTTTTTGAGAACCACCTGTGACAACTCAGTGAGCTTTTCGGCGGATGGCAACTGTCAGAAAAAATAAAATAAAATAAAAGACTGGGATCAACAGGATACAGCAGGCTTCTGTTTGCCATAACCTCCCTTGTTTTTTGTGAATTTCCACTGAACGTTATCTAACAGACTGTAAATGCCAGAGGAATGAACACAAAGGATCCATCATCTTCAACTTCACATTTATACCATCGCTGACCTTCAAGGGGAAGACATTTTTGGGAAAATAATGCTATTTTAGGGGCAATATAAAATGCTAGTAAAAATGCCTGTAACAGACGCAGGCTTGAGCATTCAGAGAAAGTTATTCTGGTGGTAAAAAGGTCAGATGTGCCCTACTCTCAGCAATAGAACTACCTTTGATTTTTTTGATTGACATTGGGAGAAACTAGACAAAAAGGTCATCTTCTTATCACCCTCCTTGTTTATTGTAATTCAAAAGAGACCTTGTTGAGAAAGGTCACCTTGTTGCATTCAGCCTGCGCTTTGTCCCTGGAAGCAACCACCACCTCCAAAGCTATCTTTTCCTTTTCAACAAGCCTCTGCAACTCTTCCAGGTCTCCCTGAGGGCAGCCAACACACCCCAGTTCATCAGCATACTGCCATCATAGTAAAGAATGCTTGCAATTAAGGCACAACTGAAGAGCAGCAAGGAGGGAAAAACCCAAAATTACCTGCAGCTTCTTATAAAATTTCACTTCTTTCCTCTTTTTAACAAAGTCCAACTCATCTGGTGTCAGTTGATACCCTGCCATGCCTTTCAACATGGCTTCTGAACTGTTTTCTGAACAAACAAGGAATAAAAGACACAACAAGGAAAAAACAAACTGAAATCAGTGGATATCACACATCCAAGCACACTGAGTAAATAAATTCTGTTCAGTTTTATTTCAAATCTTGAGATCTGGTTGAGCCCAAGAGAGCTGAAGAGCAATATTTTGAACGAGTCAACTAAAAGGAGCAGACTATGTTCTTTAGATCACTTTTGTTGTACCTGTTTTTGCTTTGGGAGTGGTGGAATCAAACGTCCTCTTCTGGCCATTGTTGTCTTCATCTCTGGTACCTGCCTGTTAATAAGAAGGAAGATTTAATTATGTTTCATGTCATTAAGATACAGTCTGATAAAGAGGGGCAGTGAAACAATGCACAATCTCTGCACGGACCTCCATGTTGTGCTGTGGTTCCTTAGGATCTTCTTTTGAATCTGCCAGAGAAGTGCTGGGGAGCTGTTCTTCATGACGGCTGTTCTTCAGAGTTTCAAAATATCTGTCTGACATGTCTGCGGTTCTCTTGACTTCAAAAAAACAAACTTAAAAAAGCAGGAGTCTGGGTGTAGAGCTCTGCTGCTGCTTGACAGACGCAGTAGTTGTATCTCATCACTGTGAAGTAATTGCTTTCACCTGTGGCTTAAAGTTGGCCTATTCGCCATTTTGACCACTAGATGGCGACAGACTCTTTTAGTTTTGAACCAAAGGTAAAATATTGTGAAAGAAGTGTTTTAACTTCAGGTAACACCAAGCTCATTTCATATAGGAGTTCACCAAAGAGTAAAATTGTTAGAAATTGTTATTTCCATTGTTATTTTATACTTGTTTACTATAAGTTAGAGGCAAATACTGTAATTTATACTCGACTTCACAACCAGTCAAATAATTTTGACTATAATTAATAGCAGCTCTTCAGATTTGGATTTTACATGCACAAAATAATAATATACTCAAAAGGTATAAATTAATCTAAATTCAAACAGCTGTAACAGTGCTGATACTTTAGTACATTTTGGTGATAAATCAGATTTTAGGACTTTTACTTCACATTGATTTAGTGTTAGATAAATAAAGAATCTCCCTCCACTGCAAAAGGAATCACATTAACACTGTCAGATGTAGTGTATTGATACACCAGCTGAAATGCAACAGTTTTCCAGTTCTGTTTAACTGCACAAATCAGTCAGACAGACAGATAGACAGGCAGGTGTGCACACAGAAAGATGGATCCTGATACAAAATAGCCAGATAGCCAACCAAAACCCGGTCTATCTTTAAACTGGCGGTGTCACACTGCCAGTCCCACATGTTTAGTGGAGCTCCAGGAACTCTAGAGGAGAGTGCTGAGTCGTAAATACCTCTGTTTTTAAACCGCCCGCTCCCATAATGCCGAGGCAGAGAGGAAGGAGGAAGAGGGTCAGAGAGTGTGTAAGATAAACCGGTGCTTTATGACACTGTCTTGGCAAAGCCGAGTGGAAAATATTTGCATGGTTTTACGTTGCAGCTAACAAATCAATCCTTAATAAAAATCAAATTCAAAATGACTTTTCTCATCTTCTTCATACCGACAATTCCTCTGTGGTGTAAGGATCTCTGTTTGCCATGTATCTGTTATTTCAGTGGGAGGAAATGTTTAGCAGAGGGGCCAATGTTTCTTCACTGAAAACTTTGCTGAAATTTCCTCATACATGATAAAATTACACATGTTCTTATAGTTGTTTGACACAACTATAACATAAACATGTAGGATTCATTCATTAAAGTTGCCTCTGAAGATGATCCATCCATCACGTCACTGGGAAAGGAATTCAACAACACATAAACGTAAATCCTACGAGACAAGGCAAAGAGATTCACCCAAACTTCCACCCACATCCAAAGCCTCTCAGACACAATTCAGACCATCAAATATTCTTTCTGATAGACAGCACACACATTCAGCAACATAAAACAAATCCACACTGGCCACAGCGTCCTGTAAAAGCTCTCCAGTGCCGAGAGAAGTGTCCTAAAAGGCCATTTACATCTGCTCCGACATGTAGCGTATTGAACAGGCCAAGAAGACCGGTCATAAAGGGACTGATAAAACAGCTCCCTGGTGTCTGTGGATGCAAGACAGAGTGAGGACTGGAAAGACACAGGTGCTCTGACTTACTCAGAGACTAATGGAAAAAGGGTTAGAGCTATTACTGTGAGAAGGATGGAGAGTTTTTTTTTTTTTTTTTTTGCCTTTTACCCCCGAGAAACAAAAGAAATGACGTAATTTACTACAGCTTGGTACAGAAAGTCAGCATGAGGCTGTTCAAAGTCTCTGTCTCGGTTCAATGATGGAACAAACTGTGGCGCATGCTGCATGTGAAAATCAACTTAGGTTATAATTTTAAATAAAAGACACCCAAGCAGATGAATGAATAAAGGGGTGGATGAATAGAATGACAGTAAAGTAACAGGATATTCAGCACGCACACATGTGCACATACATGTGCGATATACATGTCCAGATCATAAACACACACACACACATACACACACATGCTCACAACCATCTGCGGGTGATGAGAGATGGCTAGTTGGAAACTTCTAGGCCTGCACTTTCTGTCGTGCCGCTCTCAGAGCTGTCAGTGAGGTTAATTTTGTGATGTTTGTGATTAGTGACCAGAGTAAAGTTACTGCATGCCTCAGACCAGCCTCGGACTTACACTGTAAAAGGTCTGGACTTGACAATAAGGTGTGTTTTCTGCATGGGCGTGTGCTCAAACTTCCAGTAATGTGCCCTCAGTCATTCGTCTAAGCTGAAGTCTCAGTCTTTATATCCAGACACTTTCTCTCCAGGTGTTTCCCACACAGATGCTCCTGCATATAAAGTGTCTGAGCTCAGGTTAGCTCATGTGCTTTTGAGCAGTACTGAATTTATTTTTGACTATGTTACATATGAAATTTCACCACACGTGCATTTAGTTTCATACTTAAATTACTTCACAGAGCTTTTAAAATGATTGACAGAGCTGCCAAAATGAAATATATCAGCACAACACTTAGCGTGCCCAAGCTGTAAATCTTGTCCATCAGTGGACAGTCCTGTGCCAAATGTGTGTAGAGCATCAAAACACTGTACGATGCAGTAATATACAGAACCAGTATGTAAATTCATGCACAGTTTGGTGCGAGTGGCTGTGTTAGATCACGTATTGTCAAAATATAAAGCCAGTAACACAGTGGAATACATTTATTGGTGTATTGCTGTGATTCACTGGGTGGGAAATAGAAATCACAGCTCCACTGAGGTTAGGATCAGCCATAAATACCATCTATTCACAATATCATCTATTCTTACTTTGCAAAATCCTTCCTATTCAGGGTTTGGAGAGCACTTTTTATTTTTCAGAGGCCATTTTTTCGTCATTGAAACTGTCTAAAAGTCTACATCCATGTTTTCAGCAGTGCTTCACCTTACGAGCTCTCTCAACGGCTTGAATAACTTTTATCTTTACTGGAATTCACTCTTAATTTTGTGGGCAAATGCAACATTGTACGTTTACACACACACACACAGCATGGAGTCATTTTATATCACCTCACAGCTTTGCAAATATGTTCCTTATGGGCTTTAATTTGCTGATACAATGTCGTCTTTGAATTGCGGTTTCGTGCACGTAGAGCGAGCCGTCTATTTGAGCTTATGACAAACATATCCAATGTGTTTTTTTAACACAGAGGCTAAATTTTTGTGTAGGTGTGCGCCCCGTTTCAAAAAGCTGCAACCAGAACAGCTGAGTCACTTCCCATATCCCATTGTCGGCTGAAAAACCTCATGTTTTTTTAGAAGTATCTCACATCATTTTCTCCTCACTGAATCATTCTCCTTCTCTTCTACCCAGCTAGGAGCTCGGAAACATTTCCTGTACCCGCCTACTGTTCTGCACTCACTGCACATTTCATCTACAAGCCTTAAATGCAAACCAATGTAGAGAAATGGGTTACATGTTTGATTACAAACTGCAGACAGATGCAAACATGAGTTGATTAAAGGATCAGTTGATCAACAAAAAATTAATTAGCAACAACTCTCATAATCATATTGTCTTTTTTAAGGAAAAAAATTAAAACTTTTGCTGGTTTCAGCTTCTCAGATGTGAGGATTTATTGCTTTTCTTTGTCATATATGAAAGTAAACTGAATATCTTAGAGCGTTGGACTATTTGGATGGTCTATGTGCCGGGAACAACAACAAAAGGGAAAACACTGCTCCAACAATTCTCACTAATTCATCAGCTGTAAAGTGGTATGGGGGGAGTTTATAGTGTGTGAAAGACTAATTGTAAAACACTCAGCATAGATTCCCCCCCCCCCCCCCCACACACACACACACCTGGGTAAATAAAGGTGAAAGAAAAGAGAGTTGGCGGGGAAATTTATGGCAGCGTGTCAAGGAGAGGAGCCACTGACAGCTGGAGGACTCTGGTGACGCAATTCAGGTCACTCACACACACATCCACCAACATATTCACACATATCCACAGGTCAGTCGTTACTTGGTTACCTTGCTTTGATATTTTTCTTCTTCAGAAAAAAGCAGACCTTGAACAGGAAACTAATTCATTTAAAAGCAGCTTATTTTAGCTCTGCATGCCGAACAATGCCCAGAATTCTATTACTGCTCTGACGTCTGCTGTGACTCAACCGTCTGTGACCCTCCTGCCTCCGACTGCATCAGAAAGTAACCCAGATTTTAAAACCAGCGCAGGGCTTGGCACTTAAAGTGTCAGGTACCTATTTTTGGTGCAACCTCACCCCACTCCAAGGTGAAAAAAAAAAATCACCTGAAGGGGCTTTGTTAAAGGGGAACACCACTGGTTATTTACTGAAGAACTGTCCAAAAAAAGTTGATCATGATGCATCACTAAGGCAATCACATGCATCATGATACATTTGTTTTTCAGGTATACTGTGTGCAAACAGTGGACTGAGGGTAAAGTGAATGAATAACAAAGCAGTTTTGGCGCCTTTTTTTTTTTTTTTTGTAATTTTCCAAAGGTCTCGCTGACACCCTTCACTCTTTCTCTCCTCAGGGACAGTCACAGACTCCCAAAGGCTCAGTCTTCTGTCAGGGGCCATATGGTACTGTGGGTGTGTGTGTGTGAGAGTGTGGGTGTGTGTGTGTGCATGCTGGGGAGGGAGGGCAGCCGTGGCTCAAGGTGTCACAAGGGAGGGTGGTTTAAATTTAACCGCAACAGGGCTGATATCTGCATGGCAGGTCCTGTCTCTCCCCCTGTGCTCCCTCTTTCTCTCTCTCTATCTTGCTTGCACACACACATACAGACACACACATACACACAGTCTGTCTTCACAGTCCCCAGCCACAGACATCATCACACACACACACACAGACACACAGACACACAAACACACACACACAGCAGCAGCAGCTCCCTCAGTCTGTCAGGAGACGCGCCTATTCCTCCTCTCCTTCTCTCCCACCTATCAGACCACCTGGATTGTACGAGAGGCCAGCTGAGGACGCGACGGAGGAGAGAAAAGGGACACTCGCCGTCGGGAAGGAGAGCAGAGCAAAAATTCACACCGAGGATAACGTTTCATCTGAGCCGGCAGGGCTGAAGGCACAGCCAGTGGCAGTGCAGAGGCACAACAGCACAGTGGGCTAAAGCTTCGCTGCAAGAGGTAAGACCGGAGCTCGGCGTGTGTGTGTGTGTCAGGGGATGTGTGTGTGCAAACACTGACAGACCCAATGTTCATCTCTTTGATTCAAAGGCAAATGTGCTGCATGCCAGTGTGATTGTGTGGGGGTCAAATAATACTGAAGTCCTTGGCAAATACAAAGTGATATATGCAACATGTTTAGACTATGTCTTTTTTTTTTAATCACTGCTGTTTAGCTTTACATCATTAATGTTATCAGTTCTATACATGCTATTAATTAATAGCACAGTTTTCTGTATTTCTGCAAAGATAAAGCAAATTGTTGATGAACAAAAGCTTAAATCATAGATGCATGGAAATGTATAACTTGAGTGGATTTGGAGTAACACTTGGAGAGTGGGAGCTAATCTGCGTTGAGGCAGCTTTTCTGCAAGATTGTTGCTAATTAGACAGATACAGAGATTAGAGCCCAGAGCAGAGAGACTGCTGGAGGCTCTGAGGGGGGTCACTGGGAATGTCTGCTGATCTCAATTTAATCTAATTAGACTGAATTTATTTTGCAAGGAGACAGAATCTATAAACTATTTGATTTTGATTTTTCTGCAGTGGCAGAAGTTTAGTTGCCTTTTTATTTGCAGTAAATTACCCATTCTGTACAGTTAAATTTGCCGATGAGGGCAAAACACGATATCGTCCTGAGGGTGGTAACACACCCTGCCCGCCACATCAAAGCTGCGGTGATAATTCATCCGCTCCTGAGCAGTGATAATGTCTCGAGTGGACGCTGGTGTTACCCAATGGGTCGTATTGGCTGCAGCCGGGGAATTTCCAAAGGGCAGCGTGTCCATGAGAACCCGCAACTGTGTCATACAGTGTCTAAGTGCAGGGAGGACGGGTGAGGGAGGGGAGGGGGTCAAGTTACCAGGCCTGCACTCATGTCTCAGTTTGGAAACATACTGAGAGGAGTGGGAGAGAGAGACAACAGTCAAATGTCAGGCCAATAAAGCATTTTCCTTTGAGCTGAGTTTAACGGTGAATCTCAGACGTTATTATTTTCCACTTCAGCTTAAAAAAAAAAAAAAAAAAGCCAGATGGAATGTCCTGTGCTGGCATGTATAGTTTGATGATGTGTTGGTATGTGGTGGTCAGCATAGTAAAAGAGAGATGTTTCCAAGAAAAGGATTAGCATGGCTCTCAAAGATCGTCAGCATGCATTACGGTTTGTGGTTACTTGCACGTTATGAATGAAGAAAGCTCATGGTTGCATTTATAACTGCATAAACGACCAATCGCCCGGTCGTTTATGCGACCGGGCGATGATGTTTTGCTGCTTTTCTCTGTATTATAAATTGGTTATTTTGATGAAGATGTCAATTTTGTCTCTGGAATAGAGTAGGCCATTTTTTGCTTTCTTTTTTCTGACAATGCGTTAAACACAAAATAAGTCAACAGGTGTTGAAACATTCCTCAAAGACTCCCACAAACCTCCCTCCTGTGAGTAAATATTTGGGCTGACAGAAGGACACCCCAGCACGCTCCAGATGCAGCTTTAAAAGGCCTGGGATTTGGCATGTGACTAGAAGTGACAGGTTAATCTGTTTAAGAACGTACGATAGCGGGATGGAGAGACACGGCCTTCTGGCGCAGGCAATCTGCCGTAAGCCAACGAGGAGGCGACGACACGACAGATTGGTCAGCGAGTTTACGATGAATGCGGTTTGAAGGGTCACGAGAGTTGAAGTGGAGTGTGACTGTTTCGCTGTACTGTCTATGAATTCATTTAATGTTTAAGTTTTAGATGACGCTTCTAATATTTATAATAACTGAACAGCCACATTAACATTCATTCATTTTCTTTTCAAGTTACAAGTATAATCAAAACACGATGCTTGCGTGTCCACCTCCAACTTCTTTTTAATCTTTTTTATTTTATAGAAATTTTGCTGGATGATGTGGGATCATGAGAGCAGGGTTCGGTTTTTAATTTGCCTGGTAAAATATAAATAAACAGCTGATTACTAATTATCTTTACACCTCTATATTAACAAACTGAAACATGGCGAGATCACTCTTTGGCTCATAGACAATATGAGAGTATGCAACTTCTATTGAGACATCACCGTTCGACACTGCTGCAGTTTCAGGAGTCTGAGTACTGTAACCACTGCTTTACAGCTAATGTTGACATCTTGATAATATTTTGCCTGATCTGCAGCGCAGCACCTTGTTGTAAACGCCTTCTCTTTCAGTGTGATTGACAGTTTCAGGGTAGTGGGGCAGAGATCATTAAACAAGACACGCATTACAGCAAAACTCCTCGCACCTTGAGCTTCACACCAGCTGTAGCTCGGATTAGACGGCCTGGCTCGGAGGCTTTAGCGAAGCTGTTTGATTCATCAATGGGGAGAGCTTGGTGGTGGATTCCACACTGGGATGAGAGTGAGTGTGTGTGAGAAAGAATCAAAGCAAATCTCTTCTTCATTAGCCCTTAAAAAAGCAGATCGAACACGCGTGCAGTTTGAATCTTTGTTCATCCTCCTGGATTTTAACTAAGTTTTACGTAGTCTGTAAATCACTGAAAAAATCTTGCTACATAACAGGACAGTGCTTTTCCCACAGTTTATTTCTCTCATACTCCGATCACATCTTGACACTGCACGTCACAACTTAATTATCAATCTGTCTGGTTTACACATGGTTTAGACATCACACCTGCCAAAGGCCTGCTGAAGTGTCCTTGAGCCGGACACTGATGCCAAAAGAAAAAAGTGGAATCAATAAAGTAATGCAGCTTGGTTCAAAGTAATGAGAATTCCTGAGCCATCTCTCCCTGAGTGGATGAGATCAGCTGTTGATGTGAGCAGCGACTGAAATATTTTGTATTTCCATTCAGCTATCATCAGATTATTTAGAGCTAATGCTATTTTATAATTGGAAGTAGCTGGACTTTAAAACTAATTTGTAAAAAAGACGGAGCACAGGCAAGTCAAGGACATGTAGGAGAGACTGTAATTTGCCTGCTAGGTTTTGGACCAGAATTCATGATCAATACTGAATTTATTTTAACAAATACTGCACAAGATATAGAGCTAATTTGTTGACAAATACATTTACCATCTACTGTGTTTTATTAAACACTAATTTACATTTTGCAGTTTTATTAATTTTAGTATCAATAACAAATACCAAGCCAAAATGTCATTCCTAAAAAACTAAATCAGAATAACTTTGACTTGTGAAGTTATCAGAAAACATTTAATTTAGTTCAAATTAGTTTAGTGTTTAGTCTGTACAAATACCTTTGAGCAAAGCCTGTCTGAAAATGTGTGCTGCCACACAGGAACTCCTTCGCCTGCAGACATGGTAAGCATACAAAATTATGGTTCTGGCAGATTTTTCAATTAGCGCTGCAGAATTGAAGCAACGAGTGGCTGAACTGGGGTCAACTGGTACAAGAAGATCGTGGATTGAGGGACACATGGCGCTTGGCTGCAGGAACAGTGACTTGTTTCAGTCATGGGGGTCCTGTTTCTCTCACAGAATACCAAGCGCCCAGAGCTCTGGGAAAAGAGCACTATATATACCAAGAGAGAAACACCAGTGTTGTCCAACATTAGTCCCTCTCTATCTCTCACAGCATGACCTGCAGCCTTCTGCTGTCAAGTGAAGTCAAAATAAGTCAGCTGAGATCAGGTCGTACAGCCGGGTGGGCACTGAAAGATCAGCGGGGAGGTGCTTTTGCAGAAGCTGTTCCCATGTGAGCCAGTGAAGACATACAAACAGAAGAGGCTCAGGGACAGACAACTATAAAAAGGAAAAAGTCTGTATTAGGACAAAAGGCTGCTAGCACTTTATTTTGAAGTGTACAAAGGGATACGGTTTCCAAAAATTCACTGTCAGCTCAACCTGTTGGCTCAGGATGTTACACTTTAATGTGTAATTTGATAAAACACGCTGTGGATGGCCGTTCTATTATCTTTATGTTGCATTTTATTGCTGACCCTTTACTTCAGCAGCGTCGTTTCCCCCGGTGCATCGCTACAGAAACAGCTTGACTCCGGGCGCATTAATAATTCACATTCACATCTTTAAGCCTGCGCTGGACCGAGCGGTTACGGTGTGATTTGCTGCGGCAGACACAGTCGCTGCTCATCTCTGTAGAAGTGTAAAAGTGAGTAATGCTTGTGCTGCATCAGTACACCACGGAGCATTAGTGATGGATGGCTGACTGCGCTGCATTAAAAACCATCAGCAGGGGGATGATAGCTGGAGGCTCCGATTTTGTGTGTGAGAAAATCCCGAAAGGAGAAAAACCACATAACTCCATGTTTTTCTTTGAACTGGCTTTGAAGTTCACTTTTATCCATTACATACTCAGGAGAATCTAATAACTTGATTAGTCAGGCAACTCTCTCTCGATTCTGGTCCTATCTGAGCGATGTTTCTGTAAATTCTGAGAATCTGCCCGTCTCAAATCAATTTTTAAACATGTTTGGAATGAGGTTTGCATAATGTCTGCATTTACTGTTTTCGCTACCCACACAGCACATCACACGTTGTGACGAGAACAACAAAAAAGGAGAGAGAGCCAGCAGGAGAATATCAGAAGCAGAACAAAAACTAAAAAGGGTTTGTGACTCCCCCCATGAGACTCTTCTGCATGACGACTAGAAAGGAGGTGGCGGAACAAGCAACAGTTTCAAGCTTTTTTCAGAGAACGTTCTGCAAGTCAATTTGCAGGCCTGCGTCATTTCTGTGGCAACGAGTGCTGCAATGATAGGAAACGATGACGATGCCTCATAAACCTACAAATGTGATCTGGATACTGGTAAAGTCGTGTCACTCACATTTGACTCGATAGAAAGAATAATTTGGCTTTATGTCAATAAAAAACAAGCATAACCACAACACAAGTTAACAGCAAATTATAATGTGTGTGGTTACGACACTGTACAACATTGCTATTTAAAGTAATGATGCAGAACATACAAAAAAAAGACTACTTTACAACTTCTTACTGACTGTGATACACATTGAAACTCTAATTATAAAGAATTAACTTGTTATCAAAAACATTTATCACCAGAACAGATTTTTAACCCTGGTTATCTTTTCATTTCCTGATGCTATTACTGTTGGTCATCTACATTGCTCAGATTAGTCAGTGTGTCATCAGCTTTACTTTATTTAGGGCCGATGTTCAATGTTAAATATACAACAAGGGTCCACTGAACTCAGATTCCACTGCAAGCTGTTAGACAAGGCCAGTGGTTTCCATGATGCAGCAGAAACGATCACGAACATGCAGATAATGACGTCCACAGCCGCTGTCGGCTGGTCTGCGTGTCAGACAGATTACCGCGTTATACTGTGGAGTTCAAACATATTCTCTGAGAAAAAAGACCTGGCGTTCAAACTGGTTTTCCTCTGATTGACCTGTGCTTACCAAAGGCCCCGCCCCCGGTAACCTCTCAAATCTAACAGCTCTGCACAGGTGTCCGGCTTGTCTTCAGTTCAATCATAGTAAAACAGAAGTTCCTAAATTCAATCTACACTTCATCCTCCAACACCTCAGCTCACTGGCTAAATCTTTTTCCTAAAATCATCTAACGTAAGAATGTAAAAAACATATCAACAGGCAGCATGTTATTATCCCCTTTGTAGCACAACAGATCTAACACCACAAGTTTGCTAAATTTGAACCCAAGCAAAGAGCAGCTTGTTCTCCATGGGTACAGCTAATGCATACATTATGTAAAAGAAATCTTTACAGAGCTCTATATCAGGCCAAGCTCAACGAGAGCCAGCTCACATCTGACCGCTATTTCTGCATTGTATTTCCACCAGGGACTCGGCTTTGGTTGTGAAATTCTTGGCATATGTAACATGATTGGATAAAGCGACACAGGTGGCAGCCTGGTGCTAAATATGCACCGCAGAAAAAAATAAAACACACCAAGGAACCCCACTGCGAACACTCCTGTTTGAGCTTAAGCCTCCATTGTTTCCCCTGTCTGTTTGCTGTTGCTATAGAAATGGACTCAGCCGAGATGAGAGGGCTTAGCATGGCTCTGTGACTTTGTGCGGCTTTTGCGTTTGCTAAATTGCAGGGTCAATTATCGGGCTATTTTCTGATGACCCACTAACATTTTCCCTGCTGCCTCTTATTTAAGAGAAGTGAGGCATGTTGAGAGCACACGGGAACAGGCGAGGGCAGGACAGGAGTGATACATTGACAGTGAGAAATGTCACTGTCGCACTCTGTGACAGTTAATTTACTCACTTTAGCAACAACACTGGACTGACTTGTCTTAAATGGGCATGATTTGTACAGTGTGGGACCCTGTTTGGCAAGATTACTGCAGTGTCAATATGGGATGAGGCCCACAGCTCAGCAGCACATGGTGTTGGTGAGGTTGAAGGGGGGTACATTACACCCATCTGCCAAGATGACTCATAAACAGAGCAGGGGGCCAAAGCCACAATGCTGCTTCAGAGTTTGGAGTCCAAGTTGTGAAGGATGGAGTGCAGCTTTAGGCAGCTCATCTTTTCATTTCAAAACAACCCTGCAGTCTCTCTTTAGCTGTTTTCATCTTCCCTCCGAAATCAGGGCTTCACAGAGACCTCTGTACACAGTACGTTACACAATCTGGGTACAAAGACAAACTCGACTGTGCAAAAACTTATCTAGTACATTAATTCTGAAGGAATTGACTTGAAGGAAATGTAATGTTTTCACCTGATGTACACTCTGTAGTTTTATGACTCATACTATAATTTGGAAGAAGACAATGCACCGATACCCGGCCACAAAACAGAACCGCAGCTCTGCTTGTACGAACTGAAGCAGGCTGATTTTTTCGAAAAAGAAAACATGACTCAGCTCACTGAGAAATGCTGGTTTGCTGCTTAAAAGTAGCACAGCAACTGAATATTAAGGAAGCTCGAGAAAGAGCCAGAGAACTGCATCATTATCCTCTATTGTCACATGCTGGGGTTACCTAGGGACAAACTCTATCTCTTGTGCTAGCGATCGATCTATCAGGTTATCAAAATCCTTTTCTACCTCTCCTGCTCTTGTGAGCTGATGAAGCAGGAAACTGGAGCTGTAATTATCAGTGGGGTGGGGGATTAAAATCACTGACCAGTGCAGGCAATACTGAAATTACCACAACACCTCTAGAGAAATTCATATGCTGCTAGATAATGAGGTCTTGATCCCCCATAATAGTATACCGATAAGATGCTTCAGGACACTGTGGGTGTGCAAACTCCAAAAACAAATCACATCTACCTGTTTGTTTGTGAATCAGATACAGTCCGCCTAATTGATTTGATGATTTGCATTATCCTGGAGACAACGGGACTCAATATCACACTGTCATAAAGTCGATGCTCCAATTATAGCTGAGACATTTGACTTGTAAATAGCCTGAGGTGTGACTCATCGGACAGCTTATCGAAGAGCTTACTGGAGAACTGGGCTGGGGGCAGGCCCACAGGGGCAGGAAGGCGGAGAGAAGCAAAGCAAAGTTTACATTTAATTATCATCAAGTTAAACACAGCAGTTGCATCCACAGATGCACATGTATAAAGCTGTGACTACAAAATACACAATATACGCTTATAAACATACCCAGCGTATTAACCATTTAAGCTGCACAAGCAGCCACCACACACCCAGAAATCATATTAAACTCTCTACTTCCTCAGATGTAAATGTGTTAGCAGCTGCAGGTGGTGAAGAGACTCGGCTGTACTTGCTGACTCAGGCTTCAGTGACAGTTTTCAGTTTCCCATTTAAGTTAATTTAAACACTTCATTTTGGAATATAGGACAAATAGGTAGCATCTCAATTACAAGTCTACACTGCTTTGTGATTTAGGCTGACACATGATAAATGAAACCTTGGCCGCGGAAGGATAAATACAGCAGACTACAGTACAGTTCCTCAGCAGGACGAGGTCCAACACCACTGCCTTCTCCTTGCTTCTACTGTGCAGGGGATTGGATGACCTCTAATTTTAGTCCCCGGGTTTGTCGGCTGCTGGACAGTTTGGATTACAGGCCAAAAAAAAAAGAAAAGGAAAAGGAGGAGGTATGTAATAAACATTAGCTGAGAAAATAATGAGGAATATCTGAATATTTCTGCTTCATTTGTGACTTGACATTTTCTGCTTCTGCAGACCAGGGAGGGTTTTTCTCTCATTTACAATGATATAAAAAAAATAATAAAAAAATTTAATTGTACTGTAAAACATTAAAGGTTATATTCTATAAAATTTACATACAAAACCGAGGTGACAGTAATCAGATTATATGCTTGATACATGTTATCAGGAGAATTACACACTACATGAATCAATGGTAACTTGACTGACACTTGCAATGCAACCTCTTCAACAGAGTTAATCTCTGAGTAAATGACAGTATGTGTGTGCACTGAGGGCAATGTGACAGCATGTGGACCAGCTGATGGATGCTGTGACCCTGTAATCCTCTTCTGTCAATCCTCTGTCACTACACAGATGGATGGACAGACCGGAGATGCACCGGTGAATGAATGGGCGTCTGTTGATGCCTACTTTTTTCTTTCTTTATTTTTTTTGACAGGTTTTGTTGTCTATTTATTCCTGTTTCTTTCTTCTTACCTGTTACCATTTTTTTCTTCTGCCATCTGTCTCCCTATTCTTTCAGCTGAATGCTCCTTTACCTTTGGTTTTAACTTTGGTTTTATTTTTACAAAGAGGGAAAAGAATATTGAAAATTAAAGTCCCTGCTGAGTGACTACACACTCAGTGAAAGACCAGAGGTTCAAGCTGAACAGACACAAAAGAAACAGACATAGTCAGACATAATGATTTCTGTACTGGGTACTGAGATATATGAGCACATTTACGTGACTTCCATGACCATATACCTGTAGATGCAATTACTACAGACAAAGTGACAGCCTGCTGACCAGCTGATGAATCCTTGGATTCTCTAATCCGCTGTCAGTCCTCAGTCAGGGGACGAACGCAGAAAATCTCAAGTCCAAGCGACTTTAAAGCAGTGGGGTCTACTGCATGAGATGAGAGGAACGTACAAGTTTTCATCCTGACAAACCACTATGCAAAGTGATTATTCAAGTAAAGTACCTGTTTCCTGGTGGAAGTTATTTTACAGATTAGGAACCCACTGCTTTCTATCAATTGTAAAAATGAGATGATCTAAAAACGCAACATAAACATCCACTTCCTTAAAGGTATTTGACGACACAAGCTGTCTGAGGCCACTAATACAATGATCCATTTAACATACAGTAAACTACACTACGGCAGACAGGAGGGACAAAACACACCAACACCGTATTCACAAGTAAATAAAAAACCAAAAGCACAACAGCAAAACGGAGTGCCCAACTGCATCACAAACATATCAAAACAGGAAACAAGTGTCAAAGATCTCCCTGCAATTAGTCTTATTTTAGTTAAGGGATGACAATTTGGGTCAAAATTAGCCCCAAAAGTTTGGAAAACACAAAATATGCAATGCAGGCATTGCTGATGAAGCTGAGCAGCATCATTCAGAGTCCAAAAGCACTGAAAGGCCACTCCCAAAAATAAAAATGTGCTGCCCTCTGCTGACTGAACAGAGCAAAGGGTCCCAAAGAAGACCCCTGTAACCTCTGAATAACAGTTACAACCAAGGCAAGGTTATTATCACAACCTAAAATTAAGACATATACTAGCTTTTAAAGAAACACTGCCACAAACTCAAGAAAAAGGATGAGGGAGTGCACAAAATAAAAACTAATATAATACTACAGCACAAAATTAGTACTGATATTAGTAAAAGTACAAAAATAGTCTCAAATCTCTATAGAAAATAAGACTGGTACTAAATTTGCAAAAAAAAAAATCTTTTTGCTAAGAGAATGGTTCACTATAATACACTAAGTAATGAGCCCCAACCCATGAATTAATCTCCTCAACATTTCTGCATAAAAGCACAGAGATGATGTACAGAACTGTCAAAAAGCCTCAAAATCCAGCATGACTAACCTGAGAAGCTTTTCACAGCTCTCAAAGTGTCATTTATGGCCTATGAATCGCTGTAGTACGACTGCTAATGTGTTTGTAGGTGTGATTCAGTTCACATATTAGTGACTGAAGTCGAACGGCAGCACAGTCACCAGCAGGGAAAAACTCCGTGTTAGGAAGAAGTCTGGGTTTAGATGACACCATCTATGATCAAACATTATTTTGATCTGACAGTGAAGCGGCTGCTTTTGTGTGTCGGTGCATGTGTTTATCTGTGTGTATTTGTCCGGGATTCAGCAGAGAGGATCACAGTGTCATGATGTTTGGGCTTGTAGGTGATTCGTCTTCTTCCCTGGTGGCCCTTGTGGTGACAGATCATTTCAGCTATTCGCACCTTCCTACCATCGGATCTGTCTGGGGCTGCCCTGTCATGCTGGGCACAGAGGACCCTTTAGAGGGGGCGGAGGGGGAGGAGGACCAGGGAATCAGATTTTAAAATTGGGAAACAGATCTGGATGCTTTAAAAATGTTGCCTAACCAGGGAAAATTCAGAGAGATGGTTGTTAACTGAGGGGGTGAGATGTGTTGAAATTTAAACATGAACGTGGTCCAAACATAAATTGAACCACTTTCTATCACTGAACACCAAACCAGTGGCATACTCAAACAATTCAGCTTCGCCGGGAACAAATCAAGCAGCTCTGGCAGCGTTTGCACAGTGGTGATGTGAATAAGATGCAAATTTGTTTCATGTGTTGCTTCATTTTATCTGATTGCAGAGCTTTTCCTGTCACCAGTGTAGGAGGTACAGTTTATTTTCTGTTCCCTGTCTGCCAAATCACAGGTTTAGGTATAATAGCATGGATATTTACATGTCATACACTGCATGAAATATGTACTCTGATTAGAGATATCGGATATTACCTCAGGGAACACCTTAACAGTGAAAGTAAAAGAAGAATCACATGCAATATAAATGGTAAAAGCTTTTTCACTTGTTCTCATCTGCAACAGGAACCTTTACGCCTCAGATGAGGCCCATTTACGGGAAATCTAGCGGCTGATTTAGGTTTATGTGAGTAACAATAATTATAATAATTATAATTGCATCTCTGCAGACAACACAGCCACGTCCTGAAAGGTGCTAAAAAGCTCTGTACATCTGAGGTAAACTGCAGCGTCAGGTGATAATTCTCTATCACTTTGTCACTGCAGTGGCCTTTTTTCCATTGTTATCATAATATTATCATCTTTCAAGTTTAGTGCCCAGCCTTGCAAAGTCATGCCACCATCTGAAGCACACCAGCCGCTGAACCGGATGAACCCTCACTTTTGGTTTGTTCAGTGTGGCATCCAGTGGGGTGATATTATCACCACCCAGCAGCTACTGGCCAACTCAAACCCCATCAGTTCTCAGGCTTCTCTTTCTCATAATCACCTGCTCCAAAACAGACAAGGTTACAGTCTGATGACACTGAGCTTGGAGCACCTGCCAAGACATGAAAGCCAATACAGGATATTAAATATATTGGGCGTGTTTAGGACATGTATTGAGGCTGACACGGGAGTCCACGAGGCTAAACATAGAGTCAGGGATAGTGGCTCTAAAGAGCAAAGGAAGAGGAAGAGGCTCACTTCATGAGCGTCATCTTCTGAATCAAAACAGCATGACCGGCCCCATTAAAAAATCATCTGGTCTCAGTTCTGGTTGCGAGGTCGCTGAACTTCTGTACGGCTGCCTGTTTTTGATGTCACCAGTATGACCTTGTTAAATCTTTAGACCTTGGCACGACGGAGGACGGACAAAGAACAATCTCTAATACACAATGAAGACCTACACATGCCCATGTACACACACACACACACAGTAAAATCCAACACTTGGAGCCAGCCATGAGATCATGAGAAAGACATTCTCATGGCAACACTGTTGTTCAAAGGCAGACAAACAGCCAGACAGCATATGTGTGTGCGTGTGTGCATTTACACATTCAGTGCAGCAAGTAAGACTAAGTGCATGTATGCTTGGCCACATTTCATGGTTTAACATCAGACTTGGCCCTTTTCCCAGACTGCAAACTCCTTCAAATGTAAACCTGGCACAGGAAGTACAAGTCCCCATCCAAGCTTCCCTTCTCCCAGAGGACAGATCACCTACACTGTCCTTACAGTCAGCAGCTTTAGGTCATGCTACCTGGATAAGCTCAGAGATCATGAACAGATTCATTAGTTTGTTTTGGCTCAGAAATTGTCGGTGTTTCCTCCCTTTCTCTCACGGTTTAATGTCTAATTATACAAGCAGCAGTCTTTGTTTTTCACAGCATCACCTCTGTCAAATCAAGTCAGATCACTTTTTACAGAGCATGAAATCACAAATTCAACATTAGGGCTGCAACTATTATCAATTAATCTACCAATTATTTTCTCAATTAAATGTTTGGTCTACAAAATGTCACTCTCAGAGCTCAAGATAACATTGTCACATTGCATGTTTTGTCTGATCAAAATCCAAACTCAAAAAGTTTCAGTCAAGAATAGCAGCAAACTGTTCTTGCAGAGTTTGTTTTCACATTCATCTGCTCTAGGTGGAAAGTTTCTCCGTGCCTTAAATCAGACTTTAAGATGTATATGTATGAGCAGGATTTTGGAGCTTTCCAACTAGTCTGAGAGCCAATCATGGTCCAGTATGAAACTTACACTGGTGCAATGTGGAAACTCAAAACCATCAGTGCACATACACAGAGAACAGACCTTTCAGTGAAGGAGAACATGTTGTTTCCAGTAGTTACAGTTTTGGAAAAGGAAAATATATATTCATAGATTCTGTTTATGTGTCTTCAAAGAGTTTTGAAGATCCTAATTTTAATGGCAACATGGCGCCCCCTGGTGAAAGAAACATGCTCTTCCACTGCTCATTGTGTAGCAGTAAATTTTCATTAGCCTGATGGCAACAGTTATTCCCCTTGATTGAACAGTAGGAGACACCAGTGAGATTTACTGTCACTGCTCCATTTCCAACAGGAAGAGTGTCCCTACCAAAGTGATGAGCTTACTCCATATAATCAGATTTAGAGGTGTGGAACTCCACTGTTCCTGAATATGATCCCTGTCTCTGAGATGTGCTTTCAGGGGAAATGTGCGAATCTGACACTGTTACAGTTTCTGGCCGGTCCAAAGATTTCCTGAGGTTGCATCATCTAGCAGAGAGGAGGCCTTGATGTAAAAAATGTGCAGCAGTGTTCCTTTTCACCAGACAGGTATTTTAACAGCTTTAAGCCCCGTAGCAGCGAGTCACTGTCATATACCCTCCAGCTTTAAATAACAGTGTGCCTGTGAGCCGAGACATCTCTGTTTGTCTGCCGGATCATCTCTGAGAATTCCTCCTCAGCCGTTTTGGAGGAATTACCGACCCTATGCCGTGAGCTGCGGACAACTTCAGTGCGGAGGAATTCCCAAACCACTTCTCTTGTTGCTTTACAGTCCAGCAGCACTAATGCTTGCAGGAAACATCTTCGACAGCTTTATGGCACCTCGTTCAACCTTGAGGCCTGAATGCCGATCGCTACCTGTTGCTACGGCAACACATACTGTTTGTAAACATTTCACTGGTTTCTCTTGGCTTGATGATGGAAACCCCTCCAGCACACAACACGCTGCTCTCTGACAGTCACTCTCTGGGCACTGTTAGCACAACTGATGCATTTAACACTGTTTAATAACTCCTTCAGTAGAGAAACACAAGTAGAAACACTAGAACTACATTTATATTTTACAATGGAAAAAAACTATTCTCCAGAGGACGCACGCCTTTTTCCAAAGTATTTGTCTAAAACTGTCCTTGTGCTCTCTAGAGGCCCGTATTTATTGCTCTAAATAGTATTAGTGAGACCATTCACACACAGTATATCTGTCTGCATATCATTAAGACATCTAGGCACTGCTATATTAATGGGTTCTGAAAGCTACAGAACAAGAAGGTTTCTGTTTTAAGTCTACAATATATAACTGTAATAAACAAATGCTAAACATCAGGCTCTTGCACTATGAAAACCAGCAAATGTATTACATGAACACTCTTTTATATTCTTATCAAGCTTATTTCAAGATGTTTTCACTCCGCTCTGCCAAATAAATCTGAACCTCCCACTGAGCCAAAAGGAAAAGCGGTGATTTTGGATCTCAGGGCTTTCTGACCTCCTCTGGCTCTGTAAGTTAGTAGTTTAATCATCACTGACACTGAATTTCACTTACATTTTGTTTTGTTTTTTTTTGCTCTTTTAGTGCATGGCTGTGCATACATGCTTACATATAATTGCAGTTTCGAACAGCGATGTGAATGGATGCCGTGACATTATTCAGCAGGAATGTGTAAAGAATGACGGATGAATAACTGATTTCTTGAATAACTAATGCAATATGCAGGCATGTGTGGCAGATTTACTGCAAAGGATGGCACAAATAAATAACAGAGAGCTGTACATTAGTTTACAATGTTTGCAAAATCAACCTGGATCTAAACAGCTTACTGTCAGTGAAATGACAGAAACAAAGGCATAAATATCGTCCAACACTAAAACTGGATATTTGATTACACAGTCCTCATACATGGATGTGACCTCACATTCATCACATCAGACCAGGACTTTTAAAAGTGTGTTACATGGATCTGACTTCGCCACAGCCTCAGTGGGTCACCTGCTACTGCACACAGTTACCTCCTATATACCTATAATGATGCACGACTCCACAGTGTTGCTCTGAGTCAATACACGCTGACATGAAAATGAACATCTGAAACCTGATTTGTTATACCTCCCTCTCTATGGAAACCAGCTTCCTCCTCAGCATGATCAATTTTTCATGGGCCCCAAACAGACGGTGTGGGTTATGTAGGAAGGACTGGAAGCAGGAAGACTGCTCCTGTAGCTGTAAAATAATTCATAGAATTTGAAAAGCTTCTGGTATTTCAGTAAAAAAAAAAAGCCTAAATTAGCTAGTTAAAGTTATTTTTTAAGAATAAAGGCTTCTTTTTTTATCCAGTGAGTTTTGGAAAAGGTTAAGAAATGTTACACAGTCGCCTCAAACCACATTAGAGCTGGTAGTAAATTCATACATCAAGGTCCATACTTAAACTTACAGTAAGCAACGATTTTGCGTGTACACTAACAGCAGATCCCTCAAAGGAGGATATACTGCTGCTCCTACATCTTTCCCTCCCCTCTCTTCCCTTTCTCTGCTCTCTTTTGATCTGCATTTCTCTTCCCCTCAATCACGCTGACAGCGAAGTGATGTCAGGCTGCAGGAATTTACTCTGTGATTTGTGTGTGCCTGCGCAGAGGTGGGTGTGCACATGCACGCATATGTTCTGTGCGTGTCTGTGAGTTACTGCTCGCATGCCAACCGTCCACATGGGCTGCTGTTTGTGCATGTGTGGGTGTGCGAGAAAGAAAAGAGTGAGGAGGTATAGTTTTTGTGGCACACCTGTTTCCTCACCTTTCACCCTCTTGTCTTTTACGGCCCTCCCTCTGCTTCACTTCCAGATCACATGAAAAGTGAAGTCATCACTAAAAAGCCTTTAGCCTTTCACAGACACTAAGAGTTCACTTTAAAAGATCCTGGTGCCCGGATGAGCGTGTACTTTAAGGTATAGTGACAAAGTTTAGGAAAACATCTGGGAATGGGTTTTCATGTGTGTGTGGCAGGGGTGTGGTTCTGGTTTAGATTGTGAGTCCCAACAGTCATAGAATAGATCCACAATCATAAAACCACAAAATAATGAGCTTAATTGCTTTTTGAAGTGTTCAGATGTGTGATAAAATTACTTGATGGCTATTATAGCTGACTTTATGGGGTTTATGAGTTAGTGACTGGCTGGCTTGCTGGCTGGCTTAGTGAGTTCATTGCATAAAAACTCTTTGAATGAATGAGCCTTTTGACCTAGTAGCTAGTTGGAGAAACCTTGGTGGTCTCGGCTAGACTTGTCCAAACTGCCAACCGTTTCCAGTAACAGCTTTGCTTTTGGCTTCGGACATTGTCCTCGCTGCTTAATGAGAGCACAAGGTAATGGAAAGGCCCCAGGACAGGAGGAAAAAAAAAAAGAAAGTGAAGTTATGAATGAATAAGCAAGCTGTTTTTATTAATATTGCTAATTTTGAACCACGTTAGCAGTGTGGCAATGTTGGCTGAAATATTTCAACAACTACTGGATGAATTTTGTACAGATATCCATGTTCCTGTCAGGATGAATTGTGATCACCTTGGTGATCCTTCAACTTTTAATCGAGCCCCATCACCACATTATTTTCATCCAATACGTTGGTTCACGACTGTTTACAATGGATGCATTGTGGGAAGTAGAACTCCAAGATGGCACCCATTCATCTGAAAGAAAACTGCTTCTGGAGCACATAAACCAAAACGCTTCCATCTTCCGAGTTCTATTTGTGTGGCCCACTGCTTTAGTGTTTCTACCTCTGGCCCTGCACATTCTTGCTAGATATTTACATTGAGGTGGCGTCTCCAACATAAAAACTGCTTGTCTCGGCCTTGGATAAGTATTTCAAATATAAAATATACATGGTTTAAAGATTCAAGGCACAAACAGTAATTTCTGATTTTCATTCAGCTCCCTTAATACATCCAAATTACACATCAGCCTCAGCTCCCCTTTGAGTTTAGTGCTAATCAGCAAACACTAACATACTAACACGCCAAACAGTGATAGGTAGCGTGATAAACATGATATACCTGCTTCAGATCAGCATGTTAACAGACTCTTCTTACATCAGTCAACCCTGATCCACCCTTGATCCACAAGAAAAGCTACTGTACGCACACATGTTATACATCCATATATAAATGTATGCATGCCTGACATGAAAATTCACAGAGACCAAAAAAAAAAACATTCATTAACTCTCCCTCTGTGTATAATCGTGCTTGTGCTTGAACGAGTCTTTTCAGGGTGTTGCCATTATTGCCAAAACCAAAGTATAAGCGGCCAAGTCCATTGCATAAGATCTGAGCACCTGTTAATCATAACATCACCTCCTGGCACTGGTCCCGCGCACAAAATGAAAAATTACTGGACTTTATTCAAGCTGGTCTGACAAAAACGCCTGACACTGGCTGGATGGGATTAGTAGGAGGACAAAGCACAGTTAAGTCATCTCTGGGCAGTTAAACACATGTCACACACCCGTTCATTCATGCTGTTATTGTCAACTTGTCTTTAAGCAGGTGGAAATCATGATGTATTATTATTGCGCGAGAAGCACAGGCACAAACATGAAAAGTGTAGGCTGATTACTGAATTGGGTAATATCCATTCCTCCACTGGTGACAGATTCAGATTTCTGATTTAATCTGAATAAAACGCCTCTGACAGGGTTATCTGAGGTCTCATGTCACAGATGGTGGCTAATTAAGATTGTGTCTTGGCAATTTTGTCTTCACACCTTCTCAAAGCTGACGACACGGACAACACAGCATGGTCATGGAGAAAATATGTGCGCACACAGCGTACCAAAGCATTTCAAAAGCCGGTGTTTTTTACACAGTGCTTTCATTTGGAACTGCTGCTTTCCAAAGTCTGTTTACACCCTGAGTTTATTTGGATTTGGTTGCTGTAAAGATAATAAAAGGTGATTAGATAACAATGGAGGAAAATGGGATTAACTCTGGTTTTATCATATCTATTGCAGGCAAATCAGCTTAAGTCTACTTGATAAAAATGAACAGTGACTTGTTTTTCTCACATTTAAAAAGTTTATTTTGGACATAAATCTGTCAGAACTTGATATTCAAAGCTCATTATGTTCCTCCAATAATTTTAGTACATTAAGAGTATTTTAGGAATTGCTGATCTCATTCAAATCTTCTAAGGACAAATTCCTGAATGTAATCAGTATTTGGATAATGACAGAAAGGTGAAAAGTTCAACAAATAATTTTCGCATCAGTCCGTGAACACACATCAGCACAGTTCTGAACAGCTCCTTCGGACTTTTGCTCACCACTCCAGTGTTTCCAAATCTGACCACACTTGCTCCAAGTTTCCAGTAACCAATAACACAGTTCACAAAAATCAGAAACATCACTCACCAGAGATACAACAATGATCCTAATACTCATTTATTCAACTCTCACCACGACAGTTAAGGGGCTGATTTGGAGATACGTCAGATCCAGTGGGAAGCTATTTTCCTGTCCCCTCTGTGAACCTTTTTATGACCTATGTGATATATTTCTGATCCATCTTGGAGATTTTGCAGATACATGATACTTGCACATGTAGGAATCCCAGCGGGGCTGCGTTACATGTCTGTGACCCTTGGATTTGTTGCACAATCTCAGCTCAAATCTGTGTCCTCAAGCTTTATATGCATGGATGTGTTAGTGTGAGCGTCTGTGTGTTTGTTGCGTCATGGTTTTGTAAATTTAACGGGGCTGCAGTTGTGGCACAGAGACCAATAGCTGAGTTTAATCAGAGCTGATTGTGTATCTAGTACAGCTGCTCGTGAGAGAGGTTCTAAGGAAGCTATGGGTGAAGTTACAAGCACATAAACTCTACTGTATCTGTTACATATTGCACAGAAAGGTATGCACATTACCTAAACCTGTACAAACACACACACACACACATTTTGAGTAGTTCTCTCTATCGCCTGTGGCCCAGATCTCTGAGTAAGTCGATGTGGAGTCTGTCTTAGACTGCAGGGAATTACCTCAGCTCTGAATCATGTGGCGCCTTGCCTAGAGTGTGCACAATGAAATCACCCAGCCATCTTTCTTACTCATAAACTGTCAGTGGGCCTCACACAGAGGCTGGACACACAATGCAGGAGTCTCGAACAAGCTCCAATTAGGCCGTCTGAGGCAAATTCAGTTGGAGTGGTGACATTTTCATTTCTGTCTCAGTGGCAACCCGGGACTGATGCTGAAAAATATTACTTTACAAATTTAACTTTGCTTTCCTTGTTTTATTGGATAGACAAACAGGAATAGTTGAAACAGGGTGCACACAGACACACACTACTGAGTTTAAGTGAGTTAAACCTTAGACTGGCAATGGTGGAAGTGATAAACTCTATAAACTTGCATTAACCATTATAGGTGGTAAAGGTGGAGCTAAATTTTAACTACACTGCACTGGATAGTTTAATCTATGCATTTTATTTGTTTATTTTTTATTTTTATTTTACTTCAGTCCTGTGCTTTGTATGTAAAATCTCAATCTGCTCCAAATCTGCCAATAAAAAGAGTGAAATTAAACAATAAAGTCGAATAAATAAATAGATATATTATGTAGCTAATAAAAACAACTACCCATTTCTGAGCTACCAGGAAGTATTGAATGCTAGAAAACCTTGTCATTTAGTATCAGTAGTACACTTTTCAAATTGACAACATTATTTCATTGTTGCCCAATTACAATGACAAACTAAAAGTGAGCACATTGTTGTGAAATACTGGAACAGCAACTCTCGAGCTCAGTTAGCTGGAAACAGTTGGACGTGAGTCGAGCTGGATGGATGATGATGTAATGCCTTTGGGCAGATTATTCTCTCTCACATCAAACGCTCAGAAATGAGTCCCAGCATGCTTTTGGTTCTGTTCTGGTTTGCCTTTTGGATATATTTACTTTAGCAGAACATAATGCTGAAAAAGTAATAAATTACTTGGCGACGGAGCTTACAGTTCTTTTGCCTGTGAGTTTGCGGCTTACAGCATTCATCTATTTATCACAGTCAGATTTATCGTAGTCAGTGAGTCACTGAATGGCCCATTCATAAACCAGATGTCACAAAGGCACACTGTACACTCCAAACAGACCTTGGTAGGTAGCCACGATGCTTTTTATTCATAGCTCACTATGTCATCAACGCTGATGTTACCCCTTTTTCCGATCAGACCACCTATCCACATCTGTCAAACAGACAAAGTAGGTACACAAGAAGACCACAGCGCTCCAGTGTCTAAATCCTCTGGCAGGCTGATTTGGCGACCTTTTTCTAGAAAAAAAAATTCACGTTGTGGGGAGATTCATCAGCCGTGAATGACGGTCGGCAGCTTCGGGTAATTCACAGCGACAGGACTGAACCTCCAGGGTCCAAAAAAGTTCTGGCACTGTCAAAGAATCTGTGGCATAATCGTGCTTTGTGGCCAGTGGTACGGCGTGGTGATGATGACTCTATTCCGCTGAGTGACTAATAATAATATGGAAGGCAATGACGACATGCTGCTGAGCTGCATACATGACAAATAAGGAACTGGACGTAGGATGCAGGTCTAGTTTACGGCCTACTTATAGTATGATGACAGAACAGGTTATATCTGCACAGTCTGACATGCAATAAGCAGAAGTTATGTTTACACATGCACACTCTCCGAGGATGATGGAAGGACAGTTCAAATTTAAACATTTCTATTGCTACTGGTCATGTACTTTGCATTTTGGTGCTCGCCATGTTGGTTGGTGGAGTCTTTTCTTATTTCCTGGGACTGACTGATGTCTAGGATTTGTTTAAAGGCAGTTCAGACTATAAAGGACATTAATGAGCGAAGCAGCTGAGGCAGGTTGAGTGAAATTGGCATCTATGCCCACTAATGCATAAATCCTCTGTCCAGAAAATGTAAATTGAAACATTTCATCAGCCACAAAGAAACTCCTGGAATGCACTAAACTTCACAGATTGATTACATGTGACAGAGTAAAAGCATCTGCATGTTTTGTTCTTTTAAGTCCTTCAAAGTCATGGTCATGGGCTGAAATCTGGCACATTATGTATTCTGCTCATTGTTTATGGTTTTATCTGACTTAATGCAAAGATAAATAAGGTAAAGATACAAAGACAGACACATACACATGCAGAAGATAAATGCTGCAGAAAATACACATGCATATCTGCTTGCAGGATATAAAACATCCTGATCCTTCATCTTCTATTCATTCAACAGGTAAAGGAACATGCGCTCCCGCAGCAACAGTCTGGAGGACATAACCAAGGCCAAGCCAGTGCAGCAGCAGAAGGCGGACACACGCAAGCAATCTGCGGAGCGAGAGGAGCCCTCAGGAAGGGCTGAGCGCCGCAGCCGACACCGTGAGCCTCCGGATGACACCGGCACCATTCAGCGGAATCACAAGACGGCCAAGAACAGCACCTGCGTCGGCGGGAGTGGCAGCACCAGTGGTGCTGCAAAGAGCGGGCGGAGGGAGAAGGGCAGGGACCTTTCCCGGGATGACCTTGTCTTTCTGCTGAGTTTGCTGGAGGGGGAGCTGCAGGTAATCTAAACCGTAGATATGATGCATAAGCATGAGAAAACTTGGATTTAGCCCTGGGAACATTTAGCCAGTACAGCAGCAGACAGGCCTGAGGACATGGCACTGACCCCAGTCGGACATAGAGTCAGACACGGTGGCTCAGTGGGCAGTGGGCACTCAAGACGGACTAAGCCTGTGTTAATGGACAGCAAACAGCTGAGGCCACTTCCTGTCATTCTGGATCCAGGAATCTCCTGGCAGTGTTGTTGTATGATAGCAACAAGCCAAAGTCTGCCTCTGCCTGCAGAGGTTAAAGGGGCTAGATACAGTTCAAGGAAATGAAGTAGACAAAAACAAATAAAGAGTACAGATAGAAGTATCTATTCCATTGCACTGGACTTTGATTTTTGTAGATAACCAGCCTACAAAAGAGAAATTAAATTTAGAAAGGACTGCAAAGTGAGCTAAATATTTCCATGTACCCTCGAGTAACTGCTTGGGAACATGTACCCCTGGCTGAGAACCACTGCTGTACAGTAATCAATGGTGAGAAAATGGTACCCTTCCGAGGCAAACTTTGATAGTATGTGATTACATTCGACTTAATTACTTTCTGCCACCTGGATCTATTTTCAACCCAGTGGAGGTTTTCAGACTGACAATTTAAAGTTCACAAAGTTTAATCTAACCAAGTTCACATTCTTCTCCAGGCCAGAGACGAAGTGATCACAGTGCTGAAGGCAGAGAAAATTGACTTGGCCCTGCTGGAAGCCAAATATGGCTTTGTCACACCACAGAAAGTCCTACAGGCCCTGCAGAGAGACGCCATCCAGGGCAAATCTAATGTCTTCGAGGAGGATATTTATGAGAAGCCCATGGTAGAGGTAACACCAGCTTTCAATTGTAATTAAAGAAACTATTCTAAAATACCCTCAGTGACTGACAAACACAGCAGTCCAGAGGTGACAGAGGTTTTCTGTGTCCTCATTCCACAGCTGGATAAGTTAGTGGAGAAGCAGAGGGAGACACACCGGCGGATGCTGGAGCAGCTGCTGATGGTGGAACAGTCGCACAAACAGACCCTGTACAAGCTAGAAGACGAGAAGAGGAACCACGGAGAGTTCATGAAGAAGAGCGACGAGTTCACCAACCTGCTGGAGCAGGAGCGAGAGAGGTCAGTGTGTTAATTGTCGCTTCAGCCCTGCGGTGTGTAAACGTATTTATGTTGCTTTCCTCAGGGAGATTTGATGACATATGATTTAAAAGCAATTACTAAAACTAAAACCTCATTTTAGTTTCAGGGTCTAACTCACACTTTCTTATATCTGATTTAAATTCTAATTTTGGATGCCCTTCAGCTACATCAAAACAAATTGCATCCGCTAACCTCCTGTTGTTTAGAAGGCAGAGCCGATGAGCTTTGGAAAATAGGGTGTCAATGAGGATTAGGCTTTTGATTCCTGTTTTTAAATTTAAATTACAAAAGTTGCAAAACACTTCTATAGACCAACCGCAATGATATGACATTAAGTGACATTAAGATCCAACAGGCAGAACAGTAAAAGCACAAATATGTAAAGTGACGTTCAAGTGACAACGCCACCACATACTTTAAAGACCACACAGCTGCTAAGTGCAGAATCGAATTGAACCCAAAATTACAGCTGATGCAGCTTCCTTCTTTCAGTAATATCTGTCATCTCTGATTGCCTCACTGTCCCTGCGGTATGAGCGTCCTGTTACGAGTCAGTGTCAGCATCTTCTTCACAGTTAGAAGCCCTCTTTGAACCATTTCAGCAGACAGAGTGGAAGTGGTGTGATTACATTTTTGTCTTTTCCCTTGTGATGGAAGATAAGAATAGCGGCCATTGAATAATGCTGAGTGCCTTGTTCAGGAGTAATTTGTCAACTTCCAAAAGAGGGGGATCCAACTCAGGGCTGCCAAATTTTAAATGTCTTAATAAACCTATGTAATGTTAGCATTAAATCAAAGTGTTCTTCAGGACTACAGAGGGAAATCCACCCTGAAGAACTCCATTATTGTTTTCCCATGACCTGGAGTAGGTCCTCTGCTTTTATTATCACCTTTTATTGTACAACTCTGCACAAACCCAGAGCAAACCAAGAGTTTCTTCTGGAGATGATCCAGCGACTGAGAGTGGGAGGCAAGACTATGTCGACAGATCATTTAGGTTTGAGCTTAAATACACAAATAAGCTTTACATTTACAGCTCTGCTTTATGGTAGCTCTGCGGATATTTTTGGACCAGAGTGAAAAACCATATCCCTGGAAAACTATCATATAGCTACAGTAAGTGCCAGTGAAGCTCAGAGGAAGCAGCTCATAACGAAGGACACTTGAAGATCAAGTTGTTTATGCTGCGGTTTCATTATGTGCTATAATGTGGTAAATCTCTAACTGGTCCAAGTTCATAGGAAGAGATCACAATTGCTTGAATGTGCAGTTTTGCTTGCTCTCTTTTTATCACTCTGTCGCGTACTCTGACCTAAGACCACAAACAGATTTTCAGCCCTGCTAGAAGCATTCACTGCGAGCACACAGCATTTAGCTCAAAGCATCGCTGCACGTGAACACAGCATCACAGAGCTGCCGGTGTGGCCGTGGACTAAATGTGCATGATTCATTTAGAAGCAGTGATAACAGGCTAAAGCATGCTGCGTCTATTCATGCAGCAAATTGCAAACAGCCTCATCACAGCTGTAATTCCATCTGCGTCATGTTAAGAGGTATTATACTGTAAGTGCGCTGGATTATGAGACATTACAACTATTTTAGATTACTGTACAGGCATGTTGCAGAAGTCTTAACGCCTCCAATGGTGAAAACATGATCCATAAAATGCTGTAATGTGAGATGAACCTGGGTTGAATTATTTGGAAGTGCTGTTTAACTCTGCTAGCCAAGACAGAGACGGCTGGAGGCCTAAGGTGGAAACACGTCTGACTGATTTCTTCTGTAAATGTCACATGGAGAGCAGTTACTGGGCAGTGCTCTGTTTACTGCTTCCTCAGCAATATCACATATCATACACACACACACACTAACCAAGAAGCTCGCCTACAACACACACAGACACATGTCCATTAAAATACACACACACGCACCCTCAGCAATTAATTTCACAAAGGAAACACAGCTGGACGTCGGCCCGTGACCTATTTGGGACAATCACATCATTGCACTTTAGCCGTAGCAGAGTGTTTGAGTTGGACCAGAGGACGGTGTGACGACGGTCTGTACTTTGTCACCATGCATGTCAGGAAGGACAGGCTGCCATGAAAAATAGGCCTCTGTCCAGGGTCCAGCTAATTACCGCGTGAGAAAGGGCAAAAAGATTTATTCATCTGAGAGGAGAACAATTTAAAAAAAAGAAAAAAGAAAAACTAACCTAATGGCTCTGAGAAGCATCAGTCACACTGTGTGTTCATCAAGATGCCAGATTACCATGGAAATAGTTGATGAGGGTGTATTTTTTCAGTCTTGGGTTCTCTGGTGGACTTCAGTGTTAGTATGTGTACATAAAAGCAAGTAAAAATGTGTGTGGGGTGGTGTTCAACATCTGCCGTTGTCATCTGTCCTCAGGGGTTGGACGCAGCCTTGTTTATGTAACTGAGTACTCTGTTACAGTCGTGGACGCAGGCGTGTATGAAGTTAATCTGTAAGTGTGTGTGTTCAGAGGTGTCTTCTTACCTCACTCCCTCCCTGACTTGTTTGTCCAGACAATCCTCACATGAGACATTATATTTTTCAGAGCTGCCACACGGATAATTATGAGTTACACTATACATATGGCACTGCTGTGAGTGTACATAAGAGAGCTCAGCTCCTATTCGATTCATAAATGAGGGGTCAAGCAGAATTCGTATCGTACAGTGAACAGTAACACACGCCTCCCAAATTTCAGCAATGCGTTGCACAGATCTGAGTGTCAGGCAATCTGACATGTTGATGCAACCAGTGTGTGGTTTATGGGGGCTGTGTGTGGGACTGTTTCTTGGTTTCCTGGAGTTGTCAATGTCAATGTGAGGTTGTCAGGAACCAGCTGGCACTTAGGGAGGTAACAGTAATAGCACCTGGCCGAAAATATAGACCCACTCACAACCCACTGTAAAACCACAACTTGGCATTTTAACACTTAACACACACTATACAGTGTAAGGTGTTAATTACTGACCTTTGGAGGTGCTATTAGGAGGATTTAGTTACCTTTAGACATAGCCAGTGATGTCCCTGTGCTCCCAGATCTCACTCATCACTTCGGTTTCTAAAAAGTTATTATAACTAACAGAACTGAAGGCTAACATGACAAAACTGGACCCAAGCTGAAATCAAATAAACCAGAGTTATCCAGCATCAATAAAACCAGGGAAGTATTCTGTGCTGTTAAAACGTTCGGTGCTGGTCACAAGGAAGTTTCAACAAGACGTAGAGAAGACATATTTCTGTCATGTAACAGGCCACTGACCCTCTAAAGACGTTGACGTAGACATGTCATCAAGACTGCCTCGGGGAGGAAGAAACAGAGGATCCCTGAGGAGCTTGAGTAAACAACATTTTAGTCCTTTGCCCGAGCACAAAACCCGAAGTTTGTTCAGCAGCTTCTGTTCTGCTCTGAGCGCTTTTCCAAAACACTGTTACAGAGGGCCAGAAAAACTGCAACCTGAAAAAGCTTTGACTTCTAAAAGGAAAAGCCACTTATCACTTGTTTGAGGTGAGCAGCTGCCACGACTCGACATGTACAGTACGAGAGGCACCATGTTGCACCAGGCTTTTATTTCAATCTCGTTAATCTGTTGTTGTGTGATGCATTTTAGCAGGATGCAATCATTTCCGCTTCCTGGGTTGTTGTGATTGCATCCTGGGATAATGTGCAGCAGAGTTTGGAAATGGACAAAACCTTTTTTCCCTTTCTTTCCTTCTCCAAATGCACACACACTCATGCACTACACATCCTCATCTCCTGCTGCCTTTTTTAAAAATTTTGACCTTTTTTATAGCAGGAAGCCTCTGACTGCTGACTGACCTCCTCCCTGGAAGCCCTAAAAAGCATGTAAATCCGGGCAGGGGGCTGGGGATGATCCCCCGTTCCCCTCTGATTAATTGTCGATCGAGCAGCCGTCCATGAGTGATGACCTCATTGCGCGCCGGGTACTGCAGGAGCAGCAGGGGTGTGAGAGAGAGTGCGGCGTCCTAACCACCAACAGATGTTACTTTAAACATGACTTCAGCTCACAGATATACACTCACACTGCATACAGCCACGCCATGACAGGCCTTCTGCTCGCCTTTGTTCTTTCGTAAGGAACTGCAGGGCAGGGAGCGAATTTTATGACCATCTGTATCCTTTGGTTTCATGCATAGCATAAGACATAACTTAAACTCTGGCTCACGTTAGAAATATACTGTTACAGTACATCATACGACAGCATACTATGCTGTCATGTGACGCACTGAACCCAGTATGGAAATATGAGACGAGAGTCAAACCCCCAGTTCATCCTTCTATCTTTACCATTTAAAGCTACACCAGGCAACTTCACATGTTGACGTCTCCAGATGACAGCAACCGGCATGAAACAACACCCCTGAATACCTAGAACTCTTATGATGTAACCTTATGTTTACCAATCCAGCTGGCCTGGGATCATTTTTATACCAAAGGGAGAAGAGAAGCAAAACATCTAGCGTTACCGAGTCCAGGTTGTTTTTGGATGGAAGTCTCACTTGCTGCTGTTTGGTTGGGTTTTTCATTACGTTTTCAATATTTTAATGTTTCTTTTTGTGGGTGATCAAGTGTACGTACCGGGTGCCAGAGTTTAATTTGGCAGATACACATCACAAACACTGCCACAGAATCATAAACAGAAAAACCGCGTTATAGAAGCTGGAAAGTGCTCAGAATTACATACTTATGATCACAGACTACAACGTGGTTGCTCTTATTGTTCCTGCTGCGCATTCTGGCTGTGAAAAGATCTCCTCTTAACGTGATTCCAGTGTAAGAGACGAGGCATTTTAATACACAATCCCCTCTTTGTGTTTCCCTGGACAGTGTTTATTTGCTTAGCTGGGATGGATGAATAGTAACACAAAGAGGGATTTTTTTTCAGAAAAGACATTAATGGGTCCTGAGATAAATTTGAGGGATAAGCAAGAAAAATGTACACCAAATTATGTTTATTTTTGGATGAATTTTGTGCAATTTCTGTTTGTATTTCTTGTGAATACAGGATACATTGGCCCATTTATGCGCTAAAATACTTAAAATAAGACAAACCAAGGAGGAACAATCACTCTGTGACTACACAGCCTGTTACACGAGACATTTACAGGACAATATAAACTACAACTTACACCAAATAATCTGTATTTTTCTCACAACTTTCTTTTGCATTAATTCTGGTAAAATATATGATGACTGATGAGTCCATAAACTAAAACAGGTAAAACACTGTCTTAGAGTTACAGCAGAAATCAAATGCTGACTGACCTGGACCAAAGTCCAAAGACCAGATTTTGTCCAATCTCTGTATATATTAACATATTCACTGCTTGATCTGTAACCTATATGTTTTGAAAATGATCCTGAGCCACGAGGCATCTACATGAATCACTGAAATCAGATGCCTGTGGCTGCTGCATGTCATTCTATTTCAGCAACATGTTATGACTCACACAAATTAGATGCGTGTACTTTCCCATGAAAATCCTGAAAATTGTAATTTTCTGTATTTTATTAGTCACTATCATTGCACAATGCAAATAGGCCTTTATGAGGAAGTTCAACAGTTGTGAGTTTGCCATGGAAACAAAGCGATGCGGTGGGAAAACAGCTCGCAGATAATAAGTAAAAGTGTGTGTGTGTTGATGTAATTTACTGGTGCAGTAAGTGATAATCACTGTTACTAAGCTTTCTAATGCAGATAAAAAGCACAGTGGCTGCAAACGTGACAGCACACAACCTTCCTCCTGCTCTTAACGGTTTGCAGGGCACGCACTATATGTTCATGCCATCTGGTTGACTTAACTGCAGCCGTGGTGACATCACTCATGTGGATCTGATCGAGAACATTCTTCAGCGATGCCCTCATCATCGCTGAGACGCTTATTATCCAGACCTGCCCTGTTCTTTGAAGCAGAACACAGCGGTGTTCAGTTTTTACGATCTGGGATTTTTAGTTAATAATGATCACTGTTCCTACCTCTGCAAGTTCACCTCAGAGGCAGGCTGTGAACTTTGCAGGAGGAGGGGGAAAAACATTTAAGTCAGAAAGCATTTTGTACAAATGACAGCATGTTCTAGGAAGTTGTCAAGCAGCTGTTGCCCTGTGCGTACACATATTCCACTGCATGCATGAGCAGGATCTGTCTTCACCTATGCATCGTTAAGATATTATCAGTACTCCCAGAACTGTTGGTGAGGAGACAAAAATCTGCCTCATTCATCAACTGTTGCTGACATGTGACGTCTTTCCTGAGTCTGAGGACACCTGTGCTCATCCCAAAAATGTTTCAGCCTAGTGCATATTATACATTCCCGTTCAAAGCCAGTTGGAGCTTTTGGTGTGATAAATGAGAGGATGAGATAAGTGAAATATCTGGTCAGTTTCAAACTATGAGAATTTCTAGACTTTCTGGGGAAAAAAAAATGTGATACGTGTTTATTATAAGCTGGTACTGGAAAGTACACGTCTCTATAATGTGTTTTTGAAGCTCTGTGTCAAACATTTCCTTTTATGGGAAGGAAAGCTATTCCTCAAGCCGACTACTGTACAGTATATGACGCTATTCAGATATTTGCACTTGCACTCTTTGAAGCCTCACCAGCGAGCCTCCATGTTGAGGTCAGGAATCACACAAATATGACACATTCAGCGACACCCTCTAAACACACATATGACATCCAGCCACCTCTCTGCGCTCTTTCAAAACACATTCTGCCTTGTCTCCAAATACGTCACTACACTGCTGGGCCTTATTTCCTCGAAAATCAAGAGCAAATGGGTTTAAGCTCGAGAGTTCTCAGCACTTCGCTTGGTAAAACTTTATGAGAATGTCTCCTAGTTTAGTTGACAAGCGTAGAACTAAATAGTGAATCTGTGGATGAATTAAATCCAGTCAGAGAAGGGCAGCACAGAAGGAAAATGAAGACTGAAAAGACACTGCAGTACAACAATTAAAGTGCTGGTTGTTGATGTCTTGGCGGCTCAGTTGCCAAAAATGATGTGATGCTTTGGCCTCTGTGAGGTCCTAACATTGAGCTCCAACACGTTTGCACAGTTTTCAGTCTCCATAAAAGAGGATGTGGATTATTTTAATTAGTAGCCAGGGGTGGAAAGTAACTAAGCACATTTACTCCACTACTGAAGTAGGTTTCAGCAAAATTTGACCCTATCTCTTGTAGACTAATCTCTACAGTGGCTACTATAACTTAAGTTACTAATAAGAACATTTTTTCTTGCTAACAGACAGAAAACTTTTGTTTTAGTTTTAGAGCATACTGAATGTCTGATGTTGCCTCTCATTTAAAGATATATTGTGATCAGATACATTAAGGTAATACAATATATGACCAACCTGAGATAACATGGTGTCACAATGGCTTTAGGTTATATTGGGTTACTACTGACAAATATGGATGTGAAACTAAGAGGAAAGGTGAATCCTTACCCTGCTGCATTTGTTTTTCCTGCTTCACACACCATCTTTGTTTGTGTATCTAGACGCTCGTCACTATCACTCCCACATCGTCGGAAAAACTGAGCGGCAACTGACCTAATTTGGGCTGGTCAGCCAACACTCACTCCCTTTTCTGCATTGGCCAGATAACGAACATATTGCTCCACACACTCCTCAACCTCAGACTCATTTGTCTGAATCTACTGTAACAAAGTTGATGGTATTAAGACAAGGGAACTCAGCCTCCATTTCTTTCACTTAACCCTCAAAGCTGTTGAGTTGCACAACTTCATCTATAAACTGTAGCACACTGACTTTTTCTGTAAAGTGATTTATTTGGATAATAATGTTTTGCTTAGTCTAAGATCAATTTTAAGAGTGAAGAATGATATTCTCATAATAAAACATGCATCTCAGAGGTTTTTTGGCCTGGAGGGCGTTTATTATATTATGCTTTGAAGTAAAACAGCCTGCATTTTCTTACTTTGTCTCAATTAATGTGGAGAAAACTGACATGGTATTCATTTTTTCTCAACACTGTCCAGCAACAAATACACAAAATTTGCATGATCAGAGTTCAAGAGAAATGAAGGTGCCACATGCTCAAATCTGAAAGAAGGGAGCTTTATATTGCAGACCTGTGTGTTCTGGCCCTTGAGCAAAGCATTTCCTTATGATCTAATGGAAACAACTAGATGTTACGGCTTATTTTGTTCTAGCTTGCTTACTGGTGTGTGAACAAAGCAATTTCTGGTCATTGTAGTTTTATTTATTAACTCATAGATAGAATATGATGGTAATCTTTGAAACGATAAAGACAAGGTGCATCAGCGCTTAGAGATGCACAGTCTACTCCAAATGCTTTGTCCACCTCTGCACCACAGATGTGCAGGTACCCATTAATAGTGTTACAAGACAGAAGCCAGTGACATAAAACAGATACCCCTGACATAAAAGCGTGTTTTTATGTGTGCACTCTTACCTTCAAGTGTGTGTGAGTCTGTCAAAATATTGCTCCAAACCATCTGTAAACTGGGTGGTAATTAGGCCTGGAGAGTCGTCATTGCATGGCGTAATGTGATTACATCTCCCTGACAGAATGCACGATTAGACCTCACCAACCACACGAACGTAAGGCTCACTGCTCGTACATTTCCAACCTTTTTTAGACTTGTTGTAAAAGGAGAAGGATCGATCCTAAAATAGAAATTACATATTGTATGCTAGTTCTGTAGTTCAGGTAATGAATTTGAGCATGCAACTTCTTCTAGAGCTGCTCAGCTGACAAAAAACGTGAAATAAAAATTTAGTGGCACTGTCCTGCATTTGATACAGAAATAGTCGTATTTTCTATTTCAGAACGAATGTCAAAAAATTCAAAGAAGTCTATAAAATCACTGTTTGTAGGTGCAAAAGGTTTCTTTCCAAATTAAAGACCTGTTTTTCCAATCAGTATTTACATGAGATTGTTTCATTTTACAGTGCATTTTTCCTTTTAAAGGGGTAAAAGCTTGAGTAAATACCTAAGTGTTTATGTGTGAGGTTGGACTAGGTTAACAGACTTAATGGCGTCTGTGCAAAGGTTGTATTTCAGTCAAGTTTGGAGAAAACTGGCACTGTCAGTGGCATAAACATTAAGACCAGTGGGTGACATAGTGCTTTGTAATGGCAAGGTGGCACCCATGAGTTTGACTAAATATGAAATAAAGAGTTTTCCAGTAAAAATTAACTGAGCAGCAGTGTTATTAGAGCAGTCTGACAACTTATTTGTAACAGCAAACGTCTCATAGGGTTAAAATAAAAAAAAAAAAAAGAAGGGGAACAACTGAACGGTCAACTGAACAGAGCTTGACAAATGATTATGGTGACTGGGAATCCACAGGAGTGATGTATGAGCTAATCTTCTATTTGTGAAAGGAAATAGCACGAAGGGTGGAGGGCCGGGGTCAAGCAGGAAAAATGCAGCTAATGTAGAGTTAGTATGACATTTCTATGCTTGCTGTGAACCGTGCATGGCCTCTGCCAGGGCTGGAGACAGCCAACGACGGCGAGACTCAAACTGCATCAGGAAACAGAGAAAATCAGAAGAATGACATGTAAACTTGACACTGTAGAGGATACATTTACCCGCCAGCGAGGGCTAATCTCTCTGATTTACCCTCTTCTCACATTTGTTCTAGCAGACACCTTCTTGAGTTACAGCTTGGCAAAACATGGCAAAGGGAAGCCATTTTTCGCTCCCGTCCTGTCAGGCTGGAAGGAAGCGACAGCGAGAAACTTGCACATTACGTTCTCGTAGCTGGCAGCTGCAGTGTCTGAACAATGAGCCTGTGCCTGTGCTCCCGGCCAAAAGTCAGTGTTGAGATAGTGAGTGAAATATGGAGGGAGGAAAGCGCCTGCCTGGATCTGCCAACTCAAATGTCTCATTGTGGCGAACAGGCTATCTGGACATGCCCATGATGAATTGTGCAACATCCCACCGCCCCCACCCTCCACTTCTTTTTTAACAAAGACAAGATTACTACTGTACTGTAGTCGGCCATTAACAGGATGGAAATACGGGACATTCATGTTTATGTAACAATCCCATTCCAGCATTTACAGGCAGCATAGAGATTGTTTTCTACACACTATAATCTAGATGTGAGCAGATACAGACATTTTTATTATGTCAGCATTATAACTTCTCCTCTTAAGCATCCACAACTGCAAAACACAGCCTATGCTATAGCTATAATTATATTTAATGATATGCAGTACGATTACGCACATGAAGAAAACTTTACAGTATGCTATAAGACATATAACACACATTCGCACTAAAAGCCAAACTTTAACTTTGGCCAAAAACGGGTTACTGATGTCTTAAAGGTAAAACTAAGCACACCCAGCCTATGCACCACACTTCAGCATGCCTTCATTGTTACTAAAGATTTAAAGTAGGTGTAAAAACAAAGTTAAAAACTACAAAAAAAAAAAGTAATCGCCAAAACCATGGTAGCGGGGTCCACTGAGGATGTTCCTGTCAACACATCTCATGATCTCATATCCCGTTTCAGCCTTTGGGAGGAAGAGCCAGTTTAGCTGGGCCTTAGGCAACAAAACTCCTCCTGTGGGACTGTGTTCGGCAGTTTCGGTTATTTATTTTTTTTTCCCCCACTGCAATACAGTATGCAAATGTCTAAAAATCTTCCTTCTTCACATCTCACCACTTGTCACTTATCTTGATGAAGGACACCGTGCTGTGTCAACAAACAGCAAATAATAGCTTCCTGTCAGGCAGTAGCAGGGTTGGTGATTTAAGCCACTATTGTTGCTTTCACTTTCCCCAGTTCTTGCTTTTCACTTCATCTTAAACTCTTGACGCTAAGATAGAGCCACAAACAAGATACCACAAAATCACAAAATCAAACAGGGAATTCCTTTCAAACAGGGAATTTTGGGGAAATGCACACAGGGGACAGGCTGATAATTTACTATATCTGCCATTCATTTATTGGTATTTTAACGAAAAGAAGGAATTTTAGCAATTTTAGCAAGAGAATCTGCATTATTCCCAATATGTCAAACTATTCCTTTATATTTTAATGCAAAGTATAATCAGAATAAAAGAGGTCAGGGGCTAAGCACAGGTTGTGCTTCAATGTAGAGTTTTCTCATAGAAGAAGCAGAAAACTAAATATTTTGTCATCCATTAAACAAATCCCCTTTCCTGAGTTATTGTGTCTGCAGCCACTGTTGGGATTTTATAGGATTTGTGTAAAATTGAAAATAGCTCTCAGGGTGTTAGGAAGCAACTAATTTGGAGGTGGTAACTGTTAATTAAGGATGTTTATAAGGAACAGGGTTCAATTTACTTTTCCTTGACGAAGTTTGTCTTACAGAGACCGAAAAACAAGCTGGTGTTTTTGGTTACTTGTTACTTGGGAATACAGCTTTATTTGTGGCTGAGGGAGTTGGATTTTCTTGTATTCAGTCATCTTACAATCTCAAACATTTACCATCTCAAAGGAATTTTAAGATGTCAGGGTCCCTACACTATAAATTCCTGTATAAGAAAGTAAGAAGTGAGTTTGTGGCTATTGTGGGAGAGGAAGAATCTCCAGGCTGTGTGCTTGGTCTGGAGAAGGACCTGTCGAGACTGAGGTGGTCAGGTTTCAAGCTGTGATATGGAAACCAAAATTTAAAACTTCAGGGACTGACTCTTTGGCGGGGAACAATGGAGAGAGCTGTCAAAGGGACCACCCCGTCCCAGTGCATCCTGGGCTTTGACAAGACTCTCATGAAACCAGGAAATAAGAGCCACGTTTGGGTTTTAAATTCCCTCCTCTAAGATCCAGTGCAAGGTGCTGGAGATGATTGATGAGAACGTTTTCCTGCAGGGTTATGAGACTGGAGAATAGCTGGCACTGGTCTGTTTCAGAGAGTAAACATTATCTATTCAGACACAAGTTTTCCCACAATAATAATTATTGCTTTCATACATATTTGTAGGAAATTAATAAAACTTAATTATTATGTATCTGTGAGTAATGTGCTGAGAAATACTGTTTTATAAAAGAACGTGGAAGCAATGTTCGACAGTTTAATCTTTTACAAGCCCACCAAGCCTCTGCGAAAACACTGCAGAAATGTAATTTATCTCTCAATAAGATGCATGACTTAACAGAAAACCAAATTCTGCCTTTTTATGGCAGGAGACGAGACCAGTGCCAAGCTAATTAATACGCCAGTTCCACAAGCCCGATGGCCCCGATGGTTAATAATTTATATTCATGGGCCGCAAAATGTGTAGCAGAATACACTGTCTGAGCTGCAGTGTCATAACAGCAAAACAAACAACATCCACCTTCCTCCACCCAAAACTCTGGACCGCATTCTTCCTAGAAGTCATTTTCAGAGTGAACCAGCCTTTTTGAAGCGAGCCCAAAACCTCAATTACACTGTATTTTTCCAAGATTAAATTATGCAGTCAATTTAGTTTTACTCCAAAATCTTCTGTCCTGACGCTGTGTTGACCTGGTGAGGAGCTGGTGAGCCATAAATGGCTGGCACTTAGTTTCATACCCTCGTAACACTGAAGGATAAAGACATCCGGGAGACAACATTTGCAGCAGGATTTAAGATGGCCTACGTGCTTCGCCATAAAAGATTAGAGTGATGAAATCAGACTTTTGTCAAAGTCCAGGGGCTGATATCTCAGGACAAATGTTTTGGGGCTTGAAACCCAGCAAATCCTCCTGGCAGTGACAGAGGTGGGGAAGGGTGGGTGGGTGTGTGTGTGGCTGGGTGTGTGGGTGGGTGGGGAGTATGACTAAAGGGTGGAAAAATAGTTTAAAGGGTCTATCCAGTTTCAGGAGCCTCTCAAGGCTTAGTGAAGCTGAAGAAAGAGGAAGTATCCATGTCAGCAAGGAGACAAGTAAGGTTGAATAGAGAACCCATACGAGGCTCCTGCAAAGAGCAGAGTGTGAAATAAAATGTTTTATACTTTATTTGTTCTGGTTTCTTTGGTATAGTCACCTGGTTAAATACACAATTCCTATCTGATTTCCCCACAAAGACACCCATCTTTATCAGGCCACAAGTATTACAGAGTCTCTGTGCCAAAGCAGAGAACATCAGTGAACCTTCTCTTCTCCTATCACCTATAATCTGTTTAAAAGCATCCAACAATTTAAGAAGGGTTCTTGTAACGTTTAAGCATGCCAAGGAGGAGGTACGGTATCTGTGGTTTGGACAAAGAGCAAACACAAGAGAGAATAAATGCTATGCCTGGATCTCTCTAATTTAATGTAAGTATAGCATGAGCTCATTCCTAAGGCGAACTCGTTTTTTTTCCTCAAACAAAGAAAATTATGAGCTCACATTTCGAGAAGCTGTATATTACAGCCAGTTTTATGCTCAACCCAAAATAACATAAAAATCTGATTTAGCAGCTATTATTTTGCTCTGTTAGGCCTTGGAGCGGTTTCAGAGGGACTGCACTGCATCCAAATGTTAATATTACATTTTAAGTGGAAGCCTTTCTCTTGCTGGGAAGGGTAAAATTAAATGCATTTTAAGGATCAAACAAAAAAAACAAAACAAAACAGTTCAGCCCTAGCTTCTCATGTGGAGCTGATGAGTGTCCAGAAATCTCCCATGTGAATATGTACACTGCACTGCAGAATGCAGAAAATGAATATATGTAACGTAAAATCAATTATGATCCTTCCTTGAATAAAAAATTAGTAAAATAAAAATCTTTTTGTTACAAAGAACAGCTAAACAAAAAGGATAATATGTTAGGAAATATGTGTATATGTTTTATGTGTTGTATCATCCAGTAAAGGCTGTAAGAGCAATATAAAAGCTGTTTGGGTTTGCTTTAATTAATCTGCAAACATTATGACATCAATGTTTAACAATGTAGGGAAAAAAGAAGAAGACAGAAAGTGTATGTAAAGATACATGCGACTACGCCAACAGATGTTTTTACATTTTTTAAATATCTTGTAAAACCTCTCAAGACCAGGCAGCCTGCCAGAACTAATTGCACTAAAAGAAAATAAAATCACCATCAATCCTCATCATCACTGGAAGTCAGTGGACAAAGCTAAACCTCATCACCCTCAGTGCTAAAATGCCTCTCTGGAATCCATCCAGATGTGAGCCATCTGTTGTGTTCAGTCACTGAGGTGAGACTAGTCGTGTCTATCCAGACGGTGACATCACCCAGAATAGAGACGGGCTAAAATCCAACATTCAGTCCTTTCATTAATAACACTGCTGATCCAAGCCTTTCAAGCAGCCCCTCGACACGCACTAAGGTATCCCACCGGTGCACTTCATCAACATTATAAGTGTTTTCTGCCACAGGGAGCCTAATGCAGCCAAGAGACCTGAAAACACCACGTCTGCGCTGTACCACAGTATCCCTAACATGCCCCCTTTCTTTCTCCACTTTCCTGGGAGGTTTCAGATTTTATGGACTGGCATAGCACAAAGTCATAGTCAAAGCAGCTACAAAAGTATGTAGATCTGATCTGTTCAAACCAGGCTGCGGGACAAAGGTTGACCGGAAGAACGTTCAGGACAGATATCCGTTTACTGGCTTCAGATCAAACATATTGAGAGGGATTTTCTCCATCTGCCACGCTGCACTGCTTCCTAATGCTTAGCACCAAACACTTAATGCCCAGTGCTGCTGAGTTGAAATTTGAATGGCAAATTTCCTTTTGTATCTTTTGTAAATAATCATAAAAACAATGTTCAAGCCTCTCCATGAACCTCTGTGGCGGACTACTGACTGGAGCAAGTTATAGATGTGTGTAACCTGCAGAAGCTTCCACCTGCAAAGACAAAGTTTGCCTAACTGATTACAACAAGACCTTACTTTTCTTTTCTGTAATTTCAATTACATTTCCTTTCTTGGGAATCGTGACATAGACAGAAAGCAGTTATTTAGTTTCCTTACAATAAGGAGTGCAGTATGTTGAACCTCATCCACTGAATCTACAAGGGATTAAGTCAAGCTGTTTGCATTACTCAACACCTAAATTAAATTAAATGCATGCCCCCCTCCCCACGACAGTCACTTTGTGCGTTGACTACATAACACACAGGAGACAAATTCATAAAACACTCCCAAGAAAAACATGTCTTGTGAAGGATAAGAATGTTGCAACAACAAATACAGATGTGGGTATGACATATAACAATCCATGAGAAAATGAAGCGATGACGTGGCGGCTAAATGGTATGAACATCAGTCTGCTGCTCCTCACTTTAGAGTCAGAGACAATTTGAGGGCGGCTGCCAAGTAATTGGGATAATGAAAGCCTGAACAGGAAGTGAGCAGACAATAGAAAGAGCTCGTGTCCAGAATCCCAAACCGCCACCCAGCTGGGGTCTCGTCCCCTCTGAGCACTCTGGGAGGCGAGTCAGGCAGACACTCGCAGACTCAGTCCATCACAGCTCTGTCTCGCTAAAGTAAATTCAAGCGTCACACCCTACATCCCGAATCACTATCATTTACATTCCTCGCGAACACAAAGAGGTGAGCAGCGAGTGGGAGGATCCAGGGTGAGCAAGCAGCTGGCTGGTTGTGATGGAAATGGTGAGAGAACAGCAGGAAGATAAGACGAGGGAGAGGAAAAGAAAGGAGGAGAGAGGGGAAGATGAGAAAGGGAGGAAAAAGATTTTCAATAAACCTTGTAAAGGAAGTTGTTACAATAGGCAGTGGTTGCTGAAGGGTCACATCACTGGAAAGGTCACATTTAACATCACTGGCACTGCTGTCAGCGACTGGAGGTTTTTGTCTTTCATCAAGGCGGTGTCTGTCTGCTGAATAAAGCACAGTGTAGCGGAGACGGGTCAGGCAACCTCTTTTAAGCGTGATGGACTTCCACTGAAGGTCACACTGTGAACCGGGCTCCTGATTACTTTGTAACATGAGCTGTGTTTTTCTGCTGTTTATGTGCTGATCGCAGTTGAGTAAAATAAAAACAGATAAAATGACTGAGATTAGTAGTAAAGCTCTCACCTTAGACTTTATATAAGACAATACCTCTACCACTATTTGTTGTAGTCTGATTACATTTCCCCTGAAAATGTAACAGATCACCTGTCATTTCTTCTAATCACGCTAATCCCCTCACATGTGAGCCATTACTTCTGAAAAATGATGTGTCATCTGAGGTCCTGCTCTACTGTAGCACTGAACAGAGCCAGAACGTTATGAGAGGGTTCAGATAAATGACGAATGAGGACATCTGGTGTGTTCTGTCAGGGGTGTGTCATCTACAGAGCGAGAACTGTGGAGGCACAGTTGGAAAGAACAGAACGACTGACAGAGATGGTAGAAGGAAGATAGAGGGATCAGGAGGAGAAATGACAACAGAAAGAGACAGAAAAAAGAAAGAAAAACACACTTTAGTACACATAAAGCTCCAGCTACGTACTTTATCTATACCTATTATCCTGTGCAGGGTGACTGAGTGGTATTGTATACAGCCATTCAATACAGCCATCTTCATCTTAATGAATTAATGATTGTTGAATTATTACTACCACAGTGAAGTATTAATTTACATCTTTAGTGCTTTTCTCTCCCATTTTATCCGAATGAGGCACGAGATGAAACGATTACAGTCCAGTGAGATAAGAACCAAAAATTCTCCAGCCAAAACCATCGACAATCTAATCACAACAACTCGGTCATCCGCATGCAACAGTGATGCAACAGGCCACAGAACAATGAGGATGGAGAACGCTGCCTTCAAAAGGCTTTGGAATCAGAAAACGGGACATAAGAACAAAACTAGATCCACTGCTGATGTAAGAAACAAAAGTATTAAGAGTCACTGTAATGAGCCAACTCAAAAGGCTCGAACAAGAACTTGTCTCAGCCAGATAAACACTGTACAGGGTTACAAATTCATACAAAGCATGATGGTGATACCTAAATGTCAACAGTATGTTTCGATGTCTCTTATGTAAATCATTTCCTTGTGCGACATCTGCACTCTCCTACGACTCAAACTGATCCTCATGTATGACATGAGCCTTCGGATGTGTCCCTTTAATCTGGCCAGCGCTGAAATAGCAATGTGATGACACCCCTGTCAGTGGAGTGGATTTCTCAGAGGCTCTTGGATTTTTTCCATTAATGCAGTTGTGAAAGAGTGACCAGATTAGGAAACCCATTTCCTGTGTTTAGAGATGCTGGACAGTGTTTGCAGATAAGTCAGAGAATGAGTAAATGAGATAGATATCTGAGCAGGAGCTGGATACACAGCACCGATGGAAGTTCCTCCGAATTTCCTCTGCTGCTGTTCTGAAAATGTGTGTCGGAAAGCGTAGGTGGTTAAACTATTAGCTCAGAGAGACGAGCTGTGGTTTTACTTCATGTATACTGAATTCTAATGGAACAGCCTTTACATAGTATGCTACATGCCTTCCTTTAAAACTCTGCTCCACTGGCAGGCGGTCACACTGTAATTTTTCCAGGCTGAACCGGCATTTAGTTGCGTATGCTCCCTCTTAAACACAATCTCAGCAGCGAAGGCTTTGAAGTGCAGTTATCTTTAACTGCATAAATACAACCTTTGTTTTGGTGCAGGCTGAGGGGCTGATTAGGACAGAGGTGAGGCTGGGATGTGGATGTTGCCCCTGGGAAGGTAAACATTAAAAGATTAGCCAGCTAGTGGTTGCACTATAGTCAAGTAGCAGCTGCACCATACTTATTAATTACTTTGCAAACCCACATAGAAGGTGGAATTCACAAGATGATGAAAATACAGCTTTTATAACAGCTCAAAAGAATAGATAAACAGGTAACTCCACGAGCAGACAGGTGGGAAAAATGGCATCGAGCATTTCAGCCTTTTTGACTCAACTCGATCTGAGAAAGCTCAGCTCAGCTTGAAATTGGATTAGAGAGCAGCTCTTGTACGCCTCCATGAACTTGAGATCAATGCTAATCCATCAGGAAACCATCAAAGAGTCTCGGGAGGAAGATCCACCCTACTCACCTGACAGCTGTACAGATCAGTGTGTGTTTGTGCATACACTTCTGTTCTTCCTGTGAATTTGCTGTCAAGATCCATGTTGTACTGCATAGCTATTGTCACTGAGGCTGAAGAGGGTGTGAAGCCTAATGGAAACACCGACACGTTCTTATGTAAGTTTAATAGCAGGCGTCTGGCTCTAAAGCTCAAATTGCTGCGACGCTGTAGGGCAATGATTCTCAGCCAGGGGTACTTGAACCCCAGGGGGTAGTTCTGCAGTTGTTGGGCCGTGGGATTAGAACTCAGCTAATTCGAAAAAAAAAAAAAAAAAAAAACATATAATGATTCAATAAAATAAAAATATATCCACATATTTCTGTTTAGGAGGGAAATAAACACAAATATCAGTTATTTGGGACGCTGATTAGCATAGCTTATTTATTGTGTCGATAACTAGTAACCTTCCACTTACAACAGGCCGACTGCACAGGGTAGACCTCAGAGTGACGTCTGAACACCATGTGCTGCAAATGAGTGTGTGTGAAAACGAGTCGGCCTACTGGGAAAAGAGAAAACTATTATACGTATTCTAACAATCCAATTTTATCTGATTAAAAGTGTTAAACAACATCTAATTTGACCAATTTTACCAAAACGAACGCACACATTTGGACCATAATGGGTGGCGTCGATAAAGGGCTACTCGGGAATCACTGCTGTAGGGCACCTACCTCACTGAGGTGTTAGCAGTAAAACACGCTGAAAAAATATCACAGCCAAGTCTAAATCATTTCTAAAGCCTCGGTAACAAAGGGCAGAGTCTGAAGAGCTATTGTGCAATATGCTGCTTTCTTTCACAGCTGTACTCAGATTTAGTCTGAAATAAATGACAGTTACTTCTTGTGGGCAATGAAATATCAGCAGCTGAGACTGATGGAGTCAGAGGTGTTTCAAACATGATTTTGATTCAGATGCTGCTCATTTCTATGTTGTGCCTACTAGAAATTATATTTATATAGCAATAAATTGTTGTAGTGACAAAATGTAACTGTGACTAAAGCACTCTGGATAAGGTCAGGAAAGATCTCATTTCAGTTAAATGTTAAACTGGTTGTGTCTCAGGCCACTGCAGATGTTTCCATATCAAACCAGACAACAGTCTTTCCCTAACCTTAACATGAACTAATATATACGGTAACATTTTTGTGACTTACAAGCTACATTAATCAACATTTCCTCATTATGTTAATGGAAAACATCAGCTGGTCAGCATTATGTTTCCTTCACAACACATTTGCTGCTGCAAATTAGTTGTACAGCAACGCAATTTCTCATGGACAGGGTTGCATTTTCATGTTTTTCAAAAGGCTCTGATCCGAAATGGTCCTTAACCTCTGTGTCTGCAGTCTATGAAACATTATGTAAAGCCAGCTGGTGCCAAGTTCTTGCAATACTGTACATGTAATGGCTGGTGGTTGATGTGTGGCCTTGGGGCTTTGAAATCTACCACATTTGTGCAAACACTGATCGCAACATCCTCCTTAAGTGTTTGCGATTTACATCAAAGTCCAGAGTGCTGGAGGGGTAATGATTATCAGCTGTACCAATTGAGGACAGCAGACACACGCCTACTTTGTTGAGTGTGCACACACACAGACAAACACACAAATATTTCTGCACACCTCTCTTAATTTCTCACTCCCAGTGTGATCCTTTGTTAGGCAATAGCTGCTGTGAGTCTGTAAATTACAGCCTGTCTGCCTGGCCCAGCCCTTCAATCTGAAGCTGCATGATTGATTCCTGCCCATAATCTTATATCACTCCATGGTGGGATGACGTGTTTCATTTGTTATGCAGCTGAGTAAAGGAAACTATTTGTTCCTATCACTGAAGCTGGGAAAGAATAACAAAAGATTATCCTCTCAAGAACTAAGAAAAATGAGCAGTGCTATACTTTTACTACGCTGAAACAGTTTGTCTCAATTATTCAACCAATTTAAACTGAAAAGGCAAATGAATCAGCTGGACTTACACTTTTTAAGGGGTTTAGATAAAGGATGCTTTTAAAGACATTTTGTCATCGTTGGTCTCTTGTCAAATTCACTGCACCAGAAATGGGGCGGGATAAATAATCATATAAAATAATGATTAAAATAATCAGACAAAAAACCTTAAACACATCTGTTCAAACAGAGCAATAAAAATCTGGAGATACAAGTGAAGAAGGTGACGTACTCTATGGGTTTCTTGAGGTTATATGAGACTGAAATCCTAGTTATGTAACAGTAAAAGTGAGTTACAGAGACAGGTACAGACACACTTAACAGAAACCACACATATGTTTGGATTTTTCTTCACTCAAATACTAATAATAGTAGTTGACTGATCTGTAAAATCTCCCCAGAAATATGCAAGTTTGACGTTTGTGTTTTTTTCCTGGGGGAAAAGTTGATCATAAGCCTGAACATAAAAGTTAAATATCTTGTTAACATTAGCATCAAACTACAATGACGGAAAATCTACAAACATCTGTGAGCGACAGGTATGTGGAGAAGAAAAATAAGCCAATAAAATCCTACATTTTTTCCTCTATGAGAGTAGCAGACCTGCCTTTAGTGCTACAAAACACTCTGAAGGTTACAGCTGGTTGAAAGAAGGGGTGAAAGGTCAAGGTCACATCAGAGACAGACACACAAATACATGCTTGTACAGCCTTGTGACAGGCACACACTGAAACAACTAAAGCTAGAACAAATACAAAACAAGACAATGCAAGTTAAAGAGGGAAAATACAAACACAGACGAGTTGAGTCCACCTTTAAGAGGTAATTACAACTATTTGGCCTCTAAAACATGTCATCACCACAACGAACAAAAGGTCTTCAGCCAGAGAACGGCCATAAAACCTGATTTTGGCCATAAAAGGCCAGCAAATGTCCACGAGAGTTTTTAGCCTGGCAATCAAATTCACGTTCCATTTTAACAACGAAGCCCATGCTGAGGCCCAGGCTGAGATCAGAAACTCGAGACAGAAAAAACCACAGAGGTGGTGGACAAAGACAGAGGAAGACTGTGAAGGAGAGAGAGAAAGACAAGAGAGGGAGAACAGGGATAAAAGAAAAACAAACAGAAGGAGGAACATGGAGACAAAGTCATGGGTGGATTAAAAGAGAGACAGAATTCCAGCGAGAGATAGACACAGACTCCAAGAGAGAGAAGGGAAGGAGACATATGGATTTGATTACAAGCCGATGATGTCATGTATGTATGTCAGGTAATCAGCCCCTGGGCTGAGCGTATCACACAAGCTTGTGCGTGTCACACGGCGCTGAGTGTACGGGGCAAGACCAGGCCTCGTCTGCGACGGCTTGCAGAGAGGCGGTTTGTGTGATGTTCAACAGAAATCGCACCAAACACCAGCTCACACTCAGTGGAGAGGGTGAGTGTGCACCTCTGTCTCTGACTTTGTCTGGTTGTGCAGCCTGCAGACAGTTGATCAGATCCTCCACGCACACACGTTGCTATAGGGCAAAAAAAAAAAAAACATGCACATGTGTATCAGACAGACAAGCACTCACTCCTGCAGCTGTCACACAGGTAGGAAAACTTACTGCACTGTGCGATATCTCCTGTTTCCATCTGGTTTGGACATTAATGGTTTTTCAGATTCATGCCTCTTATCAGGTACCAGCCAGCGCACATACACACACTAACCTGCACCTACAAAGTCCAACATGTGTGTCTTTGCCTGAACGCATTCGCAGCTCTTTCATGTGCTCATATGACAGCTGTACTTTTCGTCACATGCAGCTGGAGCCTATGTAAGTAACAGAAATCAGGGATATCTCATATCATGTGTTCACTCACATAACCTTTAAAGTACAAGTCAAGTCTTTGAAGTCTAAGTGAGGATTAAGACCAAATATAGTCCCTCGTATTAGTGTGAACATGTTCCTACAGGCTCTGGTGAGAAGGTGAAATACAGTACAACCCAGAACAGTCCACTTTCAGTAGTAAGACAGGTTTCCATCCAACTGTAGCTCAAACTGTTTTTAGCAAATCTGGAAAAGAAAATGGAAATTCATTTACATTCCCTGTTTTACAAACATTAGTAGTTGGGTGTGCAGAGAGATAAACAGCTGGTGGCGGGTGATATTAAACCATCACAGAAGACTGTGCAGTGAGATGATGTAACACAAAGAGCGCCAGTGGAACCTCAAACAACCAAAAGCTGTGTGGAGAACATGATGGGAAATACGACATTACAGTGTCCTCATTGCTCCACAGAGATCTGGTATCTTCATCTGTTGCCATTTTTGCGTCTCACCAGTGTGGTGGAAGCTTGAGTGACGTTGAAGTCACAAGCTTCATGTGCGTCATGATTTATTCACTGAGCCTGTTTCCACTGCACTCTGCTGACACACCAACTTTCCTACCTCTGCAGCCTAAAGCATAAATATATTACGTTTTATTTTTTGAATTTCTAGTTGTTTTTTTTGAGTGTAAATGGAAATTGAGCATAAAACAGGTGGGTGGAAACACAATTACAGATCCATGAGTTCAATGAGACTCCTAAACACCACAGTCGTTTCATTTCAGCCTCTTTTTTGAGGATTATGAGGTAAACTGCAAAATGACACCATCCATTCAAGTTACAAAGTCATCTACCAAGTATGTGTGCCTGCCTGCATTCAATTGGCCCATTAAGTGCATTTTTATTTTATTGTATTAAGCTGTGGTAAAAGCTGATCCAGGTTTAACTTTTTTTTTTTTGTGGACGGCCTGTGTTTTTCTTTAAAATAGTTTTGGGCCACTTTGTCTTTATTGGACAGTAACATGTAGATACAGACTGTAAACATGGGGGGTGGGGGGGGGGTATGACATGCAACACAGGTCCCCACAGAGTCAAACTGGAAACTGCGATTATAAGGTAGGCATCTTAACCACTAGGCCACAGAAGGCAGTTTTTTTTTGACGCAGGTCACAATTGGACTGGGACTAGTTTCTCCGATCACAACTCGCCTGTTGCTTCATAGAGTAGATGCATCCTTTCATCCATCTACGTAGCTCATGTTTTGTCATTTGTACACTCTTGGAATTTCCATCTCTGAAGAACATGTTGAAATGCCGGAAGGCCGTGCCTCTGGATTTAACAACTGCGTTCCCGAACCGCACACGTTGCTCATCCAAACCAAATCCCAAACCTCTACATTCTTCTGTGTATTGTCAGCGCTAAAGTCATCCCACGGAGGTTACATAATACTTCTTCATCCCCCCCACTATTTGTCATTTGGCAGAGGCTTGTCACAGCAAACATGTTTGTGTGGCCTGCTCTTGTGTCTGATGCCTGACATCTGTTTCAAGTGTACAGTACTCAGGGTCCCGAATTTGTCCAGATCCAGAAATAGAATCTAATTTTGGATGACCGAATTGTTTGTTCGAAGAACAAACAGTTTGTTGCAGGAAAAAAGGCAGAGAAGCTAAAATACATCATAGTTTAGAGCTGGAACTCAGTGGGCAGTTGTTGGACTCTGTGACACTGAAGCTGCAGATTGTGAAATACTGCGTCTTAAACTGCCTGCAATCAATCCTGTGTTACCCAAAGTGAGCACTACAGTTCACCAATTCCCAACAGCCTTGTGGCAACGCATTACAGTGCTACTTTAAAGACGTTGTAGTGGCTTCAGGGGCAAGTTTCTCTGGAAATCAAGCTGTCATACTTTGAAGCAGACACAGGGATTGGTTTCTTTGAGAAGTGAGAGTGAGAGATAGAATCAAGACTTCAGTCTGAGCAGGAACCTCACCATGCCTCTGATCCTCTGGCCTTTGGCTGCTAAACAACACATCTGACAATTACCACACAGCACTTAAAGAAAAGTCTACCCCATCATTCTGTCCAGTAAATTTAATAACATGTTTAAGACTTGCATTATTCTCCAAACAAAATCCAATTCGTTTTTCACCAGCAACATGGTGAGCAAAAACAAATGCACTCTTTGCCTCCTATTGGTGCTATGAGCACAGACTGGTCATCCAAACTTTTTCACGCAGCCTCATTCATTGTCCTCCAGCAACAGTCTCCTCCAATTGGACGAAAACGCTTTGATTAATTGGAATAATATTTTTTTTTTTTTTTTTTTTTAAACACAAGTCGCCCGGACACATGTTTTCGGTTTACTTCTTTTTAGGAATTTGCGAGTCGTGTCTGGCGCCCACTGTAACACACAAACTCTATTCCATCTGCCACTAAACCAGCAGACAGTCACAGTGCGTATGCTGGCATTTGCTGTATTTGTCAGCAGTCTGAGAACACACCAAATTAAATTTTGCTTGGATTATGCTGTTATTGTTATTATGCTGGCATTTCTGTTTTACATTTCTGGACTTTAAAAAGTTGTTCAGAATTTGGCGGCGATGGTTAGTAGATGCTTGTGGACTTAAAGTTGACTCAGACTGAACATACCAGCCTTATTTCCCATCATTATTAAGTCTGTTGTGTAATTAAATCCTTTAAATCCAAAAAATAATGACAGTATGAAAAGGACCACCAGGGACTTGTAATTCTGCAACGCAGCGTTCAGCTGAAAAGAAGGGTCATTAAGTCATATTGGATGGATGTGTGTTTACTGACCACTTATGCATGTTTAATCTGTGCCCATGTGTTGGTCCAATATATAGAACATGTTTAAATTTTTTTCATAAATGCCGTGCCTAGTGCAGCTTTAAATGAATCTAGCGAATCTCTGCTTCCCTCAGCTTGCTTGGCAAAGCTCGTAACATTTAGTAACAGTGACCTCAGCCATTGTGAAGCCATGACATATTTTATTTAGCGGGCAGGAGACAGGAAGAGTCTTGCCCTTGTTATTCCCTTACACTGCTGGGATCACTTATAACCACAACATACTGCCTGAAGCACGTAGTGACAGAATACACTTTGTGTTTTTACAGGCTGATATGTATATGTAACTAATTTGCAGTCTTATTGTATTTCATGGATTGTCACCTTACAACAAACACGGTCCTGTTGTTCGTGCACTGTGTTTGTCAGGAAGTATTTATGTCGCTTGCCCATCGGTTTGTGCAATATGCTGTGTCACCACTACCATTGTTTGAATAAACAGGGCACATTTTTCTCAGAACAATAGAAAGACTGACAGCTCCCTGAAAAATCTCGATACAATTTGCTCCCATCATATGATAACCGGTGACGCACAATGTTGAGACTTTTTAAAGATGGATTAAGTCACCCAGTTATAGTCGGAGAAATGTATGAGTTAGGTAAGAGCGATCTGATAATGAAAGTAAAGAGTGAGGCATTGTGAACTGAACAATGTGCCACTGATAAAGAGAAAAGTGCGCTGGCTTAAGCTATGATTACACTGCTGCATGAAAATCCATTGTTTTGTTTGTGGAGCCATTAGCTTAAAGCCACTTTTACACCCACAGGTAAGATGTTTAATTACCCAGCCCTCGCCTCAGATATTCTCTCAGTGTTCACTGCAAAATGTACTGCTTAGTACTTCATTAACATGAAGATGTTTCTACTTAAGGATCATAATACTTCATCCATCACTGATATATACACTGACATAATGTACTGAATCTCACTGTGAAGATTTCATTGTATAAATAATATAAACAGATAGGCATTATGTGCACACACACAAAATATCTGAGACAGTGCTAACATTCCTCCCTGAAACTATAAAGGGATGACAGCAAGCAGCTATTGGCTCTTCATGATTTCAATCAGCAACAGTATTGTTAACAAACCATTTCAGTGAAACTGTCAAAATGTCAGGGGATCTCTGAGGTGTGGGCAGTGAATAAACAATTCACATGTCAAAGATATGTGTTACATGTCTTGTCTTGTTCTACAGCATTGGTCTCAATTACAAATCCTTATCCAAGAATTTCTTATTAACTTTGCAAGCTGATTCCTCTTTCCTCCCTCCTTGGCTGAATAAATGACTTTAAGTTGACAAGAGCCAGAAGGAAATACTGTAACCTGAACTCCTCGTCTCTCCTCACCCACTTCCCTGCCTCCGGAGCAGTGACAGACCAGCCAGATATTTCACACATTACATACGTCAACAAAAACCTTTCCCTCTTCTCTGTCACATCCTTTGGTTAAACAGTTACTCCAGGAGAGTTGCTCGAATACTCAGACAAGAACACACCACGCAGTTACACATACGAGCAAGTACACCCCCTTCTTGCAAGCCTCAGCAATGCAAAGCTCCATATAAGGACATGCTGATGATGTAATGGTCCATAGGCAGGGAGCACATCCCTTATTGTTTGGTCTGACTGCAGGAATGCCCACATTACAGCTACTAAGAGAGTGAGACACACACACAGAGGAAGAGTTGAGGGTCGGGTGTTGTACGGCAAAATAATGAGCTTATGGCAGTGAAGCCAGGAAAGCCTTTGGCACAGGTAGGAACACAACATTATTACAGAACTCTGAATTTAGGGTAAAAATACTTTCAAAACTTTTCAAAGACTCTGTCGATCTCTTGATCTCTTAGCTTGGAAACCTACAGATGTTCAGAATGGCATCATGTAATGCTGGGGTTCTTGTGTACTTTGTAATACTAAGTCTCATAGTGTGTTACTTCTCTTTATCTTTAGAGTTTTTTGTGTATTAACAGTAAATTATGTATGTTCTAAAAAGCTAAAAACACTCAGTAGAATAATGGTGTTTTTCCAAGTCGGCAAAAGCTAACATATCAGCGTACTTCAATGCATTTAACAAAATCTGAGGAAGATTAATTTTTAAATTCTTTAAAGTGTATTAAATTATATCTAAACTGCAGAGGAGATTTCATTACTGTCTTGAAGCAAGGGACTGTAACAGATCAATTTTGCATTTTAATTCATTATTCAGAAAATAGAGAAGCAGCTACTCTAACATGCTGGCTGAGAGGTCGGACACAGAGGTCTGCCACTGCAAATCTGACCAAAGAAGAAATTAACCATTTAAACAAAGATGAGGCTTAAATCTCCGAGGAAAGAGGCTTTCAGCATGTCCCACTACGGACCGTGTAATATCAGTGTTCAGTGGAATTTGTCAAAATGACATAATATCAGAAATAGTGATGACTTAGTTTCACTCAAGATACTAATAATTCATCATGCAAGAATAATTGTGCCCAATGTGTACAGAGAAGCTAAAAAAATTACAGTATATACTATTATAATGTTAAATGTGTAGTTATGTACATACCATGTTATTTTGCATAAAACCCAGGAGGTATTTGCTATTTAAAGCTATTAAGAACATTTGAAAGCTCATTATAATCAGATGAACCTAGTTCTTTTTTTTTCCTGTGAGACTGGCTGTGGAAATGAATACAAAAATCCTCCTTTCAACATGAGATATAGATGTAATGACCCTTTCTCTTACTCTTTCTTTCTCGAATTATTACTGCTCGCATGGAGGTTTGTTACATTAATTGCTGTAATGTCATCTGAAATAACGTTTTAAGGTCAGAATTATCTGTGGAATTAAAATACTGTATTGTGGGGTTTCAGATAGCAGCATTTCCATAAGGGATATTCAGGGTTTTGGAGATATAATCTAATTTATTTCCCACAAAAACACAAACTGTTTTAGGACAGTCAAATCTGGCCTCTTGCTAACACACCACTACATTAAGCATAGTGCCACCACCAGGAAGTTAATAAATATCAGTGCTACATATTTTACACATGCTGATTGCACTCTGGGGGCATATCACTTAGCCTGTGCGGACTTTAAATACACTGCATGCACTGCATTAATCAGCATCCTCCCATCAAACTCTGTCACACAGGAGGGCATTCAGCCCAACATCCACTAGTCTCTGTTAAAGCGGAGGTGGTCATGTGCGTACGCTCAGGATACATCAGTCTGTACATATATAACCTAATCACTTGTGGTTAGGAAATGGCACAGCAGCCCTGACATATGGAACATGTAACACAGCTTTAAGCAGCGGGTGAGCCACAGTTTCCAGCTTCAGCAGCCACGTAAAGAGAGGGAAGCCCTCTGTAAAGTGTAACGCGTGCCGGTGTGGCTAGTTGTGACTCCCTTCAAAGCTTGGCTGACTGCTCTCAACTGGAAGCTTCCTTTTCTTTTTTAATGGCATTTATGTTTGCTTACATTTGAGGGACAGGCAAAAATATATTATCTGCCAAAAACAATCCTGTAAATATCCACTTTAGTACCCTAACTCAGCAGATCACGCTGTGCAGCCCATTTTTCCATGAAACAGGGACGACCTGCAGTGGTGGTCATGCATCTGTTTTCAGGGGAAACCGGTCTGACTCTGGTGCCTGTTGCAAAGGTTGAGCTGGCTGCAAAGTGGGTGGTAAGGTGCCTTGTTACATTGATAGCCATGAAACTGTTATATCACCAGCTTTATGTGCGGCACTTTACAATTTATTCTTCCAAAATAATGTTCTTTCAAGCTGCACAGATCTCTGCATAAAAGGGCTACGTTCTAACGACTCCGAGATAAAACACGTTGGGGATGGAAATGAGGACAAATGCTATACAGATCAGCTGTATTATTTGTGTTCCCTGAAAGCATATGGCAGCTGCTTCTACTGACTTATATTAGATGGCAAAATCTGGTAAGTTGAGCTACTACTACACGTTAAGTGTGGTTGGTTTCCAACATTAGTTAAGGGTCAGCTGCAGGATAACAGTTTTTCACCAAAGGTCACTCCGTCTATTGTGCCCCCATCTATGTAACTCAGAGACTTGCAAGTCTGCACTAAATTATATCTAACAACAAAAATGGTCTCAGATGTGGCCATGCTGGCCAAACACCCACATCTATGTGTGTGTCCTTGATGAGAAAAAGTTCAGGAACAACAGATCTTGATCAACATTTCCTTATGTACCACAAAGTGCGTTGGCAATAGAGCAAAATAGTCCCACAAAGGGCTAGAAGTGATTTCACTGGTGTGAGGAGAGCGGGGTACTTTGAGCATACGGGCCAACCAGTTTCCTCTCAAAGGACTTGCCTTTATTAATGTAAAGTGCTCTTGCACACAGTCTCCAGCTCAGGACTTGTAAGTATTTTAGAACAGAGTGACAGGCAAAGTTTCCAGTCCTACCGGGGAACATAGTACATTTCTCTTTCTATTTTGGCCGATGACATCAATAGAAAAACAGTGAGGACTGAGATAAGAGATTGAATAAACAGTGACTGCAGGCGACAGGCTAGTTTGCAACAGAGCTGTCTGCTTTTTTTTTTTTTTTTTTTTTTTTTTAAAGAGTTTCACTTAGCAACTACATGAACAGTCCATGCAAAGAAAATGTAATTTGTCAACACATGCATGTTTTCAGATAAGGCAGGCCCATTTCCTTGAACTACAGCTCTTACACTTATCCAGAGTCCTTGAAAAAAGTATGAAAGATAATTAAAAAACGTTATCAACTCGTCTACCAGCCAAGGGCAAACTATAAGTCAACAAAGCTACACAGAAAAAAGACTGAGCACCTGGAATATACACAGACCTTAAAGTAAAAAAGGTAGTCTACAGTAGTTTTCACTAGGCAATACTTTAATGATAAAGATGGTGACGATGAGGGCTGACTAACTACTTTATATCCTGCTGGGTAGCTTTATTTATAATAATATACCATAATTTATTAGTTGATATTTTATATTAATAGTCTGAATCTGCAATGTAACTATTGTAAAAAGCTGTTAAATGCAGTGAAGGAGAAGTATGAAGCAATATAAAATGCAATTACTCAAGTAAAAGTAACTCAAAACTGTACTTAAGTAAATGTATTTACTGACTCTCCATCACAGGCTTGGCTGACTGTCATTTTGTCCCAAACTACTCTGACTATACCCTGGCTGAACAGCGCATCCTTGTGAGAAATGTATTTTCCATTTCAACAGGAAGCAGTTAAAAAAAAACAACAACAAAAAAACCTTTAGCTAAACTTTACAGCGAAATTCATGATGAATAATCATAGTTTATTTCCTTTTTGAAACACAGCCACACAAAAAAACCAACATCTCCTCTCATCCGCCCAAACCACATTAACAATGAACTCTTAATTATTTAGCATATGCTTAGAATATTTTATTGAGTGTTGTATGGTCTGGATTCATGTACAACACATGGATCCAGTTACATGTGCCCCCCTACCCGCTCCCACCCTTTCGCAGCTACTGAAGAAAGAAATGACATACACTCAACTGCTGAGAAGTGACCCGCCCTACCACACTTACATCATGGCCCACAACTCCAGTGTTCATGTGGAGTTAGTGATCCCTGAGAGTGTGCGTTTGTGTGTGTGGGGGGATTTCTGTATAAACTCTGTGGGACTGTAATTGCCTTTGGAAGCAGGGGGAATTCCTTTAAATGTATAAGAAAAAACGGGGAGGGTAGGTGGTGGTGGTTTTGGTAAGGAGGAGGAGGGTTGGTAGTAGAGGAACCCCTTAATTAAAGGATTGTTCCATGCCAGTGGGCCATCTGTGTGGAAATGCCTGGCAGCTGCACACACAGCAGTCATAACATCTCCTCTCCTGGGGCTGCAGACACTTTGGCCTGGTAATGTATGTATATGCCAGACGCAATGACCCCAGCTACACACTGTACTTAAAGCACTGCAGCTACATCCAATGGCTCACGTGTAATGCACCTTGACATCATTTGAGTACTTTGTACCCCATCTGGGTTTTGTATATAGAAATATAAGACACAATTAGTCGTGGAAATACAAATATTACCTATGCTATACTGTCAAAAAATGATTTTTTTAAACCAGCCTTCTATTAGTTTTTGTCGACTGTATATATCAGTTCTGACAGTAATTTATTAAATGTTTATGTTCATAAGAGAAATGTTGCTTACACCCAGTCTGAAATCAATACAATTACATTAAACTTACTCATGCGCACAGACTTGGCCTTTATGTATCCTTGGACTTACTTTTGCACAGTGTAGTGACCATTCCCTCTCTTCAATAAGCATTTATTTAGCAGTCTATGAGCATACTAACCACTAAAATACATAGCTTATGATGGGAACAGGTTTGACAGAATGCTGCAGATTTTCATAAAACACCAATAACTTCATCAAACTTCATCCTGGTTCGAAGCATCCATTCATTTTGCTCAATACTATGTCAAAACTTGTCTGGAGAGATGATCATTTTCAGAGGCCAACGTCAACATTTGGCTGTGTGTCAGTCTTTTCCCCTAATTTCCCAGAGGATTTAACAGGTCTTATGGTACACCCTTGAATGCTATGGAAACTTTTAGAAATTCCCTGATTGTTAAACTGAAGGTCGAATATTTACAGCAGTAACTCAGGTTTCCAAACCATATGAGAATTAGTTGGCAATGAGGGATCAAAAAAAAATGAACCACAGATATTTCAGACTACCAACCTGAGAGAGTTAAAGTAATGGTTTTTTATGATGTGTTAAATTTTCCATGACACAGAACCTTTAGTCCTCCTCAGAAATGCAGGGAAAATAACAGTGTTTATGATGTGTCATTGCTTGGAGAAGTGGGCCCAATGAGGAATGGCAGCGGGGGTGTAGAGTTTGTCAAGCACCTTTCACATTTAACATAAGACAAAAAACCAAAAACTAAAAAACTGACATTTTAAGTTTCACAATAATTGAATCTAATGGAAAATTAATCAAAAAAGTTAATAAAAAAAAGTTTATATGCAAAAATAAAGTGAAAGCACAACTGTTGTGGGAAAACAATGTTGCAACACATTATACATGTAAATAAATTCTGAATTTGATTGCTTGAAGATCATGTTTTCCTTGTTTTTGTTTTTTTACAGGTTGAAGCTGTTAATTGATCAGGAAAAGGCCTACCAAGAACGAAAGGACGAAGAGAACAATAAAAAGGTCTCAAGCCTGAAAGAGGAGCTGACAAAACTCAAGTCATTTGCATTGTTGGTTGTGGATGAACAGCAACGTCTCACTGAGCAGCTGAATCAACAAACAGCTAAAGTCCAGGAACTGAGTGCCAGTGCTTCACAAGCCCAGGAGGAGCTGAGCTCAGCTAATGCCCGTCTGCAGGAAGAGGAGCAAAAGGTCTTACGCTTGGAGTCTGAGCTGCGTGACCAAGCTAGTCGATACCATCAAGAACAAGAGACCATGACTGCCAAATTGACCAGCGAGGACGCCCAAAGCAGGCAGCTGCGCCAGAAACTGTCAACTCTCAGCAGGCAGCTTGATGAGCTGGAGGAAACCAACAAGACCCTGCGCAGAGCCGAGGAAGAACTGCAGGAGCTGAGGGACAAAATTAGCCGCGGCGAGTGTGGAAACTCTAGCCTCATGTCTGAGCTTGAAGAATTACGGAAAAGGGTACTTGAAATGGAGGGAAAGGATGAAGAGTTGATCAGAATGGAGGACCACTGCAGGGACCTCAATAAGAAACTGGAGAAAGAGGCCCATCAAAGCCGAAGCCTGAAGGCTGAAGTCGATAAACTGAATCACAGAATTATGGACTTAGAAAAATTAGAGGATGCATTCAGCAAGAGCAAACAAGAATGCAGCTCACTCAAAAGTAACCTGGAGAAGGAGAGGACAGTGTCAAAGGTTCTGGGCAGTGAGCTGGAAGTCTTGAAGGTCAGAGTCAAAGAGCTGGAGGCAGCTGAAACCCAGCTAGGAAAGACAGAGCTGACACTGAAGGAAGATCTAACCAAGTTAAAGACTCTTACCGTCATGCTGGTAGATGAGAGGAAGGCAATGGCAGAAAAGCTAAAGCACATGGAGAACAAGGTCCAGAACAGCACCGGCAAACTTCAGGCTGAGCAGGATAAAGTTACATCAGTCACAGAGAAACTCATTGAGGAGAGCAAGAAAGCACTGAGGTCAAAGGCTGAGCTGGAGGAGAAAATGTGCAGTGCTACAAAGGAAAGGAATGACTTGAAGGCCAAGTTGAGGGCTGAGGAGGAAAAGAGCAATGATTTGGAGTCTAAGGTCAACATGATGAAGAAAAGACTGCAATCGCTAGAGACCATAGAAAGGGAATACCTGAGGAACAAAGCTAAAGAGGAACACATCAAAACACCTATTGCTAACCGCTTCCAACAGGAGGACAACAAAGTAAAGGATTTGACGCAGGAGGTTGAACGCCTCAGACGCAAATTAAAGGACATGAAGGTGGTAGAAGGTGATTTATTAAAAACGGAGGAGTTTGAATCACTGGAGAAAAGATTCACCAATGAACAAGAGAAAGCTAAAGCCTTGATGGAGGAGCTGGAAATATCCAGAAAAGAACTATCAAAGTATCAGCTTGCTGAAAAGAATGAGTGCAACCAAGAGCATGTTCTTTATAAGCGCTTGAAGGAGGAGGAGGCAAAGTCTAGTCATTTGACCAGAGAGGTAGCAGCTCTGAAAGAGAAGATTCATGAGTACATGGGAACAGAGGAGTCCATTTGTCGCATGAAAACTGACCACTCCACACTGCAAAGAAAACTGACCCAGCAGGAGGTGAGAAATAAAGAACTGGCCAGAGAAATGGAGACACTCACTCGAGAGCTTGAAAGATACAGACGATTCAGCAAAAGCCTTCGCCCTGGCATGAATGGGAGACGCTTTTCAGACCTTCACGTTTCCACCAAGGAAGTTCAGACAGAGCCTCTTGACCTCATGTCTCCCAACTGCAAGACAGTGGCACCACTGGAACGTGCTGTGGTGAACGGCAAGCTGTATGATGAGAACGAATCTGAAGATAATGCAAATTACAGCAACGAGCTTCAGCTCACCAAATGCAGCCCCTCACTCATCAATAACGTAAATAACCTGAACAACAACATGAGAAGAGCACGTGTCCCGTTATTCAAAAACAAAGACACCCCCCATCAGGTGAACGGCAAAGTGCAGCCACGGCAGAATGGAAACCACGTCCAGCCTGGAGATGTGGTGTTGACCCACAGTCCTGGGCAGCCTCTGCACATTAAAGTGACTCCTGACCACGGACACAACACAGCAACGCTGGAGATCACCAGCCCGACCACAGAAAACACCCAGTCATTCACTAGCACTGCCGTCATACCCACAAGTGGAGGTCCACCCAAACAGAGAATTACCATCATCCAGAATGCTTCCATTTCCCCCACTGCAAAATCTATTTCCCCAACAACAAAATCTAAAGGTTCCCCTATGTCCGATGAGCCGTGTTCCCCAGATAGGGCCTTCTCACCTTTCACTATGGCTACATACTCCAGAGCAATGACCCCAGACTCTTGTGGTTCTGTAACACCAGACAGAGCAATGTCACCGATACAAATTGTGTCGGTCACAACTGGCACCCCTGACCGCTCCCTCTCCACCGAGCCAGTGGAGGTCGTTGGCGGACACGCCGTCTTCCGTGTGACCCCAGAGAGGCAGAGCAACTGGCAGGTCCAGAGGTCTAACAGCTCGGGACCAAATGTCATCACCACAGAGGACAACAAAATCCACATTCACTTAGGCAGCCCCTTCATTCAGAGCATCAGCACTCCGTCACAAACGCTGAGTCCGTGCCACACGCCTGGACTCCAGGAGCAAAGGACTCAGGTGCTTGCAAACTGCAGTACTCCTACTGCCAAAGGCAACAGCAAAATCACAAGTAGCATCATGATTAAGCCCACGTCCACCCCAATCCAAAGGCCATCACAAATTACAGTAAGTAATGCCTATGACTGACCTGATAACCCCCAAAACCCTCCATCCCATCCTTTGTTAGTGAATCCCACCCATGAGATCCAATACAAGCTTAGACCCTTACACCCTCTATACCCTGATACATTTACATGTCTGTTTTACTTGATTTATGAGCTTACTGGGGTTCGAAGGTTTTCCTTTTCATTTTGGTTGGTTTGCTTGGTTCTGTGTGATTAAGTTCAAACAATTGTTTGCCTGCATGAGAAAACAATACCATTTGAAAGCACTAGAAATTTTGATTTAATTTGACTTAACACCAGGTTTTTAACTTATGTGCACTTACTGTATTGTACTCAATGGCAAATTTGCCATATAGTCAGACTATTCACACTGATGTATCATACCAGTTTTTATACTTCATATTACACATAGTGCATTATGATTAAGTTGTTTGATTTTCTGAGAATTAAAGTGTGCAAAACGAAGTGTTATGTTTTAGTTTGTCATCCCTGCTTGCCAATTTCATTTATTCACTAAATCCAGCATGTGTTGATTGTGTAAAATTAAAAATAATCTAAGAAAAAAAAATGCAATTAGATTGAAATCAGTTGTTTGATTTTTTTGGTGCATGCACTGTAACTTTTTAACACTTGACACTTCAATGTGTTTATGTTACGAAGTGTATCATCAAATCACTGATCACAATTCACTTTCACAGATTTTAACATGAAAACTGTTGAAATATGAAAACACCTTGTTAGACCTAATTAAATAATACCCAAGTGGAAGAGTTGTCTGAAAAACCTTTGTGCTCATACTTTACCAGATTACAAGACAAAAAATCTTCTGGGATTCTCACGTTTGCCTGCTTGAGCTAAAATCATAGGCTGATATCATAGTTTCTACTTGCATCCAGAGCACAGGAACCCAGTGACCGAGAATGAAAACCAACATGATGTGAACTCTTGAGTTCTCTTAAATGATACAGTGAAGATGTCCTTGAGGGACCAGGGGTACTCCTGGGGTACTCCTCTGAAAATCCCATTGTTTATCCATCTGGCATGGACATAGCGTGACTAAGAAAATCCTTAAAATGAAATCTTTCAGTGCTGGAAATCAAGAGAAAAACTGCCTTGTATTGCACAATGCAACAAGCACAGGCACTGAACACCAGGAAACACACAGCAAACATCAAAAAGCCCCTTAAAAAAACTGTTTGGATCTCAGAAACACTAATGTATTAGTCGACAGCTTCAGTGGTCTTCCTGCAGAAAGCTTCTCTTGGCTTGCTATTAATTGGGTTAGTAACCCAAAATGTCTGTTCTATTTTTCTTTCTCCCATGAATCATGTCCTTTGAAATGAGTCACCAGTACAAATTAAGAACGTTCCTCCATGTATATGCGTTCCTCTACATGTGGTTTTATGCGTGCACAGTGGAAATGTTACCACATACGTGCGATTTGTTGAAATCAGATCTGTACTTAAGGTCAGACCAAGATGATGAGTGGATGGAGACTAAAAGACAGGAATGAAAGGGACGTAGGAGAGAAAGAGAGAGGATATAGTGGAGAGGATTATTTTATCTGTTGCCGTGCACAAAGTAGTTTTTGTATGTGTATAAAAATAAAGATGTAAGTCTCAACAAGAGACTCTTAAGAGAATACGTCTTTTTTAAAGAAGGACAGCTAGAGAAGCATAATCATACAATCAAACAGGAGTTCACTGTGCTTTATCTCAGCTGGATGAACTGCTTTTTGGTTTTCTTTGTTTCATAGTCATGCAGAAAGCTTATTTAGCTCAGGGTCTACCCAGTACAGTGAAGATGCTAACAACACCAGTTGCCAAACTCATCGTCATCAAATTGCCCCCAAGCTCTGTACACCATGGTGAAGCAACACACATTTTAAGATAACTGTGCAAAGGCATATTGCCAAAAACTTTCACTCTTACTCCAGGGCAAAAGACAGATTTGAGAAAATCCACTCCTCTTCTTATAAACCAGCTCCATCCTCAAACTTTCATCCTTTCCTAAACTCGACCTAGATTTTCCAAATTAGAGGAGGTTGAATTACATGTAACAATCCTCTTTAAAGGACAACAAGTGGACAGGTAAGTCTGTGGTGGACAGAGCTGAGAGGTGATATAATCACCAAAAATACAACACAACAGAACCAAATCAGAGTCAAATCAGTGTCATTTAGACGGAGCAAGACAACTGTTGCAGAAAAGTGGCAAACCCGACCCAAAAATGCACACACACACACACACACAACCCAGTGTGACAGCGAGGAGATGATTAAATCAAGCATTAAATTGTGTGAGTGGGAAGGAGCGCAGCTGGAGAAACCGGATCCAAAGCAGTCTGGGCGCGATGAAATGATGCTGGGGCTAAACAAGATGCTATTCATTAGACCACTACTTGAGAAAGCATCCAGCAGCTGGAGTTGCTGTCTGCGACCTCAATTACCCCCTGACTCACTTTAGACTTAGTGGATTCATAAACTGTGCTCATCTGGCTCAGGAGGGCGAGGAGGACAGATCTGTGCACGGTATCCCTGCCAGACTGATAAAATATATCAAGTGACCCACTGGAAGCCAAACAGCATTTCATTTGAAAGCTGCTGACTGAAACTGATTCTGTAATCACACTAAACAAACAGTGGTGCTGCTGATTAACAGCAGTATTACTGGGGTGAAAAATAAGACATAAAAAAAAAACAAAAAAACCACAAACATATTGATGTAATTTTAAACAATCAGCTACTAATCTGAATCAAGGGCAGCCAAGAAAGCCTAATTACCACACAGCGCATGCCAGGAGGACAAGGTGTGGATTACACTGCAGGCGAGAACGGATTTCCGTGTTTTAGCCCACAACGATAATAATCGCTTAGGAATTTGCTCACCTTGACCGACAGGCACAACACAACCAGGGAGGGACAATAAACAGTGGCATGGGGGACATTCTCTAAACAAAAGGCTCCGTACTGCGTGTGAGAGTGTAGACACTGTGAGAGTAGCCTCTCTCCCACAGCCAGCACAAGCACCAAAACAAACCTCGTGTTTGGTTGCCGTGGAAACAGCAGCGCCGGTACTGCAGAGAGCGCTGGGCAGAGGAAGTACTTAGTTGAACTCCTGCTGCACCGCTGATATACGAGAGAACAAAGCCGCACATTAAGATCTCTTTCCATGTAAAATCAACAACACTCCCATGACGTGGCGCCTCGTACAGATTTTCTGGGCCATTAGCTCTGTAGAAGCACAGGCCCTACTTATTCAGAAATTTATACCCTGTATGAATATTTAAGGCTACAGTTTGCTGCAGATTTTTGTTAATTCTCAAAACCTCAAGCCACACACGAACACATCCAAGTGCTTTTCTCAAGTTAGAGCGAGAGGTTTGCTGCCTGGGAATAACGTGTGATGAAACTCACAGAAACACTGAAAAGTTTCAGTTTTACTCAGCTGCAGAAATCTAGACCAGATCAATGACACGTGATCAAAGAGAGACTCTGATTGAGACACCTGCCTGAAATGTAATGCTTTTTTTTTTTGTTTCAAACAGGAACAAAGCACAGAGATATCTAAAACACTGCAGTAATATTAATGCACATGGATTATTTGGGGTGGGCATCCTGTCAGCCCATTTTGCAAAATGCCAGTAACTTTTCTAGAAGTAGGTGATGAGAAAAACAAAGATCCAAGCTGTTCATTCTCAGCCAATTATGTCCCTTGAAAATAATTGCCTGATGACTATTGTGGTAGAGGACTTTAGTCTCTGGAGCAGACAGAGAGACATAAAGACAACGCCTGGATGCTCAGGGATTTTAAATCCGCTTCGAATTCTTAAATGTATTATTTATATAGATAATTCAGACACACACTGAGAAACAACAAATACAAAAACATGAAATCTGAAGAAGCAAACAAGAAGGCCAACATCCTAGAAACATAAAGACGACAGCTAGTGTGCTTTACACTCAGTACACAAAGTACTTTGGATAATTGCTCGTATCAGTTAATGTATAAGCTGTTTATATAAATCACTGTATCCTGCTCACAAATTTGTAATCTGAAACAAACAAAATGTACTACAGATGAATGAGTGTACGTTGCTCAGTATTCTGTTGCTGGGGTTTCTCCTCCCTGTGGAAACATTTTATCACAGTTACTGTAAACAGGATATGGTTTCTACTGTACAAGCACCAATCCAAAAGTGATGTACCTCAGTGTCCTGGCATGCTGCTGCACATGTAAACACACTGATTAAAACCTGATTGCACAGTAAGCGGAGCAGTAAGTTGTTTAAGAATCTGAGAAATGCAACATTTCCCATGATATTTCTTTTGCTTGTTTGCAGATTGTGCTGCAAAAACAGCCAAACACTGGTTTCTAGGCAACATACTCACACTGTTTCATACAAATTAGGACAAACTGGGACGATATTAGAGGCAATAATCAAAAACAGTCTTCATCACTGTGAAGACTTGAAAAAAGGGAGTTTTCCATTCAATATAGAAAAAAACCCCCCACACATTTCTAGACCTGAAAAATGCCCTTTATAATGAATTAGTTACCAAATAGTTTCAGATAAAGTTTCTTTTCATTTATTAATCAACTTATTGTTGAGGTTTTACACGTTTCACGTTATTTGAAAAAGGAAAATCAAACTTACGGTAGACAGACATGTACTGAAGATACATTGACTGAAAAATTCATTATTGTAGCTAACAATTTATATCATATAACACTGAACATGCCACAATATGCAACATTCTCAAAAGGATGATATGCATTTCCAAAGCCATCTATTCACTGGGAACACTGCTTAAAATTTTAACATTACACTGTGCAATTCAGGAACTGCAAGACAAATGTATAGACACATTATACCGTCTCGTATCTAGTTACAATGACAAAGTTTTTTCAACATCAAGAAATGACAAAAACATTTTTTTTTCTACCAAAACAGTTCTTCTAGGAGCAAAGCCAAAGGGCAGTAGTCATGCAGTCAAGGTTTGGCAGCTTGGTCTGTTATTGTCCATAAAATAGGATGTGATATCATCTAGTGGTCACAATCAGTATGAGATAGTATCAGATCTCAACTGAGCTACTGAGAACAATTCAGCTGGTGGAGAAAATCTAGATCATTATCTGGTCAAACTGCAAACCCACCTTTAGTGCATTTAACCCTCTCCTGCAGATTGCATGTCCTATTTACTCCCCACTTCTTCCTCATTTTCTTTGTCACAGTTTAAAAACAAATAAGAGACAGCACAGTACTTAAACCTGCAGTATTAACTTCATGATTTGCCTGTGTTTATCCACAGATACCTCTAGAAGCATTCCGACGACCAGGACCTACGAGAATCCCCAAACCGAAAAGCTACAGCTCCCAGAAAGGGACAAACAGCACGACAGCAAACCTGGGACTGCAGAACAAGAGTCAGCCGTCGCACACTCACCTAACCACTGGGAAAGAGCAGCACACACACGTGGCTGCAGCACACAACAACAACCCAAATCTAGTGAACCGCCGACTGTGACATCTATGATTTTTTTTTTCCTTTTCATTTTTTGGTCACAAGAATTTTTTTTACCTTTTGGTATAAAAGGTCAGCTTACAGTATAGTTTATCTACACTAAAACATCCTCATGGTTACTAAAAATGTTGTTTTGCATAAAAACTATCTGCAACAGAAAAATAACAGTAAAATTAAAACTCAATACCACTGTATTCTTTTTTAATCTTTTAAGATAAAAACTACTATTACCTGATCCTCATCCATGGTGCTCTGAAAACTGCAAAATGCAACTGCTTATAGTGTCAGTACTATGTCCACTGTGTAGAAACTATAAAAAACATTAAAAAAAACATTTTTAGAAAGTAGTTCCAATGTGGATTCATTTAATAAATGAGAGTAAATTATTTACAGCCACAGATTTGTGTGAGGATGTCACTGTGATCAAAATAAATGAAACTAAAGAGTAATATTAGAACACTCAGTGTGTTATATTGTCATGTTGAGTATTTGTGTTCATCTTTAATAGGTTTATCTGGTGTTAGATACAGATAATGAAATAGCCATTTATCCATTTCTAGGGATGGGACACATAGATATTTTTAAAGTGGCAATAATGTACAAAAGTGTATAACTCAAGTGTTGTAATGCAGCTCCTGGATAGTGATAATCTCCAAAATGTGACCTTTGTGTTATTTTTGGTTATCAATAAAGATTTTTTATACCGTGAATAAGAGTAATGCCTCTGATCTGATTAGAAAAAACTATTAATAACAGAGCAACAGAGAAAGTGACAAACCACAATAGAACACAGTGATACTATGAAGCTGAATAGGTTAATATTTGCATTTTTCAGCAGAGTCAGCTCCAGATAAAACCAACAATAATGTACAGCACGTACACGTAGAGTGTTCAGCACATTGGTACTTTAAACAAAAGACCTGAGAGGACAACACAGGACCGGCCAACACAGTATAAACCACTGTCTAATATCCACTGCGATGGAAACGTCAGCAAACTGCACGTAAAACAACTCATAAAAACCAACAGAACCACTGCAGCAGCATTTAACTCAAGCTATAACTAGTTTACAGTGCAAGAGTACAGAAACAAAGACTGAATTCTAATGAGTAAAATCAATCATGCCGTACTATACAGACATTTTGATTTTGGTTTTGCTGTTTTCACAACAGTGTTTTGTTCAGGTATTATTTATAATAAAATACGCAGGTATAAAAACACTTCCTTAAAATCCATGGAGGGGCCGTCTACCTGATGCTGGGAGAACACTGTTTTTGAGTAGTTGTGCGACGCATTCAATATCAGGAAACTGCTACTGATAACGTACTGATAACTGATAAAATACGTTTTTAGATATATCACTGCACGGAAAATTTGTCTTTTGAGATTTCCTTATCTTTGTAATCTAAAAAGAAAAAAACAAAAAACAAAGAGTGGTGTCCAAACCTCCTCGTGTCTTGCTGGTGTGTTGTCACTGATGTCCCGTCACTGATGTCCCGTCAGAGCAGAGTTGATGGCTGAATGCAGCAAAGCCAGGAAGTGGTCCCTCTCCTCACCTCTGTCTGTGGCACACACCCAGGAACGGCGAGGACCCTCCAGGACAAAGGCATGGCACACATCTACAGAGACAGACGTTAAAGCCAAAGAAGGCCTAAGATATTATAATTATATACTGAAAAATAATACATATTCTTTTATATGGGACCAAACTTACAGCGTGTGTGTGTAATCTCTCTGACAGCCAGGCTGGCGAGGGCCACGGAGGCCAGGAAAGTGTGCATGCTCCGCTGAGCCACCGTGAAAGGTGTGTGATGCACATTTCGGCGCGTCAGCACCAAAGCATCATTAAACAGGAAGAGGCCCACATCGGACACCTGCTCATAGGTCCTAATCAGGCATATACACACAAACAGACAGGACTGATGTGGGTTAATGGTTTAATTAGATACATATGCATTGTTTCTGAAATGCTGTAATATGGTTACGCAAAGTTTCCTATTAATGTGCTGCTACAAAGCAACACAAAAGCTCTATTCTACAATATTTAAACATAAAGTAATATTAATTTATACAAATGTATATGTTTTTTTATTTATGCAAAATAAATATAGGTTTAATGAAATATTTTCTGTTCTCTAATAAACTATATTTGAAGTCTTACATGTTGTAAGGTTGACTTATTATACATCTAAGTGAAAAATCATTCCTGAATATAAACTAATAGAAATAAACTCTGAATCAACAGAGGAATCCTTTGGGTTGTTACCTGAGAGAGTCTGGAATCTGTTCATCAGGACTCCTGAGCAAAGCAGCATCCTGAGTTATTATCAGCTGCCTGTTTCCTTCACTGAGGTTCTGCACACACAGGCAACACACAACACAGTCATATTGAAATACTGTTACTCGAGCTTTATGGCGTGCATTTTGAGAGTGTGTGGAAGAAAAGGAAACGGAGAGAGAGAGAGGGAGATGTGTTTTTACTGGACAGCCTCGGATCATCTGCTGTGTTTCCTCCAGCAGTCTGTCTCTCTCTGAGTTACGTTTCAACTGAAACAGAAAAAAATTATATAATTAAATGTATAATTATTGCACTGAGCACAGTTCTGACAATTTAATACAAACTACAGTATATGTATTGGAGCAGAATAGAAGCATTTGCAACCTGGCATGTATGCGTTTGTGTTTCCTGCTTGTGACAATGGTTGTAATTAAAACACTGATCAGTGGATCTCATGGTTTTTACGCTATTTAAATAACCTACAGTTTTGTTTTGTTTAATAGTGGTTCAAGTTTCATTTCTCTGCATTTTAAAATATGTGTCTGACAAGTGTAGGGGTCTTACCTTCTGTATGAATTCTCTGTAGCGTAGCAGTGTGTTGAGGGCAGAGGAGAGGTGTGTGTGGTCAGGGTGTCCGGGGTGTGTGTGTAAAGACAGAGCTTGAAGCAGAGTCACGTACTCCTGTATTCTCCATACTGGACAGAGCAGCAGCTCCTGTAGGCTTCACAAACACACAAATAACAACACAACATGTTTTTACACACTGTGGTTTGATCGATGCACAGTGTTTTTGGTCAGATGTGGATAAAGATTGGAAACAAATACAACATGCAAATGTACATGAGTGTATTGTTACCTCAGCATGTGTGTTGCAAGAGTTCTGTCTGCTCTCTTCAGGAAAGCCCGAAATGCTGGTTTCATCTCCCTGCACTGACACACACACAACACAAAGTCCTTTTTTCCAAACCATTCACCAAAACTGTTTGTCTAAAATTCAGGCTGTTTATTAAAGCAGTGCATAGATCAGACAGAGGCTAACGCCTTGTTAGAGTTCTGTACAAAAGTCATTAGCTTGAGGGGCGTCTAATTTGGCTTTACCTTGTCGATGGTGCACAGGGCAGTGGTGAAGTTGTTCAGGTAGTTGGTGTAGACTCTGAGACTCGAGCACAGTTTTACAAACACATCTCCAATACACTGCTCTGCACCCCACTGCTGCAGCCTGGACTGTAAATCTACCTGAAACACTCTGCAACAAACACACGCACACACACACACCTATTATGTCAGGTCCACACAGAGGGAGCAAACAAGACAGCGCCATACAAATATGTGTGTGTCTGTGAGTACCTGTTGAGCTCCAGGATTTGTGTGACAGGGCTGAGGATAATCTGGACGTCGGCACAGCTGAGAATGGCTCTGTTGGAGTTCAGAGCTGCTGTGAGGGGCTCCTGGTACACCTTAAACACAGACCAGGGACATGTATCAATGAAATACCTTGAACCTTTCCTCAATAAAAGAAAGTTTAACCGTCTAACCTTTTTGTTTTAATGTCAAAGTCTACGATTATCAAGTTAAAAAATGGAGAGTGTACCTTCAGCACAGCGCCCAGTCTCGCCAGATAAAGGCATTCACTGTGGTGCAGCTCTCTGGCAACTACACCTCTCCAATCTAACACCATCTAAAGACAAAATAAAGAACTGTAAACATCAAGTGTGCTCCTTTAACCTTCTATGGATGGACAAATTCAATGTGCACACACTTGTGGTAGCTCAGGAAGTAATCCCTGAGAGCTGTGGGGTGCCAACGAGAAATCATCTGCTCCTCTGGTTCTCCACTTGTCTTCTCCACTCCTCTCTTCTCCCTCTTTCTCCTCAATCCATCTTGTCAAGAAAACAGCAAGAAACTCCACAGGCCTGGTCTGAAGAAAATATGAATTAGACACTTGGACTGATTACTTATGTTTTTTTCCATGGTCTTATGGTACTTGTGTATAACAAAACTTTACAGTCATTCCCACCTCTTCCTGCCTGGTGAGAGCAGTGAGTCCCTCAGTCAGAGCCACACCTAGATCTTTAGACACAGAAATCTCCTCAAGGCCGATATTCTCCCACAGAAAATTACCTATAAATATATGAACGGATTCTTCAGAGAGTTTACAGGACACAGAGTATGCACACATGTGCTTCAAATTGCTAGTGGTCCTACATGTGCGTGAGACCCACCCAGAGCTCGGCCCCTGGCCTGGAGGCTGACCTGCTGTAACTGTGGCCCCAGGCGGCCCCTCAGCTCCCCCAGAGCCTCCTCCATCCACATGGCCTGTCTGCACCAGCCCTGCAGCACACTCTCACACACATACTGGTATGCTGGGGTTGCTGGTTGCTGGTTCAACGACCCGGTACACACTCTGCTGTCAGACCACTCACTCAGGACTGGGAGAGGGTAAGTGGACAAAGAACAAAAACATGTCTCTTGTGGCTTTACTGTGACGCAGTTTTTGTTGATCCAGAGAAAACAATGGTTACCACAGAAACAGAGAGGGCGGTTTAACACTACAGCTAACAGAGGCTGAACAGCTGCTCTGTCCGAAAACTGCAAAATAAGAACAGTTACAACAGTCTTGTTTTGTAGACACATTTTGATAACAAAAGGCTATTTCCTGTGGTTTCTTCACAATAAAAGCCATCTTCTGTATTGTGAGTTGCTCATTTGTGTGAGCAGAAACTTAACTACACTGTATACAGTTCCAATACAATGTAAAGAGAGTGAACAGTCAACAGACTGATGTTAATGAGATACAATTACACTGTATTACATGCACAAATGTGTGTTTCACAGCTGAGTCAAAGTCTTGTGCATGGGAGACTCACTGTTCTGGAAACTTCCGGTGACAAGACCCATTGGCGACCGAACCTCCAGACCAGTCAGAGTAGAGAGAGTCTGGATGATAGCCATTCCTGATGCTATGGGACAGAGGGTAAGCGAGACAGAAAGACAGGGAATGGACATTAGTGACACGGAAGCTGCAACAGCGACAGAAATACAGATTACTGAGATGTATGTTTGTCCCAGCATCCACCTACCTGATGCAGCCAGAGGGGAGAAGATGTCAATCCCTCCTCCGTTCTCAGTTGGTGCCACCCAGCCACAGAGTTTTTCCCAGAATTCTCTATGGTCGGGGGTCAGTAAAGTCCTCTCTGACAGGCTACTACCTGAAGGGTCAAAGGTAAAACAATGAGGATAAGTAAACTGAAAAAAGAAATCTGAAAATAAGGTTTCTTAATATGTCAACTTTTCAGAAACTAAGAATTGAAACTTTTTTCAGTTTAAAGAAACTGCAGCTCAGCCAGATTTATTTAACTTAAAACATTAATGTTGTTAATTCAGATATTAGCAACCAGATAAGGTAATGTCACTATATGACAAACAGCATGAAATAAACACAAAAACTATCATTAATTTTCCAGTAGAATCTGCCTACAGATGGTGACTTCATGAGAAAAAAGGGTAACTGAGACGAAGTAAATTAATCAGTGTCCCACACTGTTATGTTGTAGAATCTATAAGGCACTTTGAATGTATATGAATCAATTTTAAATTTAGATAAAAAGGGGAGTCCAAACTCAGCTAAAAACTAAAATTAATTCAAGATTTATGATAATCACTCTTGGGCCAGCTCTTAGCGAAAAGATTCAGAGAGCCAAAAAGGTGCTATAATAATAAAATAAGCCATGAAATGCTTTTAGCAGATGTGTTTCACAGTATCCTGAGAGATAAACCTCTAGCAGTAAAGGCTCCAGTTGGACTGGAACTACCCTGGCAGTGTGTCCACACATTAAGATACACAGGATTATTAATTCTCACTGTGAAGCAGATGGATTTCCTCCGTTCCTCCTGGAGCTAGCAGGCCCAGCCTCTGAGCCCTCTGCCCTGAAACAGCCCTCTCCACCTGGGTTAACAGGGCTGAGAGAGTCCCCCTGTGGTCATACAAAACCACAACCACTCCTGCCTTTACACCACTCAGCACCAACTGGATTGAGAATAGGGAGAAAGAGAAAGAGAGGACAAGGAGGAATGTTTTTTTTTTTATCTTCCTCTTTATTTTCTTCTATCTTAAACAAAAGAGATCGGGGATTGGGCTGACAGAATGATGGGACTCCTATATTTTCCTCTTACCTCATAAGCAGGAATTCTGTTGGAGATCAGCAATAATAGGACAGGAGTGGTGCGATGGATGGCTGAGACTGAGATGGTGTGTTGTGGTGAAGGTCTGCAGGTGAAGGAGGACAGCGCTCCAGTGGCTTTGTTCGGTCTTCCAGTACAACAGGATGTATGGTTTGATTTCATTAATAAATCACAACTTAATACATTAGACAGTCTTGTGAAGCTTGCAATTTCCAAGAGACCTGCTATCAATCTAAGGTTATGACAGTTGCAGACGCTCACCTGAATGAACTGGAGGCCTGGACTGCGTCCATGCTCTGAGGCGCACTCATGGACTGTCCCCCATCCAGGCTAAGACAGAGGCTGGAAGACCCAACAGTCTTTGGAGGCCAGGAAAGGGAGGACCAAGAGCTGAAGGTTATCCCCAAGCTGGACCTCCCTGTCTGGGTACTTCCACCTCTGGCTTCGTCTTGCTTTGTGTAGCTGCCCCATGCTCTCCTGGTTCTCATAGACAGTCCTGCAAATATCACACACATTAGCTACTTCAGCTTTACTTGTCACAGACGGGAAAAACAAAACATGGGACACTTGTTTCTTTTTCACTCACTCTTCTCCTCCTGAAGTTTGTCCCAAATCATCTGCCTGATCTTCCTCTCCTTCCTCCTCTCTTCCTCTTCCTCTGTCATCCCCGTGCTTTGCTGGTTGAGAGTCCCGTACTGCTCTGCTGCCTCTCGTGGAGTGAGCCAGTCCAGTGTGGAGGTGCAGGAGACATAGTGGTTCTTCCATGCTCCAAACTCTTTCTCTCCAGGAGAGTAGGGAAGGAACCAGCCTCTCCGGATGCACCGGCCTGCCCAGATACAGTCCTGAGGAGAGGAAGGATCAGGGGGTTCTATTCTTGTTATGAAGACCTGATCAATGTCCCAAAACTAAAATTCAAATCTCTCTCACCTGTTCAGCCAGGACCCTCCAGTGCCAGCTGACTTGGGCGGCAGAGCAGAGATCACGAGGGGACAGAAATGACATTACATACAGGGACAGAAACCGAGGCAGCACCACGGTGAAGTCCACTTTAGTCACAGGGACGGTCTCGATCAGCAGATCCTTACAGTACCTGCTCAGATTATCAGGGGATTTTCATTTTAAAGCTTAGAAACATAATTAAATTAAACAACTTTTGTGTCAAGCTGAGAAGAAAAAACAGCAGCTGAGAAATTCTCCACAAAAAGATGTGTGAAGGGTGGCAAGAGATCAATAATGAGATGGTTATGTGGGTGGGAATGACCTTACTTTAGCTGGGACTTGGTGCAGCGTGTGAGCAGAGAATGCAGCAGGTGTCTCCTCTGCTTGTCAGACCACAGATCAAACCAGTGGAGCACGAGGTTCATCCTCTCCTCAAATAACTGCAAGTAAATGGAGACACAACACCAACGAAGTCCAGACAATCAGTGAACAACGTATGGAAGCTGCACCTCATTGCACAAGAGTCTGACTGCTTTGCCAAAAACTACAGACTGGCTTCCAGGACACTGATGAAGACCATGGGAATAGCAAAACTCCACATGCTTATTAAAAAAATAAAGAGACCAATGATTTGATAATGAAAAAATGTTAGTCTGATGGAGACATTAATAAAAGCATCATGTAGACTTTTATACACAAGACTCTATATATTGAAACAACTCATATTACCCTGATTTATTATTAGGAGTCAAAGAAAAAGACATGTTAAAGACCTCTGTCCTTTGCTGACATTGAAATGGTGTTAATGTTCCCTGGGGATAGTTTTGAGGAAGCGCTTATGTGAGTTTGTTTTCAAAGCAGGATAAATATTTTTTCTCCATTCGCTGATACAAAATGATACAGTGAGTCAACCTGCATGTCAACAAACGCAAATTGAGGGACTTAAGCCTGCGTGTTCAATGTTGGACAAACAATTTAGCCTTCATTTTACCGAAAGCAGAGAGGAAGTTTGAACACCTGTACCAAACTCGTTAATTAACCAAACCTTACCTTACGGACTTCGCGCAAGAGATACAGATAACTAGAAAAATACAACACATTATGTGTTAAAACTTAGATGCTTCAAATCCAGTCGACAACATTATTGCGGCTTTTTTTTTTTTAATTACTCCATGAAGTTTACATTGCAGGACATTATTACCGAAGGCTTTTCCTGTGAAACTCAGGCGGATAATTTGCCCGCTCCTGCCACCTGGTGACCATTAATGGAAACAAACATAACATCACTAAAAGTTTATTTCATAACCCTTCAGGATTCGTCCTGTGCTTGTTCCTCTGACCTGCAGGTTGCTCTGCTTGTTGTGCAGCGGAGTCCAGGTGCTGAAGCGGGTTTCGGGCCGCAGGCTGTGAGCTCGCTGCGGCTCGTAGTCCGTCCCGCTGAGCTGCCACCGCTTCACCGAGTGAAGAGCTGATTTCAGGTTCGCCTCCATGTGTTCAAACAGGCTTTAACCTCACTTTGAGTTCTGTATCAATAAATGAACCCCCAGTTACTGTCAGATTTTACTCTGGTCTAAGGAAATACCCACAGACAGGCTGCCACTGTGCTGCTCTCTGCTCCCTGTAACCTTAGAGACGCATCAACAAAAGGATGCGCACATTCCTTCACACTGCCGAACACCTGACACACCCCTCCTCCTCAGACACAACCAGGAAACAGGTTACCATCAATAACAAAAGTCATTCATTGTTAATGTATGTTATCCCGAACGACATGCTGTCCCAATGTCAATGCATATTAATTTATTTTATGTAATGTAATGTAATGGATAAGGCTACTGTACATAGACATGGCCATGATGGACCGTGAGAGGCACTTGATCAACCAAATATCAATAATCTGCCAATAATGATTTAAAAAATTCACAAATTGTATTTAATTAATGAAGTGGTGGATATTTTTCTATGATAAACAATTTCAAGAAAAGAAACTGCAGCAAGATGCTTAATAATTACACAGACAACTTCAAGGGTGGACATGAGATGCATGATGAAAGTTGTTCCACACGTCTCTCACACTACCTCCCTCTAACTACAATATTATTCTTCTTAAACAAATGTAGCCAACAAAGTCAGACAACACATTTATTAATAAGTCGATAAAAATGAAACCACAAAACAGTTAAAACAGTAAAACACTTCAAAAATAATCCCACTACCCCCAACAACATTGGTTAAAATACATAGAATTTACAATCAAAGCAGCATCAAGTGATTATATCATTTTAAACACAGAATCCAAACCTAAAATCAACGTGTTCTATGAAAAGGTCAGAAACAATAAGGCAAAAATGATCAAATTAAAAAAATTAAGGCATGGTTGTGATGTCAACATTTGGATTATTCAGTCTCCTCCAGCGTCTAACCAACACACCGGTGATCATGAATGTGTTTTGCATGTGCAAATATATTCAACAATGTGCTGGAGGTGATATCAGGCCACTCACATGTAGCAAGAAATCATATGCAAAATGCAAACTGGGGTTACTGTCACCTGTAAGATACAGCGCAGGTTCGATGGTCAGAATTTACTATTTGTTTAAATGTTATTTTTGGCAGATTTAATGAATTTTACAATAATTTAATTAAATCAGGAAATACTTTCTAGGTTTATATCGTCTCAGGTAAGATCTAAGCTCGTGTTTAAAGCTCTATGTTGAGAAACAACTATAAACATATTTCTGTGTGTATATTTTGACCTGTGACAACAGATCAGACAAAGTGCAACTGAGCAAGTTTATATCAATCCGAAAATTGCTAAAGGAACAAGTTTGCAGTTAGTTCAATTTCAACAAAGCCGATGAAACAAATGCTGAGGATATTCTTTCTGGGACTTGTGAATTCATCATATGTTGGAAACAAGCTACAGTTCAAAATGTCAATATCACTTTGGTTAGCAGCATATTGCAAATCTAAACTATTGGAAATTAGTGAACTGACGACAACCTGACTATAAACAGGCCATCATCGGGATGCACCAAAGCCAATATGTAAAATATACTGCACTGTTGGTCAGACAGTAGTCTAAGATCTCTGTGATCTTAAACCCCTCTCTATAAAACTCTGACTAAAAGAAAAAAATATACTGATTCTGATTTATTAGAGGAGGTGGTGAAATTCAATCATAGCTCGGTAAGTTCATTACTTTCATCTAGATTAAGATTAGAGCCATTTTCTACTTGATATCAGCCACTGTATTTGGGACTCACTGCTGATATATGGTGAACAGTGAAAAATTAAGCCACTGGCACATTCTTATTAGGGCATCTTCCAATTTATCTCTCCCCCTGTGCAGACAGGGAACGCTGGTGAATTACTTTGTTGCCATTTCTGGCATAATACTTAAGAGAAATAGGGCCTAAAAGCTTGCTTTGACTCCACCTCATCTGTTTCAGCCTCTCTGGGTGGCATAAAACAAACAGTGGGGTCAGATGAGGATGAGAAAAAAAGAAATGATAAAATCACATGCTGGCAGTCCTCTGGATCTCTTGGGTGTCAGCTAGATTCAGCTTCTGACTGGAGAAGCAGGGTCAAGGAAAAACACAGGCAAAAAACTTTTTTAACAAGATCAGCGCTGAACAGACAGGAAACTGGAAGGTAAAGAGATTTTACTTTCACTTCTGTGATGTCTGAGGACTGGTGAATGTTAAATATCAAAAGGATACATGGAAGAGCTCAGTTCCTCAAGCTGTGAAGAAAAAGAATATTTTGTTTTTATTTTATTTTATAAGTCAGCTCTTTGTGTGGAAATCACTTTACAGGACGTGGTGCTGACTAAACTCTTAAAGAGTTTAACACTTATGAGGGAAAATAAGTAGCTAAATCCTTGCTGGCATCCTGAGCAGTTACACCCCATCAATGAACAGCTTTATCCAGGATGATACGAGGTAATGTGCTCAGTGTGGTGTATGACAAACATTTCTGGAGCTAAACTGTTCCCCATCTGTAGCTCTGCAGGGTAATTCAGCAAAATTGTGGTCTGGTCTAATAAAATATCCGAAGCTATAACATTTGGGTATCTTACAAAAACGCTGCTTAACAAATATAAGCAAAAACACCGCAAGGACAAAGACAGAACACTTCAAAAATACTATTGCTGTCTTACATTAAGAAGTAGCTTGTCCATGTTGGTGTCACAGGCCATTTTCCTCTGGTCCTCGGGCATTTCGTCTACCTCACCGTAGAGGTCAAAGTGCAAACGGGCCAGCTTTTCCTGCATCTCTCTCACATGCTCCATCTGGCCAATGGAGCACTCGTTGCCTGAGAAACAGGAAACATGTAGAGCTGGTTTCAGCTGATATTTGTTTCCTATCATCTTGTTTGAAACACTACTTTCCTTAATCATCTGCCATACTCTATACAATTTATTCCTAGGCTCAGTTAACATGATATGTTTGTTGTCATCTGGATCTCTAAATTTGCACAAGGCTGTTTTCATCTCAACATATTTGTCAGACAACGTGTGCGCCTGTGAAATGTTCTGTTATTGTCTAAATTACCAAATGCTTGAAGTTTCCCTGAGTGGAAGTCGTTGAGAAGACTGAGCAGGCCATTTTCCATCTCCTGCACATCTGAAACATCTGTCAAAAAGGAGTGCTGGATGATAGGTGCTGCCTGGCCCTGGTTCTGATTAGCTTTACCACCCAAGCCCACCTGGTACCTGGGTTTATCCCTGGCTCCCCTGAAAAAAAACACAAACAACACAAAACAGTCAGAAAGGAGTTCTTTCGCTTCCTGTAAACCAGCTCTGATAAACATCCTCAATTCCTTTGTTTTTTGTACAGATCCTACCTCCTGCTCTTGCTCTTTTGGCTGGAGTGAGTCCCCATGTTGTAGCTGTAGCCGACGTGCCGTCCCCCGGAGGAAGCACTGTTCTTCCGGCCAGAACCCCCGGTCGGAGCCGCCGTGTTGGTGGAGGTCCTGGGACTCTTTCTCTTTAGCTTTCGCTCCTCCATAACTTCATGTTACGGGGCTGCCTAGTTATCGTGCTAGAGGGTGAAACACGAAAGGCGGACACCAGGCACAGAAGTCAGCGCTATAACTCCGAGGCAAACCCTGCAGCTGATCCTGTAGAAACAATATCCTGAACAAGCTAACGTTAGCTCACTAGCTAGCTACCCGGTTGATCTTCAGCCTTTAGTATCAGCTACACACCACAAACATAAACCGATGGATATATTTACTCACAAAGCTGAGTATATCCTTTACTACCCGTGACACTGAAAGTTTGCCCACAGGACTGAAACATTTGCTAAAACATAGGAAGTTCCCTATGTAACTCGTAAGCTAAACAACTACCCTGCAAACTCTGAAAACTTCCTGTTTTGGTGGGACGCAACCGTGGACGTAAGCGACCCGATCACGGCCAAATTCCAAATCTCTAAGGATAATAAACTAACCTGAAGCACAGCATGTCATGTAATGTTTACACGTTATTTACATTGCTACATACATAACTTATTTATTTTCTCACTGAAAGTCCGCCGTTACTTGATGAAAGTGTCTCACCTGCTCTGCATTGTGTCCCTTCCAGGGCCCTGCAACACGAAATGGAACTGGGCCCAAGACTGATTGAGTTCTATTATGCAAGGCGAAAAAGGATTAATAATAATAAAGAATATCATCTTAAACGAGGATAACAGTTTTTAGGTTTTCTTCTGCATGCGGCGCATTTAAAATGAATTAAAATTGGAGAGATATTCGCAGTACGTAATAATTTAGTATTTCAAGTGATCACGTTTATCACATCATTATCAGTTTTTATTTTATTTATTTTCTTATGTATCGCAGATAAATGAAATGTATTTTACCTACAAAGAGACAAAACAAATGAATAAGTTATGTTTTACTGGGGGATTAGGCGCAGCACTCAGTATTTCAGACCGTTTTGAATGAGGCGTAATGCCAGCAAACAACCACAAGATGGAGCCACGTGAACATCCAATAATGATCCTGTCCTTCCTTTTTCCTACAGATTTTTGAGACTCATCACATACTAACATTAAAAACAACACACAGTTCACATTTAGTGAATCCTGACACTCATGTAGCAACACCTCAGCCCTGATCTGCACAACTATAAACAAATTCTCAGCCTCACACTTTTTGCAAAACATTTAACCCACCTCTCTACATTAGACAGAACTGTAACATGTTGTAACGTCTTTGCCATTTCAAAGCACTGCCTTTCAAATGACCACAAATATGAACCAACACTTAGGTGTTTAATTGTAAACTCACCAATCAGGCATAACAACAAAAAAGCAACAGGTGAGTTTACCTGTTTGCAACAAAAATGGAAGGAAATGCTGCAGTAAGAGGAAAAGGAAAGAAGAGTAGGGAGAGGAAGAGATAGATGTAGATCTGGGGGAAGACGTGGACAAAGAAGACAAGGACCATGGTTTTGGCCAATAATGCGATACGCCTCCAGAGAAATTCAAACAAATATCCTCAGTGACCACACAGTTTTCAATAATGTCCATCAGGCCTCTCTATCAACACGGGGGCGAATCCTTAAAAAGCATCACATACAAATGAAACAACTCCACCGAGTGCCATTTGAAAGAAGCTCTGAGCGTAAAAGACCTGTGGCATGAATATGTGGAGGTAAGTAATGTACACTTCAGCACTGTGCACTGCACACAGAACCTTTTTACATGTAAATTTATAGATGGCCAATACTGAACTACACAGTGTTGTTTTTTAGAGAGTTTTGCAAATGGATGCTGATGAAATTCCGTCTGAATTTATCTTCATAGATGAGGCTGGATTTAACCTGACAAAAGAAAGTTATGAAAAAATGTTGTGTTTTTGTTTTTTGTCTCCACAAGTGTTTTGCTGTGTTTGTGTACAATATTCTATTTAGAACTGTGTGGTTGTGTGAATTGTGTGTAGAATTAATAGTATTAAGAGCTGATAAATTTGCTAAAAGAGTCAATTTGAACACTTTAATTAACTGTTCATGTTTTTTTTTTTTTATAAATTTAAAAAATATTCAAAATGCTGATTAATTAGATTCCAGAACACTATTAAAGCTTATTAAAGCTTAATATTTTGCACTGAATGAGGATTCAAGTTTGTAGGTGATGCTATTTCAGTCACAGACTTGAATAGCTACACAAATAGCTTATTTTATTCAGTTTTACGGCCACTGAAGGGAAACATTCCTCTCATTTTCCGTATTTGCAGCTGTATTGATGCCCATTGTTGGTATTTACATGCCTTTATGAGTCACTCTAGAGGGAAAATACCATCAGAAAGCATCAGATAAACATTTAATCTATATTAGAAAATGAATTTCCATATGCCGCTTAAAACCATGAACTCCTGTTTAGGGGTCACGAGTAAAATGTTCCCTAATGAGGATCTCTAAATATCAAATCTTTACATACACTTAAAAGTCATGTTACTCATGTGCTGTCCTTATCAGTGGACAGATTCTGCCTGCACACTTCAGTGGTCTTGCCACATTGAAACCCATTCACAGCAACCTAATAATAACCTCAATTCTTGGATTCAAAGCTCAGGAAATAATGCAACAGTAGAAGTTTGGACATAACCCAGTGATCAGCCTCATGATTTCCAGTACCCCATTGACACAGATTTCTGCTCACTGTTGCATTACAATGAGAAGGACATGGCTGTTCATGTGGGTTTCCCTCAGTGCTCCCTTTTCCTGCCAAGAAGGGTTTTCAGTCAGGCGAGCTGGTTGGTTTCTTGTATCTGTGTGTGTCCCTATTTCCCACATTTGGCATTTTTCCACAATACAAAAGCAAGGAAACTGAAACTTAAAGGCCCAGAATAACTATTCTGTTTTTAAACTATTGTTGTAATATTAGTAGGCCATTAGTTTCTATTTTCAGGACCGTACTGTGACCAATGAACAATTAAAGGGGTGAAAATTTCCTGAAATCTTGAAAAAGTTTCAGCGTTTTGGGAAAACTACCTGCTGTGGAAAATGGACTCAAGCTGGCAGACAATTTTGCTCTCTCACTCTCACACGTCTGTGTTGTGTTGTCTCTCCTTCTTTGTGAGCTTACGCGCGTGTTTGTGTGTGTGTGTGTATATGTGGGTTTGAGTGTCTCTGTGTGTGTATTTGCTTTGTGACAGTGGCTGAGTGAGGTGAACCAGGATAAAATGTTACAAATGAACACATTTCGACTATCGCGTCCACACAGCCATTAACTTGGTGGATGTGTACACACACACAGACACACACACACACTTACACACACCTATCTCTCATCCATAATTGCAGTGTAGGTGCTGTTTGGAGTGCTAGCTACTAGTTAAAGCCAGTTCATTCTTTTCTCATGTGCACGGCTGCTTGAATTATACATTAGACTGTACACGAATGACAACTCGTCTAATTACACACCCCGTCTTACTGCTAATTCTAACTTACCTGCCTTTCTAATGCAGCATTATTCCAGTATTTTAACAGACATACTTTAGCTACTGAAGACACTGCAATTTGGGTCTAAAAGTGATTTAAATGAACGAAACAAAAACATAAAAACACATGGCGGTAAACATGATTCGCCTGCATGCGATGGGAAAGCTCTCTTCACAATTTGATTTAGATAAATAAAAGCTTCTGGGTTTTTTTCTGTAATAAACGATCTTATTATTTCACTCTGAAATTAAATCTGTCTTTTTTATTTCTCTCTCTCTGTGGACTTGACCCATAATCAGTGCAGAAATGTTCATGTTGTATCAATCAGGAATAAAAGTATGAAGGCCGCTCTATTGTTTCTATTCATGTGCGTGTTCCATGTACATCCCTGTTCGATACTGTATATCCCCCAGAGTGACAGGACACGCAGGGGACTTGTAAAGTAGACACTGTGTATGTGCGTGCATGTGTGTGTGTGTGTGTGTGTGGGCACGGGTCTATTGGGAATTAGGGTTAAGCAGAAGGTTACAAGTGTGTGTGTTTTCATCTCAGCAGCTGTGACCCAGAATAAGATGTGTTTTTATCCCTTCATATTCCTTCATCTACCTCATATACCTCTCACACACACACACACAGACACAGACACACACACACACACTTGAACTGAGCGTTTCCTATTAAAAATGAGTAGATTTATATCCTTCTCTGTCTGCTGTATGAATAAATGTTCTATTTGTGAGGGAGAAGTCTTGGCCTTGTCTTCCATTTGTCCTCAATGCAAGGACAAGGAGCAAGGGACACACACACACACACACATTCATGTAACCTAACCCACAGTATGCTAATACACACAGTGGGACTGGCAGAGATGAATGGGGGAGGTGGACAAGAGAAAAAAGACGAAAAGAAAGTAATTAGAAAAAATATGAGACATTTATAATATGTGAGGGCTTTTCTTGGTTTTGCATGGCTGACTGACTTCCATAGAAACATTACTGAAAATAATTTAGATGCAAAGTGTTTAACACATGTAACACTGCGTTTAACATTTAATTCCTTTACACACCAAACAAATTAGAACAAATGGGGGAAACAATCCTCTAAAAGCAACGACTCACCACAAAACAATCAGTGTGAAAATGTACAAAAGTGCTGAAATCCTTATTTGAATTACCGTGTATTCAATCTTCAATAATGTACCATCAAAAAACTGACTGACTGATTGACTTCCTACCTGCCAAGCTGCCACTGGTTTAAGTAAAGAATAAAGTAGGTATCAAGTTGCAAAGACTTCCTTGTTGGTACAGTATGTGCATGGAAAAAGAATAACATTAATTTTGTAGCTTCTATTAAATAACCTTACGATTAGGAGCCAATTATCACATCTTACTGAAGATGTTAGCGTTTCCTTGAGCACAGAAACAACAGTGCTTCAAAAACAGTCCCTTCTTGCAGTTGCATTAGCAATTATGCAACAGTAACATTGTGCTGGCAAAAAAATAAAAGCTCCAAACAGCAGTGATTAATCTATCACATGCAAGTGTCTGTATTTTCATACTATATTTGGCTGTAACAGCCTGTCACAGCTGCTGCTTGTCTGGGAAGAAGGATATCTATCTAAGAATTTATGGAAACTGGTCAGCAGCAATGTAAAAGATAGAAATCTGTCGTTAGGGGACTAACATGCACCAAAATGACCACACACATGATTCTTGAAGTGGTCTACAACCACTTTTCACCATCTTTATTGGTGATAAAAAAACAGCATGAATAAATAGTGGAACAATGATCCAACAGAAAGTGTCTAGGACAGTTTCAAGAGTTGAGGATGAATAACACTGTAGAGTATACGTCGCAAAATATTGCTCCAAGATTTGGGCCAAAAAGTGTGTATTGAAAGACAGACATATGAGCTCATATAAGTCACTATTATTTGTTAGTGTACTTTATTCTACAGGACTGTTTCTCTCTCCTTCCATCCACCTGTCATCTCAAACCCTGTTGCCACTCTGCACATCCTTGTATCTCCTCTTTAACTTTCGCCTCCCTCTCATTCAATTTCCCATTTCCTCCCCCTCTCCTCCTTCCTCCTCCACCACCCCCCCCTCTCCCATTCGCCTCTTCCTGTACCCCTCTCCACCACTCTGTAGAGGGTCCAAGTGACATTTGGCTGTCCCCTGCCTCGAGGGGGTCCAGGAGATGCAGACGTTTTTGGCAGGCAGGCACAGGGACGCCTAGGGGTCCTGACGGGGACTCCTGGACTAGGAAGAGAAAAAAAGTACACATCATAAATTGCACCCGCAGTCAGAAACACACATACGCTCTCGGGGAGCACATGCATAAGCAAACAATTGCACAAACGGAGAAGAGCTAACACAGACACACACTGACACATGTAAATGTGTGCGCGCACAAACACTCGTGCACCTACCAATCAAACACAAGTAATGAAGACACAGTGGATGGTAAATGTGAGAAGGCGAGGGAAGCTGCCCCCATGGAAAAGTTTGGAAAACAGTGAATAAACTGGGATTTGAATTTGAATTGCTGAACTATTGAGCTTCAAAATGCCCAGATGGCTTCACTCTGTCCTCCTTACTATCACACCTTTACTTAGTCTAGCTTTTTATACTGATAGCGATATCAGATATGAGACTGACACACGAATACATTCAGATATTACAATCAAATATCATCTGAGACAGACATCTGTGTCTGACGGGTCAAAAACAAATGAAGCTCCAAAGAAGATGGAGCTGAATATGAAAATTAATTAAATGAACAGGGGTTTTCTGTATGTGGGACTCTCTTCCATGACTGTACAGGCATGGTTACTATCCCTGTTGTTGCACCACCTTCTGCACACCAGAGGCTTGTCAGGTGTTCACATCTGTGAACCAAGTGCAAGATGAAGAGTAGAAAAATAAAGATTAATTTGTGTGAAATTACTGTCACACACTATCCAAAGAAATTCAAAACAAGGACTTGAAAAACAGACATCACGACTTGTTCAGACGGACAGTTCTGGCGGTGTGACTGTCCTCATCTCCCACCACTCACGTCCCTCTGAGATCACTCATCTGTCTATTTTCCCTCTCCACTCTCCTCTGTCTCCCGGGTCTCTTCAGAGAGATAATACGCTGGTCATCGGGGGAGAGACAGGGCGAGGGGAGATGGAGATGCAGGGCTAATTGCGGGGTGCCGGAGCTCATCGGTGCGGCACTGCGCACTGTTTTGGCTCCCCCATAATTACCTGGTAGCCGCAGATGTTTCACGCCATTGTTGTACACCCAGACAGAGAGGAAAGGATGGATAGATGGACGGAGAGGTGGGGAGATATAAAGAGGGAGAGACAGAGGCTGGGTCTCGCAGCCAGCTGCAAACTTCTACACACGAGCAAAGAAACAGCGACCAGACGCTTTCTCTCTCCATTTATCCATCCATCTTTTTACCTATTCTTTTATTCATCTCTCTCAATCCATTATCAAACCAACCCTTTTATATTTGCACCTTGAGTGTTGATGGGTGATAATAATTCTTTGTGCGTGTGTGTGTGTCTGTGTGTATGTGTGTGCGTGTGCATGTGCGTGCAGGGTGCAGCCTTCCCACTGAGGCAGAACAAAGTAGCATAATAACTCAGACACTGAGCTGACCCTCTCTGCTGCTCTCAAGTACACTTAATGGAGATGTGTGCGTTTGTGCGTGTGTGTGTGTGTGTTAGCATGTATGTGCATCTTTGTGTGTATGTGTGTGAGTCTATGTGCTGTATTTGAATATGACTGCTTCCACATTCCCAACTACGTGACTGTGTTTGTGCCTTTTCTTTTCCCCTGCGCGCGTGTGTGTGTGTGTGCATGTCTTTCTATGGTTGTGCGGACAAATTTGGTTCCAAAACCATCGTTGTGAGGACATTTAGGCCGGACCTCACAACTTAAGCCTTGGTTTTTGTTCGGTTTAGGTTAGGGTTAGGCATTTACTTTTGATGGTTACGGTCAGGATGAGAGACTAGTGAATGCACAATCAATGACTGTCCTCACAAAGGTAGTAAGACAAGAATGTGTATGTGTGTGCGTGCATGTGTGTGTGTGCACGTTCAAATAGCTGATCCCCTCCAGGGGTGAATTGTTATGGATGCTCTTCTGTTGAAATTACTGTTATTTGTTTCCTTTAAAACAAGCTAATTGCAGCATAGAGGATTGCTCTGTGTGTGTGTGCATGTGTGTATGTGTGTGTTTATTCGTGTGTGTCAATTTGTTTTCCTCCTTGTTTATTGTTTGTTTGTGTCGCATTGCAGACCCCTCCAGTTTCTTTAGCATGGACACATTTTCACACTGGTGTCAAAACTCATTCTGCTGCAGCTGTTGGGCAGCAATTTGACTTTTTAGCCATTTTTTTTTTTCAAATCTAAACTCTACTGGTCAACAAAAAGGAAAGGAAATTATATACACATGAATTGATTTAAAAAAAAAAATCTCATCCAGTGAAAATGATTCATTAACTTCTTGGTGTTGTTTTATACTCGGTTCCTGCTGAATAAGAAAAAAAAATACTGTAATAATAATACCACAGCAACTCTACAGGCACATTGTCAACAACATGCATCAGTTAACTTCACAAGATGATCACTCACCCAAACTCTTAAGAAGAAACTCTGCCGGCATCCGACCCTGCAGAGTTTATAGCCATGCTAGTAACTCTGTGATCACCAAAGGCAGAGAGCTTCATCGTCTTTAGACCATGAATGTCTGTAAAGAAAAAAAAAGAATTCTTGGCAATCCATCTAATAGTTTTTCAGATACTTCAGGCTGGTGGAGCAACTGATGCACTGACACTGTGAAAAAGTACAGCAAGTATGGTAGGTCAAAGTAGGTCTGAAGTTACACTTCATCTCTGAATTGCAGCCATTCTTATATGAAAATAGTAAATATCCACACTCATACAACAATGTCAAGCAGAGGCAGTGTGTATAAGAATGTGTGTGTGTGAGACAGGCTGAGAAAGAGAGAGGAAGAAAGAAGAAAGTGAGCCCACGCTGGTGTTGAGTGGGTTAAGTGTGTGTGAGTCAGTGTTAAGTGGGACATCTCAGACAGACAGGCCACCCATGTCTGCCAGGCAGGTGAGCCAGTGTCTCTTTATGTGTCTCTGTCTTTCTCTCTCTCTCACACACAGACACACACATACACACACAAACACACACACCTCTGCCAGCTCCTTCACGTTCCCCTGTGCCAGGTACGTCTACGTCCCGTCTTTGTGTGTGAATGAAAGCGCGGCAGATCTGACGAGGAAGAAAATCCACACACACACGCGGCATTCTCACGGGGGGAAGAGGAGGGACAAGAGGAGGAGAGGGAGAAGAAGAGGTGGCCTCGCCTCCCCTCTCATCCCTCAATCCAACACTTCTCCTCCTTTCGTTTGGTTCCATTCGTTCGTCAGTTCTTTCCGTTTTGTGCCGTTCCATGTGCTGCCGCTCTGTCTGTCTGTCTCTGCCTCCGCTCTTCTCCTGTCCTCCCTTTCTTTGCGCTCCATCCTTTTTCTCCCCCATCGCATCACTCTCTTTCTTTCCCATCCATCCCCTCTTTCTCCTCGCCTCGTTCCAGATTCCAAGTGCTTGGACGGGGGCTTGCTGCTCCGGTCACTGCTCAGGGAGTACAGTGAGCTAAAGTGAGCTCGGCGTAGAAGAACATCACACACACACACACACATATGCACAAACACACAGCTGAACAAACAAACAGAAGCAGGCCCTTTCTCTTGCTCCAATTTCAATTGTGTCTTGTTTGCTACCTGCATATGTCTCTACCTTCTCCAGATCCCAAAGCTTATCTGTACACGCAGCCTAGAAAGCATTATGAGAACTGGTCTGACATCATACGTATCCAAACACCAAGCGTTTAGAGATAAGCCTCCCTGCTCCTATCTCAATCAGTTACTCAGCACTCCAGGCCCAGCAAAGTTCAGCACAACCAAAATGCACTGAGGTTCCAACCAGCAGAAGAGAAAATCGCTCTTTTATTCTTGCAAATTTAAAAAGTTAAATGTGGCCTCAAGGAAAACAAAGACAATAAGTAAGAGTTTTATTGTCCTGCAGAACAAAATGTCTTAACCAACAGATTCCATATATGGTGCCGTCAGAGCTAAACCACTGGCTGCCTACTGAAGTCTATGCCTTAGTCTTGGAGCAAAAAAATTCAAAAGGGGGAAGACAGAGCAACAAGTGAAGAGCGTGGCAAGAAACATGAAGCACAGAGGCTGAAAAACGTTGCTATAAAACAAGAACAAAAAATCAGTTCAACACGAGCATGAACATTTTTCTATTTTGCACACGATATCTTACATTAGATGGATCTCTACAGCTGTTAAGTACTTTTCTGTGCTGTGCTGTAAACTTTTACCGTTACACTTCCTCCTGTTTGCCAGTAGAGGCCATTTTTACTTAATATCAATTAACTGAAAAAAAGTCTGTGCTGGAAGTTAAATAAGTATTGATCTGTCTTTGTAAGATTATGGAGGAATAATCAGTTCTGTTCTTCCTTGTGCTTGTATTTATGATTATTATCCTCTGCCTCTTTGTTTTCATCATCTCCACCGTCTTCCACCCTCTGTTATTCATCCTCGTCATCACCTTCATCATTGCATATTGATTTTGTCGTAGCTCTCCAGGCGTGTGCTGACCTTTCGTATGAGGTGCTCGTTCTTCAAGACTTCAAGAGGTGAGAATGATTGATGTCTAATCTTTGATATCCTCTGAAGATGTGTGTGTGCATTTACGTACTGTGTGTGTGTGCGTGTGCGTTTGTGTGGGTTGGTTGCTTAGGACCTCCTATAGTTAAGGAACCAAAGGTCCTCAGGGTATTAGAGCAGGAGATCAGGGAGTCAGCTCACACACACACACACACAAGTATACTCACATTCGTACACACACATGTGCGCACATTGTGGTGTCTCAGCGACCTCTTGGTGAGTTCAGTGGCAAGGCGTGGTGGGAGTAGTCGTTTGAACCTGCAGATCTTAAAGATCACACGCACACACTGACATCCACACACACAGATTAACGCTAAAAGAAGGGAGCAGTTGAACCTTTTTTAGGCTCGGGGGGGTTCAGAGGTTGGTCTGATGGAAGGAAAGCAGGTGGAAACAGAGACCGAGACCTGCAGCAAGTGAGTGAGTAGTGAGCAGTGGTTGAAAGAGGAAAAATGAAGATAATGACCAGTGCTAGGTCCATAAAGTAATCATGGCTTTTTACTCATTGGATAAAATACATCATTACTTTACCTATTTCTCCCTGCAAGCGTGTTACATTCCCTTTTTGTTAACCTAAAAATGGATCGATATGGCCTCTTACCCTTACACCACCACATTTCTTCAACAGACACCAAAAACAGACGTTACTCTGGCCTGACGCAGACAATACCAGGGAACAAACGAGCAAGAAAATGTCAGAAGATTGTTCCGTCAAAGTTTCAACAATCAAACAACTTTAAAGTCAATATGGATGAGGAGTCCTCGGCTTGTTCCAGACCTCTGAGGAAGAGGAAACAGGAAAAGGGCCTCCACACAAAATATAAAATATAAAATAATATTACGCGAAGTCAGAGATGCAGGCAGAGATGCAAAGGAAGTGAAAAAGAAAGAGGAGGAGGAGGAGGAGAGGAAGAACTACATAGTTATGTAAAAGAGATGAAGAAAAGGGAGAGGAGCGTGAGGAAGAGGGGAGAGATGAAGGAGAAAAGAGGAGTCTTTAATGTGCGTCGGTCTTGTAAGGTCAGACGGGGGCTGGGGAAGAGGGGGAGAAAGGTTACAGGAAAGGTTACCATGATTTATTTAATCACTGATCCATCAGACGCAGCGCGTGCACACACACACACACACACACACACACACAAATTCCCTCTCACATACACACACTTATCTCCCGCTTACTTTTTTCCCCACACACACACACATGCGTAACAGCTTAATCTTCTGTCAGATAAAATAAAAAACAGAAGATGAAGGAGAGAGAAGGGTGATTTTTGTTTTTAGTATAGATTTTATCATTTCAATAATGGGAATATAACCTGACAGAGAACTTCGACTTTGTGAGCATGATATAGTTGCTCTTACACATGTTATATTTGTTCTTCTGGTCATCTACTAGACTAAGATTTACTGAACTTGAACTCAGCTGGACAACTGCACAAACTGCCACTAACTACCGCTGATACCACAACTGCATTTTGTGAACTTTCCAGTGTATTTGGCCCAATTCCCCGTTGGCTTTCTAACCTAACCTGATGCTGACATGAGCGCCAGGTTTCCTGGAACGTGTAAAGAGGCACAGGAAGACTAAAGAGAATAGGCAAGTGGTGCATTGCCTGTGCATGCAAAAGAACACTCATGAAATATGGAAGACTTTGGAATAATCAATGTAATTAATGTAAGCGTTGAAACAAAACGTCCACCGCCGCTGTCATATCACTTGTTTCACACACACACACACATCTTGTCCGTGAGAGAGAGAGAGAGGGAGGGTTGGGTAGATGGATGGAGAGGATGATGGGAGGATGAAAGTGCCACACTCGTTTTTTTTCCTGCCTTTTGTGGCAGAGAATGCCCCGAGGCAAGATTTAACAGAGGGAAGAGATAGAGAGAGGAAGTGAAGGATAGAAAAAAAGGAAGCAAAAAAAAATGAGGTGCCTCAGTGAGGATGCCAATCCCACCATCATCACCTCCCCCCACCCCCCACCCCGCCTTTCCCTCCATGTCTCCCTCTCTTTGCTCTGTTCTCCACCGCCTTGCTTGAGGCCTCAGTAGCCCTTTACAGGGTGCGACCTTGGTGGTCACTGAGCTGGTGTCAACATGGAAGAAACAGGCCATATGGGTGAGACAGAGCGAGAAATAGATGTAGAGATTCAAGGAGAGCGATATCTAATCCTTAATTTGTCTCTGTGTCTCTTCTCCCCCCTCCTCCTCTCTAGCTCTCACACACCGTCTGGGCTACATATGTGCTCCTTCACCCCTATCTCTTGGCCGGGGCCGGGGCCAGTGCCCCTGCCACCTTACCCAGGGCAAGGGCTGCATATGTTGGGAAGGTGGGCACTACAGAGGGGGGATATGGGCTGGGTGAGCAGCAGATGGCTGAGCCCTAAGGCCTCCGCTGGTGTGGCCGGTGGTGAGTGTATACGCATGTGGTGGGGGGTGGGAAGTAGGTGTGTGTCCGTCTGTGTGTGTGTACGTTTGTTGGAGGTGTGTGTGGGTAGGTGGAAGAAGTGTCCGTCTGTGTGTGTGCGTGTGTGTGAGTGTGAGTGCAGGTTTTCTGCTTGGAAGGTTGAATAGAGGGGCACCAGTGCAGAAGAACTTCTTCTGGTCACGGTGAGAGAAGAGGGGAAGAGGAAAAAGAGAGAAGGAAAAGAGGGATGAAGATCGAGAAAGAGAAGATAAATCCAACACAGCTGATCAGTGAGGAGCTCTACCTGTCTTTACCCAGGAGTTTTTTATTTGGAATATCACCATTCTAATTATTATTCACACAATTAGCAGCAGCAGTGGCACTAGAACACTTTGGTAGTTGCTTTGCCAGAAGCAGAGGATCTGAACCTATTTGATGATGGAAACTTTATTCTTTTCGACCGTACGTCGGGTTCAATGATTCGCAAGCGTTTTACGGTTTTATATCATTGGTTTCATCATGCTGTTGGTAGTTTTTAGTGCAAGGTTTGTATCTTTTGACCTGCTTGAACATAAGAATAAATGGTGTCAGATTTTTTTTAATTAAACCATGTTAGAAATCAAATCTGAGTATGTGTGCGGCTGTGCGTTGAATGTGTACACGTGTGTGTATATGGCCTCTGGCACCCTGTCTCCTCTCTGTCCTCCAAGGAGGAGAGAGAAAATGTCCACGCCGCCCTTCCTCACATGGGGGAAGGAGACAGGGAGAGAAAAAAGGCGAGGGGGAGGCAGAAGATATCAGTTTTGTCCTTCATCCCTCCCACAATCCCTCTCTTCTGCTCCATTACAGACGAGGAGAGCGCCCCGAAGATGCTCGCAGGTATGACACAGCTGCCACGCTCTGAATCACACACACACACACACACACACACACACACACCTTGCAGGTATGGGCCAGTTGCCATGCTCTAGATAATAGGCTGTTGAGGGTGCAGCTTGTTAGCCAGCCACAGCTGACATGCCAGACACACACACACACCCACCCACCCACACACACACACTGTTTGTAAGAGCCACGGACTGAACCGAGAACAACGTGCAAGATGCAGTGATGACTCAATCTTCTTTCCTTGGATTCTTTCTTCCTTCTTTTCTGACATCTGATCCCTTTCTCTGAATCTTCTCCTCCCTCTTTTACATTTTTCTGTCTCTGTCACTTCCATGTCTCTCTCAGACAGATGGGACGGCCTGCTGCCCCTGATGTTTCTATTAAAATGACATTACCGACTGTGGATCGTCCAGCAGCCCATTCATAACCATTTAGCTTGCACCTGTTCGGTAGAGTGATGTGTGTGTGTGTGCACATTGTTTGTGCATAACTGAGAGGTGTCAGAAGGAGCTGACTGTTTCGCACTGAACACAAACCTTCATCACCCTCATGTCCACGCACACCCATATACACACATGCACACACACACATGCACACACCCCACAGACTCCCAGAAGGTCATCCCCTCTGGGAATGTCTGTTTGAAGTAAGGACCTCTGTCGTGAGCTGCTGGAGGCCTGATTCACTGTCAGGTGTGTTTGTCTGTGTGTGGATTTTTACATAGCTATGCATACATGTCTGTGCATGTGTGTTTTTTTCTATTTATGAATGTTTGAGTTGTTAATTAATGAATTTCTAATGTAGTCATGTGTGTAAATTTGTGCTTTCATTGTCTTTTTATGATTGGAAATCTGATTGCTTATGTAGTGTGTGTGGACTTCAGTCTTTTCTGCAACTCTGCTCATGCAAGAGTGTGTGAGTGTGTGTGTGTGTGTGTGTGTGCATGTGTGTGTGTGTGTGTGTGTGTGTGAGTGGAAACAAGGCACCACAGGCTGTGGTGTGTCCATGCCTCCTGGTAATGGATACTAATGGCCCTGGGCAGGCCTCCATGGAGCAGGGGGGTAGATTTGTCTGTTTGACCCCATCCTGCTGCCCTCACTCTGGGAGGGGAGGGCCTGAGGGGTGGGAGGCCCTGTGGGGGTCTGGGTCACCATCAGCATGCATAACACTCAACATAAACACACACTGTTAGCTGTGTAAGTGACAACGAAGTCACGCAGGCTAACATCACACACACTGCAAGGTTACAATAGCTTCAAAGATGATTAGGGGGGAATAGTATTATGATTATGTTTTCCTTCCAAACTGCTGTTTAAAACATCTATGTTACAGTATATCATATGGTGTTTTTCACACACTCAGTGTATGAACTTGAGCATGTCTGATATATTCAGAGAAAAAGGATAAAACCACTTTTCCAACCCCTTCCTGTCTAAAGCGCACTTCTTGGAAAAAAGAAGCTTGTTGGACCTTTAAAGTGCCGTTTGGTGGATAAAATGGTGACGGACACAGATGCAGATGCATACTGTACACACACACACACACACACACACACACACACACACACACACACACACACACACACACACACACACACACACACACACACACACACACACACACACACACACACACACACACACAACAGTAGCTCAGTATGCTCCTGTCCAAGGCTGGATCCTTTTTAAAGTGGCCACTTGTTTTCTTCATGGCATGCCTCTTAAAACCTTGAAGCTCTTTGGAAGTGAAAAGAGCAAAGGGCTTTCAAGGAGCTAAATGCATCATGTGTAAACTGAATGTAATTCCTTATGTGTATATGGAGCATCAATCAGAATGTGGTGCATTTCAGGGACTAGTCAATATCAAACTCTTTTTTTGAAGAATCTTTTTGTTGTCTGTGTTTCATGTTTCTAACTGGTATCAGTTTTCACATAGTTGATTATTTCAAGGAAAGGTTACTCAGTTCCTTATGTTTCCCTGACTGCTTTTTGACAACAATCACTTAAACTGGTTGCATTTCAGCTAAGGCTTAAATATTATAGTTATTTTATGCTGTTTTGCAATGTTGCACATTGATGCCATTGATGCCATTGATGCACAATTTCAAAAGAACAAAAAATGAAGGGGCCACTTTGGAAACGTTTCTAGGATCCAATGTGCAATTGTCATTTGCCGCTGATTAAAGCTTTCTGCAGAAACTGACATTTGGTTTTTCTGTGCCTGTAAAGGCTTTGTAGAGCAACTGACCTCCAAGCCAAGAGTAGCTAAATTTGGTCTTCCTTTTTCTCCTTCCATCTCCAAGTAGGTGAATGTCAAAAAGAGGGGAGCGGTTCAGGTAAACAGGGCTCTCAGGGGAGAGGTGACCTTTGGGTTCGCAGTCAGGGGGACAAAAAGGGGAGGGAGAGGGAAGGAGCAGGGGGAGGCTGAGTGGAGGGAACAAGGTTGAGTGCAGAGAGAGAGGAGAGGGATTTAAAAAAAAAAAACCTAGAACAAGAGGAAGACCGTGGAAGAGGTATGGAATGGAGAGATGAGGAGAAAATAAGCCTGCTTACTAAAGTTAAAAGCCTAATAAAGTACATTAAGATCCTGAGACATTCTACAACCAAAGAAGCTTGTCAGTGCTGAAGCCTTTAATGAAATCTGAAAGTGCAAATCAACATTAAAAACATGATTTCTAAGTATGTAAACATTTATAACTCATGGGCACAAGGTGAATGGAAAATCTGGGTAAAAAATGCTTCTACTCTCAGTAACTCCATCCCATCCCTTTATTTGTTCTATAAAAGACATGGATATTTTTACTGATTTACTTTTGTTATTTTATTTTAAATCAAGTTCTTCGAGGTGACTGTGAAACAGAAAAGTTTGGCGCATCATTCGTGCCATCTGCCCACAGCAGGGAGGGGTATGTGTCTTAACTCATCAGTAAGGCTATATTCAGATCGATGTCTCCTCTCCGCATGTAACTGCCACTGCTCATAAGGCTGACTCTCCTCGCCTTATGGGAGGCTCAGTGCGATAATGTTCAGAGGACAACAAAAGTGACAGATTCCCTCTTTGAGCCCTCTATCCTTCTATATTTTCCTCTCCCTTCTGCCTTTGTTTGCTCTGAAACTTTTTCTTCACATTTCAATACCTTTCCTCCATGTTCCCTCTCTCTTTCACATCTTTCTCTGACTCCACTTCCCTCTCTTTCTCTCTGCCCCTGTCTCCCACCGTGGCAGGCAGATCAGTAGCCCTAGGGAAGTGCTTCGCTGTGGGAAGGAGCCTTGGCTTTAAGTGGCTCTAAGTGGCTCTTGCTGTTTGTCTCTTTAGTTGTTTATTTTCTCCTTCACTCACCCCGGGCAGGGAGGAGAAAGGGACACTTTGCGTCGCGGAGACCACAGCGTGGCCAGGCAGGGAGGTTTAATACTGCTTAGTAGCCTGCAGAGTTTACATGTGAGGGAGGCACAGAGAGACAAAGTGCAAGTGTGTGTAAGTTTATTATTGCAGTTTTAGTGTGTTGGTGTGTGTGTGTCATTTTATCATTAGAAATGTTATAAAGATGTCGGAGGGCTTGTGTGCATTTTACTATGCTGTTGTAATTATAGTGTGTGTGCCTGAGTGTGTGTGTTTGTATTGACAAAGCCAAAAGGTCCAGGTATGACCTTCTAAGATGACATTATTTGCCATTGATTTGCCTCTGTTTCATATTTTGTCTCACTGGGACTACTGTACCAACAATTGCCCTCTATTGTTGTGTTTTTAAAGACAAACAGCTACACTATGTTGCCTCATGAAAAAGGTAAAACAATTGTGTTGCTGGTCAAAGCCTCAAATCAGGCCTGAAAATTTAAACCTGACCCAAAGGCCAAGTGTTGTTCAAACTCAAACCCAAATTAGGATTAACAACACGTTATTATTAGCCCAAACCAAACTAAGGCCTTAAAATGTTAATAATTTACTGTCAGCCACCAATGACACTGAGACAAACTATTCCTTTAGGTCTTGTCAGTGTCATGTGATATGGCAGATGAGCATGATTACATCTCAGTGGAAATACTCTGGAGCAACATGTACAGTAAACAACAAGGATAACTGATAAAACTGATAAAAATAATTACAAATATGAACAGACTTCTTCGGATTCTATAGTTGCTCTCACCACGCCACAATAGATGGAAGAAAATACAAGTACAGGCACTTTCCTATTGTCAAATATAATATGTGGTAAATAATAAAGGCAGCGTCTGCTTATATATTACAGCAGTTACTGGCCTCACAGACAGGCCTCTCAGTGAGATTCGGCATAAAGAAACTTTCCTATTTGTTAGCATGATTATGTGTTTGTTCAAAGATTAAGGCAAATAGGGCTTTAATTTCTCTAAGTGGTTTGCAAGCACGAGCTGTGAATTCATGCAAAATGCCAGCGAGCATGTGTTTCCAAGAACCTAAGCGAGTGCATCTTAGTGTGTAATGCGAGCAAGGCCAGGCAGATGTACGGAGAGAAATTAGCGCTCTCTTAAATACTCACCTCACCTCACACATATCAACACACACGCACACACACACCTCATAAATGAACACTTCCACATCGTAATGAGGATTACCTGCATGGCCTCACATTGCACTTCTCATCCCCTTGCAAACACACACAAACATGGGCACTTGTGCAGTTACTCATCTGTCCTTGTTCCATCCTCCCCCTATCACTTCTTCTTGTTCTCATCCTTGCTTTCTCTCTCTATCACACACACACACACACACACACACACACACACACACACACACACACCCACACACACATACATGGAAATGCACACACACACCCCTCCAGTGTCCTAGCTGTCTCAACTTGAGCAGCAAATGAACACAATTAGCCACGGCTCCACAAACACACACTGGGGTATTGTTCTGCTCACACTCACTCAGACCTTAATCTGGTGCTCCGGAGGGACCTTGTGTGTGTGTGTGTTAGTGTGTGTGAGTGAAGGCAGTCGAGGGGAAGCGTCGCAGAGCCCAGCTGACAGAAGGGGCTTCCAGGCCTTTTTCCCTCAGAGGTTTCCACGACGATGATCAACTCCTCGCGCCTTAGTCCTTGCTGTGCTCGCCTCAGTACCCCCTTCCTCCCCAACACACACACACACACACACACACACACACACACACACACACACAAACACACTCTTTGAGCAATGGCCCATTCGGCCTGAATGCATTTCAAACACGCACACACACACAGTCACTGCCTTCGGTCAGAGCCAGATGTTACAGGGTGAACAAAGGCATTGAGTCACAAGTTACTGTTCTTAACAGCAGGTTGAGCCTCAGGTCATTATTAGCACACACACACACTCCTTCACACACACACCCTGAGCAGTGGACCTACTCACTACATTGCACATCCACTGACTGTGCTTGTTGTTTCTTCCCCTTGAGCGAGCGTGTGTGCTGACTGCCTAATTAGACAGCAGGTATCTGCCTGACAAGATTTCTTGCAAGAACACCTACACAAGTGGCTGCCTAATCACTTCCCTTTAAGATGCCTCCCAGGCCTTTCCAGCCGAGGTGGGGGCCTTCACAGCCAGGGCTCTGCTCAGTGGCTGCAGGCCAGTCGCCACAGTAGCAGCAGCAGCCTGTGGCATCGCGTGTTTAGCATCAGCGCTAAATGACTAAAGCTCTGTCCCAGTCCTCATCCTGGGCTTGAGTTTAAGATGCACAATAGTTTCTTGTGGCATCAAATAATTCAAACATTTATTCAACTAAGTTGCTAATAAGGGTCAGATTAAAACAAATATTTATTTGGTATGACCTGCAACTGGGAGAAATGCATCATATTAATATAATATTATGATACAGTTCCACAAATTGATCTTGCATGTTCATTCTGAAGATATCCTGATTAACATTGTTATATTAATGTCTACCATGTTACATAATCTCAGTGTGATTCAGGCCATTTAAATGTAAATTGCATAGAAAGTGGTATATTAAAAAATGTTTAGCTGGTGAAAGCTGTCAAAGACGATGGAGAGCAGACAGAAAGAAGGGCAAGAGTCAATGAGAGCATCAGAACGGCTGACTGTTGTTTACTTTGTAAAATATTCATTTTGGCTTTGTGAAGTAAAAATGCATTAAAAGGAATGAATGCAGCAAAACCCGCTGGGTCAGAACTGTGGGCCAACTTTAAACCCTTTAAAAAAAACATCACTTGAGAACTCGGTATCGTATCATTAGCATCGTCACCTATTTGGGCTTCATCTCTCTATTCAGCCGTGCTGTGAACTTTCTGACTAGCGGAGACCTCCTTTGTCTCACAGCCATGAGAGGAAGTGACAGAGAGAGCTGTGGCATGTCTGCCAATTTGACTCTACTGTGTTTACAATGACCTTCCCCTCGGTGTGAGGTGCTGTTCGAGTGCCTCTGTCACCATGACAACTGGACATTTTTTAGTGGCCACTCAAGTGTCTTTCTGCATTTCATTAGCGTTTGTCAGATGTTAAGGCCATCACACACAGACAACACTTTAAAGCCAAGCAGCGATTTTTGCTGTTATTTTGACTGTTTTATGACACATTTCCCCTCGTTGACTGATGTGTTACCTGCTGCTTCTGACTACATGCAAACATCTTTACTGCCACAAACAAGTGCACCACAAGTGTACTACTGCTATAAATACTTGCTTGTATCTCTTCACTTGGCAAACTTTCAGTATTTTGTCCGATCAATTTCCTGCAGCAACCTCCGCAAGAAAAATGTACAAATTTTTAACACACAACACCGTTGTTTTTTAAAACTTCTTTTTCTCTCCCTCCGTCACCTTGAACAGGATAAACTCTTTAGAAAATCAACGGCTTTACTCTCCCCTGTAAACTAATGTGAGACCCATTTGTTAACTGCACTTGAAAAAAGATTAGAAAAAAAATGTGCAAACAAAATTGTGCTGATTTTTAACACTAAGATTAAGTTAAAATTATTTTTTCTCTCCCTGTGTCAAATTAAGTTTGATTATTTAAAGAAAAACTCTTTTAGTGCTTGTACAAAAACCAGTAAAGCCTGGGTTCTTCCACTACAAATATCTGAAGTAAATATCTTATCACATGCAGCACGAATGGGAGTTTTCCTTTTCCAAAACAGAACATGAATAAATCTTAAAAATAGGTTTGTAGCACTCTGCTAGTGCTGAGTCCTGCACAGAAATTCAGCACAGGGTGGAAAAGGCACAGAGGAGCTCCAAAAGTGCGATGACGAAGTTTTTAGGATCTAGAAAATGTAAGAAACATTTAAAAATATATATTCATCAACATACAAGGCGCTCTCGCTGCATCTGCCTGAAAAATTATAACAACGAAGTAAAATTATGTTACAAATGCAACCGTTCCAGTTCAGATGAAAAGCTTTTTTATCATGAGCTCTTTTTCTGTTCTCCTGTGAGTGACAATGAGAGGAGCTGAACCCTGTGAAGCACCACAGTGGCATTTGGAGTGGACACACACCCCCATACACAAACACACACACTGTCATTACCATCGCTGCATTGAGCCAGAACTCAATCTCAAAGTGCACCAGATGTGCTCGCTCGTGCAATTATTCCAGCAAAGACACTGGCTCAGATGTATTTATATTTGTGTGTGTGTGTGTGTGTTTGTGTGTGTACATACGGTCTTGCTGGAGCTGTAAATGTCTTCTATTTGAGCTGCTGGCTGACCTTCTAGTTCTCGGTTTTTCATGTTTAGCCTTTCCCAGGGTTCTCACCTTTCCTGCCAAGTTAACTGTAGTCTCTCCATCTCTCTTTCAGTCTGTTTTTTCATGTCTGTTTTCAGTCAGTCAATCACTGTGTCATTTTTCAAACTGTTGATATGTATATTACATCTGTGATACAGAAAAAAATTAAAAAATAGTTTTCATAAATACTCTGTGTACATAGATACATGAGACATGTTATCACAAGTCTGCACATTAACCAAAGAAAAAAAAACAAAAAAAACATCTCACTTATTTACTCTATAACTGAGTGTGTTGTTTCATTGTCTTCGCATCAGTTTCAGTCCATCTCCAACGAGTTCAGGTGCACACATGCACATGCTGAACCCCAGGTTAACGTGTCCGTTAGTCGTGTCATCTCCCCCCTCGCTCCCTTCACTTCACGTGACAGCAGTGCCAGCTTTGTTTGGGTAAATTGCTGCAGAGTCATTTGCATATGTCTGTCCTGTGCTTACAAGTTCACATTGTTTTTAATCTGAAAAATATGCTAATGCTTTTGTGTGAGGAGAACATGTGTGTAATTGTGCCTTACTCTAGCATGTGTGTGTGTGTGTGTTATGTGGCAGGCCTTGTAATAATAGCAGAAGGTGAGGGTGACAGGGGTGAGAGCATGTGTCGAATTAATACGCTCTGCAACTATTAAGTCCATTTGCATTAGTCCATATGCTCCTGCAGGGCTGAAGTGCTGCCTGAGATCAGATTATTTCTCTGCATTATCCCAGAGACGTATATTAGGACTAGTTGTTTTGGTGGACGTGGAGCAGTGAGCACTGTAAAACACTAAATTTTGACCCCGCGATGTGATTTGCTGTGAGCGCCCTTGGGCGATGGTGAAGGGAGGGAGTTGACCCTGCATCAGCACCAACGTGACCTCTGCGTTAACTGGAGATTACAGCGTATTAGTCAAGGATAAACAACAATTTTCCTGCCGGCCGTCACCACTGCTGATTTAAAAAAAAAAAGGGGTGCATTTATTAGAAGGGACACTGCTGACAAAGACAGGAAAGACAAGGAAAGAAGATGGACTATGTGAACAGAAGAATAAGACCCGAAGTCATAACATCTACTGTGCACACATGGTATGTACCTGTCTGCTTATGATCATGGAACCTTTTAAAATGGTAACAAAGTCCTTTATCATTAAAATATTTAGCAAATGAATGTGTTAAAGTTTACTTAAATGTCTTCCGTCACTCTCTATGGTTGCTTTTATCCAGATATCAGCAGAATAATTGTTAAGTTTTTACCCTGAAATAATTATTACAATGCTGAACATAATAATAATAATTAATACAAGCTGTTTTACACGGATACACAACATATAGGAACCTTTACGCTGAACACTGCCCCTCATGATTTTTATAGACATTTCTAAATAAGTTTCTTGCTTTGTCTCTGCTGTAAGAAACTACCACTTCACATCTAAATTTTTCCTGTCTGCTTCCCTGCTTCCTCCTTGTATTTCTCCCTCATCCCTCTTTCTGCTAAAGTGTCTCCTTTCTCCTCTTCCGTGCTCCTGCCTCCAATTAAATGCGTAGGCGTTTTATCCTATGATTAGTATCTTGGTTGTTCGGTGGGCAGGCTCATTATCTATGCGCCCCGTTAGTAAAAGCCTTAACGATGCCTAACGAGACATCTCATCAGACTAGTTTTAGCCACAAAGGGCTAATTGCAGCTGTTGCTTCTGTCCTCCGTCGAGGCTGAGAGAGGCAACAAGAAAATCTGTTTGGATTGTTGGGTAATTTTAAAAACGCACAAGCACACACAAATACACAAAATACAAATACAAATGCACACAGCAGTTGTTTCCGTGTGATGTGCGTGTGTGCCTTTCACAGAGGGGAGTCTCTCTGTGGCTACTTGTCATCACAGAGCTGCAGGTTTGACATGACGGCATGACGAAAAAGCCCGAGAGAGCCTCAGGTATCTACACACACACACACACACATGTTCATGCACACATCTCAGCTCTAAAATGGTTTAGCATATAAATACCTATTTGGGCAGTAGTACAAGTAAGCACAATGTGTGTGTGTGTGTGTGTGTGCGTGTGTGTGTGCGTGTGTGTGTGCGTGTGTGTGTGTGCATGCATATGTGTGGGTGTGTGCATGTGCTCAGATCTCTTTGTTGATGTTCTCTCTGATTCTGTGCCAGCATCACATCCATCTGTCTCCGTGAGACACACACACACACACACACACACACACACACACACACACACGTACAGGTAATGAGATTTATTTTGCAAATTTAAAACCGAACCAAAAGTGACAAATTTTTTGTTGCAGGAAGCATCCTGCCACATCGGAGCAGTTTACAAGCTTCTTTCTAGCTGCCAAAGTCATTTTCCCAACTTTCCTCAGTGTTCTCCAGAAATGTTCTAAACCACACACATACACTTGATCACACCAGCAGGAAGACACACACAGCTATCATACACACATCCACAGCTGCAGATTTCTGTTCAAATCAGGTATTTTTTTAATCACTGATCACCAGTGAACCAACCAGCCTGTGCTGCATTAAAGATCCAAACCCATAAACACAGAGACCACTGTACCACTGACCAGAGTAACTGAAAGTGAGTGCTGCACCTGGAACTGGAACTGTTCTGATCCATCAAAACATGTTTCAGGTGAACATGTCACACCTATACAGCGCAAACACAAAAATATACTGAGAGTCAACCTCAATCTAACAAACAACAAATAATTCCCTGAAGCAAAAAGATCTCTTCCTGTCATTTGATGCAACATTTGTTAATATGAATATCAGTGTAAGAAACCTTCAGCATTGCTGATACAATACAGTCTTGTAATATTAGTGATTAGTATTTTAATTCTGAATTTTAGTTAAAGCACTTTCAGTACAGAGTCTTACATGATCCTGTTTCAGTGCACACTCATTTGTACACAGATGACTAATTGTAAACAACGATAAACAATTAAAATAAGGACATTTTTAAACACAGTGGTGATTCTGTTATTGCAGCTACTCTTTGGCATTAATTACTGTGTATATTTGCAGACACAAAGTATTTTACACAGTAATCTTAATCACCTGTGCCCCCTTTTCTTCATATACTACATTTCAGTGCCTGTTGAGCTGTTTCAGGTGCACTGCAGTTGCAATATTTGACCAGTAGGTGGGGACATGTTCAGTCAGTCATCCCATCACATCTCACTTTACAGAATTAAACCATATATTTAAGCTTTAAGCAACTGACTGAAGAAAACAGTTAAAAGCAAACACACTTTTTATACTGTGTCTACACAAATGTTTACAGTGTTTAGTGTGGCTCTACCTCTCTACAGATCAGCCAGTGGACAAAAAGGTTGCTGGTCAGGATTTCTGTTTTCTCTGGGTAAAATTATTCAAAGTTTTCGTTTAGTGAATAAAAACTGTTATTTCTCACTTCTCTCGCCTTTCAGCCCAGTTCTCCTGAGGCTCTGCTGGAGTGTATTTTATTTGTCCTGCCTGAGAGCACTTATCACATGGCATCTCTTTCTGTGTGTGTGTGTGTGTGTGTGTGTGTGTGTATGTGTGTGTATGTGTGTGCGTGCACAGAGTTCAGTGGGTCCTCTTTTGTTCAGTTCACTAAGTATGTCTGTGTGTGTGTTGACCTGATAATCTGTGTGCTTTATAGAGTGCTGTTCACACATTGGTCTCCACTCTGATCCCAAACCCAAACACAGGACACCCCCCCCCCCCCCCTCTTCTTTATCAACACACACACACTGCTATAGTATCCCTCCACCATGTGATTAACAAATCACTTCTTTTACCTCCATCCTACTTTTTTTTGGGGGGGGGGTGCAGTGGTTTGGTTGAACAAACAGGAGAAAACTATAAAACTATAAACCAGTGCAAAATAAAATAAAAATAAAAAACAACACCATGGATTTATGAAGCTGCATCAACCAACATATTTGCTTGTCATCTCTTTTTAGTCAGTCACAGTCTTTCTGTATTAATCTCTATAGTTTGACCTGTCTATCCCCCCCCCCTCTCTCTTTTTTCCCAGAGGCCAGTTGTGCTGATCACACACTGAATCCTACACAGATCCCAAACTCAAACACAGATTCTTTATCAGAGAACACACTCCCACATAATCCCTGGATAACTACACCTGTGACTGTGTGTGATGATGATGTGTGTGTGTGTGGATTTGTGTGTCCCTCCCTGTCCTGTATTAATTATCAAACTGCGCTCACTGTAGAAATTAGTATTTGAAGAAAAGTGTGTTGTGATCAGAGCCGATCCACAGCTGGTGGTTTACCTGACTTTTCCTATTCTACACCTCACTCCTGATTACATGTATATTCATGCAAACCGGCTGAACAGATGTTGATTTATCTGCCTGCACCGGTGGTAAAATCTTGTGTCGGTGCAGTGTCAAAGTGAAAAATCTGAAATCAGAATGTCAGTTACACTTTTTAAATAAGTTTTTCTACACCTGACACAGGTTTGTCCACAATACAAAGTTTTCTGGTCACATCAGAAGATTTGAAAAAAGTCAATGAAGATTTGCTTTTTTCCGTTCTTCTTTTTTCAGATTTTGTGGGTGTATTTCTGGACGTGATTATGTTTTAGGTTCAGAAAACTGCCACACTTAGTAAATCAAACCTGTTTTATTCTATTTCTCTCTGCTGTTAAATCTCAAAAGGTCTTCAAAAACTCCTGTGTTTGTATTTAGCTTTATATAACCACCAACTCTCTAAAGAAAGTCTCAATTGGCAGACCCCAGTCTAAACTTTAACTAAAAAACAGTGGTGACATATAACAGGACTCGACTGTCACTTTATTTTTTCAGCTTTCTGAAGCAAAAGTTCCATTTCCTGCTCCAACCAGTGGATTTTCAAGCGACGTTGATGAGGCAGAGAAGAAATAAACGTCTAATGATTAAACGGGGCGCGCTGAGGTTTCCTTGTTGATGTCAATTACATCTTTAATTAGTGCATGTGTAATGTAAATACAGTCTGTTTTGATTGCTCCTGTGCCTCCTGTCCCACAGTAAAACAGATTTTCTCCCTCATTAGGCAATCACTCCTTCAAGTGCCTCCGTCCCCCAGGACCTGCCCTGGACAAGCCTGTGTGTGCGAGCGAGTGTGTGTGTGTGTGTGTGTGTGTGTGTGTGTGTGTGTGTGTATGATTCGAAAAAAGAAGGAGCATATGGATCCATATGAGAAATTTGAAAAACAAAAAAAAACAGGCAGAAATTGGAAGGAAATTATACAGTGATGGTGGAAAAAAAAGCACAAATTGCTCAACTTTTTAACAACTTAGCCTCTTTTCTTATTGACACCTTCCTTTTATCTACGTCAGAGAGCAGGTAATCATCAACCTTCTTTTATGCGTCCCAGTCTACTGACCTATTCTCTTCAGTCAAACTCTGATTGCTCCTTTAGCTGCTCTCATTGTTGAAGATGTCATTATTTATGTCTCATTATTCCTGGGGTCTTGTGTGAATGCAGAGGCACATGAAAGGAACAAAACTATTTGAATGTGAGGCTAAAATATCCCTCAAATTCTGTGAAAAGGCCGAATTTTGTTTTCTAAGAACTGGTGCCTTTTATGTGAACACGAGGGGACTGCGTGGTCGACCGCGCTGTCCTCACAGGATGTAGGTGTGCAGGTGTGTGCCTGAGTTTGCCTCCATGCATGCTCGCAACACTGTAAACTATTAAAAGCCTTTCAAAGAGCCTGCCAATGAAAAGTTTCTGGAAAAGTACAGCAGGATGCAGAAGATGAGAGGAAAAGACGTTCACGGAGAATGACAAGACAAATAGCTCAGAGAGGGATAGAATTGACGAGGAAAGAGAAACGGGGAGAAACAAGGCAAGTCAGCGAGAAAACAAGGGAGAAAAAGAGGGAGAGATGCCATGTGTTGCACACCTGAGCCCTGAGAAAAGGAGGGAGAGTTGGGGTTTGGGGGGTAGAACGAAGAGGAGGTGGAGGAGGAACGAGGGGGACGGTGGGAGAGAATCAGTTCCACTACACGCTCATTACCACCTATTCATCTGGAAGACATCTCTGCACAGATACACTGCTGGCTAACTCAGTCCCGCTCTGTGTGTGTGTGTGTGTTCATGTGCCTGTATTTGTGTGTGTGTGTGTCCCTATGTGGAGGTGTGTTAATGCATGTGTATGTGTACATGTAGGTTCGCCTTTGTGTCTTCACCTCCATTCCTAATAAGATAAACGCCTCCATAATGGCCCATATTTACATCCAGCCTCTCTGCTCTTTTCAAGCCCTCTCTCTTCTTCATGGACAGCACATGGTTTTCTTTCTGCTGCCCTGCTCTTACTTTGAAGGCTGCCACAGAAATGAGATCCCTTTAACATGAAAAACACAAGCGCTTACGTCTCCTTAGGATAATGGAAGTTGACATTTGCTTGTTGTACTGCAAGTTCTCTCATCAGGCCAGTTAGACCTTTAAATATTAAATACAGCATTGAATGTGCTTCTGAAGAACAATGAAAAACCACTCAAAGGCACCAACAGTCAAGGACAACTCAGGGGGGTCCAATGCTAATACGTACGTATGTTTATGTAAATGAAAAAAAAAAAAAAAAAGTCTTTTCAAATTTTAGTGCTTCGTCTGGTCTCTAAAGTCTTCAAAGCAAAGGTTTAGAGTGGGAGAGGCAGAAATATAAAGTGGAAGAGAAAGAAGAAACAAAGAGCAGGGAGTCTGTTTAAGAAAATGCAAGATATTACTAAAAGAGGGGATTCATAAAGATCAAGGAGATCACGAACGTACTTTTCAGTGAAGTGGGTGCAGATAATGGATAGATGCATGTCAAGAACAGACGTGTTCATGTAAAGGTTAATTAAAATAGTTCATGTAGATGCATCTTCACTATTTTCCCGGCCTTGTTACCGGGTCACAACAGAAAGCAACCCTGAAAGTCATTTGTATGTCCTCATGACTTTTACACTAACTAAACGATTATGTTGGAACATTTCATTCAAATGTATTTATATGATTCACTCCTGTCTCACAACTGACTGCAAACCACGCCACCTATTTTTCTTCTTTTTATTTTTCTTCTGCCAATCTAGCTGTGAGCCAGTATCCACTGCCTCTGCTCCACCACCTTTATGGCTGCTGGAACGACTCGTGACTCTGAAGCTTCAAATTTACTTGTGAATGTTTACAAATGTGGACAAAACTATTCTTGAAAATAGTGGAAATACGGCTGCTGAAGAAAAAAAAACCAAAAAAAAACAAAACACTGAAATGCTCCACAGAAACCCTGATGGAGGCAAATTTGCCCGTCAAACTTCACCAAAGATGAGCTGAACTCAAAAGCTAAGCGCTCTGAATTCCACAAGCAAAACCACTGCTCACACGTCACTACAGATGCAGGACGTTTTCACCTTCATGGACATTTATGCTGCTGATATCAGTCACTGAAAACACAAATCTTACAACCAAAACCACACTCATTCCATTTCACACTGTCGCACATCTATTTCAAACCGTTTCAAAACTTCCTAGAAATTTAAAACATGATCAATCAAGCCTTTGTTGTGCTCAGGAAATCTGTGCGTTCTGCCTGTTTATGTGTTGACATTTTTGTGTGTGCATCACCACCCATATGCACGTGCACATTTGTGTGTGCCGTACAGCTGGCAGCCTTGCAGACAGGTGGGCTGGCAGCACTTCCCTTCCAAAGAGTCGTAGCCTCACAAATGTTCCCTCCTCCCCCGTCTTTCCCTCTCGCTCCTCCCCCGTGCTGCCTTCCTCCTCGTCTCGTTAGCTGCTGTTTTTTAATGCGCTGTCCCAATCTGGAGGGACATATGTAGCCGCACATTTCTCCCCTCGTTTGGGCTCCTAAGAAATTGTCCCACATAAATATTGCAAATTAGTGAGACCAAATGGCCTTTTATGAATTCTTCTGTCACCAAAACGATTTCAAATAGCTGCTTTTATTTTCTCTCTGATGTACATCTGTTAAAGGAAATAAACAAGAAAACAACAACAGATTTTTGCATGTGAGCGCATGTTAGTGTACCCAAGAAGCGGGATGAACAATATGTCTGTGCGTTCATAGATGTCTAAACTTCCACACATTACTGGGAGATTTTCACATTCATATATTTATTAGAAAATAAAGAAGATAATTCTGTTTTTTTTGCATGTATTTCTTGCTAAAGATCCTGGATATCTACTTCAACACATAGTGACATTCCCAAATTGGGATGTTCCTGTCTGGATTTCCTTCTCAAATAGAGCTATTGTGGCGGAGTGAAAGGCCGGCCCTGCCGAGACACACACAATGTCACCCCACCAGCTTGAGCATTTGTCCGTACGAGTGTGTGTATGTGTGTGTGTGGCGCAGACTACCGTGCCAGAGCCCTCTGCCCCTCTTTCCATCTGCTGAAGCCCCCCAGGCTGGACCAAGGTCACTTCTATCCTCTCCTTTAGCATGGATGTGGAGCTGCGTGCACGTATGAGCGCACACGCGTTAGTATGTGTATTTGCGAGTGTGCGCACGTGTGTGTTTGTGTATGTAACAGGAACAGGGAGAGGTTTGGTTCAAAGAAACTACAAATACTGTAGGAGTCAGGAAGGGAAGAGACATGCAGGGAAGAAACATCTAATCTCATTACAAGTGACAATGAAGTGCTTCTTATTATATATTATTAAAGTTAATGTTCGTATAATGAAACATTTTGTTTTTTAAACTTTGAGAAGACGTGCATATCCTAGTGCTAAATGTCATGTGACAAACTCCAAACATTTGGTTCTTTAGGGGATGAAAAATGCTGCAAAGGAAGAGAAGTATAATTACTTTTTAAGACCATCATGATTATGATTTTCGCTGGTGTTCAATATTTTTTTTATTCATTGTGAGTATTACATTTCTGCGTCTCCTGACCAATAAAAACATAATCTACAGGCAACAATTATGAACATTTATAACAAGCTGTGGGGAGTCAGTGAATAAAGGATAAAAATGTGCTGTTCTGTCCTTGAAAAAGAAGATACGAGAGAATATTTTTAGTGATAATAAAGTATAATATTCTGGGAGCAGAACAAAAATTCTAGACTAGAAAAAAACGACATCTCTCGTCTTCAAATCTCTAGACAACACACACACTCTCCCTCTCTCACACACACACACTCAACAGAAACCAAACATTGACAGAGCGCTGCTCCTTCTCTCGATCTTAAGACGTGCTCGTTCCCTCCAGAGGGAACAGACTGGGCACAGTGCCAGACACTGTCGTCCACTTAGCAGCTAAAAGCCCACATAATCACCACACACACACACACACGCACACACAAACACAGATACGAAGACACACTGACTATTACAGTATGTACACACACAGACATGATAATTATTATACCAAATAAAAACAAATAATAAGGTAAATGCAGGCTTAAAGAGGTGTGTTTTAGCAGCACTCAGGAAGAATTTACTTGTGGGCATAGACAATATAAAGGGAACATGTCTAATAAGGAGCTCTGTCTTCAGAACCTCAGTTCTGTGCACACACAGATACACAAAGCAAAATAAAGCATCACAAAACGTAGTTTTAAAGAAAAGAGACCAATTTTCAAATGAAATGAGTTTAAAGGCCTTTAACTTTTAAAGAGACACGTTCTGAACTTCCTTTAGAGCAGCATGAGAGAACCACCACAACAAAAGTGTTTTCATTAATGCATTCAGAGTTGAATTATGTCTTTATATTTCACTTTTCACATCAATCCATCTGTTTATTATTAAGGTTTTACGGTCAACATATTAATGGATACACAATTCAACTGTGTCATACTGTCAGACGTCCTGTCCATTGACTGTCTAATTCATTCATTTGCTTTGTCTCAGCACCAGTAACACTCGTCATGTGGTGAACTGAAGTGTTTCTGATTCCCACTGGTACCTACAGTACCTACGAGCGGCAAAGTCAACCTGCTCTTCTTTCATCGCTGATGAGAAACTGGAGGGGAGCCAGAGGCTGAACTCTCTTTGTGTTTTCTAATTAATCTATTCAGCGCACCAGCCACAAAATAACAGCCTTTTTGTCACTCTGAAGTTATTAAAAAAAGAAAAGCTTGTAAAAGCCTCAGGTCAAAGAGGAATGTAGCAAGTGTGAATGTGTGTGTTGTGTGTGTGTCTGCATGTGTGTGTTAAATTATGTTTAGATACAGTGTGCGTGTCAAGGTGAGACTATCTCCTCCCTTATCTGCTGTGTCTTCAAGATGTACTGTTGATTAGTCGATAGAGGCGCGCACACACACACACACACGCACACACACACATACTCATGCACATTCACAAACCACTCTTTATTCATTACATAGTAATTTGCCTTGTGATCTAACATATCCGGACCATGGTCCTCTCACCACCTCACCTAACCAACATTCACACTTATGCAACCTTCATCATCTACTAGTTAAGTTAAAAATTGTGAAATAAACGAAAAGATGTATTCTGTTTTTTTTTTTAGGGAAGCAGAGTTAACATGTGTCGCCCTGTGAGCGTAATGCTGTTTAAACTACTGAGGTTTCCCTCTATCTCCTACCCCTGACTCTTATTTTGGAAGCATCATATACTTATTTTAATGACAGTGGTGATTCTTAGTAGCTTTTCAAACCAGATATTGAGGAGTCACTTTGCAGGTTATCTAGGTGCGTAAAACACAAAGCTGAGACAGACCACAATTTACACACACACACACACACACACACACACACACACACACACACACACACACACACACACATGCTAATAACAGCGTGTACAGTACAAATGTTACAAGTACAGAAACGCTGACAGAAACGCCTCCAAATCAGACAGTCAAACACAAATCTAGAAACTTGGATGCAAAAATACACAAACAGGCTCAAGCATAGAAACTTCCAGAGATGCACCTGCTGGTTTTATACAACCAACACACACACACACACACAGACACACGCACATACACTGCTCTGCATACAGAGAAATGTCACCTTACTCTTGCAAGCTGTTAGCTAAGCACTTCCATGCCAAACCACCCTGCCCCACTGGAACTTGGAGCGAGGAAGAGTCTGTGTGTGTGTGTGTGTGTGTGTGTGTGTGTGTGTGTGTGTGTGTGTGTGTGTGTGTGTGTGTGTGTGTGTGTGTGTGTCCGTTGGACAGCTCTTTAAAGTAGAGAGTTGCCCGAGGCAGAGTAGGTTGAGCGGACGAAGACAGGCAGATAATGGAGGGGCATCTGTGTGCCAAGGACTGCACCTCAAAGTCACTCACACACACACAGACACACACACATACAGGCATGAGTGCATACAGACAAGCAGACACATATACATAACCACCTGAACCACACACATCCCTGCCCACACCATATACATCTTCTGTCCTTGTGTGGTTCTATTTATCATTTCTACATTTATCTGAAAGCTTTTCCAAGATGTCTCTTTCTCTTTTTCCAGCTCTATCTCTCTGTCCCTCTTTCTCTCTCTCTCTCTCTCTCTCTTTGTTTTCCCCTTTGCTCTCTGCCGCTCCCTCTCTCCACTCATGTCATATCTCCCTTCAATTTCACATATCTTGAATTAGCTGCAGATAGCCTTAAGTACCTCGCAGTCCACTTCAGATAGGTCCTTATTCACCGATGGACAGATATACTGTGTGTGTGTGTATGTGTGTGTGCGAAGAGGGCAGTGATTTGGAGGGCACGCATGCTTAAAGGGCTTAATGTGGAGTTGTATGTAAAGGGGTTCAACTGATGGTCACTACAGAGGATCAGAATATCTTTTCATGTTGACTCTAATTCAAACTTCTGTCCCAGTAACAGTCATTCAAGCTTTGCTGCGCAGACTAGAATCTGGTTTGCTGCCGTCTCTTAGATGCTCGTTCTGTTCAATTAGTCGATTTTCAATTAGACGCGATCAGTGGACGACAAATGATTGTTGCTCTCTCTGTAGGTGCTGGAGCGTTTACAGTCCAGAGCAGCATGGTTTGAAAATGTCTGACACGTCTTTCAGGCCTCGGCCGAAATTCAATAGAAGCTATGATCATTATTTTTACAATAACAATGGATCAAATGACTGTAAATAATGTGAGAGTGGTTGGACTCATGGTACCAACCTACATTATCACCAGTTCCTCAGCTCTATGGAGCTTTACAGCATCTTTTTTAAATCATTGCTTTAGTTTTCTGACTGATCAAAAGTTGTACAAACATACTGTTCACCTAACTGTGCAGCACAAAACAGCAAACATACTGAACTTGCTCTCCTTGCATTTTCATAATTATCTTGCTGAAGTATGTGGCACTGGTCCGTGCTTTATAATACCTCTAAAAGAATAAATATTGCATAAATAAATAAAGTTAATTTACTTAATCGTGTTTCTTCTACAACTTGGGAGAAAAGCTGCCCTAGTTTACACTGAGTGTAAAGACAGTAATCAAAACAATGGATAAATAGTTAGTATCATTCACTACTGTCAGGTTTAATCAGGAGACAGTGTGCATCTGTAAGTGGACCATTTCCCATAAGGTTTATATTAATACCAACCACAAATCTGTAGAGTTTCAGTTCTGATGTGCGGATGAAATAAAAGGCTTCCTGCCATAATTGCCCGCCTGTTTAACAGCCTCCCATTTTGATTCAGGGAAATACATTTTACAGTCTGCGTCTCAGTTGGATGATGTGCTGTATGTTTATGTGCTGCCAAAGTGTTTCCAAGCACCTGCACTGTAAGGTAGTAGTCTCACTGCACGATAGATTATCAGCCAAAAAACAGGTTTGATTTGAACAAATTGACAACCAGAGCTCACAATATTAGTTTTAATTCTCTACAAAGCACATTTTCAAAATGTTATTTTAAGTAACAGTCAGTGTATTTGTGGGGTTTTACAGGAATGGAGTAATTCAGTCAGGTGAGGTCCGGTAACTAGATTTCTAACATTACAGGTGACCCAGTTATGGGTGCAGGGGTCCAGGATGACTGGCCTGAACACAGACACAAACCTTTGTACTGTGATCCTAAAGTAATGATGCAAATGAGTTTTAACGAGCTTTGAAAGCTGTTTGACAGTTGACAGAACAATTATATGTCGAGGGTTGAGAAAACTTCTTCTTATGCATAAAAAAACAGGAATATAAAAACAGAAATGTGTTGTTACAAAGCTGAAAAGTAGCAATTTGCAAGCTGTAGCATTGGTTTTCCCACTAGAACATGTAGAGGACACAATAACAACTATATTGCTGGGAATCTAAAACATGTTCCTACTCCGACATTAGATAATCACACATGTAGAAGCAAATTGTCGCTACACGAACAACAATTTCTTCTAACAGCAGCCTCGAGAGACCAGAATGCAATACAACCATAAGACATGAGAGGTTTTAGTGGAAATGCAGGAAATCGCTCAGTGAAGCAGAAACAGAGGCAGGCTGAAGTGAGACAGTTCCAGAAAGCAGCTCGTGGATGATTTCTAAGAGTGTTCATACATCTGAAGATCCCCCTGTGCTGCCAGTTACTGTATGGCACCTCACAACATAATTTCTTCTCATTCACACTCTCGATGTATGTGCACGTGTGTGTATGTGTGTGTGCTGAGCTCACTAAGGCTGCCATCTGTACTCTGCCAGTTGGATTGTCCCCAATATGGCAATGGGCAGTAAACACACACACACACACACACACACACACACACAGGGTTCTCACTCCTCAGGTGTAGCCTCTAGCTCTGGAAGAGAACCTCATGCTTATGAGGGAACTATGGGTCTCGCAGAGCTTCTTTTTAAATAATACACCAAATACACAAACACCTCAGGTAATAGGAGTAAATTAGTAGCTTCACACTCACTTCCTCCTTCCCATTCATCCATTCCTGTCCTGCACTGGCTGATACTCTAACACATATGGTGCATATTCCATACGATGAGAAGGTCAGCAAAACATCACCCAGAATAATAAAACATTACACTTATTATTCATTCATTCTTCACATGGAGCATTTTCTTGCTGTTTTATTCACGATCTCTCACACAGAGGAACCGAAAACAAAACTGTTGCTCTGCTGCACGTTGCTGGTCACTGTTCCCTGCATGCATCATTTAGCAGACTGCTGCCATCAGTGTGCGGTGATAGGTGACCGCCTGAAGACATATTAAAGAGTAACAATAATGATAACACGCTCTGCAGCTTCCAGGAGCAGCAGTGAAATATCACTTCAAAATGTCTAACTGCAATCAACTGCTTCTGTCTGGTTTTTCTGAAAAGAATCATCCACAGGGTCATTTAGGAACTGACTGGTGATCTTTAAAGCTTCTATAATCAACAAGTTCAGAACAACAATGGATCCACTAACTACGTGTAGGTTAAAGGGATCTGGTAAATCCACAGAGAATTATGGCCTGACTCTGGAGTTCAGATTGTTTTGGTTTAGCCTCACGGCTCTCACCAGTTTAGTGTCAGATGCAGAAAGCAACGAGCGAGCTATGTTACTCATCACAATGATATAATGATATGAAAGGCAATAATAAACAACTTCATTTGACTGTGGAAAACTTTGCAGGTCAATAAAACCACTACATAGAGGCAGGTGGAGCTCTCACATGCCTGCAATCATCCAGGAAACACAGAACCATCAATTAAGCTGCTTGTGAACACACAATCTGCATATCTGATTAGATGTTTTTTATTAATAACGGAGCTGAAACATCCTGTAACCAGCAGAAATTAATTTTTTTGAAGTGTGTTTGTGTATGTGCTCATTCTTAGCTTTTCTTCCATACACAACGTCTTTCCATAGACTCATTCAGCCCACTTGTTTTGTCTTTTTGAACATTCAGAAAATATTCTTTAGGCGTGTATGTGGATTGGTTGTGTGTGTGTGTATGTGTGTGTGTGTGTGTGTGTGTGTGTGTGTGTGTGTGTGTGTGAGACTCATAGATTAATTTCAGATCCTATCCTAGAATCTATCCTATAATTTACAATCTTTTCAATCCTTGCTATTATCCTTTTGTAGTTTATGGAAAAGATGCCCCGGTCACCTCTGGCCTCAGTGTGTGTCTGTCAGTCAGTCTGTGCCTTCGGCTATAAGAGTGCCAGTATGAACACATGTGCGTCTTTGTCTCCTCCAGAGGAGAGTGGGGTGCGTACATTAATGACTGTTTTATGTTTCTTGCTATCTGAGTCTCTTTTATTCATGTTGGCCATGACGGCCTATTATCTACCTGTCAAACAACTTCTATTCACTCCGCTAACAGGCTGGAGACTGATACTTAAGACACAAAAAACACACACCTACGTATAGGGCGCTCATACCCTCCTCGGTAGATTAGTGGGTGTTGAAGGAACCACACTGGGCATTATGTACTGTTCTTGCTCCAATCAATTACTATTCATTTATTCCAAAAGGAGTGACCGTGTCCTGATCTGAAGAGGTATTATAACTAGTGTGTGTGCCTTGCAGTTTATTCAAATCTTTTCAACGAAACTTTATCTCTGTTTTATTCTCCACCTACCTCTGTCACCTTCTCAGCTGTGTTCACTTATTTCTTTTGTCTATTCCCATTTCTCCTCCTCCTCCCCTCCCTTTCTTTTGTCAGCATCTTCCCGTCTTCCTCCTGGTCTTTGATTACTTCCCTCCCCAGTCCTCCCCTCTCATCACTCTGTCCTTCCTACTTTCTTTTTCACATCTTCCCAATCATCCCTGCCTCATCCACTCTCGCCATAAAATTGCAACTGCCTCTCTCCTTCGCTGGCTCCTTCCTGCTGCACTTCTCTTCTCCATGTGCAGCTCACAAAAATCTACAGAATTTAGCCGTACAGGTTCATCATCTCAATCCAACTCAGTCCAGATATTCCAGTTTCCAGCTGGTGCACTGCACAAAATGAGAGAATAACATTCTTGATCTTTCTTTCTCGACTTAAAGGATGCACATACCCGCCTACGTTATTTTCAAAGCTTTGATTTAGCAGCACATTTAAGGTATGAAAGCTCACATTCCTACACATGGCCACTCATGTTGGCTTTTGCTTTGTGAAATAGTGGTTATAGACTCAGGCTGAGCCCATGGAAGCAGCTGTTCATGCTTTTCAAAAACCCCACACTTGTATTACTCCAAGCTCAACTGTACACATTAAGAGTCTTAAGTTTAAATCATATAAATCTGCAGCATATTTCAGTTGAAAAATGTATGTAGTTACAGGCCTTTCACTTAAGAGCTTCTCTGACTGTTTCTGTTATGATGTGCACAAAATTTTCTAGTGTAACAGTCACATGGCACACTAGCTGTTCTGTCGCTACCACACATTTACTAAACAGACTTTTTTTTGTCAGCTGGTGTGTTCAAGGCTAACATCAACAACTTTGAACCTCCTTTGAATCTTTTCAGTGGTTCCCATCCTGGGAGTCACAAGATGAAAGGGAAGAAGATTTTTTTTTCCAGCTTTTTCATTGTTCATTGCTTTTTAGTAAAATCCTGGATAGTTTTTTTCCTTTTTAGGCCTCTAAAAATCTGTCAGGTTAAACAGTTAGAGGAGGTTAAGATTCTTTGCTTGAAGTGCTCACAGCTTCTAGAAACCTGTAATGTTTAATGAGAGGTTGTGAGTTGACTTTGCAGAGTCACAATCCAAAAAAGGTTTGGAAACACGGTTTAAAGTCAGCTTCAGGCCGGCCTGATAAACACACGTCCCTGACTGACTGGTGTCACTTCATACACCGTTGGTTGTCCCTTGAGTGGAAGGTCGGCCTTTCCCTCCGCAGACACACCTCTTTGGTCTCGTTCAACTGAACACACGGCAGCTGACACACATGAATAAGCTTCTAACTTTCTCTCTGACTGATCATGTTACAAGTACAGATAGCCAAAATCACAGCACAGCCGTTGCCTAACTTACGTGTGGTGATTTTGTCAGATGCCACAGTTATTAAATCAGGATTTCAGCAGAGCAGCACCTTGGAAATGTCTCAGATTAACATGTATCTCAATGTTTCTTTCATTCTTGTTCCATAGTCTGACAACCGAAACAGAAAAACATGAAAAAGAGAACATCTCATATCAAGCAAACTCAATATGCTGATGAGGACCATGTGATCTAGCTGCACAGCAACTATTAGCTCCTGTTTGCAAGGTAACAAATTAACACTGAACCTTAAGTGATAAAGGTTCATTTTGAAAGACTTATCCCCAACTTTGCACAAATGTTCAACAGTTATGGGGCAAAATGCAAAATGGGTACACTCTGAAAACAGACGCACAAATTTCTTGCCTGACTAAAGCCACAAGATATTGATTTATTATGAGTATTTGAGTCTTAGCCAGAAAAAGCTGGCATATTGACCAATACAGATGTATTTCATATTTCATTTGGCTATAAGGATGTTACAAAAAGTAAATGGAAATGTTCAAACATATTACTTAGGCATTTTACAGATTTTAAAGTCTCACTTTTTTTTTAAAGTACACTTTCACAACCCAAACTCCCACTGCCCCGTCTTTCCACTCCATTGTGTCCATGTAAAGTATGTAGTGCAACCTTGTAGTCCTAATAACATCCAATTTGAAGCCCTTCACATCCATTACCAACAATACTATTATCCCCCCTCCCCTCTCTGTCTCTCTCATACACACATACACTGCATTAGCCTTGGGAGAGAACAATACATAGTGGTGACAGTGGTCTAAATGGGCTGCTTTATGGTGTATCTATGTGTTTGTATTGGGTGTAAGAGGGTTTATCCAGTTAGTTCATTATTAAAGAGACAATACATTTAAACATTCTATGATAAGTCAGTTTCAAGATCTTTGCACTGATTTGATCACAAAACTAGCAGCAAGCTGAGGAAGGTGTATAGCATTTTTTTTAATGGTGGGAAGGCCTGAAACTGAGCTAATAGCACGAAGAATAGGTTTAACTGTAAAATGAAAATCTGTTTGTGTCCTTTCTCTGATTTTCTGTCCTTATCCTCATAATAAAGAGTTAGAAATGTGTTTTTTTAGTTCTTCGGCATCACTAAACATATTACAGGCAAGTAAAAGCGACAAATTAAAGGAGAATAACTCATGGTATAGTTTTTAAGCAAATGATAGAAACAAGCTTAAATATAGCTTTGAGATGATGTACGTTGCAGTGGCAGTGATCCAAAAGTTTTACACATACACGAGGTGCATTACTTTTACCAGTGATGCAACTGTCATTTTGCAAAGTCCGAACTGAGACGCTGCCACAGGAGAGACAAAAAGTAATAATCATAAATAAACAGTAAACAGACCCTGGCTCTTTAACAGCCGTGCCCCTCCCAGCCCCTTTAAAAATGCTGTTATTATGTGAAATAGATGCATTAGTGAAATAATCTAATTAATTGCATTGTGAAGCCATTTGGTTTCCAGGTGCACACACTCCTGGATGGTACTCTAATGAAGAAATATTTGTGTGTGGAAGGCAGCAGCAGTGTATCACACTTACACATTCCAACTCAACTGATCCATTCATGCATTTTAAAGATTCCTAGTGTGATATCAGATATATCTAACTGCAGTACTGAATGTACCACATAGAACAATAACAGACTTATTTATAACAACATTACAACTTTGTGTGGTTGTGCTGTTGCTCTTCTGTTGCACCAACAAGCTGCTCAAAGAGTGTTTGCTGTATAAACCATACTTTCTTTTGCGGGTGTTGCCAAATCTTCAGGATTCAGGATTTTTTAAAACAGCATTGACACTAAAATCAGCGAACTGTATGGATACTTAAACACGCACAAAATGCAATAATCTGCTAATTTCTCTCAAAGTTCTTTTTAATCACTAATCTCTTTACCTAAACTGTCCTCTCTCCATTTCTCTCCTTTCTTCGTTGACCTTCCCTCCTCCATTTCCTCAAAACCACATCACCCCCCCTTTCCTGTTTTCCTCTCCTCCCTCTTCCCCTCTCTGCCCCCTCTCATTGTAAGAACCAACAAGTCTGCCATACAGAAAGAGGTCAGACTTCTTATCCGAGCTTCATAATGGTTTCTGAAGAGCAGAGCACTGTGCATTGCAATAATTAGCAAGACATCGGACAATAGGCGCTGCATAATCAGTATGGAGATGTATGCTGTCTGCCTGTCCGTGTGTGCCTTTCCCGAACAAACTAAACACTTACCATATTCCTGCTTCCTTGGAGTATGTATTCATTAGTGGGGCTTTTCATTCTCTTTCTGTCTTGTGTTATATTGCAATTTTGCCATTCACTACTCAACCGCATTTCTCTTTTTCTGCTCTGTCCTCCTCTGCCTCCTGTCTTTCTTTTGCTCCTCTTGCTTTCTTTGTCTGCCACACCACTACACCTTTTTTTTCCCCACTGTCTTCATACCAAACCCCAGTATCTTCTTTATTTTACTCACCAAGTCGCTGAGGTGATTTAGTGAAACTGCCTGTGTCTGACTGACAAAACACTGGCTTCAGTCTACAGCAGGGTCAAGAGTTATCTGCATTGGTGGTGTTTGTGTGGTGGAATATGTATACTGCAGGGTCGAGAGTTTGTGCAAGTGATTTTGTGACTGTGAATGTTTTTATGCGTGTGTACGTGCGAAGTTTGTGTGTGTCTGATGAGGTGCAGGGTCGAGAGCAGTAAGTCACCATCTGCTGGCCCTGAGACGGCGGCGCCTACACACCAAAACCTCTTCAAACGTGATGTTCCCCTTAAATTTCTCCTTCAAAGTTAGTTTCTGTTCTAGTCCAATGCTACAGTGCGGATATATCACACTCACCAAAAAGGCATGTCTCCTTCATATGCAGCTTTTTTTGCATATGATTAATGTTCATTAGCAGGGTATAGGGTGACCTTAATAAACTAAAAGGTGAGGTGCCTGCAACACCGACATTTCTATGATTTTATTTTTTTATTATACTTCAGTTTTATTGAACCACGGCCAAAAGCTTTTCTTAAACTTAGCCTTCAGTGGTCCATTCTCACTTTTTGGTTTACTTGCAAATGCAGTGGTGTCATGAAGGGTCTGGCTAAACTGTTTTACCTGACTGCTCCTGTTTGGGGTTGAATTAAGGCTGCACCATTACAGTACATCTAATGGAGATGTTTATTATCGTAGTAAACCAGTAGCAGTGGGAGGACTGGTACTGTAGGTCTTGGTAAAGGGTGAGTTGTTGGTCTTTCTTCAGTTTTGGACATCCTGTCTTCCTGATCCTGGTCTGCAACTGCACCTGATTTAATGTCAGTTTACTTTATACTGAAGCTCAACATGAAACTGAACTAGTTTTAATTGTTTAAGTTGGTGCTGCAGCTGGGTTTGAGCTGCTGTCACACTTTTTTTTAGTACAGTTGTTAATAGTGTAGCTGATGTTAATTTTGGCTTTGAACCACTGTTGTATACACACACACATATTCACATACACACGCGCAGGTTTGTCTTTCAGAAAAGTGTGATTTGGGCGTCCTCCAGAGCAGATGGCTTAGAGCAGAGAGGACCAAGGGAGGGAAACAGCCTCAGTGAGTTTATATGCACAGCAAATACAATGTAATCAATGTTTTAAGCGCAAGTACATTTCATATTGTAGATCAGGGTTAATGCTTTAAGGCTAAACTGACTTTTGATTCCTCTGTCTTCACCTGGTTTCTAATATTTTGATTGCTACACCTGCTGCATCGACTCCCACTTCACTTATGGGAGCACTGGTATTTTCTCCCACAACAGAGAATAACAGTGCACCTGCTCTGTCTGTCGTACTTTCAACAGTTATATTTGACTGACCTCCAGAGATATTGTCATGTTCTGGACACAGTGTCAGACATTTGTTGGGTAAGTTAAAAGTGACACGTCGGGCCACATTCATGATGTTCAAAATGCTAAATGCTAAAAATAGGAGCATGAACACGAAGAGAAAAGAACGTTTTTTTCTCCCAAAGCTACTGGACACAGATATTGGCTGAACATTATATTCAACTATCCAGATAAAAGCTCAACAATCAGCATAAAAATGAAACACAGCGTCCTGAGAATGACTATAGAAACTTCACGCAGTCAATGCAGTTAGAGCAGAGCAGACCAAAGGAACCGACCAAGGACAGAGGAGCAACACACTGAAATCTCTTCCACACATCACTGAAGGATATGAGTCAAATCATCGTGCACAATGGCAAAGCTATGTGCACACATGTTCATTTCCATACCAATGCAGAAAGGCAGCGACTTTTATCATATGCTCTCATTATGAATTATCTGAACAAAACTACAATAACAGATTAATCCAGTATGGCTGAAGGAGTGTACCGTGACATTTTGGTCACACAAGCTTGACATAAGTCAAGCTGGGTGTAAATACCATAAAGAATAAGAGTTTTTCTATTGCAGTGATAACACCCTCTAAAGTAGAGTTTTTCCAGGTTAATTTCTGGAGCTACACAGATACTGCTCAAATCAGCTGCACACCACAGCTGTTGACCACTCCTCCTACAGCAAGGCTGAACCTTAAAGGTCAGTCAGTCATTGCCATGGGAAACGCCATTATGACCGTGACATGGGTTAGGTAAAAACTGCAAAATCATGCAAAAGCAAGACAACACAACGGCAACAATTACCCAAAACAATGATTGGTAGCATCTTCAACTACAGACGTCCATTCATAACTTTGCCACGGTGTTGTTAGTCACTTGGCCACACTGGACGGTGGTAGAGGAGGTTGTGCCTGAACCAGACGCCGTGTTGCCGACTTCAATGACAATGAGCACCAGACCTGAGAGCATCGGAGCAGCCAACAGACACAATCAGCACCAACCTCGGTTTCCATCACCCGTCTCTACCTCCATTAGTTTATTAAGTATCTGTATCATTTAGTACAGTGAGTCGACTGCAATTTAGTATTTTAAACCATGGGAGGTTTTCAAATGTCAAGAGGGAAAAACAGAAACATGATTTCGATGTAAAATAATTAGCATGAATACGTTATACTACTGGTGATTTTTAAAATATGAGGGAATATTTTCTCTTCAGGAAGAAGGACAACACTAAACTTAAAAGCAAAACAAATGTGAACAAATGAAAAAAAAAACTTATTTACCACACTTGTTTCCTTCAACTCTCTTGCTCACTCTCTCTTTATTAGCAATACACACAAGAGACATAATTTTTCTATCTCTTGTGGCATCAGAGAAGAGTGGAATAAAAGATGACCTCCGTCCAAACACGGGTTTCTTTCAAAGTGATCGAAGAGCAATTAAGGAATTTGTAAAGAAACATCATAAAAAACCTGGTTTAAACTATTTTTAAAGTTGGACATCTTCCTTTAATTGAATACACAGTGAGGATTAAAAAAAAAAAAAAAAGAAAAGTTAATTAGTTTTTTCTCCTGCTATTTTTATTAGACTGCAATAATTTGCATAAAGGCACAGCTATGTCTGTTTAGGACAAAACCAAGGTCAGTACCTTTCTATTTATCTACCACTGCAGTTTTTAAGAGATATTCACTACTTACTATTGTGAAATCTGAAATGAACTTGAAGTTTCCTTGAATACTGCCATTGGTACAAGCAGACAGTGTATTGACAGTGCATTTATGGACACCAGGGAGGGAAAATGAAGATGTTATCACGCACTCCTGAGGACACACACAGTCCTGATTACATGCAATCCCACACTCTGACATACTGCCCATGCTTTAGTGGCAAGCCTATTTTTTTTTTTTTTTCCAATTTGCATATGAAGTCGTTAATTTTCTCAAAGCCGCGGACTTAATGAGTGGATGGCTGAGAAGCTGAACAGGATGCAAATAATAACATTTGATAATGCAGAGCCACAAAAGAGGGGGAGAGGACTCCCATTCACTGAGATGGGACTTGAGGTAAATATGCACAGTAATTATATATCAGTGCACTTTAATTATGAGGCTACACAGGGAGCGAGAAAGAGAAAGAAAGACAGAGAGACAGAAACACACTGAATTAGACGTAACAGCATGTAAATTAAACATCTGAAATAAAGACACAGTGAGGGAGAGGAAGACTAAGAGAGGGATAAGAGACGAATTAGTGGAAAAACCACAGAGAACCACAATGATTAGACGCCAATAGACACACACACACACAGTATTTGCAAACACACCCACATGGTTGCACATGTATACACAGCTTCATTTCACAAGCACCAACTGGATAAAGTAATCCCTCCACTAAGTGGCACTTATTATAAATGAGAACTGTGAGTAAAACACAAATCAATAATCTCAAGGAAGGACCTTTTGTGTGAGTGTGTGTTTATGTGTGTGTGCGTGCGCTTAAAGGTTTGTGTCACGTTGTGATCAACAGCATGGGAGTGCTTGAGCCAAGTAAGAGGCCACACACACACACTATCTTTTGACTTAGCTGGCATAGATTTTTTTTAAAAGCGTACCGACAAAAGATCAAGGCAACAAAACCAAAAATCAGGAAAAGAAGGCCATCTGTAAATCACTTACAGACAGCCAAACTTTTTTGAGACAGAACTAACTTGTCAGGAGAAAAAGGTCAAGTCAAAGTTCAGATGCCTTTGCATTTCTCACTGCCACAAAATTCAAGCTATCTCCGGCCTCATGGTACCTGCAATCAGCTTTACTGTGATCAGCTCCATGTAGTGTCGTCAACAGATTTTAAATAAAAAAAAAATCAGCCAGTGTCAGGAGGTGCATCCCTAAATCAAATGAGTAGCAGGACCTCACAGACGATTTGAACGAGGCAAGTACACTGCAAAGAACGTGAAACTAACACACACCCAAATGCAGCTGAACCACACAATCACACAGAATAACACACACAGTTGCCCATTTGACCCATGTCCATGCTGAATAAAGCCTGTGTTTGGCAGCCAGTTACTATCATTCTAAATACAGGGAAGAGGGATGAAGAGGTGTGGAGGACGATGTGTGTTTAAAGAAAAATCAGAGATAGGTTTAAGTGTCATGTGACCGACATGCTGTTTAAAACATAAAGACAGTTTACACATTAATTCAGTGAAGAAAAGTTTTGGATGGATGGATGGATGGATGGAGAGATAAAGAGAGAGAGAGCTCTTCAGAATGGGGATGAGGAGGATGAGGAGTGGGTATGGAGTGGACAGATGTGCTCTAATGTGTTTTGGCCCCATCTCTGCAAGGACAAAAACATGAGCACACACACACACAAGTCAGTCAGCCAACATATCTATTATCTGCTCCTTTATGTTACACAGCGGTGGAGGAAGGAAAACAGTCCTCTCCATTTTAGCTTTCTTTGCCTCTGTATTTCTTTCTTTTTCTCCGTTTTATACAGTGTGACTTTTGAATTCATCACACAAAGCCATGATCAAGACCCAGGAATTCACAAACACACACATATATAAGTACACACCCACACACACATTCCCTGTTTACATGGAAAGAAACCTAATGTGTCATCCAACCATCCAGCACATCCTTTGCTGCTGATTTCAGCCAATCACACAATTAGAGTGCTGATGACCCATCTGTCCACATGATTGGCTGATGGATGTGCCTGAGTGTGTGTGTACGTGCCCGTGTTTGTGTGTGCGTCTCAGTGTGAAAGGGTCTGACGAGCCCCCGAACACATCTAGCCAGTGACAATTTTCTTTTGTTACCCGCAACCACCAACATTTTCAGAGAGAGACACAGAGCTAATGCGAGCCCATGAACAACTTAATAGCACTTGAACCAGTTTGCCAACTTGGAGAAATGATTTCATTCAATTAGATAATTCTCCCCCTCTCCCTCTCTCGCTCATTCTCTTGTTCTCTGGAATGAGTCATTTGTGATATAATAGCCACATAATGGCTTGAAAGCAGGTTCGGCAGGAAAAAGACAGATGTAGGGTGAATAAAACGTGAAATGGTGAGGTAGAAGAGGCTGAAGAGTCGACACAGACAAGCTGTATACGCTACCATCATGACATTCATTTCAATACATGACGACGACAATCATTTCTATACATCTATGTTGAAAACACACATGCATACTGTACACACGCACACACACACAGTGCTCTATTTGCTGTCCATTAACAGTGTGTGGTGCTGAGCGATAGGAGAAGTGATAGCATCTTCTCCGATGGTATCTTTTATCGAAGTACACGCGTCCTTCAGGCGTCCATCGTGCTATCGCTCTTCTCATCTCTCCTCTATCTCTCTTGCCATCCTCCTCCCTCACCTCCTCTCTCTTCACCTTGCCTCTCCTGTGCTCCTCAATTCTTGCTCATCATCTGTTTGTTTCCAACATCTTCCCATCGCTATTCACCAATTCACCAGGGATTATTTTTATTTAATGGTTCTTCACCCACAAATTGTTACTTTGATCTCTATTTTACCTTTATTGATATCGATTTAACCATCAGCCCAGGAGCTCAGTCGGGGTTGTCCGCCCCTGCAATACACAGGGAAGTCACTATTACACCTCTTAATCATGTAAATCCATTTACATTACCTATAGTGTAAGTTACAGTGTAAGAAGAGGACCCATGCATCACTTCAGATGACATGGGTAAAAGATTTTGTATTCATTCTGGATTAATGATCTAGTATCCCCCAATTTTGCACAGATGCAAACAAATAAAAAAATATGATGTTAAATTTGAGAGTGAGGTTAGCTCTTGCCCTTGAGAACACACACACATACTGTGGTAAAAATTAATATTCAACATGGACATGAGGTCCTCAACCTGCCCAGGGAGGGGAAGAAAAACACGGAGGAAACCGCACGGTGGAAAACCCCGTAATTTTTGATCACAGTGTTTGTGTTCCCAGGATTAAGGTCAATTAACCTGAACACTGAAGGGTTCCTGCTGAACACGGCTGTGGGACAGCTTCTGCTACTTTACATCAAATGTCTCTTAACAAAGAAAATCAGGGTTCATGATAGAAGTATAGAATTTAAAATGAAAGCTAAGATGTCCCTAGCCTCTGACTCGTTGGAGGGAGGCTTTTTAATCGTCTTTGCCTTAACAAACCAGTGTAACACCATGAATGCCTTTGAGGAGAGACTGACTGAAATTGTGTGCAGTTATCCCATTCCTCTCTATGACGACAAAATAATAAAAGGTGTAAACACAATTGCCTTATTGCCTTCAGACTTCAGAAATCTCAGATGGACGCGCACAATCAAAAAATATTGGACACAAAAAATAAAGCTGACAAAATCTCCATTGTTGAATTAGTCATCTCAAGCAAACTACAAGTCTTAGCAAACTGATTTTCATAGCGTGCTGAAGTGAATGGGAACCAATGGCTACCTTGAAGGTCCCAGCAGCTTCCTATTCTCCGTCCTTTACATCATTTTGTGGGAGTGTTTCGGCAAAACCTTGATCCACAGCTGAATTGGTTATACCTCAGTTCTTAATCACTCTTGTTCCAGTGTTAATGATAACTCTCCAAGTGAAAGCAGGAGCGCTGCTTTGTTTGAGCCTATACTGTCATACAGAAACACTCATTCTGGGTATTTGATTTAAAAAAAAAAAGTGGTTATTTTCTATAACTGTATTATAACTATAACTGTAACAACAGAATTGTATTTGATTTTCTATGTCTGAACTTTGCTCCTCGGAGAATGTCACAGTCTTGAAACACACATCCAAACTCACACACTACCTTGTCCCTCAGTGACTTTTACCAGCACTCATATGCGACACACAAACAGTTGCACGCACACACGCGCTGAATTCAAATTCTAATCAATTTCTGCATTTTTCTTCAAGTGGTCTCTTCAGGTAAAAGGCTGAATTGGCCGATCGCTTCCATCAAGGATTTCTGCTAAGTACTGTACTCTGCTGAGAGGAGGAGGGGAGGGGGCGGACGTGGTGGAAGACAACTTCTCTCTCTGCCGCCTGTCTCTCCCTGTCTTTCTCCCTTTCTTCATCACCTTTGCCCACACACCCACACAAGCGTACACACACATGTGCAGCTCCTCCAGGAGGCAATCAAGCTCTTGTGGAGGGGTTGGAGTAGTTCATTCGAACGTTGCGCTCTGAGTGGTTACTTGAGTCAGGAGGTCATGTCTTACCCACCACCCCCCTCTTGCCCCTAATCATCCTCCATTACCCCATTTGTGTGTGTATCTGCATTTGAATTCTTACGTGTGTTTTGTACGGTATGCGTTTGTGTGCTTTTTTTTTCTTTTTTCAAATAAAATCTGTCAATACATACTTTTTTGTGTTTGCACTTGTCTTCACGTATGCATGCATTTGCCTGGGAATAATGTGTGTTTGCATATGAATGCTGCAGGTGCAAGAGTGTATGTATGTGTGTGCACGTGTTAAAATGGAAAAAAAACTGGCAGGGCCACGGAGGTGACGGAGGAAATGAGAGGAGAGAGAAGGGGAGAGATTAAGGAGGTGACGCGTGAGATGGTTGATGGGAAGGAAGGAGCGAGGCGAGGAGAGGAGCGAGGGCAAGAGGAGACCAGGAGGTGAGGAAGGGGCGTGAAGGAGGGATGAAGAGAGCGAGGAAGAGAGAGCTCTTGAGAGGAAGAGGGTGCTAATTACTTGATTTCCTTCTCTGTCCGTCTCTTTGCACTTTGAATGAGTTTTGTGAGTTTGGAGTCACTGAAATGTTTCGCAATCCAACAGAGAAGAAGAAAAACAGATGCCCACATTGTTTAAAGGAGCAACTGTAGATCATCATCACTTTAATTATAAAATATGTTGTTAACTAATTTGTGCAGATAAACTCTGTAGCTGAATTTCCTCTGACACAGACTAAGCAGCCTTGTATCCCTGCACACAAACTGCCAGTGAGTCACGTCATGTGTCTTGGGCAGATCTGACAGCTGTCTAATCTCCAAAAAGCTGCCTGTAAATGCATCCAAGAAGCATTTGAGACGGATCAAAATCCGATTACCAGCTTTCAGACAATCTGACACATAGACCAGATATTGAAAAGATGCAAACACAATCTTTTCTCCCCAAAATCAACAAGTGGTTTGTGAAAACAGCCACTATAAGGTCTGTCCCTGTGATAACGGCTCCTGAAATTACACTGAAGCTAACTCTCACTCTGCCTACATCATTAAAGCCACAGTAATAAGAGCTTCAGTGGTTTTACCACATCCAATCAGAAGATGCACCAGGCTGTTGTAGTAGTTATCTGATCCCTGATCAGTTCAACCACTGTATCATCTGTGTGGGTGAGGGAGCAGCGTGAAGCCATCTACAGTGGAAAAGAAAGAACATTTATCCGCATCTGGATTTTACACATCTAAAGTCTAAATGGGGCATTTGTGGTTTTGTTAATCTTGAGAACTCATTTCTGCAGTAAAAAGAAATAAAAACAGATGGGATGCAATTCTAATAATATTTTTAAAGAACAGAAAACTGTAAATAAAGTGTCTTTGGATTTTGGAAATGGAACCTTGGGCTTTAGGCATTTTTTTTTTTTTTAGTATTTTCTGACATTTTTATTAACTGAACAAATCAAATAAACAAAATGATCACAATATTAAAATAATCATTAGTTACAGCGCTGATGTCTTTTCACTGCACTCATTAGCAATTACATCTCAAACAGTGTGTACCCAACAAACTTATAACCAAAAATCAGATCACAGCACCGTTCAAGACCACAACAGGCAGTAATGAAATATAGGCCAACCTAAAGCCATGCCCTTGTCAAAACACTACCACTGTACCCACTGATGGATGGAGGGATAAACAGAAGGATGGAGACAAAAGAAAGGATGGAGGAAAGAGGAAGGAATGATGAATGAAGACAGCGTTGAAAGCATGGAATGGTGTGATTGATGGAGAGAGATCAGAAGGAGACGGCAGGTGATGGGGCAAAGACACTGCCGACGCGACACAGTGTGTGTGCTTCAGTACATGGTTTACACCGAAGGGACAGAAACAGTTGCTCCTGGCAGCGCGACTGATACTTGTGTTTTTTGACACATGTGAAGGAGAGAGGAAGGTGTGTGTTTAAGGGTCAAGAAGGTGCCGATCGCAGCATATGCCTTTTCTCTGATGATAAATCACTCAGATTCACAGCAGGAGGAAAAAAAACTCCTCTCATCTGTCTTTTTTTCCCTCTACCTCTCTGCCTTTCTCTCCATACTCCTCTTTCTCCTTTACGCTGCAGGATCCTGTTCTTTGACAAAGGGCTAAAAAATGAAGTCAAGAGGTGGCAAAACCTCCAACTGGAGGAGCATCTTGCACGGAGGCAGGGGAGGCTGAGTTGTCAGGCGACCAGGATTTTTGTTTCTCATCTCATGCAGTTCTCTTCAGACATGTATTTGGAAATTAAAGCTACAGCTGCATAAAGAATTTCCAAGTGTTTTTTTTTCTGTCAGCTGATAAATCGATCACTGAACTAAATGTTTCAGCACTCAAGTAAATGGTGTTTATTTTCCCAGCACAGCTCGTTTAGTGATTCAACCTGGGAAGCACGCTTATCGCCACTTCATTTCTTTTCCATTGGTCCTCCACGGCATCTCCCCGGTGACCATCTCCAAACAATCATCCAGCCTGAGCATCTCCAAGACACACACTACATCCTGAGAGCTCTCTCCATCTTCCTGCCTTTCTCCTTCTGTCTTTTAGCTTCCTCTCTTTCCTCGCACGTTATCTTCCCTCTCGTTCTTCCTTCTTCCTGTTCTTTTTCCTCCCTCAGGTTTATTATCTTCATAAATGCTCTTGTTTCTCAGCCTGCCGGTCATTGTCACATCCTCAGTGGCCTCCCAGGAGTATTTAATTTCAGCACATGTGCTTGTGTTTGCTCTGCAGGGACATTCTTTGTAGCGTCAAGAGTGTCACCTTTTAAGAAGAACAGCAATCAAACAATGTTTCTCTCTTCTTCTACACTCATCCCTCTCTCTTCTCATCTTTCCAGAGGATTAACCCATTTATTTGTTCTTCTCATCCTCTGGGATGTGTGCTTGTTCCCTCATCTTTTATCCTCCCTTTCATGTCCTTCCTTTCTCCCGTCTTAACAGCTGCTGTGTGTCATTCTAGCAAACCACTGTTAGCATTACAAACTTATCAGTTCTTTTACAGTGTTTGCTGTGGTGTGTTTGTAAAGGGAAACATGTTTAACATGACACGGATACAGCAACACAAAAGGACCAAGCCATCTTTTTTTTATGGTTTGATGAATAAACAACACAAAAAGGGAAAATAATTTTCCTTCCCTATACAGCTGTGTACGACAGAACAGAATCTACAGCGCCGCAATGTAGAATTTGAGAAGTATATTACCTGTTTTATTGTCAGGAGGCATAAGTTTTGGTCCTGTGATATGAGGCCTGTATATGCTACTACATTACTACTATTACATAAAGTGTTTTTCTGAAATAGCATTTTTAAGTCTCTGTGGCTCTACAAGGAGTTACTATTGTTATTATAAGGATATCGGCTCTATTTTAAACTACAAAAAGCAAATGGAAAATAGGGAAGAGGACATTTTCTGAGTGACAGAGCAAACGCACAGGATCTCCAGTTCCCTCTGGATCGATGCTGAGTGTTTTTAAAACAATACCATTTCCAGGATTTTCCATCCAATCCCCCATAAAACAATAAGAAAGGAAACTCTCCTCCTTTTCTATTTGACTTTCCAAGTCACTTGGAAGGTGTAATTCCCCCGATCTGCCATTCCCGCCGAGGATCACATTGTTCCAGCAAGTATAAATAGAAATCAAGAAAAAGTAAGCTGGAGACACAAACTTTTTTTTTCCTTTAAAGCGAATCCACTTTTTAAAACCATCTTCGTCCGTGGAGTCCAAAACGATAAGCCGGGGAATAAACTTCCACTAATGCTCTTCCATGTTTTCCTTCAAACGGGCCTTCAGTCGCAGTAAAAAGGACTGCTGTCTTGGCTGCCATTATGCCGTATAGACAGACAGTATGGCACTAGAAAGAGACGTGTCAGAAACCATATGCTCGCTGGAACACAATGGCTGTCGCGTAGCCGTGCCTATCCTCAAGACGGCACAGGCACACACACAGAACACACACTCAGGTAGGAGAGGTGGAAGGTATGAGCACACACGTTCTCACCACATGTCCTGTCTAAAACTAAAAACACATCGTTCTCTAGGCGAAGGTAGAAATGTTCTGCTTCAGTCTTATGTGTCCTCATATATGTCGTTCACATTTTTCTTCTTCTCTTACGTTTTCTGGCTCATCCTCTCTTCTTTTTTTCCTTTTCTTTTGCTCACTTGCCTGTTTGTGTCTCTCTCTCTCTCTCACACACACACACACACCCCTCCTCTGTTTCTGAGCCATGCAGTGAAAACAGGACGCATATGATAGACCAGGAGGCTCCTCACTGTCCCTGGGCACCACAAGTGTGTGTGTGTGCATGTGTGTGTTTGTCTTTACACATGTGTGTACGTGCCACCAAGATAGATGGACACAGCTGTCAGCTTAACACTTCCTGTAGTCCCTGCACTGACCTTGCGTTCACCTGGAAGTATTTCTCAACACCATGGCTGAAGTCTTCCTGTTTGGAGCTGCTCCAGGGCTAAGCAGCTTGCCTGTCACACACACAGACACACACACAAACAAATGCAAGGATGTATCTGCTTTTGTCTACAGATCCTCAGAGAGAGGCAGAAAGGAAAACAAGTCAAACAGCATCAGATACACACGTTTCTTGCAATGTGTCCTCAGACTTCATCCGTACAAAACATGACCTGACCTCAGCCGTCGCCTGACCCTGCTTTACCCCTCATAACCTCATATGCATCTTGCTTTTTAACTGCACATCCTTATGAGGACACGCACACATTTGCACAGACCAAATCCATGAAACATCTTTTCAGCTCGAGTGACTGTCATTACACATCTTCAGCATTGTCATAAATCCCGCTCCTCCTACTCTCCTGTGAGCAACAATAAATGAATAACTAGTTGTATGAATAAAAACAAAAGGTGACGTGACCGATGTGAATGGCCCTCCAGATACTCTGCTCCATGTGCATTTCTTCTGCACAAATTTGTGCAGCATGCTTATGTGAATGGGATTTGTATATCTTGGTGTAAATGTGTATGTAAGTGCGTGTGCATCCAGGGGCAAGGGTGGAGCGCAGAGCTCCACTCGAGAGGCCTTGTCGGGCGTCGAGGCCCGGGGCTCGCCTGAAGGCACAGCCCGTCTGGAGGAGCCCTTGGCTGGGCAGCAGCTGAATAAAAGATGGAAGGGAAGTGTCAGTCTGGAAGGCCAGGAGCACTGGGAGGCCCGACGCCTCAATGCTGACGACAAACAGATGACAGCTGAGACAGAGCAGGACGGAAGAAATAAAGAAAAAGAGACAGAAAGAAGGAGGTAAAGAGAGGGAGAAAAAATAGAAAAAAATTACAAGAGAAAGAAAGAGAGACATAAGGCAACAACAAAAAAAAAGAAAAAATCTCCATTTGTCATCTAACTGCTCTTCAAAAATGGGCAGTGGCGTTCACAGGCCGTATAAATATCAAGATGATCTTACCAAGCTTCACCCTCAGTCAAAAAGTCACACACAAGATTGAACAAGAGTCAACGTTTCTAATTCAAACTACCATCTCAGTGGTAGATTCAGTATTTAGATCCTGTAGTTACAGAAAAGCAGCCATAGGCCTCTAACTCTAATTCTTCAAATACTTCATAAGAACATAAGTACTCATTAGGGCCCGTTCAGATCATCTGTACTCCAATTACATGTTTCCTTCTGAACTGCAGAGGAGCAGCAGTGGAAAGCAGAAACAGAAATAGTCAAGTGAAGCATAAGAACTTCAAAATTATACTTAAATACTGCACTTGAGTAAATGCATTATTGTGATTTTCCACCAATGCCATTACTGACAGATGTGGACTATATCAGCTTTATAGTTCAGCTGTTTATCATGTGCGGTGAAATGTATGTCTTTTTCCGTCCTGTCAGGTTTCTACTCGTCATCTTTGAATACGTCATTCAGTCACAGCGCTCCATCTTTTTATGGTTCTCTCTACAGTCACCGGAATATTATCATGGGTTTAAATGCTACCTGCACTGCTTCCTGATCGGAACGTTTCTTTGCCTCTGTACACATCAACACATTTTACACATTCAACACTTCAGCAGTGAGCTTTAAGGAAATTTTAGGGATTTAAGGGCATTGTATGCTTTGAAATCAGTACAGTCATTACAGTACAGTATCCATTTTAAATCCCTAATTCTCTCTGTACAGTATAACCCCCTCTCTCGTTCTCTGTGCTGTAAAACACAGGCGTACGAGTCGTAAGTGTGTGCTAATGAGTTGAGTGTGTGGGCAGGGATGAGTACTGAATGTGTGTGTGTGTTTGTGAGTGTGTGTGTGTGCAAGTGTTTTGCATTTGAATGGAATCTGAAGAGCCCCAATGTGTTTCACTAGCACTCTGCACAAACATAGCTAGTGTTTCATAGACACCTTTCACACCTCCTCAAGTGTATGTGTGCGTGTGCAGACATATAGGTGTGAGTTCAGACACATTATCATCGATTGCAAATAACAAGGAAGTGGGTTGTTTTCATGAGGCGTGATGCTAACACAAATCGTCCTTTGTTGTGTAACACAGCCTTGCAGGATTTGTTACACAGCAGAGGAAATCTTGTTTAAGGGTGAATACGGGAAATGCAAAGAGATTTACTGGATTTAACAGGAAGGACATGTTAAATTTTGGGGGCAGATCCAAATCATTTATGATGAATTTCAGTTTTTTTTTCTCTGGAGTCTGGTGTATGTTGTTTGCCACTGGCCTTGGTGGAGGTCTGTGCTCTCTGAGTGCCCTTCTAGTTTATGCTGTGAAGGTATGAGAACTGCATGGTTTGAAAGCGAGCGAGTGCTTTGTGTAGAAAAACCATTTACAGCTTTGATGCCTTTTACAGTTACAGCCATATCATACAGTTAATTAGATGACAATGTTACATTTCAAGTAACTTGCATAAAGATCTAATTTGCCTGCATGCATCAATCAGAAGATTCAGCTTTTCTATGCTAACTCTCCTGATTCTATTAACTGGAGGTAGAGTTAAAATAAAAAATATAGTTCAGCTAATAAAAAAGGAGAAAACATACAGGAAAAAATATCACAGAACGCTTAAAGATGAATGTGAGGGGGGAAAAAACACGAAAGGCAAACAACAGGCGACAGAAAGCGATAGAGACAGAGGTGGAGGGAAGAGCACGTCCTCCATTAGTTATCTCGGCCTCTCAGTGTTAGCTGATAGAATTGAAGTGTTTAGCATATATGCTAATCATTCACACAGGCACCGGATTATCACCTCGCTCTGCCAAGAGTCCTCTCTCCCTCCGCCGAATCCCTCCATCAGTTCCTCACATCCACTCCTCTGGCGATACCTTGCTCTTTACCTTTCCCCACATCACCCAGAAAAATCCCTGCCTCTCTTCTTCATCTCATTTATCCATCCACATTTTTCTTTTTTTTAATCTTTCTCTATCTCTCTGTTCTCCTTCTCTCCCCTTTTCTTTCCTTTTTTTCTGTCTGCATCCCTCTATCTTCCTCTGTTATATCGATGTGCACCCTGGAAAACTAACAAGACAGCAAGAGTTTTACATCTGATGGACACTCACACACACAGAGATCGACTCAATGCAGACCAGTGATAGATGATGGATCATCATGGGTGGTGAGCTGAGAAAAGCCCACTCCAGGAGTATATAAATATGTTAGAGTGTGAAATTCAGAGGTGACAGAATGAGAAAGAGAGAGCCGAGCCGTTGTTTTCAGTGAGCGAGGGGGAATCGGGTTCAAGCTCTGAGGTTATCTCGCTCATCCACGGTGGCCGCTGTGCAAATATTTTACTAAAGATTTCATGGCAACACACGCAGACTGCACTCATGCTTGAGCTTTTTCTCTCTGTGGCTCTGACAACCTACCAGAACCACCACCCACACACACACACACACATATCCAGGCCAAAGTCCTTTAACAGCCACAGGAAATTTCATGCTCCTGTATCTGTCTACCCCGTTGATGTCATGGCTCCCATTTGTGGAGGTGATTTCAGGTCCTTAGCCAGATCAGTCGCCCGGGTGGAAGGAGGGTGTGTGTGTGTGGAGGGGGGTGGTGGTGGTGGGGGGTTAAATGCAGTGCTGGACAACCCGGCCCCTGACTCTGTCCAGGGATTATAGGTATTTTTTCACAGATGTTGTCAGGGGGCCCAAAATGTTCATGTGGTGCCCCTGCTTTACCTGCAGGAGGCAGGTTGCCCACGTCGTGTCGTTATCACTATTGATTAAAAAGTTGTGATGAAGAGAAGCTAGGCGATCGATCTCCGCTCAAGTAACACATACATTAAAGGATAAGTCTGGCAAGTGTGTTTCCTGATGCATGCAGTATTTACAGAAAACTGTCAGCCAAAGTGAATAAAGCACAACGGACAGCACAGCTCTCCTCAGCCGTAACAGTGCCACTGGCAACGTACAGTAATGGTATGGATACACACACACACATACAGATATGTATGTAGGCATATATGTATATAAAATTATGTAGATAATGAAGATGCCTTTTCATTCCAGGGGAATGACCTGACTTGGGAACACGTGCATGCACACGCACACACGCATACACACTCTAATTTTTGCTTTTTATTCTTCTTTCGTCGCCCTCAGGCTATCTGTGTCTTCTGCGAGACAGCGTTTCCTTAGACGTCAGCTATAATGGCTTTGAGTGATGTTTATGCATGCTCGAAACAAAAAAAAACAAACCTTGACCCATTAGTGTCTGTCTGGATTAAACCTATCTGTCTCCTGCTCTGTGATTTTGCTTCTCTCAAAGCTCAATCTCCACACGCAAACTTATTGCGGACAGACGTGTACTGACATACTCTCTGCACACGTGCACACAGCAGAGACGTATTCAGACACTAACTCACACACACACACACACACACACACATAGAGAAACGCAAAAAAACACATTGCAGTAAGACTAAAACCAAAGAACGGGATGGGTTGCAATGATTCCTTCTCACAAAAGAGCAATAACTGTCAAAATGTTGGCACACTCCCTGGAGAACGCTTGTATCAGCCCTAGAGAGTGTAGATCAGCACCATGGACAGAGCTAGTGTCAGCACTGGATCAAAACTGCAGCTTATTACAGCTTCCATCTAATTTTCATGGGTTTGGACATTATTCAGATGGGTTGTGGTAACACTAAAATAAGGCCACATACTGCACCTGCAAGTGCACATTCCTGGTACAATATGCTGTAACACGACTGCCACATTTCTACTGTTTATCTCCTGATTGTTGTGACAAAAGGTTAAACAGAGGAAAGATAACTTCCCAGATTTGTAAAATCCAATCCATAGAGACCCATACTCCTCAACATCAGATCCTTTGGTAAACATAAGCTGTGACAGTTGACTTTCATCATGTTACATGGTTTGAGTCTCCTTCTCAGGACGTCTTGTGCAGCTCTGAGATAAACACACACGTTAGACGGTGTATGCTGTTTTCTATCTGCTGTTATCTCCCTCTGTCTTGGCATCTCTCGCTCGCTCCCTCCCTGTTCCTCCATCTTTCTGCCCACCACCCCATTTTATTTCTCTCTCTCTCTCTCCCCTCCTCTGTCGGCCTATGTCTCTCACCCTCCTTGCAGATAGTGGCAGACTACAGCAGAGTCCTGGTGTGAGGTCACAGGCAGCCTTCTTGTAGCATATGGACGCGTTTCCTTCCAAGAAAAGCCCAGCCAGATGAGACCACACACGTGCACAAAAACACACACACACATTCAGAGGCATACACACGCAATACAACGAGAGATATAAGAAATAGAAAAATAAAACGGGATATAAAGAAAACACATATGTTTTTAAGGCGTAGAGTTCACACCGCTCCAAATACACACGCATTCACATACTGGTGGTGGTGGAAGTGTGTGAGATTAAAGAAAACCAGAAGCTATCTGATCTCGCTTCTCATCTTCTCTGTGACCCAGGGGCTCAATCTACTTGACTTGGAGTAATCTTGGTTTTAACACACACACACACAGACACACACACACACATACCCTGGACTCAATATGTCAGTAATCCACCGAAGACCAGCTGAAGAAGTGTGAGCATACACACACTCACACACTTAATCATTTACAAGAGCAAAAGTATAGTGTCGTCTAATAATCTGGCACACTCTAAACTCACTGACTTCTTAAAGCACACACATACACACACACACACAAACACACGAATGCCGGTCTGCACAAACACACACACTCCAACAGAGGCGTGTAATCTTAAATAAGTGTCTCAAGCACACACAGAAGTTAAGTGGTATCGAGTAATCTTTAGAAGGCTTCAGTGTGAGCTCTTGGACACACACACACACAAGCATATGCAGGAGGACACACACACAAACACACGCACGCACACACACACACACACACACACACAGAGCTGGTAATCTTCCAGCCAGCTGAAGTGTAATCAAGAAGGAGACAGCCATATGTCTGAGGGTGCTGAGCCTTGGCCTCTCTCCTCCTTCTCAACTGTCTCACTCTCTCTTTCTGTTTTCCTCTTCATTCTCTTTTTCTATACAGACTTTCCATGGTTTTTGTTCACCTCGCTCTCCTTTTTTCATTCTCTGTTACTGTGTTTCTTTTATTTCTGTGTCAAACAAAGGTAAGGTGGAGAGAAAAGCCAACTCAACTCACTTTACACACCTTTTTTTACCTGAAATGAATGAAAATGTTTCTTATATCAGAATTACAGGATCAAATGCAATAAAATTGCTTTAAAAAACTTAAGTATTTTGTTAGTGTAACTGATTGCATTTATTTAGCTGCTTTTCATTACTTTTACTTTTACTATTAAATATATATGTCATGTCACCTTTTTATTTTCTGTGTCGCATCAGGACTCAGCTTCCTTTTAATTTATTTTTTAATCCAAATTTTCAATAATAATAATCATCTAAAACTTATAAATTTGATAAATTTATTTGTATTTGTGTATCTATAGTGGTTTGTGTTTTTGGTGTGTGTGTGTGTGTCCCGGTCCCCTGTGTGGAGACAGCTGGTGTGGCAGTGACCCCGGCTGGGGGGAAGCCTCATGCTTTTTCATGTCTCCCTTCCCACAATTCCCAGGGCCATTTGGGTCCTCGAAGGTTTTGAGTGCCAGAGGTTCTGAAAACGAGGGCGATTTGTTGGGATTGAGTCGGAAATTCACTTTTTTCATGGGTAAAAAATGCACCGCGTACATAAACCAACTCTTAAATAGTCCCTGATTGTAAAGATTTAGTTCAATTCCAGAAAAACAAAGAGGCAAAATGATTTTGTGTCTCCTCCTCCATCAGTCTATCCCTCAATCCCCTCGTCCATTTCTGTTTCTTATAGTCTATTTTTTCCCCTCCTCTTTCAGTATTTCCTTAATCCTCCACCCGTTCGCTCCCCTCTGTCTGATGAAATGACCATATCTAATCCTTTGGTCCCCTTGGGAGAGATGTAACTGTATTAAGACAGTAAATCCATGTCCTTACAACTGCTACAGATGTCTTTCTTTATTATCCCCTCTTTCTCTTTCTATCACTCTTTCTCCCTCTGTCTCTTCACATCTTCCTCTCAAATCTTCTAAATCTGTTCTTCATAACCTTATGACTTTTTTCTGAGCTCCCAAAGTGGCACATGCATAATCTCACATTTTGCTTTTGTGGATTTGTTTTGCAGTTTGTCTTTTGTCTCCAAATAGCTTCCAGTTAAAAACTGACAGTGTTCAAAACCCAAAGAAAAGACAGCCTGCTTTTCAGGAAAGACAAAAATCTGTATATTCCTCTAATATGTTTCATTAACAGCACTCTCCAAAAGCAATATTGGTCCTTTTCATTCTTTTTAATGCACGATTTCAAATGTGAGCTGTTAATTGCCTTTCTGTCCACAGCAGAGAGCTGACAGGAAATGAGGGAAGAGAGAGAGATGAGGAATGACATGAAGCAAAAGTTCCAAGCTAGACTCGAACTGAGGATACTGAGGTTCACTCTCAGAACCTCAAACCTCTTAAACACGACTGCGACACCACAGTTTGCAGAATGTAGAAAAGATTTATGTAAAAATAAATTTAAACAATAATAATTAATTTTTTTTTCCAAGTCTCTCTGACGTCTGGAGTGAAATAACTTCATATTTCAAGATTCTCGGCGCAAACTCTAAAATTCATCCTCATGCTGATGATTTCCAGCAGAGGAGGCAGATTACTACTATTCATCAGTGTGACTCCGACAGCTGAAGCATACTGTACATCTTTATTATCCTCTCTTCCTGTCTCTCTCTCTCTCTTTGTCTGTCTCTCTCCCCCCTCCAAGAACACAGCAGCCATGTGCAGATGTGTCTTTTCTTCTTCATTACACATTAGCCACTCATCCTAGTGGACACTGAGTGGGAGCGGGTGGGTGCGTGTGTGTTTCCTTTGGAGTCCTTCCAGGTGTCTCAGTGCCACCCTGCTGATCAGACAAGCAGAAGAAAAGCTCAGTGTTTTTCTGCTCCATCGGCTGCAGCCGCTGCTTCACTCCTGTAAGCAGGTGCCAAAGAGGCAAAGCGCGAAGACCTATGATAAACTGACTGATGCGGCCCGGTGTTTATGCTTCTCAGGTTTATTTCGCCACACATGTAGTCGGCTTTTATCTCAGCGTGCAAACACAATCACCTGTTTCAGGAAGTGCTGCTTCATGTGTAATGATGAACATATTCTAATATAAGTCTGATCAGTTTAAATAGAAATAAGTGAATTGTGTGTGACCATCTTATCATGCTTGCTGGCATGTAGCCTTTGCCGCTGGACTGCGCCATTTGCCTGAGTGCCTTAGGCAGACAGACACACACGCACACACACACAAAAACTGACGCACACACATGCTTGCAAGGGGCGACAGAGGTTAAAGAAGGAGAAAGGACCAGCTGCTAGCTCTCTAATGTTTAACAGCGAATGAGAGGAGATTTAGAGCAGTGAAAAGAGGGGTCGGGTAGAGATGAAGGGATGCAGGAGAGAGAAAGAGGAAAGGAGAAAGCAGGAGGAGGGTGGTCAGCAAAGGAGAGAGGAGGTAAGGGTGAGACAAAATAAATATGTAGAGGTAAACGCGAGACAGTCGTGAAAGTCAACGGCTTATATTAGGTTTTCTTTTTGTTTATTAATCTGTTTTGGACTATAGAAACAACACCCCTACAACATACTGTATCAGTAATGACAGAACAAACAGGATGAAACGTCCTCCACAAAGTCCTTCATGGACCAAGACCCAAGCTGATCTGCTCCAACAGTGCGCCCAAGTTACCAATAGATACACACAAACATTAGGGTTCACCTGGTCATTTCTAAGATGCCGGGAGGGTAATCAGGCTTTGCAGATCAATTGGACTTCAAACACAGCCCAGTGTGTGAATTTTATCCTCTAAATGCCAAACATACACACAGAACTGCTGGTCAATCGAAGGCAAATACAAGTACACAAACACACGCAGGGAGACAGGAAAACACAAGAGACAGACAGGCAAATTATAAAACCCTAAACAAACAACTTCAGTCCAGAAGATACAGAAGGAGACAGGATATATATATAATGTCATTCTCATACCAACCAACTTTCCATCTCCACTAAAATACAGAAACCCAGCAGATTTTCCATATGTTCCTGGGTGTGGACAGTTTACTTCAGCTCTTTGCACCTCTACTGAAAAACAATGTGCCTGTATCACCTTTTGGACCTGCAGTTTAAAGCGAGATGCTCCACGGAGGGGTTTCCACAGGAAATGGAACGATACACACATATGTGTGCACATACACACATATGTGTGTATGTGCACGCTGTGATATAGTATTTTGATAAGAAATGGGGGACATACAGGCAGGCAAACACAAAAATACACACACCGGTGTACTAAAAAAAAAAAACACACAGCCATTTGGACGGACATCAACTCAGACAGGTTGACCAGACATAGATGCAGGGAACAAGGCAGCTGTGCAGACAGACAGGTCAGGGGTCATTTACACAGATCGCCTTCTGCAAAGTATAAAAAAAACAGTACCTGCAGCAACAGTAAACAACTGGGTGCAGCTAAATTCCCTTAAGCTCAGTAAAGACTTAAAGAACCAGAGGTTTCATGCCCAGACAGCATTTGGTGAAACTCATTTATGCCTTCATTTACAGCAAACTGCTCCTGCTAATTTTCTAATGAGAAGCAGGACAAACTTGGCACAGCATTACTGTTTTTAAATCTTTACACTGGCTTCCACTTAGTTGTAGAATATACGCTGCTGCTTGTTTTGTTTGTGTTCTATACTGAAATACTGGGCACGGCTCAACAAAGAGGTATGTGCCTATTTTCCATTTTTAATTTGAGGAAGATCATGTGCGTCAGTGCTTAATGACACAGGAAACTCCTGGTGAGCTGCCAGTGAGTCTGTTCAGAAAAGCTGAACTCTGGTTATTCTTTGGCCCATTGTCAGAAATCATTTCTCTGAGCTTGCTGCGCAGAAAAAAAAAAAATACTATTCTTTCCTTGCAGTTTTGCCCAAATGCTTAATGTGTGGATTGGGCAGTGAGCTTAGGATTCTAGTTTTAAAACGCTATTGACGTTGTTGGATCCTTCATTGTATTGTGTTGTATTTTTCTTTCTTTTTTTTTTTTATTAAAAGACCATTTCCACATTGACATTGTTAAAAAGCCTGTCCAGAGCCATTTTGGACACACTGGCCTAGTGATTTCCTCACATGAGACATGTATAATGGGTGCTGACAGATTCACTCTTCCTGATGTTTAACAAAAGTATAAGAGTGCACACCACACCTACAGCATGAGGTTGCATTCACATGAACGCACACAAGTCCACCATCTACGAGGTCACGTACACTTACAGGGTAAAAGTCGAACCTTGTAATTTCAGCACAGGAAATACAAGGGGAGTCTTAAAACATATGCACAGGTTGATAAGTCCCAGGGGAAACACAGGGCAGTGTTTTTATAGTGGTATTGTTCTGCTATTTGGACAGTTCAGATGAAGTTCAGAATAACTGTGCTGAACGTTTTTCAACGGCCACTGACTGGTTTAAGTGAAGGGACACAGACTCACACAGACTTCAACCAGAGCCACCCTGCACCACTTCCTGTTCGGGGTCAGACGAGAGGTGAAATAACTTTTGCTTCCCGGGTCAAAGGTTGGGGGCAGGTGTAGGATCCAACCGCAGCTGCATCCGTGAGGATACGGCAAAATGTGTGGGTGTGTATGTTTTTGAAACCTCGGCTTGTAACCATGCACACACACTTGGATTTAAGATTCCTTCACTGAAATCGGGACAAACACAGACAAGATGACGTCCATTCAGGTGCAGCCCTGAGGGAACATGCAGGTGGGTGTTTCCTGTTGTTTGTTAGAGGCTGTGTGAGCTGCTCTTTCTATCCAGTCTTTTTCTGTGTGTTGTGCTTGTTTGTGCTTGTAGTAGACTGAATTCATCTACTTTAATGTGTGCATATTGTCATATAACTCACTGGGGGAAGTGAGGGGGCATACACATCAGTTTCTGTGCTTACCACACACACACAGACACACACGCACACACAATTTGCCATTGATTGAACCAATTCAATACATGCACAGACAGTGCTGGCTTGAAGCAGGAGGACAGAGCCTGTGGCAAGGTGATAGAGAGAGCACTGTGTGCGTGCGTGTGTGTGTGTGTGTGTGCTTGGCTGGCAAAACAACTGGTGACATCTGCAGATGAGTGGCATTAAAGACAGACATGAAAGGCACAGTCGAGGTACCTGTCTCTCTTATCTATCTATCTATCTATCTATCTATCTATCTATCTATCTATCTACCTACCTACCTACCTACCTACCGACCTACCGACCTACCGACCTACCGACCTACCGACCTACCACCCCACTCCTCTCTCTCAGATGTGTCGGGGTCTTTAGTAGTGTGATCCAGAATCGCCTGCCGCTGCTCTTTGGGCTTCAAACACACGAGGTGAGATCAGCACACATGAAACAATTACAGAGAGGGACAAAAAGATGGCGGGAGGGAGAGAGAAAGGCCGAGGTGGGAGGGAGAGGGTGTGGGGAAGGGGGAAAAAAAATCATAGGGAGGCTATCGGCAGGAAAGGATGAAAGTGATGGGTTGGGATGAAGGAAGGGAAGGGAGGAGACAGGAAAGAGGGCGAGGAAAGCAAACGACAGGGATGAGCCCTGACGTCTGAATGTTAACTCTGTTTATAATGGGTCATGGATTTTTGTTAAGGACGAGTCCCAGATGGACAAGATCTTTCCAAGATGTCTTCTGTCATAAGCAGTTCAAGGAGCCCACCGCCTCACCCAAACTCTTTTTAAAACGTTCACCCTCGTCTAGCGAGGACAGCTAAAAATCAAAGCGCTTTTATGCGTCCGAGAAGCCACTGTTCTCATAAGGACAGTTGTTTTAGTTGTGAGAGCTTCTCTGCCTCGCAGCAGTTGTGGCCGTAGCGAAGCTCTGGGCAAAGGGAAGTGAAGGGCACTGCTAGCTCAAGGCAAAGCCCAGTAGGTAGGATGACTCACACAGTACAGATACACACCAACACACACACACACAGGCATTCGGTTCACTTTAATATTACCTTCTTTGTACTTTTATTTTTAATTGTACATGTTTTATGGAGCACATATTTTAGCATCTTAAATGCTCCTTTGTCTGGACACAAAACACAGCAGAGCTGTGGAGTCCTCGTCCTGCACAAAGGTCGAAACTGTATCTCCAACTCTGAGTGCTTCAGAGTAAAAGTAGCACACAAGTAAAATCTACTCGATGGCGCCGTTACTAATTTACACCACTGCAACTGAAATGCACAGCGTCAGGTGGGAAGCAGCAGGTACAGCCGTGTTCAGAATATTCACAGAACTAACACTAAATTTCTTTTATTAATTAGGCAACATTTAGATGAAATCCTATCTGATGAAACATCTGTGGATTTAACATTATCTGTGCTTTTGGTGCCATTTGCTGACCATTGACCAGTTTCTTAAACTAAATGCTGAATTCCTCTTGTGTAACTTGATAACAGAGAGGACAACGCATCCATGAAAGAAGTCAAAGGTTAAGAAGCAGTTTACAGGAGCAGGTTGGTGTGCACTGGGGTTTTGTGACTACAGACTGAAAAGACAGAGGAGAAATCCACTGAGCTGCGTATTTCGTCGTCGTCGTTGTCATTTCTGTTGTTGGACCTGGTCTTCAACGCTGCTGATAACTGAGATAATTATGCTAATACTAACGGCACTGCTAGCCTCCCCCGGTTCACGGTGTCAGCGTTTCTCATGTGAACCGAGACACTCGGCGAAATGTCAGCCTCCGCCTCGTGTGTGTATAAGTGTGTGTATGTACGTGTGTTGAAGAGAGATGGCTTGAGATAGAGGAGAGATGGCCACAAGTGTGCAAAGAAACACACAAACATGCACACGCACCCTCACAGACGTACATTTGCATACTTTAACACACACATGCAGACGCCAAGCTCAGATATTAATTAAAGTTCATTGCTTCAGTAATTAGCAGGGCAGGATAATACCAATATGTGACTTATTGCCCCCCCAGGTTCAGCTCTCCCTCGAACTTTAATTGAATGAGAGACATTAAAAACTTCAGAGGCCATTTGGCAAGGTTGACTAAACACTCGTAAACACCAAAGGAAACACTTCAAGCACAGACAAAAGGCGTCTCAAAAACCATAAAAAGTGTCCTCTTCCTTTAGCTGTAGGGAAGCCATAATCCAGACTGAACAAGTTTAAGATGGACTCTGAATGATCTACAACAAGTTACCAGTTTAGGGAGAACAGATTTATAACCTAACAGAACCTACAGCCCTGCAAAGACAATATTTTTGAATGGTTCAGGTTTTGTTGACAGTCTGTCAGAGTTAAATCTTCACCTCTCTGTTTACTGGACTGCACTGTATCGTACAGGTGTCTGCACGGATTTTTATGTACCAACAAACCCAAAAATAGTGTTTTCTATTACTGGAAAATGTTTACTGTAATTAGAAAGTGTAGAAAAAACAAGGGAGAAAAACAAATGAGCTGCTGGATACACACTACAGTCTCTCAAAGTGCATTACTACAGGACAGCAAGGAGTATTTTTAAAGGAACAGATCAACGTTTTAGAAATATAATACAATCTTTAGAATTTTTATAGACATGTGGAGCTGGAGTCAGGGCTTGTTTAACAAGACAGATTAAAACTGTTGCAGTCTGACTCCATCCAAATAAAAAAACACAAAACAACCCTAATTTCATCTCTAAAAATGTCATTTCTGTACTCAACTTATAAAAAAGCAACAGTGCATAGCCCAGAATGTGGAGTTAGTCCTCTGAAGTCTGATTTTCACTTGAATATGTGCAAGTCTGCAGCTGATTGATTTTTAACTTTTCTATAAATCATGAGTCCTGTCAGTTACCTGTCTCCATCTTTCACCTCATCTCTAATTTTTTTCTGCCTTGCTCTTCCTCTCTCTCTCTCTCTCTCTCTCTCTCTCTCTCTCTCTCTCTCTCTCCAAGCATCAAGCCAATCAATCATCATGCCTTTTGTGGCTCTGCTGTCTCGTGCTCAAATCTTATACACACACACACACACACACACACACACACACACACATACACACATGTACAGCCTCATGTGCACATATACAAAGGCATGTGCACAGTTACACGCACACACACAACACACTGTTTCTGCCGCGCCTTTGTGCTCCTTTAACCTTGAGGTCTGCAAGCGCCCAACTGTGATAATCTCTCAGACTGCCTTCATTACTGTTACAGGACACACACACACACACACACACACGTGTGCGTGAACACACGCGCAGAGACAAGCATCAAGGTAAAGCACATACATTCAAGCCGAACACACACAGACCTGGTAAGAGGTGGAACGTTTAAAAGCCACCTTTTTTTTCTCACTATTGACTTGGATCAGCATTAGGCTCATCAGATAGTCAGGGCACTGTGTGTGTGTGTGTGTGTGTGTGTGTGTGTGTGTGTGTGTGTGTGTGTGTGTGTGTGTGTGTGTGTGTGTGTGTGTGTTATTGGCTGTCCTCCCCCTAACTGGCTAGACGGACACAGCCTCCAGGAATGTCAAACCTCCAACCTGCATTCTGATGTGGGCACCCGCCGTCACTTGTACACCGTCGCCCACCGTGCGTTGCCGAGTGTGTGTCTATGTATGTGCATGTGTGTGTATCTTTGTAAACGCGTGTGTGTGCGCGCGCTCTTTACTCATCTTCGCACAGTTGTCTGAGTGACAGGCCCGGGGCGTCGCAGTAACCAGACAGGTACAGAAACAAAGTGGAGAGATGGGGAGGAAACTTTTGACTACACATCATTAGCTAATCTGGGTTTGTGGTGTGTGCGAGTGTGTTTGTGTGTGTCTGTGTGTCTGTGTGTGTGCTTGTGTGTAAATGTGACTCCCACAAAGGCCAAATATAGAAAATATATTTTGATAGTTGTATTTATGTGAGCAAATTTTAAAAGATATTCTTTGTATTTTATCCCTAATATGTGACTATGTGCATCCAGCAGCTGCATCGTGGAGAGGTTAGACTATGTGGTGTGTGTGTGTGTGTGTGTGTTTGTGTGTGTCTGTGTCTGCCCTTTAAGTGCCAGTGACAGTGGCTTGGCATGCGATCTGCCCTGCCAGTCAGTCACCCTGCCGCTCTACCTCTCTCTTTCATTCGCACTCTTCCTCGCCTTTCATCCCTCCGTTCCCTCTGCGACACACCCTGTGGTTTCGGAGAAAGTTTTAGATGATTGATTCTTTCATCTTTTCACGAGTGTGTGTGTGTGTGTGTGTGTGTGCGTGTGTGTCAGTCTCAATCAAGTATATTTGCCTCAGTCTGCTTCACTATTCTTTCAAAACTGGCAGAGTGGGGGAAAAAAAGTCGATTTTTTCCTCCTTACAGTTTAGCACTGAACAAAAAGCTGAATGAACACTGAAAGTTAAAAATCAAAATCGAAGACCCAACAGGGTGATGATTTTAAGTGTTTAGTATTCTCTGAAATTCTAACTCTGGTGGAAGTTGCAGAAACTATTTTTTTTCCCCCACCAAATAAAACCATCACATTTCATGTCAAAGCTGGTGCTTGTAGCTCATGGGCACAGCAGCTTACAATATGTAACAAACATGACGACCATGGTGATAAAATAAGCTCCATTTTAGTGACGAGGACTTGGGTCAGTGCCATCATGCCCTTGCTTCATGGAAGAGAAGCAACAGGAAAAGAACTGACAATAAAAGCTAAGGAGAGCAGTAGAAAACCTTTTAATTTCTCAATGCGAGCAAATCCTTCAAAGGAAATCTCTTCATAGATAGAGGACGCCTTTAATTGAAACTTCATTTGAATTAAAAATAAGATGGAAGAAGAGCAGCAACAGAAAATGTTTTCTTTCTTCAGTGCAAAAAAAAGTCAAAAATCCTTTAAACGTCTCTTAACCTACAGAACATATTCTGATTTTTGTCTAAGATAAAAATGTTACAGGACACTCAGCTTGTCTAAGAACGCCTCTATGTAACTGAAGATGCAGAAACAGATGTTGGTCAGTATGACTTGTTTGTCTGGAAACTGATCGGGGTAGTTTCTTAGCTCTGGCTTTCAACACACAATCACTGCTTTTTCCAGCAGCCTGTACCTCTGTAGCCCAATCTTACAAAAATCAATTTATCTTTAAAACGGATTCATGCAACATGAAACCTGACTAAGGGACACGAGGGTGTCTCACTGAGCACGTTCTCAGAAAAGGCATCTCGTTTGTCACTGTGTCATGGCGATATTTGTCACATTCGTGAGGCGAGTTGATGGCGAGTGATCCCTGAATCTCTGCAAACAAAACTCTCAACAGTTTAAATTCGTTCTAACGTTTATGCACAATACAAATTAACCATTTGAAACTCATGCATACACTGGTCATACACTTTCTGTACAAGCTCAATCAATTTAAGAGAAAAAAATAAGCCTGCTCACAATTCATGGCTGGATAAAAAGAGTTCAAGTTATGAAAAATAATTTCAAAAAGACATAAAAGACAAGGTAATGACCTAGACGGCTGCATTTGGAGAATCAGTGGAAAAAAAAAACTTACAGGAAGAACTGCTGTGAGGTTGGTGCCACTGATGGGACTTTCTTCTGACTTTATACTGAAGTGATTTCAATTATGTTTTTTTTATTTCTCGAGTTTCATTGAGAGACCTCTTCATCTCTTCATCCATTGAAGAGAAAGCAAATAATTAAATTGAAACTTTCTCACCTGCAGCCGCAGACAAAAATCTTGTGCTAAGCCTTCCAAGGCAAGTTTCTCCACAACCAGTATAATTGAATCTACCATAAACAAAAACATGTAAAAATCCAGGACGAGTGAACCGAGCCAGTTCAGTGTACATGTATTTAGACACAAAATGCCAATCTTTTCTCAATGCCCTGACAGCATCCTTGGAGAGATTTAATTTTCCCTCAAGTGCCTGCCTCCCATCTCTTAGAAAAGTATGTTGTCGCTTCTCCACAAGGTTTCCCCACTCGGAGGATGCATCTCTCTTCAGTCAGAGTTCAAGTGTCTAATCTTCTGTGTCTCAAGGTCAGCATTTGTATGCACTCTTAAGGGTCTTGATTCAAACAAATGAGACAAGAAAATTAATCGCAGGCAGCGTAGGAAGCGTTGAGGGTGTGTGTGTGTGTGTGTGTGTGGTCGTATGTGTGCAAATACGAGTGCAAATTGTTGTGTGTGTGTGTCCAACTGGAGTCGGTGCAGGCAGAGCTCAACTGCTCGGGTCCTGGGCCCGACGGGATTGAGCGAGGGATGAAAGAGAAAGATAAAAGACGGGCAGAGAAAAGGTGAAAGAGGGAGACCGATCACTGTGCAGAGCGGAACATTGTTCTCTTGATCACCGTCAGAAGGTTGTGTGTGGTTCTAAGTGTGTGTTCTGGGTCTCTATACGCCTGTTTGTGTTTGTCCTAAATATATGCATGTTTGCGTCAGAGGAAATCTGTGGCTGTATTTTATTGTGTTTTAGGACGTGCAGCTCGTCATAGCTCTATATAAGGACAACTCCACTCTCAAGCCTTTTCTATCTAAAAATCCCAGTTCTGAGGTCAAAATGGGGAAAATACAGTGAGGACAACCTGCTTTTGACCTGGACATGAGCTTCTAAAGTGTCCATTTAAGCCATTTAAGACACTTAGGTCAAAAGATGTCTTAGGTCTCGTTGTCATATACATGTAAATTAAACTTTGCACAACAGCACAAAAAAGCTGAAATATGTAAAATATATGAAATTAAAAAAAAAAAGTTCTTGCCAAACGAATGTTAATAATGAAGCCTTTCTTTGTGAATCCTCGATCGAAGGAAAATCAGATAAACAGATCTAGGTGGTGAAAGAGAACAAGAGGGGCACATGTTCATCTCTCATCCATCCATCCATCCCTCCCTTCCTCCTCTCCTCTTTTTATCGTTCGTTCCCTCACATCTATTATTCAGTCCATTTGGCAAACACCTAAATAAACCTCCAACCATGTCGTCTCTCTCTCCCTTTATCATGTTCTCCTCATTCTATCCGTACCACTCTTTCATGGATTCATTCCTCTCTGTCTCCACCTACCTACAGTATAAGTCCCTTCATCTCATTTACCAGATTCCTCTATGTTTAAGTAATTTAAAAAAAAACAGGGTTTTACTTTATGCTAATTTATTGTAGTGGCCAAAATATAAGAAAAGCCTGGTTATAAAGGAATTAGAAGGATTTTAAAGTTTATACTCCCAAGAAATGTACTTTTAAAAAAGGAGTTACAGTAGATGCGACATGGTTTCTTTCTTCACACCCCGAGAGCAGGTGGAGCATTATACAGCAGTGACTCAGCCTGTTTACACCGACAGCTCAAGAATCAACAGATCACTAACAGTTTTCTACAGAAACACACACAATGCTCCTGTCCCAGCTGCTAAACTGTGTCATGGGAATGTGTCTACTCTGCATTTTGATCTTTGTCAGTGTATCTGTGCTTTTGTAGAAGATATGGACAAAGATATGGAAAAAGAAATTAGATATAAAGAAATTATGCTATGCTATACTATGACAAATGTGTAGGCATGTCAAAGTGACACACCCACACATCCACACATTCAAAGCTAACACCAGGTTTTCCCACATGTGCCGACTCCAGATGGCCTCAAAGAGAGCAGGTAATGTTATCACACACACACACACACCCCTACACACACACACATACAAAGTAATGACCCACCCCTGAGACCCCTCTAAGCAGGTTTCATGTTGAGATCAAAAACAAAGTATAAAAAAGAAGGTGAAATGAAAAATGGACGGTGGTGAAGGCTTTACAGAGAGAGACAAATTTACGTCCCCTACACTAAGAGGAAAAATGGAGAGATCTTTGTGATGACATCAAAGCAATGCCGAGAGCGCCTGCACGTGCACGCTCTCTCTCTCACACACACACACACACAGTGAACAAACTGAAAATTAAACCCTATTTAACATCATATGTTGGCCAAAGTATCCAAACTGCCAATGTTTAGGCTCCTGTCAAAGGACCACAACCATGAGACACAGAAGTCCTAAGTATGACAAGATGTATCTGATTTTTTCTAATGCACTTCTGTTGCTGAGTAGAAACCTCTCTGCCCCTTTGGTGAGATACAGAACACTGTCCCTCATTAGACACCGTAGGAAAACGGCTTCTCCTCTGTAGGAGCTTGCTGACCTTTCTGAGCTGCTAAAGCAGAGCAAACATTAAATGACAGAGCTAACTGTTTCACCCCAGAGTCCATTCACTCTCTCTCATTCCTCTTTACTTTAACCAGCCCTTCCATCATTTCTTCTAATTTCTCTCAATTACCGTCTCCTTATGCTCTCTCTCACGGGGACGTGTGTGTGAGAGTGTGTGTGTGAGTGTGTGGGTGACCTTCCTGAACTGTATGGCCATTTATGGAGATTAGATAAAGTTGCCTCTTGCGTGACTCATTGGCATGCATTAAGCGAGTACAACAACAACATACGCACACATGCAAACACACACACGCACACACACACACACACACGGTCACACACGTACACAAGGAGTCCGTCTTAAATCGAGGATATAGGGCCAAATTAAAGGTAAAAGCGCTCTTGGTTTTCTTCTTTTGTGAGACATCATCTGATTTTCAAAAAGCCATGTTCAGTGTCCTTTTACCCCTCTCTAATGGATTTTTGATTTTTCCAGAGCATGCAACACAATTAGCTCGTCTTTCTTTTTTATTAATGACACATTTACTCTTTTCTTTTCCCTCGCTGTTGTCTATTCTTGCAACAAATTGGACAGCGAAGAGGTCTTAAAAGTGCATGGCATGTGTGTGGCAGCATGTGTAATTTGAATATGCTTAGAGCACATTATTTTATTTATTTATTTGTTTTTTTTTAAGCTATAAATTGATCATTGTTTATGTTAAATAATAACCAAATGAAAATTAAAAGCAAACCAGTGATGCAAAAATCAAAGTAAATATCAGATTTTAAAAATACCATTTGCAGACACTGTAGTTTAACCATTTACTGTTTTTAATAACTTTGAGAGTCTGTGGTGCATAAGCTGCAGCTCATTTGCATTTTCTCCAAATTTGGAGACATGGGACAAAAGGACAAAGGACATGTTTAGTTTAACCTGGAGTGAACAGTGTCTTCTTGAAAAAAAAAAAAACACTTTGTAAGCCGAGAGAAAAAAATCTAGGTAAAAATCATTTTAAACTATTTTGGTCTTTTGAAAAACTCTACAGATATTTTTCAGTGAAAACTACAAACTGAGTTTTACAAATAATTTAGAAAGTGAAAGAGGTCTTATGGGCCATTAGGGTTGTTCGCAAACCTAACTACAACGGTAAATATAAAAGAAAGAGAAGGATATCAGAGTAAATATAAGCAGGACAAATACAGAACATTTTCATTGCAGGTTGTTCATCACGAGCATTTACGAGCAGCAGAGGACCATCACACCGAATGCTGATGAGACACGTACAAAAAGGAAAGAAGCAAATTAAATAATTACAAGGAACAGCAACCGCCATGGACCGTGCATGAGCACACCTGACATCTACACGCAAAGACCTTCCTCCCTCTCAAAAACATGAGCAGCAGAAGAAAGATCCATCCAGACAGTAAAGGAAATCAAAGCACATCAAAACATTCGAAAAAGCTAAACGACCTTCTTCAGCTCAATCTCTCAAAACCGCTTTTGTCTTGACCCAAGCTACTGCCAGGAGAAAGTCCAAAAAAAAAATAATAATAATAAAAATAATAATAATAATAATGATTAAATAAAATCAGAAAGCAGCTTTGTTGTATTCATTAAACGCTGGCTGATACAAGTTCATACACATTTGTTGTGTGTTCTGTGTGACCCTCACTGATTCAGGTGGGGCTGAATGACTAAGAAAACACACATTAAGTAGGAGTGGAAGTGTGCGACACCACACCGCGTGCCCCCCGTGGGTGCTGTTCTTACTCACTGTGTGTGCGTCTGTGTGTTTCTGCCTCTTTCTGACTGGTGTGTGTGTGCATGAACCGGCGGTCCAGTAGGCTCTCACAGCTAAAGCCACGGTGAGTGTTTCACAGTTGTATGGCGAGGACACTGACATTGTCATGCACTGAACTGCACATGAGAAGGTCAGTACACATCCTATATACAGTGCTCGGTTTTATTCTTTTTCTCATTAAAATATTCATGGAATTTAGGTATTAATTTATAAGGTTATTAAGGATACTGCTGTTGATTTTGGTGATGATGTCGCAACAATAAAAATGAGGATTAAACAGATTCTTCCTTCATTTCGATCTGTGAGCAGAAAAAAAACTGTACCTTCCTAAACTACCAGCTTCTCCTAAATGTTTCAAGTCTTCCCACGGCCCTTCAACACAAAGCCTCACCTAGCCTTTACTTTGAAGAGTTCACTTTCATATGATGGTGAAGAATTCATCCTTCCTACCAACAAACACAGTCGTATCTATTGTTCCCCCCTTTACTCTTTATTTAACTTTCACTTCTTGTCCTTCACCGTCCTTCATGCTGATTCCTTTCACCACCAGGTGCAGCCCTGTCAGTCGCTCACTCAGAGCTCTGCTACACAGAAACTCACACCGAGACACAGGCACCCAAATAAAATCGAGCAGAGCTTCCCTCATGGGTCCACGTCCCACTTCCTCAGCAGGCAGTACATGGCCATACTGCCGCCATGCGACTGACGGACTTCTGGCACAGAGTGGCAGAGTGGCGCACACAAAATCCCTCTCAAGGAGCAGATGCTTGCTTCCTCTTGACATATGAGGAGGGAGGAGGAGGAGGGAGGAGGAGGGTGTTCTCTGGGCGGAGAACACCCTCCTGGGCGGAGGAAAGAAGAGAGTAGAGGAAATGAGGATAAGGTAAGAAATGGATAAAGAAGAGTAAAAGTGACGGATCTAAGAAACTGTTTCAAGTTGTTTTATTTACTTATGCTCCTTTAGGTAATCAGCTGCATGTTACGCTAACTGTCAGAGAGTCGTGTTGGTTATGCTGAAGCCCTGCTGAAAGCCACTGAGGAAGTGGATTTAAAGAGAAGCTCTCATTTTCTGTCAGAGAATGACGAAAGAGACGAAAATGAGCTCCTTCTCCGCTAAAGACGAACATATGGTGCTGAGGAGTGAAAGAACTGATACGATGGGATAAGACAGGATGAGGGGATTTTGAGTAAGAGTTGCCACACTGGTATCTTCTCCATGTCACTGCTTCTCTTGGCAGCACTGCTGCTCTTTAGATATTCTTGACAGATGACCATACTCCATTTAAAAAACGGTGCATTAACCATAAATTAGAATATGTGTGGTGGTCAATAAGAGACATTGAGAAATTGCTCAGGTTTCTTGTGGCTTTTGCAGCCAGTGGCAGCGGTAATTTTCCGAGAAATGGAAAATAATAATAGACACTTTAAATTGATTTGGATATTTCCTGGGGACGAGGCTGTAATATGTGAGGAATGTACATGAAATGATCTGTATTCAGAATCAGAATGTTTCATCAGTGGCTCACCTTAAACCAGCCTTGGTGTCCATAGAAAGAGGAAGCAGTAATAACTGTATATATCTTTGACTATGTCACACAAATTGCAAAGCAGGTATTTAGTTATTCCTTCGGCTTTTAGGTCATTCATCTATGAGATTTCTGTGATAACTGGAATTGCATTTTGCAAGACCAACGATCTACAGCCACGCTATAGAAAGCAAAATGAGGGGATCACCAAAGTCCATCAAAAAGTTGTTGAGATGTTTTGGTATGTGCCAAACTGATGGATCAACAATTAACAATCAGCAACAGCCTCCCCATAATTCACACAACACAGAAGTCACAGGGACATCGTTTCTGCAAAGAAATAAAATTAAATAAATAAATAAATAAATAATAAATCCACATCAGTCTGCACTAGAACCTCAGCTTCTCTCGTTCTCTGTCATTTTCCTAATCATTCATTCCCAGCTCTGATATTTCCTTCCCCAGAGTAAATTTGTCATTTACTCTGAGGTGGTAAACGCACAACACACTGCATGTACAGCCATTACACACATACTTGAGAACGTGAACATCTCCAACAACCAAAACTGCTGCAAGGTGAAACCTTTTTCATTAACGCAAACAAACAAGCAGAGAACACGCACAAAATTACAGAGCAGTAAACAGAAATTCAAAGTCTTTCATTAATACACACAAGAATTTAATTAACAGCTATTGATAAGCTTTGTCTGTCTTAAGGACATGTTTGTTTGTGAATATGTATATGTGTGTGTGGGTGCGTGTCTGTGTATCTTAAGGACATACTTGTTATGCAGTCATTATACAGTGATCTTCTTGATTTGTCAAGCATGAAGAGGAGACACACACACACACACTGGTACAGTGTAAGATACAAACACGGTGTGTTGACGGATTAGATGGGAGTTTTTAATCATCTTAATTAAGCCTAATTGTTATTTGTTGAATATGTGGCATTTCTAAAGTTCACAGGGATACAAAAGCAGACTGAGTACTAATTAAAATCCTATACCTGCACTTTATTACAAGAATCTGTTAAGAAGCGAGAGGTGTTCAGTGTCGCGTCAGACAAACCAGAGGAATACAGTGTATGAGGAACTACTGAGAGAGGTTTAAACAGCAGACAGCACAAAGTGTGTCGCTACACACACTTTTTCTACACTCATACCTTGGAACTGTGGACTTAACATGAAGTTACAAGTCTATGAACATGCACGCAAACATTTACCAACTAGTTCACTGAGGTAATCAAACTATGCCTTGTTGTAGAAATAATCCAGGTAAAACACACGCCAGGGTATAAAACCGAAACCTTATCAAAGGCAACACCCGTCACCTCCTGATGCCAAAGTGACTGCACAGAGGGTTTGAATTTCTCAGTCTGAAGAAATCTGAGCCATCGTCACTACGAACAGTTAAAAACTATTCAGGATTCCATGTTTCCAACCATAACCCTGCTTATGCAAAATCATAATTACTTAACTGTTTTAACTTCACAGTTAAATCTATTATACTCACGTCTTTACAAAGGTAAACATACACTGCAGCACTTAAGTGAGACTGTTTAAGTGTGTTGGACAGATGTGAACTAAAAGCAGGACAGGTGTGAGTAAACACACATGGCAGACGATGTGTGTGTGCGCATTGCAGAGTGTGTGTGTGCATACGCAAGTTAATGGTCTCAAGGAGTTAGACAAGTCTTCATAAATCATTAATGCAAACATACACACATGTTTAGCAGGTTGCCAAAGTGCCACCTTACCCAGGTGGCACACACACACACACCTAGCACAATTAACACCTTGTTAAAAAAAAAAAAAAAAAAATGTTAACCCAGAAGAAATCAGAGACAGATTGAAGATGGGAGGACAGGAGGAGGAGGGGGAGGAGGAGCAGGAGGAGGAGGAGGAGGTATCATGATGAGTGAGGAAGACACACCTGTTATTAGCTTTTCTCCAGACGGTCGATGGGATGGAAGTTGGGACAGACGCATCAAAGGAGGGACAATGACAAGGATGAGGCGGAGACAGAAGGAGATCCTGGGAGAAAAAGAGAGAAATTGTAAGGCATTAATAATGGATGACAGATCCTTAGAGACCATGTTCAGACATTAATAATGAATAAGACTCAGCTGGAGGGGGCAAGGGAACACCTCAGCAGAATTTACCTGAGGAAAGAAGAACGATAAGAAAGTACTAGTATGTTGCTCCTTTAGAATTTGGTAAACTTTTTGGTCATTGAGGTAGCTTTCTCAAACTCTAAATTCCAGGTCTTACATGATAATGAATATTTCTTAGAAATTTTCACTCATTATTCTTTCTGGCATGTACACACAGTCCGAGGAACCCATCAGCTTTCTGAGCAGCTTCAGTCCAAAATGAAGATTTTTGTTGTTATATCATGTCTGAGTGTTTTCACTGCCATATTATGTTATGAACACCTGAAACCCACAGGTAGAAATGGAAGTCACTGACATATATATATTTCAGATAGAACAAAAAACACAAAACACTGGTTAAAGAATAGTTGTAGCATTCACTGCAAAATGGAAAAAAAGGTAACCAAAGGCTGTAAATTTCAATCAGATGCTTGAAATGATCATCATTCTGAATCTCTGGCTGAGTCTGATTTTAAATGAGCTGTGAGAAAAGTTGTTTTCAGAGACACGTTGTTACACTGCAGCCCTTAAAAAGGACAAAGTAAACCTTCAATTCCAGTGAAATTATAGAAAAACACCAAAACATTTCCTGAAAGACCCAAGAGGTGGCGTTTAAATGTTCCCAACGAGAGTGGTTACATGCCAGACTGAAAATCAGACGAACCAAAAACTCAAAAATTTCTGCATGACAGGAGCGACAAGGAGAGAGCGCAAGCTAACTATCACTTACAAAGGCCCTTGTGCACATACACACACACACACTCACACAGATGCTTAGGCACACAAATGTGCTACAAAGAATACAGATGCTTCTGCACACACGTTTCTGCACACTTACAGAGACACACAGACTAAAACACACAAATTAACACACAGAGTTTGGTTTACTGCCAGTTCTTGATGACACTGAGAGGGGAGAAAGAGGGAGAGTGCACACACACACACACACTTTCCACAGTATTGTCCTACTGCCGCTCTTCCTCTATGTCTGTTACATCCTCTCATCTTTATTTCACACACTCCCTTTGTATCTACACACACACACACACACACAGGCAAATGAGCAGCACACTTAAACTAAATGGGTGGCCTGATGGTGAATCACTGTCATTTAGCAACAAAGACCTCAGCTTGTTGTCCCTTCATCCCCCTCTCTCTCTCTTCATCTGTCTCTTTTACTTTCTCTCTCTCTTTCTCTCTTTCTGGCCAATATGGGTGTGTAATTGTTGTTGACACACACATCCCTATACAAGTATTTCCACATTCACATCTACTATCGCACACGCGTACATGTGTGAAACACACACACCGTATGGGTGTATAATTACAGTGAATGAAGCAGCACTAAGGAATAATTACAGAGGCTGGTTGCTGTTGTTGTTGTTTCCAACAAATAAACCAGTACACAAACAAGATGGAGGGGTGAGCAGTAGGTCAAGCCATCTCTGTGATGACGCTGTAATACTATCTGGGTGTGTCCTCTTTCACTCTCGCTTTCTACTCTGTATGGACAAAAGTATGTGGACACCTAAATATTACATCTCATTCCAAAAGTATGGGCGTTAGGCCGCAAGAGCATCAGTGAAGCTCGGCAGTGATGCTGGGCGATGAGGCCTGGCTCACAGTCTGCCTTCCAGTTGATCCCAAAGGCGTTGGATGGGTCTGAGGTCAGGGGCCTTCCCCAAACTGTTGCCGCAAAGTTGGAAGCACACAATTGGAAGCACAGTAACATTTCCCTTAACTGGAGCTAAGCGGACAAACTGAGCCCAAGATCAGGTGTCTACATACTTTTGGCCATGTTCTGCATCTTTTTATCCTTCCTCTGTTTCTTATTTTACCATTTCTCTAATTTTTCATTATGTTTTTAGCTTCCTTCAAACTCTCAAAGTCCACTCTAACTCTTTCTCTCTCTCTCCTACACACACACACACACACACACACACACGTATACACATACACAAACACACAGTGCCCAGGCAGTCACCTGCGCTGAAGGTAAATGGAGTGTGAGGTTTTACTGGTGCTGTGATTGCGGGGTACAGCTCAGGAGGAAATAAGTGTTTGGTTTGTTTATGTGCTATCAGACAGCAGGTGGCGGAGTCAGCACACCGCCTCTTGACCTGCACTGGGGAGAGGGGTGGACGGAGGTGGGCAGGCAGGAGCGATGAGTGTGTGTGTGTGTGTGTGTGTGTGTGTGTGTGTGTGGGTGGGGGGGGGGGGTGATACTCACAAAATTTAAATCTAAACGTTTATCAAAATAACATAAAAAAAACTGTACAAGTTTAAAAATGACCACAGAACTGAATCAATAACATACTGTCTTGACAAAAAGTGTTATAGGAACATTAGTGCTGATGTTCACGGATAAATACGTGTAAGTGCTGAATGTGTGTGTCAGTGCTGCCCTCTTGTCTATCAGTATCTGGCTATGATGTGTGTGTGTGAGTATGCTCTACGTGTATGTGTGTGAAGTGGTAGGGGAGGTGCGAGGTTGTGGGTTATCCCACTGTGTCAGAGAGAAAGAGAAAAAGAGGGAGGGAGCTCTCTCTCTGTAGAAAAAAAGGAGATGAAAAATGGACAATAAACGAGTGCAGTGTGTGGTGGCTTTGTTGTCCTGTAGGGTTGGGTTCACCGGCGGATGAAGAGCTAACTCTTACTGGGAAATCGCAGCTTGGCACAGGTCTCTGTCTTTCATTTGTTTGCTTTCTGTCTCTTTATTTCATTTCCTTTAGTTTTTCAGTTTTTGGTCTCAGTCCTTTATGCTATTGTTAGTTTTTTTTCTTTTTAATTTCAGGCTCATCCTCTCTGCTCAGTCTCTCTCTTATCTCTCAACCACTTCCCTCTTTATCAACCTGCTTCACATTCTACTTTAAATCTCCATCTATACACATCTAGACTATGTCCTTATAACCTAAACTCCTCTGTCCCGAAAAGATGTGAACACACACACAACACACACATCCTGCTGAATTTTTACCCTTCTGTCCTCCCTCTATCATCCATACACTCTTCCTTCTCACTCCAATATTTCCAGAATAGATATTTTGTTTTTGTACTTTGAAAATCAGACGCAAAAAGCAAAGACAGCTCAGGAAGGCATGTTCGCTTTTCCACTCAGGTGCAGAAAGGGTTCGTGCTGATGTTGGAGTGAAGGACAGAACATTCATTCAGCTGTTGTACAGCCCACTTGAGGAAAAAAAGAAAACAAAAAAACATTTGCCTTCTGAGAGTTTCTGATTAAATGGTATAAATTTATCCACAAACAAGAAGAAGCAGGAGAGAGGTGGTTGGAATTACAGACACAGAGAAGAGTACGAGCTTGTACTCCAAGTATACAGGTCACCCATATCCAATACACTCATCTAAATGTTGTCTCAATGAAATAACTAGGATGCTGCCAATGATGCCTTTAATTAGGAACAATGCAGAGAAATTACATCACAGCATTTGAAACAACAGAAAACTATTAAATATAGAAATAATTTGCATTTTCTTTGCAGTGAACTAAAATGTTATTGAAACACTGTAGTGACGTGATCATTAGAGTCGCATCTTAAATACGTTCCTTCTAGACATGTTTACTTCAGCTAGACTGAGCTTTAACATATAATTACCTTGTTACTTTAGCTCCCATGTGTGTATGCACATGTGCAAGCGTGCCTCTTGGTGTGTGTGTGTGTTCCTGCATGTGTGTGTGTGGCTGTATTTAATTCCTCTAATAACCTTATTACTTGCCATGTTTTTACCTTAAACTTCTTCCTTGGTTAAATGGGAGCACAGATCAGCTGTAGATCAGCCCCGGGCGTTTCCTTACGTGCCCAGTTAAAGGGGCGGGAGGTAAAACTAATGTAATTCAATTTCAATTAAAGGAGAGGAGAAGAGGAGGCTTTAATTGACTGTCGTTATGCCAGAGCCGTGTGTGTGAGAGCCGGGCCGACCACAGACACACACACACACACGTGTCCTACTTTCTCTCTGCTTGATTATAATCAGCTTGTTTTCAGCCTGTGGTGGGGAATCATGGGTAGGGGGTCAATATTTATCGGGGCTTTTTGCACGTTTGACATTATGTTGTATTTATTATTACATGAAATAACTGGAAAATGTTAATTACACACTTATTTGGTTTGTGTTAATATATTTAAATATTTAGATTTCAATTGAGATTGATTTATTATATTACAAAATAAAAAAAACGGTTATGAACAAGGTACATCAGATAAAAAAATGCCCAGGGGTTAATTCAATTTTATGTTTTGTGATTTTTATTAAATGACAAAAGTCAGCAAACTCAAACTGTTTGTTTAAGCCACTTTGCCCGTACAAAGCTTATTCTAATGTGCCAAAGGCTATCATTATAATACCCCACGCAAATATGGCAACGCGATTACACCGAGGACAGTTTCATCCCCAAACTGATGGCTACTCTAAAACGTCCTGAAAGTCGCCCCGTGATGCCTGCCTGTCACATTGTGTACAAAACGACACGGGTCAATGAGTAGATGTGAAAAAAAAGAGAAAGAAAAAACGCCACAGAACTGCTTTTACCAACTTTGCTTTTGCCCTTTTTTCAGTCTTTTCATCCTTTGTTTGTTTGCATTATTTGTGTGGGGATTTTTTATTCGGCATCTCCCCGTCCCTCGTCGTGCTTTTTTGGCTCGGCTACAAGGCTTTAATGAAAGCATTTCAAGCAAACATGTTGATTTTTGTTTCCATGGGGATCCAGAAGGCCTGACAATGTCACAGAGGCTTCGGCCAACAGACTGATGGAAAACACTGCTGCCTTTTTCCCCTCTTTTATTCACATTGCGTCCCTCTATTTCTTCTCAACTCTCCACCTCTGCTGCATCTTCTTTGCCACTCTACTACTTCTCTCTTTCTTTAAATTTCTCCAACTCTGCCTTCCTCCTTCTGTCTTTCCCTGTACCGTTTGGTTTTCTTACGCATCTTTTTGAGCAGCAACCTTCAGCTCCATTTCTCTCTTTTCTCCTCTTTTCTTTTCTGTTTCTGACCCTCTCTGTTCTGCCCACTCTGTCTTCCTTTGTTGTCGTCTATGTGTGAAGAGCTGTGATAAATAAAGACAAACACAGCAGTATACGTGTGTGTGTGTGTGTGTTTGAGAGACGGACGCCAGCTCTCTGATAGCTTTGTTCGCCTCTCCACCTCTCCTCACTCCACTGCACATCCAGCTACCGGCTTTCTTCCCCCCTCTCCATCCCTCCATCCATCCAGGCCACGAGCCAGGAAGGCGGCTACGGGGCCAAGTCAGGCCAGGTCGGAGGCTTCATTGTGGGGCTGCAGGGGACGTCGTTGCTGGAGGATGCGGACCAAGGATCGAGGCCAAGCCCCAGACCCAAGACCCTGATCTGGCTTGCCAGCCGGCCCACTTGAGGGCCTTCGTGGCTGGGCACAACATCAGGGCAAGAGGGGAAGTGGAGGCTAGAGGTCTCAGCAGCAGTAATGGCAGTGGGTAGATTAAGACCTTCTCTTAGAATCAGCACAATGGAAGAGGGATACAGTGAAGCTACACACACACACACGCAAACACACGTACACACTGCCTCTATTCAGCCTTGTCCATGTCGTCCATCAGAGGCAGAAAAACATGAATAAATACATGAGCAGTGTAGAGCTCCATAGGACTGATAAAAAGAAAGAAAAACACACATGAATTACGGGAACTGAAAGAAAGAATGGCAAATTGAAAAAAAGGGAACAGATGAATAATTTTGATGGTTTTGTACTACAGTAATTGTACTGGGAGAAAAAAAAAGAGAGGGGAAAGAAGGATGATGAATTACGAAAATCCTCCAAGTCCCCGAGCTCAGGAAATGGAATAATTAGGAAAAGTTAAAGTTGGTGGCAGGAATGAACTTTCAGAGGCCTCAGAGTTGTTGTACAAGAAGCATCAGGTTTACTCAAGCACAGTAATGACTGCAGTGCCGGTTATGTTATTCAGCAATATTTTCACAGACAGAGACTTTTTTTAGAGATTAAAGATAAAAAAAGATGAACAGCATGCAATAATACATGATGAGGATGAGTCAAAAAGTAGACTGCTACTGATTTTACTACCACTTCTACTGAATGCTACAAATGACTTGTTTTACCTTTACTATGATTGCTACTACTGGTATTAGAGCACAAATATCAGTACGGGTACATTTACTGCTGCTGGTACTAGTTCTACCTCATATCTCACAGTTCACATCCACAAAGTGTCACTTGATCCAATACCTGACTGGACTAAAGCCCCAGTTTCTGGGCCGTACTGTTGTAGCACCAGGAGAAATTTGTCGTAAGCTTTTGAGTTTTCCTCCAGCACAAAGGTTAAGACACAACTGCAGCAACTTTCTCCTACAGCTGAGAGATTCTTAAAAACTTAACATAACAAATATATGATAACATTTAGACTTTAGACTTTAGATTAAAAGAAGCACGATTAAACACAGTGGATCATTTCACAGAAGATATGGTGAGTGCCAGGCAAGCTCTTGCAAGTGGTTACATTATCCAGAGCACTGCACACATCAGTGCTCCAACCTAATTTGTTCACACAATACGCAGCAATTTTGAGCATCTTTTCACAGATTATTCAAGGCATTAAGAGAGCGGCAGGAGAAAGGGACGCTCAGAAAAGCAAGCAAAGAGAGAAGATGATGTGTATCAAAGTTCACAAAGTATAAATAAACCCATGAGGACATGGTGTCTGCCCAGTGCAACACACCGTGTGTTGCTTTATTGAGCACTGTTCATTTTTCTTTGTGTCAGCTAATGTCCATGTTTTTGGCCACAGAGGAGAGTAGAGGAGCCTAGATACCTGGTAATGTCTGCAATAAGACCTTTTTACCACCTCTTACCTCTTCACCTGTACTATATGGTACTTCTGTAGTCAAAGTGTGTGTGCGTGCATGCGTGTGTGTGTGTGTGTTTGCGTCACAGCTCTCAGAAAGGACCCTGGGACCCTCCTCGACAGTGAGAGCTTTTAGCTCTTCTTCGCTAATGTCCTGAATAATGGCATCTTGATGGAGAGAAAGTAGGTAAAAAAGAGAAAGAGGAGAAAGAGAGAAAGGGGGAGAAAAAGAGACAGAGAAAAGGAGTGGACAGGGAGGGGGAAGAGGCGGAGAAAAAAGACTGAAAGTAAAACCTCTGCATCCATGTGTCTTTACCTCCAGACCTCCATCACTAGCAGGCCCATCATTATTCCCTCTCTCTGCCTTTCTATTTTCATTATTCCCTTTTTGTCTGTTTTTTTCAGCATGATGATCCGCAGAGATTTTATTTTCTCTTGCAAAAAAGACACATCTCAGTGTGCGTGTGCACATGTCCGTCCACATGTACGGTGTCCTTCTGTGACATGCCAACCTTTTAGCAAAGTGAACTTTTGATGGCACTGAGGCATTATTAGAAAGAAAAGGGGGGAATATGCTGTTTTAGCAACATTAGCTGAAGCCACTACAGAAGTCCCCTCAAGATGCAGCAGCATCACTAATGGCCGCTTGATGCTGGCTCCCACAAAACCTCCCATTCTGCAGAGGTCCAGTCAGAAACTTTGAAGTTTTCTGTTGATTTGCAAAGTTAGCTTTTTTTCCCTCCACAGATTAGACCTTTAGATCTCAATATTCAGATTTGTTTCCTGGAATGTTCATCGTTCTAACTGCTCGATTACATTTCAGAGAAGTAAAGCTTCATCCAGGTTTCCTCCACCTTTGCCACAATTTTAAATTTCTGACACAGTGAGACAAAAAGCCAAATTAAACCACAACCTACTGGAACAAAACAGCCATTAGCTAAGCAGATAAATTACATATAACAGAGGCTGACATAGGTTCCTGCACGTCTCAGACTTCAGTGTCTGAGATTCCCTCAGAGGCAAACCATGTTTGAAATATGTGTGACCATGGTACTGTGAGCTGAGCACTGACACACACTGCTGAATCAGCAGTATACGATAACATACACTGATTTTGCTAGTTGCTCATTCCTTTTGAATCCCTTAATTAAACGGTGACACTGATTCCCTGAAAAATGTCACACTGAAAAGGAAAAAGAATTTGAGAATCATGCTCTCGATTTCACAGCTACCCTCGGTGTTACTTTCATCCTTTTGCTTCCCTCTCATTTGTGGGAAAACTGCTCCTGCTATGGATCGGAGTGTCGGCTGAACAAGTGCATCGTGCTGTTTGACCATGACTTACATTTGTTTGGATTGTCAGTTTGGCTCATTGGTTAAATCCCGTAATATCAGTAGCGGGCGGTTGATTAAAAACCTCACCGTTAGTACTTGGGTTGTAAGGTCACTCTGGGATGTCGGTGTTCAGCCGCAGTGAATAAACTGTAGGGACAGTTCAGGGTCACTGACCGTGACCGAAACACACACACACATATGGAAACACACTCGCAGTCCCACACTTCCTCTTTTCTCGCACAGTTCACACACACCTTCTTTTCTCTCTCTGTTTCACAAATGCAAGCACACTGGCTGAGTGTGTGTGTGTCTCATTCATTGAATAACACACTCTGTCTCTCATGCACAAACACTGGCAGGGGTCATCGTCACATCAGGCAAGCAAACACATGGAGCTCAACCAGTTAAACATTAATACATTTATTTTCTGCTCTACAAATGCTGCAAATATTTTCACTGCTCGTCTGTTAAAGCTTCAAATAAGTGAACGCACATAATTGTGAATATTAACTTACAATTTTAGAGATTTTTTTTCCGTCCTACATTGGTCATTATGTGGCTGTTATGAAGCAACACCTCTCTTGAGAGCAAACCATCCTGTTATATTGCTGTTTTTTTTTCTGGTGTTTTAAATTTAGCAGCTGCCCTCCTACTGTTTGTTGTGGCTTTTTTCTATAAACTGTCATTATTTCTTTTTTCCACACTCTCTCATTTCTACCATTTTCAGCAGCAAAACTGTCTCATAAGTGAAATTAAACACTGTCCCCTCCTCTTTGTTGAGATAAGAGGATTTTTCCCGACATGCACTGCACGCACACACCACTGCCCCGTCCTATTTTGGCCTCACTGTCACAAAATCGGGATTTTCCCCCCTCCCAAATACATATTTCTCCATAATCTCAGAGGCCATACTCATTTCGCAGAAATTGGACTTTTATTGTCTTCTCTAAACGTGCGCATTTTCTTCTCCTCCAGCTGTGGCTCGGCTGCAGACGCGCTTCAGCACGCGTGTATGTGAAGGGGAAATATTCAAGTTCATTTCAAAGTTACCAAACTACAAAATGGCATCACCCAGGGCGCTGTCGCTCAAATAGGTCACAGCTTTTGCGGTCCATTGTTAAGTGGAAAAAAAGAGAGCTTTGTGTGTGTCGCATTGTGGTGAAGTTCAGTTGCCGTGTCTGTGCCAAATAATTGGCAAGAGATCATTAGACAAAACGGGGCCTGTTTGCTTCTGCATGCAAGGACAACCTGTGCAGCACGAAACACACCTCTGTCTCCTCGGGGGAAATGCTTTCCGGACATTTCTGGGTTTTAATATTTGTCTTTTTCCCCACAAATTACACGGCACGACATTGCTGCAGAGCACTTTAAACGACTGTGTAACTTCGTGTAAATGCCGATTGTTCCCGTGCGTAATTAGGTTAAGAGGAGAGATGCTGGATAAGTGGCACTGCCATGCACAGCCCTGACACTGCTCGTTTGCTGCAGAGAGTCCGCTGATTTTTAACACTGAAAAATAATGCAGGAGTTCCCCATCAATTTGGAATGACCTTGTTTAATTAAAACGAGACGAAAACGATGCTCAAGAAAATTGTTTTTCCCAAATAACTTCGAATTACAGACGCGCTTTATTTCTAGGAGAAAATAAGTGTATTTCATAAGGTGGCCCACACTCACACGAAGCGCACTGACATACCGTTGCATAAATATGCTCAGTAAACATTCCATATTTAAGTGAATCTGACGAATCTCCAATCTAATTTCGCTTAAAGCTGTTTTTAAAAATCAAATTTAAAAATGGTGACGTTATACAGTTCAACTCTTCCCAGATTTTCTTTGTTTTTTCCTCTGCTCTGTGAGGTTATGTGCCTCACACCTTTCCCTCAGAAACAGTTCAATGTTCACTAAACAGTTTTCCACCTGGTTTGGACAGAGACAGAATTTAGCTCTCGATGCCTTATTGAACACCATTTTCCTCTGAGTCTGGATTATTCTTATTAACGTCCCTGAACAAGCCTGTTCGCTTCATACATTTTATGTGTGATTTGGATTTTATTCATCTGCTGAGCGCCTGTGGATTTACGCATGATGCGTCCAGCAAGAACGGTCAGTGAAATAATTCTGGCTTTTATTCGACCTGCGTACTCAAAAAAGAAAGCGGTGAGTCAGAGTCATTCCTGGGCTCTGACACTGTAGGAACGTGATGTGAACTCAGCAGAGAAACGCACACAGCTCCAAAGTCTTTACCATTTTATTAAATTAGGCCAAACTCCGATTACAAGTCTTTCATGGAAATTGTGACAAGTGAAGCTGATATTTTTTATGCAATAAATCGAAACTCGGTGCGGGATTCAGGGATGAGCCTCTGAGCAGCCTGTCTCCTGAAAGGCCTCTGAATGAGGTCTGTTAAAATTCGCTTTAACGTGGCAACGCGGTGTTTGTATGTTCCTGTGATGATGGTTTATTTAAAGCTCTATGTGAGGGACGGACAGCGGGATGGATCGGTGGAAACGGGGAGACTCCTTCAGCTCGAAGCGAGTCTCCGCTCTGCTGAAGTGTCCTTGAGCAAAATCCTGACTCCCCATGAGCTCCGGGGGTTACCTGACTTCCGATCTGTGCAGGGGAGGAGAGTTTCAACCAGGAGCACTATGTTATTTGTCTGCGCTTTGGGAAACTTCTGTTGATTGACAGCGGGATCCGCAAAGAGGCGCACGGTTATTTGCAATTATTCACACGCAATTACAGCTGCACAGAGGCACAAAAGGAATGAAAAGAAACAAATAAAATTAATAAAATCCCGTGTTTATTAAAGTCTTAGTAATCACAGAGCTGAGCGCATGCAGCGCACCTGGGCATATACATACTGTTGCAGCAGTGACACCGCAGAAGCGTGCAAACAACGAGACGAGTGAGCGTTGAACGTGGCTCTTAAATCATTGCTCTCATTTTAAAGTTGTTTTTTTATTGAATGAAACAAGGACATGTTAAATTTACTGTTTAAATCTGATGTATCACAAATTTGTGTATAATTATCATGTCATCAATTAAACAGAAAAAAATAAATGTGGAAAAAAAACATGCTTAAACACAGAAAAGGAGAAACGGATGTCTTTAAAGTGTGGTTTAAGTTAAACAATAAATTACTTCTTCAGCGTTTTTCTTTTTCTTTTTTCTTCTCCGCTAATGAGAAAAGTTGGTGAAGCTGACTTTCAGTTTACCCTCCGCATCCTCCTCTGCTCCTCTCTCCTCCCTCTCTCTCTCCGCTCTGGCTGCGCGCTGGTTTCGGGGGGCTCCTTATAAATAAAATCCACCGTCTCCGGTTCCTCTTCCTTATTGGTCAGGTGGAGCCGTTACCTCACTCCGGGGCCGGTGACGCAGCGTCTTCACGTATCCTTCATGCGCGTCTCTTCTTGTTTCTTATTGAGAGTCTTGCCGTCGGTCAGAGGGAGAAAGCGGGACTCGCGACGAGCCGAGAGTGCCGGACGGACCGGGTGCGCTCGATACTACACACTTCCCATCCCGGGAGGAGAGCGGCGCACAAGAGCAATCTCTCTCTCTCTCTTTATCTCTCTCACTTTCTCTCTCTCTCACGCACACACAGACACACAATCTCTCTCTGAGTCTCTCTCTGTCTCTCTCGCTCCCTCCCGTACGCACACTCGCGCCCGCGCACACGCACGTCCTGCATACGTCTCCACTTTGCCGTGGTAAATTACGGCATTGATCTCAACGGCGAGTGTGGATCCGTCTCTTGTGTTCACCCTTTCTTCGACGGACCGACTTGGAGAAACGCTCGGGAGAGAAGTAAGTGCGGACACTTCTTATTTATCACGGTTATTATTGTCACTCACGGACTCATATGTTGCAGCCTCTGTGTGAGTGTGTGTATGTGTGTGATTTGTCCGACCGCACCGTGTGTCTTCGGTGTAACTTAACTTCCACTGGTAGTTGAAGGAGACGGTCCATCCCCGTCACACATCACGGATCCAGATGGTTTAATTGAATTTTGGATTATTTTACCCAAACTGTTTCTGCGCGTGTTGACTTCATGCGCGTCTGCCTCAGACTGATTGTGACTTTTGCTGCGTGGACTAAAACCACTGACAGAAGTTTCTATTATAATTAAAATGGGGTTTTTTTGTTCCCTGTCTGCTGCCGGGGTTTTGCTTCGGTCGTGGACACCGCATTGTTCAGCTCGCATGGATTTAGAGTCCTGCCGTTGGATTTGGTGACAGTTGTTACCGGATGACTGACAGGTCGTTCAACACAGATGAGTTTTAAAATCCTATCGTTCATATTCTGTCACATTAAAACAAGTGAAGAAGTGTGACAGTGGACTATAACGCCGTGCGTAAAAGTAACAGCTTGTGTTTTCTGTCAGTCTCTCGACAGCGGTGCTCTCTGCTCAGCGCGCACACAGCTACAGCGAGAGGCACTGAGGGGGACCCCCTTCACACTGAAGCGTCACTTTATTTTAAAGAGAATAAACGCGTTATTTGGTTCCTCTCAGCGGCGCAGAAAGAAGTTAAATTGTGCAAACTGCGACCTCTAACTCTTACAAAAAGTCTGATTTCAAAAACCACTCTGAACCTGTTTTCCATTTTTGTAACTTTAGCCACAAGTATTTATATAACCCTTAGAAATTCTAGATAAAGCCCAAATTCCTATGTAAAGAGAAATTAATTTAGCCACCAGTCACCACACAATTGCCTTCCATGTAAATGAAAATGCCATTTACAGTTATTCATCCCTTACTTCTCATTTCAGTTCTCAATTGAAGAGCAAGTTATTCCTGCCCTTCAAATTGAGATTAGAACAGAAGTTTCTGTTTTGACTCAGAAACCACACACACACACGCACACACACGCACTCTCACATCTCCTTTCAATGCTCACCTTTCACAAAGCATTAATGCAAAAGCTTTTCTGTTGAAACACATGCAGCCTTTCCAAGTTTTTACTACAGCACGTGGGAACTTCTGAGTCTAACTTTGGTTTCTGTGAGATAATGCTGCCAATGTTCACAGTGAAGGTGACGAGGACCTTTTCATTTTTTACACCAATACACCCTCAATCTGACCTCAGACACAAATTTCAAAATAACCAAGTTTTCAAGCTCTTTGGACCTCCCTAATCTAAATTGTTTGTCTCTCACTCTCTCCACCACCCCTCTGTGTGTGTGTGTGCCAGACCTCTGCCGAAAGTAATGCCAAGAAACCAATAATGCAAACAGAGAGCAATGTGTGTATGCATGCATGGACTGTATGTGAGTGTGTATCTGGGTCACTGCTGGGCACTGTGCTGACGGGCTGTCTGTTTTTCTGAACACCTCTCGCCTGCAACACTGAAACTCGGAGTCACATTCAAACTAACCCTTCTCCCCTGCTCGGAAAGTATTTCATTTGGTAACGGCCCCGCAGGAACACAACAGTGTCTGCTTTGTCGGCTGTTGTTGGCTAATGCAAAAGCATCTCGTTTGTGTCCTTGATTAAGTCTGAATGTGTGTTGGAGCACGTTCGCATTTTCTGTCTTTTTTTAAAACCTGACTGTTGTGTCACAGTTACACAGCTGTGTTTTTAACGCGTTTCAACACGGGAACGAAAACTGCTCGGCTCCTGTGAATTCAGGCACAGCTCTGCCAAACTGTTGTAGGAAGCAGCTTTAATTTGTGAAATATTTCCCTAGACCTGACCCTGAAATCACTTGCAAAACAGATGCAAACAGGTAACATGGAAAACGCTGCCTATGAGCATGTGTGTGTGTGTGTGAAGGCACATGTGCAGGCACATACTAACTTGCACTATTTGTCTAAAAATGGCCAAGCTTTGTTTTTGGTGACAATTTTTAAATGTTTTTTTTTTTTAATTTTCTGTCTTTGTACATTAGATGTGACACCTGACGTGAAGGAAGAAATGTTGAAATGGTTCAAATCAGCTGGGACTTAAATTCTGTTTTGGCCTGAGTCTTTTTTCTTTCTTTAAGAAATCGGGCTTTGACAGTTTAGGTGTGAATTTCCTGCACTTTCTGGAGATTTTTTTTTTTTTTTTGCAAATATGTCAGTCAGTGTAAACCAGATAAAGGTGATAGTTTTAAGTGTTTCCAGAGGATGAATAGATCAAATTTGTATGTGTGTAATAAATAAGAAATATTCCCTCATGACAGAAAAAGAAGCCTTGCTTTATAGGCAGGACATGAAGAACTTGTTAGTGTTAGAATTTATAAGTATTTTACTTTTCTTGTTAAACCACCTAAAGCCCAATCTCAAAATTCACAGCTTTTTAAAATGTAAGATAAGTACCTAATTCTTTAAAGTCATGTGAAGAAGTTAAAAAAAGAAAAGAAAAGAAAACTAACACATAAATGGAGAAAAAAATCTTTTTTTTTCTTGAGAGCAGAGTGAAATCCCTCTGACAATAAGACAGAGCCTGTCGATTCTTCACAGCTCCTCACAAGATGCAGAAATCAAGGTTACCCCTCAGGGGAGGAGGAGGAAATGGGAAATTATTTTGGTTATTACAGGCAGGTGTTGCTCCTCTGTGGGAATATCTCCTTGAACTATTTTAAAGAGTGTGTTTTTCTCATAGTGGTTCCCTTGGTTTTTGGTCAAGAAATACTATGAGTATTTTTTTGTATTTTGCTCAGTGTGCGATCGATAGAACTGCCCTACCTTTTTTTTTTTTTTGCTTCTGGCTGATGTGTTGGTTTGTGTTGTTTGAAATTTGTTGTGACGATTTTTGTATCATTTGGCAAAGTCACCCTGTTAATTATTGTCTACTCTGTTTGAACAAAAGGTAAAACACAGACTGAAGAAAGTTTTTTTATGCATTTTGTTCTTGAAAGAGAGAGAGTACATCATCTGAAGTCATCTCGTGTGTTTCAGCTGTGGGGTTCTGATTTTATGAAAGAATGACTACACTGTTAAAAGCCACGAGACAATTGATTACTTTATTAACTTACTTTAAAATTAAAGTGTTTTTTAAAAATTATTTCAGAGCTAGTATAACTAACAGTGCAAAAATATTCTTCTAACTTTCCTTTCCGTACAGACCAGCTATATTTCCAATATCATAAAATATAGACACCAGTTTCACTGACTGGGCTCACTTCATGCACAGTTCTGTCAAATGATAAATATCTGATTAGGGGATGAAAACTTTTAACACTCTAAGCAGAGTTTAGCAGCTTTCTGGGCGATATTGAAAGGCTGAAATCACAGCAGTTTGTCTTTACTTGTGTTTGTTTTTGACCAGATAACTCCTCTCATCCTGCCTGTGTCTGTGAGGACCTTTGGTCATGTCCGTTTAGCTGCCCTGCGTGATGCCTGATCATGACAGCACCACCCTCCTAACCAGACAGACAAAGCGCCGACGTGTCGACATCGGGGTGAAAAGGACTGTGGGTAGCACAATATTCACCCGCGCCAGGGAGACCCTGTTCGACAGCATGAACCAATCGCACGGCTCCGATCAGGACGGAGACTGCTCCTTGATCAGTCACGGCCACGGGGGTACCGCCGGAGATGGAGAGAAGTCAAACGTATTGAGGAAGTTGCTGAAAAGGGCCAACTCGTATGAAGACGCCATAATGCCTTTCCCCGGTGCTACCATCATCTCTCAGCTACTGAAGAATAACATAGGAAAGAATGGAGGAAGTGACTCGGGTTTCCAGGTATAACAAACACTCACACAGTGGTGAAACATTAAGTCAATTAATCAATTAGATGACTTCAGTTCTGATAATCAAATAACGGGTTTTATGACCATTTAATCGCCACTGAATCAACCTCTCTTCTGCATCACTCCTCCAATCAACCAAACAAGCAAGCCACTAAATAGTCATCACTCCTCATTAAATCATTACTTTGATTTAAATAATTATTTGTTAATTCTGTCCTTCTGTCTTCCATCACAGGGAAGCGGAGCTCTGTCCAGTGGAGGCTCAGAGATCCAGGCTGAGGACGCCTGCAGCAACTCCTCCCGTGACCAGGACAGCCCATCTGACTGCCTCTCTCCTGGGCCTCCGCTTCCCCCTCCATCTTCTTCCTCCTCCTTTGGGCGGCCGCCGCCTCCTTCGAGCCTCAACTCCCACGCTCCCTCTCAGCCCCTCTCCCTTTCCTCCTTTGACTTGGACAGGCTATCGGACGAGCACCTTCGTGCCAAGCGTGCCCGCGTGGAAAACATCATCCGCGGCATGAGTCACTCTCCACTGGTCCGGCCCAACACCAGCGACCACAACCAAGAAAGCAACCGTGACAACGAGAACAGCAGCAACAACAGCAACAGCAGCAATGATCACCGAGGGGACGGAAACACCAGCAACCACAACCACATCCGCAGCGACTGTCCTTCTTCCCTCCTGAGCTCTCCAGGTTCGCGGGCCGGTGTCGTCGGCGTCAGTGAGGTTTACAGAGAGAATAAGAGAAAGCAGCGTCTGCCGCAGCAGCAACACAGCTTCACCCAGCTGGTGTGTTCCAGGCAGGAGCAGAGACAGGAAGAGAGACGGCAGCTCAAACTGCAACTGGAGGACATGCAGGTTGGTAGCAGAGGACAAAAATGCATCAGCTGCCTGTTGCTCTTACATATGTATGTATATTATATAAAATGAGAGTCGGTAACGGTGACTGGCATTAGATGAAAAACCCTGGATTTCAGGGTCTAAAAGAAGGCCAACTATTGGCAAAACAGGAATAGGACATCATGTACATATTCCTTGTATCTGTACCTAGAGAGAAGCAGCAGCTGTAGAAAATCATTGCTCGATGTTTTGCATATGCAAAAGATAGCTTCAGTAACATTCTCTATGTTCTCCTGTCCAGAAACAACTGCGCCAGCTCCAGGAGAAGTTCTACCAGATCTACGACTCAGAGACAGAGGAAGAGGAGGAGAATGGCGAGAGTGGAGAGGCTGACCGGGGAGGAGAAAGAGAAGAAGATGGTAACTTGTCGGAGGACAGTATCCGCTCTGACGGCTTGGAGGAGAGGCACAGGGACAGAGGGCGGCACAGCCACGATGAACTGTCTGAGCTGGACCCAGGTCTGTTCCTGGACCGGGCCCGAGCCCTCCTCCGGGAACAGGCTCTGTTAGATGGAGAAATAGAGGAAGATGTGGACGGCAGGGAGGAGGAGGAGAGGAATGGAGAGAGGGTGATGAAGAGGAGAGGAGGAGCAGCAGGAGGGAGAGGAGAAGGAGGAAGGCAGTTAGCAGAGACACTGAAGCAGGAGCTGAACTGTGCCGTGTCACAGGTCGTTGACACCGTCGTCAAGGGCTTCTCTTCGCCTAAGCAGGCCGTCAGTCACCATCATGGCTGCCGCAGCAACACACCAGCTGCACCTTCCTCTTCCTCCAACTCGTCCTCTTCCTGTCCTCCACCTTTCGGCCCCCTCCCCTCCCTTACCCCGGACTCACGCTTTGGCAGTGGTGCCCTGGCTCTCACTCTGAATGGTGACGGCAGTCCCACCCCTAACTACCACTCCTCCAACCAGAGGCTGCATTGCTTCGGCGATGTAATTGTCCCGAGTCCGTTGGATTCATTTGGTGGTTTGAGTGGTAGACTGAGCGGTGTGCCAACGCCAAACGACCAAACAGAGGCACTGCCGCTGGTGGTGCGCAAAAATGGTGGAGGAGGTGGAGGGGACAACATCAACCCCTCTCTTCCTCCTCCTCCCCCTCCTCACCATCCCTCCCTCCACCCCTCTCCCCTCACGGCCTCTCTAGGGTTTAGCCCTCCATCATTTCGCCACCCGTTCCCTCTTCCCCTTATGGGTTACCCTTTTCAGAGCCCCCTGGGGTCGCATGGGGGTGGAGCCGGCTACCCTCCAGGGCCCAAAGACCACCATCGGTCCTCCCCCGATTCCATGGACATGACCCGGGAAACGGTCAGCCTCAGAACCAAAATGGCATCCCTCGGAGGGGGCCATCTCAGTCACCACCACCACCACAGGCAGACCTCACCGAGCCAGCATGGGCAAGAGGGCCTGTCCCTGTCCCTCATCAAGTCTGAGTGTGGGGACCTGCAAGACATTGCTGACATATCGCCCTACTCAGGCAGCACTGTATCCTTGTCTCTGTCAGGTTTTACACCTGTGTGTGTGAATTAATGTTTTCTTGCATTTGCTTTAAACCTGCACATTGAAGTTTAGCCTCAGAATATCATGTTTTAGTTTGGGGTTAGGTTTGGGTTTACAGCTCTGCACTCAGAATACACACTGGTATTATTACATGTTACACTGAACATACTGAACATTAACAATTAGTGTGTAAAAATACCTTCACTCTAAAATTTATTTGTGCACTTGGAAAGAGTGTAAAGAGCCACATGTTTACTGCGGTCAAACACACTAAGTCTTACAGGCGGCGGCGGCAGCAGCACGCAGTAGTCACAGAAAATCTCTAACATCAATTAATCTGCATTAACTGGTTCCTGGTCTAACCCTCTTGTTTCCTCGCCGAGTGGGGAAGATGAAAAGGGGAGCGCTGGGTCTTGCAAGAGGGGGAAGATTAAACAGGTCACACGATGCTCTCTCAAGCTCTTTTAAGTCTGTGCAGCAGGTTGTGGTGTTTAAAGGTGCTGAGAAAGGCTAGTGAGCTCCCTGTTCAACACACACACACACACACACACACACAAACACAAACACACACTTCTCTGTTCCCACTGTCTGAGACACTCTTGTGCTGTTAGGTTCTCTTTCATCACAAAGACTTTGTACATAAATGCTCAAAGCAAATCATATTTCACTGTGTCTGTGCATGTGTGTGTTTATGTGTGTGTGTATGTGTGTGGGTGTGTGTGGGGTAAGACCTTGTACATAGGAGCTCAAAGCTAATCATATTTCAAAGAGCACAGGAGAGGGGCAGGGTGCTTGGCCTCATTGATGGAAGCTTTCTAAATGTGTGTTTCTGGGTTTGTTTGTGTGTGTGTGTGTGTGTGTGTTTGTGTGGCCAGACATAAGGAGAAGTGTAATATCTAAATACACACATTTGTCTGCTCGGTACAGTTTTTAGCTTGTTGTCTCCCGCCCTCTCACTGTCGATCACTCCTACTTGCTTTCATTAGTTGGCCTTCGCTCTCAGTTGCCCGGCAGCTGTGTGTGTTGTTTGCTTCCTTTCGTAGCTCGCGCGCGCACACACACACACACACGTGTGCACACACACACACGCTCCCTTTCATGGCTTGTGCACGAGGACAGGTGTTTGCAGGTAGCTGTTTATCTTTTCGTTACTAACCTTTCATATGGAGAGGGCTTCTCCCGGCCACTACACATGCACATGCACTGACTGCATACAAACACGCGCGTGCACACACACACATGCACGTTTGAAGAACAAAGTGAAAAGAAAAATAAGACTTTGAACCTGACAAATAGGAACTCCTTACAGCTGTGATGAGGATTTGATCACAGTGTCGTCTTCAAAGCCAATTTAGATGTTGCTTTAATTAAAAAAAAGAAATATTTGACACGTCTTTTGATCCTGCGGAGCGGTTTCATTCCAAAATGCTTTTCCATTCATTTGCAAGAGAAAAAAAATCTTTGAAATTGGACATTAGTATTTCAAAGATACTGACCACCCTTCAACCCTCCTCTTCTTATTTTGAGGAGAAAATTATTATTGTTTTTAACAGTATTCTTAATTTTAATACCAGCAATCCATCACACTGAGATCGTTCACTTTTACTATCAATAGATATTTTTCACTTTCTCCTGCTCTACTTTAACAGCCACATCCTTATTTGATTAGTATGGGATAAGTGATTACGCCACTGTCAGTGGACTTAAGGCTTCAAGAGAGCCTGGCAGTTAAATTAAGGTGTTTTGCATCGATCATAGTTTACCTGAAAAACGCACAAACAGCCACACAACACAGTTACACACTCTCTCAGGTCTGTGTATCTTTAATCCTTTGTACAGAGCTGAGCAGATGTCCCCCATTCATTTATGAATTTACGCCCCCCCTTCTCCTCCCTATACACCCCCATTCACACACAAACATGTACACACACACACACACCTGGCAGCAAGGTCAAGTTACAGCTGATACAGTGAGCCCTGCACAAAACACACACACACACACACATTCACAGATGTGTATCAGGATGAACACACACACACCAATTGCAAAGAAGGAGGAAGAGGAAGAGCAGTGGAAGAAAAAGAACATCACCGGTTGCATTGTTTATTCACTGACTCACGTTAGCTTCTGTTACACACACACACACACACACACACACACACACGTCATATGCTTTTTATTCATTATGATATTGCTTCACACTGTTTACTCTGAGTCATGTTTGTGTGCTTTAGTGTGTCTGTCCACAGAAAACAAGACAGGCTGCAGAAACTGAACACAGTGTATTATCTGACCTAAACACAGACAGATAGTGACAGGTTGGTATGAATGTTAACTAGGTGATGGTGTTGTTGTCCGATGACCTGACGTAGCTGCTGCTGAATGAATGATGGATGACAACTCGACGCCCTTCAGTTACTGAGGCAGAGTGAACGCTGTTGTATCGTAACATACAGTCAGGTCACTTTTAGTGTTGTAGTCGCTGACTGTGCGTTTATGTTTAAGGACAACAGTGAAAAAACAACGTTAATTAAAAACCTTAAAAACTGAATTCAACCTATTTCTCCTGAACTCCGGTTGCCAAGGGTCACTGGCGAACCACGCAGCAGTCCAATCAGCTAACAGGCACAGTTGCTCTTTTCCAGCTGTGATAAAACAGATAATGAATTAATCTGAACGTAAAATAAAACTGAGTGAAGAAAAACGCCAAGATAAAATTTCTAATTTCTCCTCTGCTTCCTGTCCTGAAGCTGCTCCATCTCTCTTTATCTTTACAATTTATTCACTTCCTTTCTCTCCCTCTTTTCCCGATTGCTGATGCCTCTCTTCCTCTTTCCTCGCCCCTCTTTCCAGCCATATAGGGCCCCTGGGGTTTCTGCATGTGTGTTTGTGTGTGTGTGTATGTGTGTATTTGTCTGTGTGCTAATTGACCTTGCAGGGGGTTCCATTGATTGCCTCATCTTCTCTGATAGATTATAGGGCTGTTAATGTGGTGGGGAAATGGCAGCGTGGTGGGGCACAGCTGTTGTGACACACACACACACACTTTGCACACACACACACACATTCGCGCCCCTGCAACCAGGGCCTCCACAATTATTATTTTCCTCGTTGAGACAATGGGATTGACATTGGGGCTGCGGAGTCGGCGAGATCTAGGAGCGAATGTGGGATTCGATCCAAAGCCAGCAGGTGCTCGTGTTTGCTTTTGCTTTAGGTCTAAAATGGCACGCCTACCACAGACCCGGGTCTCTCCCATTCTATCTCTGAAATTTGGTGGCCAAGTTAAACGGTGCTGCTGTCGCCCTCCTGATTTTTACTAGCGTGGTCCCTCCTCCCTGTGACATGCTGCCAATGGCCTTTTCTCAGACATGTTTAGTTTTTAAAAAGAAAAAAATCCCTTCATTCTGACCTCTGTTAAGGTTTGAGGGCACAGACGTATTAAGAAAACTGCCCAGTTCCCATCATGCATTTGATGAGAGTCAGGGTTCGACAGTCACTGTCTGAACACAAATGGATGTTGTGTGATTCCTGCTCACAACAGAGGTGTGTATTTAGGTTGTGAGATGCAGCTGGAGGCTTGGTGACACCACATTTCTTCACTAAATGCAGAACTTAAACGCCAAAACTGTTTCAGAGGAGATGAATGCACCGTTCTGTGCAGCATATAATAACTGTGATTGTTGCTGTGGCACAGCCAACACAACGCCATGTCACTCCAGAACACCAGTTAAACAAGCTGATAATAATCTGCGCTGACGGAGAGATAACAAAGCATTTTCAGATGGTTTACTGCTACTCGCTCTCTGGCTCCTTAACATGCTGCTATTCAGATTCAGGAGGGCTTATCTCCCAACCACCTGAAGAAAGCCAAGCTGATGTTCTTCTACACCCGCTACCCTTCCTCCAACATGCTCAAAATGTACTTCTCCGACGTCAAGGTAAGACCTTTACCTCCTCTTTTCTTCTTCCCACTCTTTCTCTCGCCCTTCTTCTCTTTTGTAAACCTCTTATCACTGCTCTCTCCTGATTCTTTTTCTTTTTTTCATCCGCGTCATGTTCAAGCCTCTCGTCTCTGTCCTTTTTCATCTGACTTTACTGGACTTTTTGCTTTCACCCTGAATTCAAAGTATTTATTTCTCTTGAGATTGTAGGAGATAAAGAGGTTTTCAGAGAAGGTTTAAAAACAATGAAAGACAAAGCTTAGACTTGATAAACTCTATGCAGGCACACGCACTCACTCACACAATGAACTGAGAAACAGCAAATGAATGAATACAATATGTTTTAGAGAGCAAAAGCTTGAGAAGGGAGAAGTCATCCTTATCTGCTCTGATTTTATTTCTGCTGTGTTTCTTACTTCATAGTTCAAATTATATTTTTGTTTACAGGACAAATCACTGTCATTCGATCATGCAGAGGACGCGAGAAAGATTTTGATTAAGTTGGTCATGGACGCTCGAAACTAGATAAAGAAAAAGTCGGGTTTTCACTGTGATTGTGCCTGGTCAAGATAAAGTCCTCACTGTGCACGTATACGACTGCTGAGAGAGAAAAGAGAGCAGGAAACAGTAACTCATAGCATGCTTTGGACAGATGAGCGAGATGAGAGGCCATGTGGTCCCTGAGCTTGGCAGAATTCAGTGGCATCTTTAGAATCAGATCTCAAAAATCACATCAGTGTGTTTTTCAGTGACAGATGGGGCAGATGAACTGTTGTAAACAGGTGTGCGTCTTTGTGGGAAGCATTTAGTGTTTACATTTGTTGTCCAATTGGGTTTTCTGTCCTCACCAGCTTTCACTGTCAAATGGTCTCACACACACACACACACACACACACAGCGTGAATCTGGAATCTGTTTGTGACTTCTGTGCATTTTGCTGTGTGATATTGTTCAGTTTTGGTGTTTTTGTGTGGTATTCCCTTGCTCTGTATGTGTGTGTGTCAGTGTGTGAGTGTGAGAGAAACCCTATAGCGCAGATGGGTGCTCCAGTCTGTCACATCTTTGTGGCATAATTAGAGTTTCTGGCCTTAATCGGCCCGAGGTTGGAAAGGGGGGGGGGTGATAGCGCCCACTTTCCCTCTCACATACATAATGTAACCTCCCCCCACCACCACCACCACCCCCCACACACACACACACATACACACACACACACACCGACTTTAACCTCTACCTCCCTTTCACAGAAAATACACCTACACACGTTCACTCTCACTAACATAACACACAACAAATGAGAAGTTGAACTGTTTTTAAATATGGAAACATGACAAAGCGCTGACACATGACAGGATGCACAGGTTGGAGGAAAAAAAGGATGAAGAACCAAAAGAGAAGAAACAAAATCATTTAGAAAAATAAACAGAGTGAGTCGCATGACAAGGAAAATGAGTTAGAAGGAAAAAGGAGGTGATGGAAAGTGTGTGCGTGTGCGTGTGCTTGCGTGTTGGGGTGTTTTGAGAAAATGACAGAGGGAACGCGGGGAGGGGAGGACAAACAAATGAAAGGGATGACAACAGAACAACAGCTTTAAAACAAAGGCGCTGATTGTTTTGTGTTTACAGGCTGCTACGTGTTTTGCAAAGGAGCATACGGCTCCTCGACGGATTCAGGACACTGTATTCAAATGAGCAGCCACACACACACACACACATACACACCAGCTGGCCTTTGGCTCATATCGGTGGTGACCACTTCCTCATGGCGGTGCCACATCCTTATCTGCTGCCATGGCAACAAGGGTCGCTGGAACATCAGGTTGCTAGGCAAACACAAGGTTGCTAAGCCTACCTGCTCCCAGTTCGAGTGAGTCCGATTTGTCATTAACTGGGAGTCCATTAAGGGATAAAAATGGGCATCGTCATTCCCAGTTATAGCTCTTATTAGTGTTAGAGACACTAAAAATGGAAAATGTTGAATTTCATCAACCAATTATCAAAAATTTAAACCAACATGGTTTAAAACTTCTCCAAAAATTCCAGCTTCGCAGCCTAACTCAGAGCGCCACGCTCTCAGGGTGCGACACTGATGATCCTAAAAACGTCATCAAACACTGCATTACCTTCAGGCTAAATATGACTGAATACATACACAGTGAAGAGAAGTACACAGAGGTTGCACGGTCACAATCTCTGCTAGATGCTTTTCATCCAGGAGGAGCTTTTCTGTGTCACACCTACACCTTTTTCAGAGCAGTGAAAGTATTGAATAAATGAATGAAGTGGCTGTACACAGATGCTGGCAGTGCTTTCACTTTTTCTGAAAACCTCTGGGCAAAGGAGACTGCTAGTGAAGAATACCTCATAAATTCTGAACCTCAGCATTAGTAGTAATGAGCTAAGTGAGTTAATGAATTATTGCGAGATTTAACGTGTTTATTGCCGAACTTAGTTCATTTGAAAAAGTCTTGTCAACCTTCAGTTTACGGGGAAAGAAAAAAGAAAACAGTTTAAAACGGTTATGTGCTGACATTGATAATTTTCCATAATCAGCTTACTTTCCTGTCTAAGTCATACTTTCTATTATCTGAGTAAATATGCTTAATATTTATGTGGCCAAATAAACTGTGGATTTGGGGTTTAATTTTGGAAAATGAATAAATTAGGACTAATGAGTTAATACATGGGCTCATTCACGAGTTTATCTTGTGGAGATTGATATTAGCTTTTAAAATTAATCTAGTCTCCAATCTGTGGGTTTATATCCAAACTGATATTCAATTAATCTCTTCATCTCAGCAAACATGGATTTAGATTAGGAGATGTTTGCAGTGCTTCTGGCCTGCCACTTCGCTCAGCAGATGGACGGTATTACCGCTTCGATCTGTAACTGCAGTCGGCACCACAAACAGGACTGGGATTTAAAGGAATGAAAACATTTTTCTATTGGAATTTATAGTGTGAGGTTTAAGGACTGACAGCATACTGTGTCGCAGACACAGAAAACCAGATGTATAGTTTCAATTAGTTTCGACAATTTTTCCTTTCCTGGCTGATTTCAAGACAAGCAAACTGAACAGTAAAATGAAGCTGATTTCAGTTAGATAAAATTAAAAACAGTAGGACTGAATTACACAGTGTGGCTCGCTGATTTTTTTTTTTTTTTTTTTTTGAGCTGTGTGAGAAATAAGAAATAAGACTGATCAGGCTTTGGCTCCACAGACAATGCTATGACTTGCTAGTGGGCACATTTCATTGTTGCTTTTGGTTATTTCATGGGATTTGTTGACAATAAGAAGAACACAATGTAAATACAGCTCTATCCTTTAAGAAAATTACGGTTTCTTATTATTCAGATTTTATGCAAATAATGGTTTACAGTCAAATTTAGTTTTAATTGAGTTGTAATCCCAGTTAATCCAGCATATTTATCTGTGGGAGGAACTCTGCAGATATTATTTTGCTTAATAAAAAAATGAATCATGGATAATCCTATTTATGATGAACAAGGCTGTTCTTTTCAAGGCTTCAGTCGTGTGTGTGTGTGTGTGCGTATGCAGAGTAAGCACCCTGTTGCTTTCTGTCTGTGTATGTGTGTGTGTCCCGTTTCATTGTCCCTTTGCATTCATTACCCTCATCATTACCATATTTCCAAAATCCAGGTCAATGTCTCTTTTTCTTCTTCTTCTCTCTCACCCTCTCTCTTACTCTTACTCCTCCTCCTCCCCCTCCCTCCCCCCTCCTTCCCTGGGAACAATAAGCAGCATGTGTTAGGAGGATCAGGCAGATTCACTGTAAGGGAATTAGGGCCCTGAATGGCTTCCACTAATTGGACTTGAATGGACTTTGTCTATGGGAAACTGGTTCTTAAAGATGAGCCTCTTACACACAATGGTTGGTTGAAAAGTGGAAGTTGATTACATGTCTGCTTTAGGCATGACGTGTCATCTATTAATATTCATTTCATAGCTCTGACCCAGAATCGGGGTTATTACATGAATGTATTTCAAAAGTCACATTTGCTAATTTGAATGTTGTTAAACACCTATATGGGATCTAGACGTCTTTAAACAGATTAAAGTGTTGTGCCCAATTACGAAGCTGGAATGCACCGCACTCGGTGTGGGAAGTGGGCTGACAACTGTTTTTGGCACAGATGAGCAAGCACGCACACACACACGCACACACAGGATCTTAATTGCGCAGTGAAAGCTCTTGCCTTCTGACCAGACAATCATATATGTTAGCATGAGACGCTGAGGTCGCTGCTGTCTCGCCTTGAGAGAGTCAGTGAGAGTAATTAAGACCTTGTTAAGACTGGAGGAGTTAGGATTAATTAGACGCTCACTGGCTCAGGGAGTTCCTCCCTGACTCACACACACACACACACACACTCCCACTCACAAGTTCCCTGCCAGCTGAGGGTTTTTACATATTGTACACTCTCGCTAACACACACATGCGCACACACTGAACACAAAGCAGTGACACATTTATCAGCGAGAGCCCTGAAGACTCTTGCCTTGAGAGGCTGAAATGACATCTCGAAGCCGCCGTCTCAGCAGGAATCAATTAGCATCCAACCCGCCTCTCACCCGTCTTGTCAATTAGAGTTACACAGCCAATTTGGCAACGTCAGGATATGAACCAGCAACAGCTCATCTACTGATATTGATTTAACTGAACTGCAGTAATTACCATGTTTAAGTGTTTCCTCTAGACGACAAAGCATTTAAATCTGCGCCAAGTTTTTCACTGTTTATGAATCGTGAAGACTGTGAAGCCAAAACATGCACTGATGTAAAGGCAGAGATATATGAAACGATGCAACTTTATTTTTACTAATTTAAATGGAAAATGTTGAAATAAAGTTTTCTTAATTCCTCAATATTTTAAACAGGGTTGTGACATTGTCAGAACAGCAACAGGTTTAAGGTCAATAAGGGCTTTGTAATAATTCATAGAGTGCGTTTTCTTTCTTTCCAGGAACATAATCCTGGGTGACGTGGTGTTACATGTTTTTAAAATATGGAGTTTATCCAAAAAGAACTTAAGTAACTCAACTGTAAACTCAACAGAGCAAAGACTTCTGGATTTTTGGATCCACAAGACAATGAAATAGGCTCCAAAAAAACAAAAACTACAGTAAACTATGACTATGAATCAATGGCTGTGCACACTAACTGCCTCTTTCTCACACATACACAACTTTCCTGCAGTGTATACTGTTGAGTAAAGCAGAAATGCTCTAAAACATGATTTGAAAAAGTTACTACAACAGCTATTCCTCCAGAATCCACAGGAAACCTTCAGATTTATGTTGATTGTGCACATTCACACTGTCCTCCATAAAATGTGCCGAGCTACGATGAATCTGGTTGAAGTGGGCAGATTCTTAAAGGATGAGTGTGCTTGCCCTTCCAACGTGGCCTGGGGTGGGGGCCTGACAACACCCGCCATCAGGGGAAGGAGAGGGGAGCTGGAGCACCCTGACACTTTCTCTGACACTCTCTCTTTCCCCCTTTTCGTTGTAAACAGAAAATGGCATTCCTCAAACTCAGCGTTTTGCCCCCCCACCCCCCCCCCCCAACCACCATTCTCTTTCTGTCTTTTGTCTACTCGCCTCTTTTGTTTTGTTTTTTTTAGTTTGTGCTGATTGTGATGAGCTGGACGGGACAGTGGGTGGGTGAGAGGGCAGGTGGTGGGACGGTTGGGTGTATTCATGTCAACCTTTTTAAAAACTATATATATATATATAAACACATACTTTACAGTTACAACTTCAGGATTCATCTGCACCTCCAGTTTGAGTCTCTGATAAGCTCAGAAAGGCCTAAAAAAAACATCTCACTACCTTGTAATATTGTTTATATTACTGTTTATCTGCCCAGATGATACAGTGCATGACTTTGTCCCAGTGGGACACCATGGTACTGCAACAGAAAGCATTTTCCCGTTATCAAAAGAATCGTATTATATAAAACTGTTGGCAGGAAAAGGGAACTTTTTTTAAACCACTGAGATTTAATAAAACTCCCCAATAACAATAATCAGATGTCTTTTTTGTTTGCTCAGCACTCTGAAAGATTTTCATTTTACTAATATAGATGAATACAGATGAGATAATTAGTCGAACATCAAAACTGCGGCTGATTATTATTTTTTATTTTCTGTCTCTCAGCTAGTTGATTTATCAGCTCATCGTATCGGCTCTAACCCCCGTGTTAAGTCTACAGGGTGAGGGAAAGAGGTCATGGCCACTAATGGGTGTGTGTCATGGGCCGCACAGTGCAAATGCCAACTAAGCAGCAAAAAATAATACATCCATGGATTCCTACAGTTACATTTATAACCTTAAAAATACAGTGTGACGTCTTAAGTAAAGCATATTTTAATATATAAAAATGTATAGTGTCCTTCATTTTAACATTTGGCCTGAGTGTGTTGATACTGAGGCCATTTTTGTGATCTCCCTTTGTGTACACATGTCGTTTGCATGTCAGGTTGCTGTTTGTGTTTGCAGATGGACAGATGACACCGTCTTATGTTTGTAACTGTGTGCGTTTGTGTTTTAATTGCTGAGTTATCACGTTCCTTTTCGTGCAATTCTTTTGTGGGTCAAAAACACCCCCACCACACACACACTCTTTCCCCTCCTGTCACTATGCTTTGTAAAACCAACTCCCTTTCCTTCTGCTGCAGACACACACACACACACACTAACACACCAGCCCCCCCAATTATGCTCCATTATGTCACCCCTCTGACCGCTCCTGAAAAAATATCTCTTTCCCTCCCTGTCATCCTCTGCTCGTCTCTCTCTCTCTCACTGCATTCCTTTTTCCATGCTACCTCGCTCCATTCATCGCTCTCTCACTCTGCCGCCCTCTTTCTTTTCCTCCCCCCTCTCTCTCGCTCATCCCTTGTTCCTGTGAGACAATGTCTTGTAACAATACCGAGCTTAATCTCCGTGTCAAAGCCGTTTTTCCCCTTCACCGAACACACACACACAAACACACACATGCACTTTCACTGGGCAGCCACTGTTTTTTTTCCTCCATGTTTTGTTTCTTATGCGGAAGAGATGAAAATGCAAGAGGGCAAGCAGATATCAAACACACACACACACACACACAAACACAGCTATTATGAAAGCCTGCAAATGATTTACATACAACCTACAGTGATCACATGCTTATAAAAATTTATTTAAAGCTTTCCTTTAGCTAAGGTTGCTGTGCATACTCACTTTCTGAAATTATTTTCACTTTCATTCATTGGGTCGGGTTTCTGGAGGCTGATTTTTTTTTTTTTTTTAATGAAGAACCTCAAGGTTTAGACTGTGCTTTAGTGGCTAATGAGGCAGATAAATGGAAATGTTTTAGAGACTTTAACTCTGTGTGTGTGTGTTAGTTAAAGTTAATTGGAGGAAGGGTTTCTTCTGCTCACTGCCTTTGCATTATGTACAAACGGGCACACACACAGAGAAATACACACAATACAAGTAAATTACAGCAAATTTCTCCTGTTTTGATGAATGATTTTCCCATGAAACGTATGTGCTCTTGAGACCAGAGCACACGCTTACAAACTCAAGGTTTGGTTGCCAGTTTCGTTTCAGCAGTTCCTGTGTTTAAGGCCACCTTTTTGATCAGTTTTGAAGCACAAAAAATACCTCAGCTCAGTGTTGATAAAAGTTTTCTTTAAGTAAAAAAAAAAAAAAAAAATTTCAAGCTCTGACCATGTAAGAAGAGTTATAACTGCATGCAAAATGCATGTAAAAAAAAAACTGAGTCACCTCGTATGTAGATGTTGTAATACATATCTCTCATCGCTCTCACAGAGAGAGGCCCAGTTCAAGTCAAATTTGATACCAACATGTAAATAAGCACCAAAGCAAACATCAGGCTGTGCTATTATAAAAGTACAGCACCATCACGCAAGAAGCAGCATTCTTAATCTACCTGACCTCACTCTGAAATTAAAATTTGTTCAAACCTGTTACGATATGTTTCAAAGTTTTATAATTCTTGCAAAACACTACAATCTGTGACAACTCTTTCCATTTCCAAAACAGCTATGTGCATTGAAGTAAAGTGAGAGAGTCTCACATTTCCCTACCGCTGCCATTTTAAACTCCATTTCTGGTCTGAACACTGAACGCTGTTTTGTTCGGGCTGTCACTAGGCATGCTGGGAAATGTAGGATAGCTCTCCTCTAAAGAGAAGTATATGGATACAGTGGATTACAATTTGCAATTACCTACTGAAATACACTGGAATTTCAATTGTTGTTCCAGTTCAATCGCTGCATCACCTCCCAGCTGATCAAGTGGTTCAGCAACTTCAGGGAGTTCTACTACATCCAGATGGAGAAGTTTGCCCGGCAGGCCATCAACGAGGGCGTGACTGCTGCAGAGGAGCTGACGGTGGGCCGCGACGCCGAGCTTTTCAGGGCGCTCAACATGCACTACAACAAGGCCAATGACTTTGAGGTAAGCTGGGCCGGAGGGGGTCACATGTGCATCAGTGATGTTAGGAGATCAATTCGTTTTAAAGTGACTATTGATCTATTATTGCAAACTCTCTCAAACACTTCATTTTTTTTATGAGTGATGCAGCTGTTGTGTAAAAATCTAACTTTTTCAAAATATTTTTGTAAAATGTAAAAAGAAAAATGCACTTTCTTCAACACAAGGCCTTTTTTTTTTAAATTTCCTGAATGGTTCATTTGCTGGAATTCAGGATAAAGGGCCTTCAGTTTAGTCAACATGTGGCTGATTAGAATTTTTCCAAAATATTTCAGCAGTGCAAAAAAGTTTCCTTTATCCACAGAACATTATTTCAAAGTATTCGCAAAGTGTTTCAAAGTTCACGTTTAAAACTGGAATTAAAACCGGATTCAGCACAACACGCGCTCACTCGCACAAACGTCCTCTACCAAGTCAGCTGTTCACAGCGCAACAGTCACCTCACGTTTCTGCTGAGGTGTGGATGTCGCATTATGCGTGTGTTTGTATGTGTGTGTGTGTGTGTGTGTGTGTGTTCGATGAGGCGAAAGAGGACGCCGCTCGAGGCGCGGGTGTCCTTGTCAAAGCGATTTGCAGAAGTCACATTCTCTCCCTCACTTTTTCTCTCCCAATATTGGTCTAAGGGGACCTGAGGGCCCTTAAACTATCCAACGTAACATCAGCGGCATTTAGATGTCCATTAGCACACACCTCACCGCTGACACACACACAAACACACACATACACACACACACTCTTTTCTGCTTATGTATAAAGAACGAGATTCACAGACACAACTCCCAGTCACCCACACAGTCATACACTTTAAGTTATCTAAGTATCCTCTTTGGAAGAATGAATAGCAAATGCTTTGCATAACAAGAGTCAGGTAGCTTTTCACAGGTGTGTATGTAAAGAGCCTGTACAGGAAACAGACACACACATGCAAATAATTTATGTGTGTGTTTATTCAGACTGTTCTTTACTGGGGTTATTTTTAGGGATTATAGGGTAAGGTTCAAAGAGGGGTCAGGAATCTGAGAACCATGCGAAAGCCTTTCAACCACGTATAAATTATACTTTAAATTAGTGCAAACAATTCCTGAAGGCAGACCATAAATGTTTATGTTGATTTCTCATCCTTCTGGCGTTCATTACTTTTAGTTCAATTCATTTCAGTGCAATATGAAAATCAACAGGACACTTGAAACCACAAACTGAGATAGGTAAAGCAGTGCACGATATTGTAGTAGTAGTAGTGACTGCTTCTTCCTCGCTGGTGACGTCAGACTAAAGGAGGAAGTTACCATGTTGCATCGTCTATTTCAGAACGTACATGTGTGACAATTGTTTTACTTGCTGATTTGATTTTCCAAAAAGGCGAGAAGATGACTGCTGATTTACATGCCAGAGAGGTAGAAAATCAATATAAAAACTTATGGTTACGGTGGAAAAATGGTCAAGATTTGTAGTTAAAGGGCCAATTCACAGCACTATTTCTTATGACTGTAATCAGCAGAAGATGCTGATAAAGACTTTAGCAAAAGGACAAGCGCGTCCTCTGTGTGATAACACGATGGTGTGTTTGCAAAGGTAGGTATAAATTTCCTTACTTTGTCCCCTGTTCTGCCTGCCTCCTTCTCTCCCTACGCCTCCCCTCCTTCCCCTCCCACCATCCTTTCGTCCGTCCGCCCTGAGGGAACATTACTGGCTAGGGACCCTCTCTCTCTCTCTCTCTCTCTCTCTCTCTCTCTCTTGCTCCATCTCTCTCCCCCTCTGTCAAACTCAGAGGCGTGAAACTGGAACCACGGCCGATTCAGCAAGTCTCCCGACGTACACACACACACACACATACACACACACACACACACACACACAGAAGTCTTCTCCTTTTGCCAAATTTAGCATCATCAGAGTTCCACCTTGGTTTGTCCCCCATCACACACCCCTCCCCTCCTTCCTCCACCTCTTTTTGCTCTTTCCTTGCTCCCTCTCCTTCCTCCCCCACTTCCTGCTGAATCTGTCCTCTGTCGATATGCTCTCTTCGTCACCTCCTCTCCTTATCCTCATCTTCTTTTGTCCCTCTTTCATTTGCCTTTGTCCTCCCTCTCTATCCCCTGCTGCCTCTTCCTCCTCTACCATCGCCCTTTTCTCTCCAAGTCCTCCACACTTTTCTCCCACCATCTCACCTTCTCTTCCTCTGCTCACCAACTTTTGCCTTATTCTCTCCCTCCCTTCTGATGTACTTCTTATCTTATCTACTGTACTATTGTCTAATCTTCTTCTCATCTTAAATCCCAAACAGCACTGGTCTGCATTACAAATCTGCTCTTTGCCGAATCATGTGATCAAATTTAGCCTTGCAAGGTTCAATAATTTGCATTTGTTATGTTTGCCTGGTTATAAAAAACAAGTTAATGTCAGTCAACACTGTCTACGTGGTGAAATAAGAAAGTGTTCTCAGGTTTGACGAGTTATTAGATAAAGCTTGTGTCATTAGTCGACGTACACGGCCAGCATTTTAAATAGTAATTGTAGATTGGTGCTGTGGAAAGGTGAGTGTAATTTGTCGGGAGTGTGTGTGTGTGTGTGCTGTTTTCCAAAGTTGGCGTAAACAGGCCTCAGTAATTATAGCGGCTTCATTAATTACCTCCTCCTCTCCAGCCACATTCTTTCAACTCTTCTTTCTTGTTTACCTCTGTCTCTCTCTCTCTCTCTCTCTCTCTCTCTCTCTCCATCCTTACTGTCTCCTATTTCTTCCTTCCCCTCCTCTCCCCTCCCTCTTCTCTGAAACAATTTTGTCCTAATTGCTGCTCTGCCCACTAACTAATGAGGAAGGCACAGAAAGGAAGGAGGCTGGGAAAGGGGAAAGGAAACAGGGAATAGACTCATCTTCAAAAAAAAAAAAAAAAAGGAGGGAAAACAAAAACAGACAGAGAGAGATTTTCTTTGCCAGGACACTCAGGGAAAGGTGTCAGCTTCTACCTTCTGCCAAGAGGAAGAGAAACGTTTCCTCTTTTTCTTTTTCTTTTTTTTTTACATTGAGAACAGATTGATGAGTTGTTGGTTAAGTCTGCCAGCAGCATTGGGCATGGCACTCTTAACTTGCCTGAGTGTGTGTGTCTGAGTGTGTGTGTGTGTTAAAGTTTTGGTGCGATATTTGAAGTACACCTACGCTTTGGTGACTTAGACATGCCAGAGCACATGCACACTCTTCCAAACTCTCCAGCAAAAACATAAACACACACACACACTCAAACCAAATGTGAATGTGAAGTAAAGAATAGAGGTCTGGAGTGTTGAAAGGGATGAAGCTGTCATATTTCGGTGTGTGTGTGTGTCTGTGTGTGAGTGAGTGCGTGTTGGGAGAGGAGGGACAATGAGACGTTTTTATGAAGCCTTCTAGAGGACGTTCTCATCTTTCCAGTTCAAGGATCCTCACTGGCTCTGTCAGCACCAAACGACAGCACAGCTGCGCCTCACTCACACACACACACACACACACACACACACACACACACACACACACACACACACACACACACACACAGACATATGTTCACACACATACACACACAGATACTCATTTGTGTTCATCTGAAAGAGCAGAGATACCCTCCCTTGAAGGGTGGGTGTGGCTGCTACCAAAATCTGCCCTTTGACTTTGAAAGACATAAACACACACACAGACACACACACACACCTGGAGGCCACAGAGTGGTCACACACTCACATTTCAGGGCTATCTGGTTTCATAAGCTGTGCACTTCATGAAAGGCTAAAGTTCTCATGTCTTTCTTCGCCGTTTTAGAGTCTTTGTCATCCTTTCGCTCTCCTTATTCATCTATTCACTCATCTTTTCCGCTTCCTCCTCGTACGAGTCCATTGAAAAAGGGGCCGAGCTTGACTCTCAGCAATCGATGCTCACAGTGGGCTTTCTATCAGGTTCTCTCTTCTCACAGAAAATGCTCTGCGGCTTTAAATAACTGCCTTGGTGCTGAAGTTTGGGTTCATTGTTTTATTTGTGTATTTGGCCCGAATGCTGCTTTACTGAATCAGCACACACCGAAATATTAAGGATTCATCTGTCTCAGTCCATCCGCCTTATGTTTGTAATTTTTTGTTCCTCATGTCTTCTCAGACTGTCTGTTGTCCTCATCTCTCTTGTCTTCTCCATGTAACCTACCCAGAAGGCGCGCACACACTCGGATGAGCCTTTAGAGAGGCGGTGAAGTTCAAACGCTACACCTGTCCTGCTTTCTTTTCCCTCTTCTCCGTCTTTCTCTGACTCTGATCTCTCTCTCATTCTGAGCGCAGAGCTTTTGGCAAATACTACACCTTACACGCTCGGGTTCATGTGATGTTGGTTTTACAAGGCTTTTACCACTAGAGACCTAACTGGAATCAAGCAGCTACTCAACGACGCTTTGAATTTCTCTTTAATTTGAGACAAATTCAAATTAATCCAAGAAATTCTGAAAATTAAATATTTAATGTGCCACCTAGAGATATCCTAAAAAGCATCTGACACTGAATTTTACTCAGGTGTCTTCAGGATTCGGTTCAGATTAAGGGATTCACAGCAACAACCGATACTGCTTCATATCTACTGGACCAGAGGTAGATTCAACCTTGTCTCCCTCAAAACACACTACCATTATATGCCTCTACACGTCTGAGTAGGTCAGTACATATTTTGTACTTTACCATTTAGCATTTTCTTCTTCAATATTTAACCAATAATGTAAATTTTTCCCTAGCTTTAAGAACAGAGGCTATAGAAAAAAAAAATACATACAGACACTTCCTTGTTATGTTGAAGAAAAAAACTTCCTGGTGTCATTACATTTACTACAAAACTATTTGCTAATGCAAATCAGCTGTATATGAACATACATTTCGAGGAAACAAGGTTTAATACACACACACACACACAGAGCTCATAATCCATGTGAACACACACTCGTTGTTGCTGTCACTCAACGTCGTTAAGAAAGTATGAGCACTAAGTAACCACTGTCTCTCTCTCTCTGCTGCTGGTTGACAGAAAGCAGTATGGTACAGACAATGCCACCTGCCAGTTTCTGTCACTATAATTATAGCTATCCACAGTGTGTGTGTGTGTGTGTGTGTGTGTGTGTGTCTGTGTGTATGTGTGTATGTGCATGCATGTGTTTTTGTGTGTCTTAGTATTCCAGCTGATAAGAAGAAAGCATCATCTTTGTCACTGAGCCTGATTGGAGTCATGAGGGGGCGGTGTATGTGTGTGTGCCTGTGTATGGTCTTCCTGTATGTGTGTGTGAATATGAGTGTGTGTGTGTGTGTGTGTGGTGGATGCAGTGATTCCCTTCCCCTGCCCCAGCTGTCTCCTTAGCTTTAACAATAGGCCTGGTAACAAAGACGTGGCCTTCAGCCTCTGTCATGTGATACTAGTGGTCTGCAGCCTCTCAGTCAGATGACCCAGGCTATTGTCCTCTATGGATGACACACACAAACACACACACACACAAACACACACACACACACACATACACATACACACACACACACACAAGGAAGAACAGAACACACACACCAATCCAAGGAAGCACAGCACGTGTATGAAAGGACACACACAAATGGCAGCAGGCAAGAGATACGAAGACACGCGCAACAGTTGCACACAAAAAGCAGATACACACACTCATGAGATAGTGTGAACAGACACACACAGACGCAATCTCAGGACGCAGACCCTTCCTCTCGGTCACATGCAGTCTGAACAAAGAGAAACTTTATTGCCATTGTCCTGGTGATAGTGAGATCAGTGACTGATTGACAAAAGAGCAGCAGAGAAAGGAAACATATTGCTGATGTCCTGGAGGAACCTCCAGTCGCCATTTTTACCTTCAATTTAGGCAGCTTTAAGTGGCAGCTACAAAAAGTCTTGGCTCTGAGGTCAAGATATCATTGAACAAGGGATGAGAAGGTTTTATTTGCCATCAAACAGCTGGTTAACAGCTATATGGTCTTTTGTTTTTTAACTTTATGTCGGTGACAGTGCGATCTGTCCATTTCCTGCTTCACTTAGGAATGGCAGCTATCTGCCTGGTGCAAATATGGGTGACTGTGTCAAAGAGCACCTCGCTAGCAGGTTGTTGTCTGTGCTATTTATGTGCAGAACGTACGGTGCAGCAGGAACACAGAGGAACATAACTGAATTCCCTGACTGTAAGGGTAGGCCTTTTGCAAGTTTAATGTCCTTATTTTTCTGACTAGACAAAAATCTACACTCAGTCAGACTCAGCCTACAGCTCTAAACCACTAAACCAGAAGTAGCAGCTTGTGGTTTTATTCAATCCTTCTAAATCTTAAAAGTTCAAAGTTGCACAGTTTGACTTTAAAAGTCATTTCATATCATATTACGCTGTTACCTTACACCAGAGGAGCACATGCACAGGTGAAGGAGGAGGACACACCTTCGTGCAGGAGAAGTGTGTAGTATCAAACCAAAACACAATGTTTTGTATACAGATTGAGGAGAGTCTGTCTGACAGAAAAAAAATCTAACATCACGTGCTGACCCACAGCTACAACTACTAACATTGAAAGCAACCAGAGAGTTTCCCTAACTTCCTCAATGTTTGTCTCCATTGTAAAAGACTATTTTAAAGCCAAGCCAGAGACAGCATCAGCTCTCAGAGAGCAGACAGTCCTGCCATGAGTTTTAAGCAGGCTGAGGGATCTTTGTACGACTGTTACGCCACAAATGAAACAAAAGGCAACATTATTTAATTTGCAAAAGTACGAAGGATGAAAAGACAAGACAGGGAAGACGAAGAGTGAAAGGACACACCATTCTGGTTGTGTGTGTGTTTGTATTTTCCTGCCAGGGTGTGTGTGTGTGTGACTAACGCCAGGCCTGATAGCAGGGAAAGCGAGAGAGTGAGAGAGAGGAGGAGGAAAAAGGAAGCAGATGCTCGTGTGTTGGCACAAAAATGATATGTCCACCCAGTCTAACACACACACACACACACACGCACACAAACACACACACACACGCAGGCAGCATTTACTCAGTCTACAGAAGGAGGAGCAGATGAAAGAGTTCCAGTATTGTCTCTGTGATAGAAAAATACTCTACTGACCAACAGTAAAGTGGACCTCAAGGCCACGAAGCGAATGAATGGCAACAAAATGTAGAGTGTGGAGGTGTGTGTGTGTGTGTGTGTGTGTGTGTGTGTGTGTGTGTGTGAAGGCTGAGGGTCATCTGAACTCTAAAAGAGCAACATCTTGGAGCTACAAGACTACAACAATGGCTTAAAAGGGACAAGTGAGCGGGAAAATGATTAATGATCAAATAACGCAAGTAAACATGAAATCATGAAAAACACTTAACTGGCCAAACAACTGCGTACATGTGCACACACACACACTTGAGTAAACAGTGTCATCATCTCCGACGTCGAGGGAGGAGACTCCAAGTAAAACAGAAAAAAGATGGAAGAACACACACACACACAGTTTACTTCTGTTTGTACACCTTGAGAATCAAACATATGGTGTTTGTGCAGTGATTTCTTAAGAGCCTTGTGTGTGTGTGTGTTCCCATTTGTGCACAGCAGTGAGTGAGGATGGAAAGGTAAAGGAGAGATAGGCAGGCGGAAAGACGTATGGGGAGGTGAGCAGGTAGAGTCAACTGAGGACATGCAAACACACACACACACAGCTCAGACGTCTGCATCAGTTTCATGGTGACAGCGTGGAGAGAAAGAGAAATTAATCCTTTTGGATGGAGGGAGGTGGAGAAAGAGGAGTGGCTTATATTCAGACGAGAGGAGAGGAGGGCAGGCAGAGAGAAACAGGGAAAGGACAGAGAGAAGCAGCTGATGAGGGGTGGAGAATGGATGGACAGACTAGAAGTGCAAAGTAAGTAAAAGGAAGTAACATTTCACGCTTTTTCAAAGACAAACTCTCTCAAAAAGTCCCATAGTTGAACAGCTGACAGTCACAGAATGAACAGCAACAACATCAACAAACATAAACACACATCAATATCACATCAGCGCCAATGATCAGCATGACAGGCCGAATAAGGAAACAATCACAGAGAAGGTTTACAGCACTGACACGTGCTACAGCGTGTCAGTGGTTTAAAGGGGAACTACTCACCTGTAATAAGGAAGAGAAGAACTGCTGTTTATGTGGCATGTCTTAGTCGAGGGAGACTGTGCTACTCTGTCATGGATAAAGTGAGGATTCGCTCGATGATAAGGGGAAAAAAAAGCCTTTCCTGGGCAACGATGCTGTCTGTGTGTAACTTAAATCTACGTTAAGTTTCCCTATTTTAGATATGTTAAAATGGGACAGTGTCTCCATAAAGAAGTAACCTACTTATAAAGGGCTCTCCTTTATGCTAAAAATAATTTTTAGTACAACAGTACCCTTTTGTGCTTGTGGCCTGCACTGCTACCAAAAAAAAAAAAATCACAAAATTAGCAAAGTAGACGTCACTGTTGCTAAGTGCTTATTGCTGTGCTGTTTCCGCACTTCAGGTTTTCTACTGATGGCTTGACTTTGTGTTTTCACTGCTCGTGCTAAGAATGTTATCATGCCTAAAACACGCATCTGCCATCGTTGCTACCAGAACTGTTTAATACCTACAAACATATACAATATACTCCAGATGTTTTGTTTTCTTCATATACTTTGATTAAATGGACCATAACTTTCCACCCATAATAAAAGTTAAAGAAAAGCAACCTGACACTGAGAGAGAGACACAGATGATGAAAGCAAAAGGCAAAGGTTGATAAATCTGAAAATGCAAATGAGCATTCATGAATGAGCCTGACAGTGGAAAATGACCGAGGAGAGGCCGCAAACACAACGTGAGAAGCAGAAAACAGCTGAAGTAGCCTTAATGCAGGTGACTTTTCTTGAAGGCAGCAAATGTGTCTGTCAGCACTTCAGTCATTTCAAAACACACCATGAGTCTGCATGCGCGATGAAAGATAAATGGTTAAGTGAGCTTGTGATTTTTCACAAGATAAAGAATAAATAAGAATATATTTCCACGAAGAGGCGAGGCACGGAGGAGCCGACGAGGAAGAGGACGGAGGGAGAGAGTGAGAGGATGAGAAAAAGGAAGGAGACAAGGGAAAAAAAGAGGGAGGGAAAGCGTCCCAGTAGGCCTCTTTGTTGGGCAGCGATTTAGAGATTTACAGGCTCTTGTCCTTCTGTGTGTGTGTGTGTGTGTGTGTGTGTGTGCATGAAGAGAGAGTAATTGAGCCTCCCTTCATCCAATATTTACCCACCAAACCAGAGCAATCATGCGAATTATGTTTACTGGGAACGAAGTGTCTTTCTTCCTCTTTATCTTCCTTTCTCTTCCCCACTTTCCCCATTCCTCGCTCACTCTCTCTCTCCTGGCAACTACACATCATATCAACATCCAAGCCAGGAGCAAATCACACACAAACACACACACATACACACACAGGGGAAACAGGCCCATCTGTATTGATGATGGCCTAATTTAGATCTCTTTATTGGACTGATTTACGATGGCCAGACAAAATCTGGGCATCTGGACCCAAGCGTGTGTCTGTGTATGTGTTTGTGTGTTGTCCAGTCAAGCTGATACCCAAACCGGACACACAATATCCTCCCGGCTTCATTTCATTCCGTCTCCTTGTGTTTCCGTACCTCTCTGTGAATCAGCGGTGTCCTTTCCTCTCCCCGTCGTAGTCTTGTTTCAGCACTTTGAGTCCTCTCACCGCTGGAATGATGACGCACACCGTCCTGAAACATTTTTAAAACACACCAATCATCGTGCTGAACAAGGCAGTACCAGCGCTGCAACACAAAGACACTCAGACAGAGCCCTTCTAGGTCAAGGTCACTGAATCTCTTACTGCCCCACTGTGCATGTTAGTTTTTGTTTTACAGCTCTTTGCAATCTGAAATATCAATCACAAACAAAGGTCGGATGAGGCAGAGCTAAGAGGGGTTTGATGAAGGAGCGGTGTTCAGTCACAGCTTTCAGATTTCACAGCTTCACCTCTGCATCTGGGTGTTTAGGTCAACTAAACACCCAGATGCACCTCTGCAAAGCGAAAGAGAAGCTTAAATTTATAAGGAAGGAAAAAATTAAGAAAAACTGTCCTGGGGAGACATTAAAAAGAGTGGATTTGTCTTTTTTTTTAAAGATGAGAGCAAATTTGAACAACTAAGGGATGAAGGGATGTAATCCAAGAGGGAGAGGACGCCTCAAAGGCACATTCATCTTCAAGATCAAGCTCAGGTTTCAACTTTTATTTGTCCCAGAGGGCAGTTTCACAGCAGCTATTAAAAACAGCAGCTTGACTTTGGGGCTTTCTTTATTTTCTTGCAGAGATAAAACAATGAGTTTTAGCCTTTTAGAACCGCATAAACGTTTCGGCACCTGCTGAGGTTTAATGATTAAGCCTCGTTTCCATTTTTCTTTTTGCTAAAATTACGTCTGGGTCTTATTTTTGTGGTTCTGCCTTCCTGTCTCTAATAATACGACTGTATTCACTGAGGTAAATGCTGAGATCTCAAATGTGGCAGCATCAGTAAAAAGAAGACAAACTAGGCAAGAAACACAAGGAGTCAGCTCTAACTCTATTATCACGAACATTTTGAAAGGCTCAGTTTTGGTTTCACCTCAGAATAAAACAGTTTAGATGATCTGGCAAAACGACTGGCTTCTGACTGTCTCACTGCTGGTTCCTTGCCCTGTTGGGACTTCACTGTTGCGACATATCCATGCTTTTAGATCTCATTAGAAAACACTGTGTTATCAAAAGTGAAATGATGGCCAAAGATATGAAACACAAAATCAAGATAAAGAAGAAAGAGTACGACTACGTAGGAATCAACCCTGCTGGTAAAAAAGTAGATATCAAAGTTTGAACCTTGATTAGTGTGTGAAGAGAGAGCCAGAGTATGTGTGTGTGTGTGTGTGTGTGTGTGTGTGTGTGTGTGTGTGTGTGTGTGGGTACAGTAGTGTCTGTACCAAGACAGTGACAGAGGGCCTCATTGAAATAACTGTGGTCTCAAAGGGCCACCTAAAAAGAGAGAGAGGGTAGGTGAGGGTAGACGGAGTATATGAGAGTCCAGGGAATCATTTAGGGTGTGTGTATACGTGTGCGTGTTGGAGTGCGAGTGTGTGCGGAGGGTGATTCATCCGTTCTGGTGGCGGCTAACCTTGGCATGTCCTGCCACGCGTGACGGGGTTACACCCAGACGGCACACTGCTGTCCTCTACGCATGTGTGTGAGTTTGTTGGGGTGTATAGGAGCATGTACTCGTCTGGAAGAGACAGCCTAGTGTGTATGAGAGTGTGTGTGTATCTGCATACAGAAAAAGAGACAAGAAGAAAAAAAAAAGGGGGGGTGGGGGTGAGAATCCTCATCAGGTTGTTTAGTGTCTTTGTATGATCTTGCCCCCGGGAGAAAGGGCAGAAAAAAGAATGAAAAATGTGTGTGCTTGCGTGCGTGCATGTGTGTGTGTGCCATTGTTTTGCTGTCAAACACTGCTATGAGCACATACGCAGCATTAACACACACACACAAACACACACACAAAGCCTTGTGATGACAGTATATTTATGCCTGCATGTGGAAAGGACAATTGGATCCCTGCAACCCCTCCGTTCTTGTTTAAACTCTCCAACACACACACTGTGACAGATCACAGACAACTGTTCACCTGCCATTGTCAAGGACTGTGTGTGTCATCTGTCATTTTGCGTGAGTGTGTGTGCGTGTGCATAAGGAACTCTGACACCAAACACATACATGCACACACACACACACACACACACACACACACACAGCTGGGGGCTGTTAAGAAAGGAGAAGTACATTTAGGGGAAGTTCACTGCTGACGAAAAACTCGGTACAGGAATAGAAATATATGGACACCTGAAACACACGCACGCTTCACCTAATTCTGTGATTCAGTTCAGTCACACAATCACTTTTCTAAAAGCAAACTCTGTGTTTTTGAGTACTTGTTCTCTATTTAAGGATTTTTGCATTAGCACATATGAAAAGCTCACAGGATAAAAATTGTAAAAACCCGTAAGATATAAAAGAAAAACATCTGTAGAGTTTTCTTTGTAACTTATAAAATTATTTTCTAAAAGAAAAATCTGTCCCGTTTTCGCTTTTTTCACTATTTTTTTTTTTATTGCAATTGCGATTTCAAACAGGTGAATGTTTCACCCAATTCACTGCAGACACACATGTATTAATGGTGTGGAGATTTATGGTTTGGATTCGGCTCCTGAATTCCAATCAATGTCGGTCTCAAGGCCAGTTCTACTCAGACGCTGTGAATGTGCTCAGCAGTTTGTGGAATACACTCCATTTTTGCTCATACAGAAGTAGCACAGTTCTTTTATATTGAGCTTTTTTATGATCATAAATACTGTATTGTAAATTTAAATTTAGAACAAAAAAAGGAGAAGGTGCTTGAAGGGAGTTCCTCTTCATTTCAATCAATCGAAGCAGGCATATCACTCACGATTTCCTTTTTCTTTCTACCGCTTTCTCTCCTCCACTTGTCTACTTCCCTTTTCCCCTTCAGGTTCCTGATCGGTTTCTGGAGGTGGCCCAAGTGACTCTCCGTGAGTTCTTCAACGCCATCGTGGCCGGCAAAGACGCAGACCCGTCCTGGAAGAAGGCCATCTACAAGGTGATCTGCAAACTGGACAGCGAGGTTCCCGAGATCTTCAAATCCCCCAACTGTCTACAAGAACTCCTCCATGACTGACTAGGACGAGGGAGGAAACACGTCAAGCAAGACAAACCTCCGAGGACTGTGAGAAGACTGTAAGAAAACGCCAGTAAAAGGCGCACAGTTTGACGTTCATAACGCGATGCAGAGACTTGAAGTTATTCTGCTCGGAGGCTTCTGGAGAGGTTTGTTAGTGGTTGTTTTCAGTCAGCCCATCTTTTAAAGACAAACCTGCCCTCTCAAGATGTTTTATATATTAAAAAAATATTCCTCTTCAGCAAGGTGGAGGGCTGAGACTCGAGAGTCAGACGACACTCAAAATTTACAAATTGTGTTGAGACTTTTATAAATTAAAAGCAAAACGGTGAAAAGTGAACCTCCTTGCACTTAGAGAAAAGCTCCTCCTTGCCAAAAACCCTATCTCCTCTTTCTCCTCCAACTCGTCCAAGCTCGCTCTTCATCCTCCTTCAGGGATGAGGAGGATTATGGATCAATCTTCAGGCCTAGAATCGGGATCAGGAGCGAACTAAAAATAAAGATGATAATATATAAAAATCTTTTTATTGTGGATGTTTTTAAGTTACATGGACATTTTTGAAAAAAAAAGTGATGTTTCTGTATTTTTTCTCCTTTGTATAAGCTTTCAGCTTCTCAGTCACAACTTACACAGACACACAAACACACACTTACACACACACACACTTACACACACCTTTTGAACAGGAAAGCACAGTAGCAATCCCAAATCCTCACCCGGACCCAGACAAACTGGGCAAAAAAAAAAAAAAAAAAAAAATGACTTAGTTGTTGTTTATTTCCCTTCATTTTCCCTCCTCTTTTTACTTCTTCCTCTTCTTACTGTACTGAGACTTACTGAGTGTTTGTCTTGACTGTGTGGCTCTCCCTGCCCCACCCCTCCCACGGCTGCCCCTTCTCGGCTCGCGCCGCATTCAGGCGCCCAGAGCATCGATGGCAAAAATCTTACTATTTCACTTCTTAAAGAAATGAAATAACTTTGACTGTGTCTGTTCCATTTTTACAATTCTAGAAAAAAGTGTTCTGACACAAACTTCAGCTCCCACACACTGTCAGCACTTACGCTGAATTTATTCAGTGGCTGTGTTTCAGGCACTTAATACCTATGAAGCATGGAGTATCTGATGAAGGCTGCTTGACCGAAACATACCTGTTTTTGCTGTTGTTGTTGTGAACCACTACACACTGGTCTGTATACAGGTGTGCACAAAAACCTTCTGCACAATAAGGAGCCCTTATATTTATATTTATATAAGATTTATGACCAAGGTGTGTGCTGAGTGGGACTTTTTACTTTACTTTTTACAGAATAAATAAACATGTCACTGCTCTCTGGTGGACAAACTATGTAATGGTGACTACATGACCTAAAACACACTGTTTTGCATTTTATTGTTGCAGATCTGCCAACTTATACACAATATCAAAATAATAAGCCTAAGCCAGGGTCAACTACTACTGGTTTATTTGTCAGTTTCAAAATACAGCACCAATATAGGATTATGGGGGTACTTAGGCCATGATTGGTGCTGTACTAATTCTGGTGTCATAAAAAGACAGAACTGTCTTTCTTGAATGGTGCTATGACAGGCTAATCTTTTCTTTAAATCAATACACAAGATTATTTTAAGTATTTATTGAATTTACACACTTGCACTGAGGATTTTAACACTTAACAAAACTCTGATACCTGGCTGTGGTACAATCAGGTGTTTTTAAAGTTGCTTGTATCTCCTACATTCAGAAATGTCCAATTTCATCCCTGAAAACTTCACAAAAAGTCACAAACCACAGGGTGGAAATGTGATTTCTTTGGATATTTGTCTCCATGCTCTGCGCAGCCAAGAGGGGCAGCTGCACCAGCCGGGTCATGTGTGAAGTGTTTAAGGTTTTAACAGCAGAAAAAAAAATACATACAACAAAATGCTGATATTTGTAGCTTGTATAGATGTAATAATTACTCTGATCACTCTGATACTGTTATTATTTATAATTGAAATAATTATTCCTATTAATGTTATTCTGATGATGATGATTATTATTAATGCTTGCTACGGATTTGACCAGTGGTTTACTTATTGTTTATCCATCACACTGCAACATGAAATAAATTATTCTTTGAAAAAAAAAAAAAAAAGGAGGAGGAGGAGGGGATGCTTCTGAGTGTGTGATTGTACTTTTCTCTGTTCTATTTGCGCTCAGCAGAGGTGCAGAGGGCGTTGACCGTTTGCATGTGCCTGCCCACACACACCAAATCACCATCAACCCGAGCAGTAACTAGGCAACATGATGGCCACTTTAACTCTGTCCATGCCCTCTCTCCCTCTCTCCCTCTCTCCCTCCCTCCCTCCCTCCCTCTCTCTGTCTCTCTCTCTCTCCCTCTCTCTGGATTCTGTATAGGGGACATGTGATCCCTTGTTGTTGTTGCTGATGAATTGAAAAGAGGAGCGCTGTGTGATTATTGTCAGCACAAAAGCCTCAAAAAGCTGCTGACGCCTAGATTAGCCAGTACAAAGACACGGGGACAGACACACATACACATACATATACACAAAAAGACATAGGTACAGACTCACACTCAAACACACACAAAGGCGCAGGGACAAGGCCCGTCTGCCCTCGATGCCCTACCATCCTTCTCACTCCTCTGTCCCTCCTCTGCTCATCCTCTCTCAGCCCTTCATCACTAATATTACTCTCTCCTCTTCCCCTTTTTTTTTTTTACCTCTCCTGTCTCCTCTTTGCTTCCTTTCTCATAGCTTTTATTTCATCTACCCTCCTCTCACACCACTTACCTCCCTAACACACACAAACACACACCATGCCCTCTGTGTGCTGGCGCCAAACACTAACTGGCATCAGACAATGCCAACCACCATCACCAGCATGGGATAAAGTGCCAGCACTCAATGTGCCTCTCTTTTTTTCTCCTCTTATACTCTGTCTCATACACACACACACACAAAATACGAAAGAGAAAAAAAAACACAAGGTGTGTACAAAACATAGCCACAAACTCTTCTGTGCACAAGTTTAAATACAATTCCAACAATGATATTGCAGCATTTGCACGTAATAATGCAACGATTCCCAGAAGTACAATGATGATAATAGCACAATAAAGCCGTAAAGCTGTGTCTCCTGTAATAATCCAGTTTCCATGAAGATTGTTTTTCTCTATGAAGAAGTCAAACACGAATAAAGCAAAAATATAAAAATAAAAAAAGGAATACAGGAGCTACCCTACAAAATAAAAGCATAAACTTGTACAAAATTAGTGTTTGAGACGCAGCTAGTGTTACCTTACAATAAGAGGAGAGTGTACAGTGGCTAGCAGGTATAGACAATAATCACAATACTAAGGGTCATATCGTAGTATTAGTTTTTCTTAGGTAAATGTATTGGTCGGTTTTATTTGTTTTTAATTAACCTACATGCGATTCATGTTCAGAAATTTAGGTCAACTTTTAGAAACCAGGCTTGTCAAAGAATATAATACAGTCTAATCTGATTTTAGACCTCTGAACTCAGCCTACATGTCCTATTTTTTTAAGTGACTCATTCTGGTCTACTGTTAATCACACCGACGACTTTTTCCACCACTTAGACAAAGTATCGACCAATCAGAGCCGCTTTTCAGGCGGGATTAATAATAGAGCTGCGCTTTTCTTGTGCCAAAAAAACACCAACAGCAGCCAGCGGTCATGAAGATGTTAGATATTTATTACACCTAACACATGTCAAACTAAAGACTATAAGTTAGTGAGGTGTTGGGAAGTTGCTTAATCTTGTAGTTAATGATATGCAGGGCTTGACGACACAGATGGATATAATAAAGACACATAAAAAAAAAAACCCTGTTGCAGATTTCAGCTTTAAGAACAAAAAAACACAGATACGCAGACAGGGAGAGACGAGCAGTATCTTGTGCGTTAGCTTACACTGCCAAAGCTTTTCATTAGAACAGGAGGGGCTGAACAGGAGGTGGGGTCACTCTTTGCTCTATATGATCACACACACACGCCGTCTGCCTGTGAAAGCACATCTGAGCAGCGCAACAATAAAACAGCTGTGTTTGTGTTGGCCTGCTGATCGTTTCATTCTCAATCACCCCGTCATACACACAAACACACTTATTGTCCGCAGAGATGGCATGACAGTGATACATCTTGGGTAATAGCTGCTGTTATTATGGAGTAGGGAGAGAGTTTATTACGGAGAAAATCTCTCCTCAACATAATTCTAATAGCTTTAACTGTCTTCTTTGTGTTAACTGCTGGTAAAGTGAACTGTGGTGTGTGTGTGTGTGTCTGAAAGAGTCAGATCTTTTTATTTTTTTTTCCCCTCTTTATTCACATCCACTGCCATTGTGGTAGATGGATGCAATGGCCTGTGTTGAGCATCAGTTGATTTCCACAGCTACAAAATTACAGTTTCAGCAATGAGAATAATCACAAAAAGCCTAATTTCACTGTCGCAACTGCAAAATAATATCTGACGACTCTGTTTCTGGGATATAATTTAATGGTCAGCTCGCTCGTTTACATTTTTACTCAGGCAAGAAATCTGAAATAAACCTGTACAATAGAAATTGTGAAAAGACATTCAACCTGATGTTTTTCTGCTGTTAATGTTTTCCTTTTTTCTGATTTCAGGGTGCAGGATGCACCTGCTTCACTGGACCTTTGCTTTATTCTCCAAAGTTAATCTCTAGTAGCATAAGAATTTCAACAAACCGTTTATTAAACTGCAGGGTCTTTGAGAACCTGAGCGCTATGTTATCCTTGCATCTGTGGAACCTGATCCATGGTCATCTGCAAAGAATAATTTAGCCGCAAAGTTTGGTAGACAAGTTTTTTTTTTGATTCATCTAAACTGTCTCGTCTGCACATTTGCACATTACAGCTCGTTTGTTCCATCGCTGTTTGATATTGTGTTCATTGGTGTTTTCATGCCGCTCATGTAGGACTTCAGAGCCCCATCTGACCTCAGACTGACCTGTTAGAAAACTAAATACAGCTTTAATTATAACTCATTGTAACACACTGACTTTAAGACATCATTCAAATAAATGACTGATTGAATTGGACCATCACTCGCTGCAACGATCAGTGTTAGCTTGTTGAACAGACTTTAATCAGCCAGCGCTGCATGTTCACTTGCATCAGTTCTTTAAGATGGCACCCAGGTGAATGAAGCTAATTGTTGTTTAGAACAGCTGCCCCGACAGCATTTTCGCTTCCCCCTCCCAGCATGCTCTGCATATCATTGTTTCTCCATCAGTACATGTTTCTTTTTCACCCCAGTTCATCCATTTTGTTATCCCTCAATTGTATTCCATCTCTCATTGCATTCAACCAATTCCTCTGTCTGTTATGTAATATTTCAGCCACTCAGCCAACCAACTACCCTTCATCAGGCCCTAATCTGTCAAAAAACATCCCTCCATTCGTCAAAAAGTTATCCATCTATCCGTATTTTCTTTCATTCATCCATCATTTAACAATCTGCCATCTATCCATTCACTGATCGATCATCTATTTTCCTTTTACTGTAAATTTTTTTCCAGTCCAAGAATCCATCCCTCCATCCAGCCAATCTTCTTTTTACCCCCCTTCTAACTGACATCCTCCCCCCTCCCCTCATTCCTCCCGCCATCCCTCCATCTCTCCTTCCATCAGCGGTCTGTTCGCTAATCAAACACCATCTGTCCTTCCATCCCCAACCTGTCAGGAACAGCTGCCAGCCGCTCTCTTAACAACACTTTTAACAACCCTGCCGCATCTTCCACGGCCTGCCGCCCGCCTCCTGCACCGGATGGACGACGCCGATCGGGGCCACCGCAGCCTCCTTTACAGGCACACACGAGCACAGCAGACACCTGCAATCAGCGGCGTACAAAGTAAGGCATGTGTAGCTTATTAGAAGTGTATTAGGTGATCAGGGTGTGGGAGTCATGTCAGAAAGGAGAGAAGAAACAGTAACTGCAGAGATGGAAATTCTGGATCGGAGACATTGGAGAGTAAAAAGAAAGAAGGAAAGGAGGAGGTGGTTATAAAAGGCAGCAAGTAAAGACAGAAAAAAGTAGAACAAAAACTTCTACTCGCCTCTCGTTGAACCTAAGTAGAACCATTATGAACCACGGGCAAAGAAAATAAAATTATTCCAGAGAAAGAGGCATAATGAGCGAGCAGAAGGTATAAACGGAGAGATAAAACAAAGGAGAGATGGCACACGGTAAACGAATGGAAGTCTAAATAGTAATCAAGGGAAGAATCAGCCGCCTGCTCAAAAAAAGGGTTTAGAGCTAATGGTGGGAAGTAAAAGCTCCCAACACACACAAGAATACAATTTTACACACAAGTACTGTACAAACACCACTCGAACACACTCACAAGAACACAATCATCTTAAACTCAAACACAACAGTCTTCTCACACATATAACACAATCATCCCACGCACATGCGCACGACAAATATAATTACTTACCAATATTCACACACGCAAAATACAGGCGTCACGCACACACACACACGCTGCACAAACTGCACTGCTGTTGTCGTGAACATGCCAAGACATTTTCAAGTGTTATATCCTGAGGAACTTCCCCAACCAATCATTGGCACATAGGCCAGATGTTCACTGGTGCTTCAATGCAATGTTATCCTGGCACACACAAACGCACACACATGCACGCACACTGGCTGGCATCTTTGTCTCGCTCTCCCTTTACGCATATGAGCATTTGATATGAGACTGAAACGCCAAGACTGCACTTTTTCATCACACAAAGGGGAAGGAAAAGGGGTGAGAAGGGGAGAAAGAAATAAAGGATGGAGGAGGAAGAGTGAAACAAGACAAAGTCCCCAAAAAAAACGAGTGTGGGTAAAAGGCTGAGACACAGGGGTCAAGAGGGCAAAGACAGAACAGATAGAGGCAGATTTATTATCACAGTGAAGCAGCAGAGGAGGATGCAGGTGCTTCAGGTCAGTAATAACGCCTCACTGTGCCACCTAGTGGGAACATTTACATACATCCTGTAGATTGATCTCTGTTTTCTGAGTGAGTTTGTTGAGGCAGCAGAAAAAGAAGAGAGAGAAGCTGAGACTCTCGAACTCAGTGGCGTATGGCTGCCATGATTGGGGCTAGAATCTTCCTTGTTTGGAAGATGGTCTTGTTGGAATGTGGACAAAAAAGTTGTCTAGTAACATTGATTTTCTATGCTCACACACGATAAAGTATGTTGACTTAGCTTATGTGTGGACAACTGGCTGAAGAAAATTCCCCACAGATTAACATTTTGAGGTCTGCTGGTAGAATTATGTGCCTCCTTTTCTCTTAATGATTTAATTTAATAAAACAAAAGCCCCATCCAGCTGGAAAAAAAAGCAGAGAGGTGGATTTATTCAAAGCTTCCCAATTCTCTTTGCTTCAAAGAATAACAGGAATTAATTTATTGAAAATGATGTTTCGAGGACACATCGAAATCATCTTTTGCTGCAGTCAGGGCTTTTCAATTAATGCTACCTGATAAGCTTTTGCTCAATAGGTGAATAAAGTCATTAAAACAATGTCACGCTGTCACATACAACACCAAAGAAGAGAAAATGGATAAAAATGACTTGTGCATTTAAACTTTTGTAGCAGGAGGCTTCTACAAAGATGGAATCAGAGGCACTAATAGACTAAAGATTTTTAGAGGTTAATTGACATGATTAAAGATTGGTAGCCACTGCATTAGCCACTCAAATCAAAGCTTTTAAACTTTTCATTCGTCGAATGATTTAATTTTTTTTTCTGTTGCGTGTTATCAGACATCCTGAGGGCAGCGACTGGACACAGGAGACTTCTGGTGTGGAAATCAATCCAGGCTCACACAGGGAGGATACAGGGGGCTCACACACACATTAATACACACTCATAGATATACACACTTTCAGCATTTGCTTGGACACACATACACTTGAGGGAGCGCGTCAGCCACGTGTCTCGTGTCCAATAAGGGCATTAAGTCTGTCAATAAGAGCCTTTCAAGAATACCAGGGGTTCTATCAACTGACACACAGATACACACGAGGACAGATAATACACCCTCATCTGCGCACACGTACACGCACGCACACACACACACACAATGAAACGACTGCAGCGGAATATCCAGCCCACTGAAGTGTCCTTGAGCAAGTTACCAAATCCAGTTCAGGGCTACTATTCTGTGAGGGTCCTGACAGAAACAAAAACTGAGCAAATTCCCTTCACGGGTGAAGAAAGCATCAAATCAGGAGAAGTTAATGTGATGAGAATGATGAAACAATGGGGGGGGGGAATGAAAGGCACTGTTGTAAAATGCCACCCATTTATTAAAAAACAATTGTCAATGTTAAGTTTGACAAAGCAGGAAGCTACACAACTAACAAAGGACAGAGCAAGTAAGACAGAAATGGTAACCGCTATGTAGCGTGCAAGCAACAAAGAGCCAAAGTCAATCACCCAACCAAATTAAAAATTCTTATCAAAATGTGAACTTAAAATGAAGGACAGCGAGTTACAAATGTCAGACATGAGTGGTTGTGCATTTGCAGAGAGATAGCTGCATCTCACCCGAAAGTCTTAACTGCTATTTGAGTTTGGGCTGTAACTAAGGATTAAGTTCACCAAGTTTTTTTTTTTTAGAGAATGACATTTAGAACCAGTTCTTGTCAGGACTCGGAGGACAACTGCTGTGGTAGTTTTCTGATTCCAAATCTTATTTCTGGAGGAGTCTTTGGTTTCTGTCTGAGTGTGTCTGTGTCCTTGGTTTGCGAGTTTCTGTTTCACGTCTGTAACAGTACAGGGACTGAAACCCGGTTCAAATGTCAGCTCCCCTGTATTTTAAATCTCTGCATGTTGTCTTTTTGACTTAAAGCAACCTTGAGCAGAGAGGAAATTGTGAAACTATTTGTGGATAAAGTGTGTATGTGACTGAAGACAAATGTTCGAGGTGTGGAGCAGGTGCATGTGTGTGTGTGTTTAAATGTTCTGAGTCACTTAAGCTCAGTGTCTGCGCTGCCCTATTGTTAAGACCCCAGAGTGGGCCAAGGAATTTCATTTGTCAAGAAATGGATATGGCTCCTCGAGGAGCCCTCTGCACATGCTATAAATAACTAGACGAGACAATGGGCAATGCCAGAGTGGAACTGCTTACTAGTACACAGAGTAGAGTTACAATAGGACAACGGGTAGAAAAAGGAAATGGGTTGGTTTCTAAGCGTGGACGAAAAGCATGAGAAATTCTGGCAGACACACGGGAAAAAAAGGGGGAGAAAGAAGTGAAGAGAAATGTGAACAAGTGCTTGGTTAGTGGCACGAAAGAGAAGTGACAGAGGGGAAGAATCTCAGACCTCCCGTGCTCGTCTGTCCGCACACAGACCGACTACAAATAAGCTTGTGCGGCTTCTTTGAACATGTAGTGGTCAAGGTTCACTGGCAGGTCAACTGGGGGACTGGGTGAACAGAGCATGGAAAATAAAACACACACACACACACACACACACAGACAAAGACACTTGTGGACAGCTGTCAATTGGCAGCTAAGCAGGTCTGATGTGAAACAATGGGGCTGAAGGAGAACAGCAAAGAGTTTTATTGGGGTTAAAACAAGGTTAAGCTCTCAGGTTGGCATGTGCCACAGTAAATCAGTATGAGACATGCCAGGAATCTTATGTGTGTTTATAATACACAAACTCCCTCTAGCACCAATTCTTTTTACAGTTACTGCGAACATTATGAGACACTGGGGAATTCTCAGTCTCTAACACGCTGCGCGAGAAACTGAAGGCTTCAGCGATGGGGAGAGTAGAAAGTAATGTTAAGCAGTTAAGTCAGCAAAGGGGTAAAAATGTTAAAGTGAAAACTAGGGCTGCAACAAACAATTACTTTTGGTATTGACTGATTAGTTGTTTGGTTCCTGGATTGTCAGAAAATAACAACCTGAGACTTTCCTTTAATTTGTCAGATTTTAACAGATGAACCGAAAAAAATCTTTGACCAGAAGTTTTCTAAAATACACTTTTAAGGGAAAAAAAATGTCAATTAAAAAAAAAAAAAAATTTGCAAAATAAAAGTGTAATCAACTGGACATTGTTTATGCATAACAATATGTTACAGGGTTTATTGCTCAAAGCCTCTTATATTACCAGGGCATCACACTGTATCATGCAGCGGGGCACAGTACAGCATTTTACCATGTAATGCTCTTTTACTGCCCCCTGTCTTTGCTTGGCCGTCTATAAGAGATGGAGAGAGAACAGATAGGAGTCAGGGAGTAAGACAGCGAGAGAGAGGACAAAGGCCATTGTTTCAGACAGAGAATCTAAGCCTTTGATAAAGATAATAGAGACAAACATATGATAATGAAATGTTATGAAAATATTTGGCAGATTACACCGCCGTGGCTTTAAGGATCATTGCAGATTACTCCAGCAGACTGGTGGACAGGAGAGTGAAATTGAATGCTAGAACAGATCCTGTGGTTAGCTACCTCAAAATCAGTAAAACTGCTCGTACTGGCCATTAAAAGATCCCATTCGTTTCCAGTGTCAGTGATGATAATGAAAGATTTTGAAACTATCATTTTAAAATTGGTGATAATCTAAATCATTATATTGTACAAATACACGTGACTCAATAAACATGCAGCACAGTGATGTGGTGAACATGAACTGGTCATGACTGGAATAAGACCAAGTCCAGCACTGCACTCTAAGTAAGAACACATGCCAGGAATTACAAAAAGAAAGAAAATTGTTTCATAAATATAATCTGAGTTTAAGCATTTGGTGACCTGAGGGCATAATCTCCCAAAAGACCACTCAGTCTTCCTCTGCTAATCCCACTCTTCCTCATCCTCACCCCCTCTTCACCCTCTATCTTCAGACCACAAGCTTGATCTTACACACACACACACACACACACACACACACACACACACACACACACACACACACACACACAAACTACATTTGGTTGGAAACTTGACGTTTTCGAACTGGGCTGAATCAACAAATGGCGCAAATGAAAGACATGGAAAAGGAAACCGCAAAACTGGAGATAATACAAAAAACATGATGTACTGAAGATAAAGTATGCAACCATTTGTTGGCATACACACACACACACACACACACGGCAGAATCGACTATTATAAAGCTGCTCTGCTCTTCAGATGGTTGAAGGAGGAGAGCAATAACACAAACTGACAAACAAGATGGCTGCCGAGTGCTTTCTTGATGAGAGCCTAAATTGAGTGGATGCAGGTCCCGGTTAAGCCTGGCTGCGTTTTACCAGGGGAAGGTTTTAAGGGGACACGCCGAGCCGATATTCACTGATTGAATGCAGTACCGTCACCCCCTACCACCCACCCCACCACCCACCCCACCCTCTTGTCATTATAACACAGTTTCTCCTTGAGAACTAAATCTACTTATGATTGTTTTTAGATTTCTTTTTCATATATTCCTTATCATTTTCTTTAATTCAAAACGACAATCTGGACGTCGTAATCCATCATGGATTTAACGATTTCCCCATACGCTCTGCTGCCCCTCCCAGAGCCAAATATTCGTAATCATTTAGGACTTGGGACTTGACTCAAGGGGGATAGAAGGGAGAGAGAGATGAAAAAGAAAGAAAAGGGAAAAGACAAGGAGTGAAAGAAACAGGAGATGGATAAAAAGATGTGGGGGAGCAGAAAAAGTGATATAATGACACAGAGAGAACAGAGATGAAGTGACACGAGGAAAAAGGATAGAGACGTCTTTGGGGCGAGTCCAAAGACGTCTCTCATTAATCAAGACAAGGAATAAAACGAGGTTGTAATATTCACAAATGGTGGCCGAGCTGTGTACCCACCACCGCACCCGCCCCATCCTTTAGCCTTGATAGTATTAGAAAAATGAAAACGAAATCTTTAGATTAGAAAGATTGGAAAAATTGAATTACGGCGGTTGCGCAGGGGCCGAGTGGATAAGCGAGAGCCAAATCTTCATCTCTGACGGACCGGGAGGGGAGGGGAGGGGGGAGGCGGGTGAAAATGATGAAAAATGAAATAGGGTATATCTGGAGGGGGGGTGGGGGCTGAATGGATGGAGGGAGGGAGGAGAGATAAGATGCTGGGGTCATCACCTGTGTGGTTCGGCCTGCTTTTCTTTCAATCCCAAATCCAACAATCAGTTTAAGCTTTGACCAGACTGTTCAACACAGAGAGGAGTGTACACATTACAGGAGTGTATTCAGCCTATCTGAAGTCAGTGATGCCAGGTTCCACATCAGCAGGTGATAAAGACGCTTCACAACTAAAACAATTCAAGTCAACTTAGAGAAAAATATGCAGCAGCTCTTTAGTCAATCCGTGAATTGTTTTAGACATTTTCTGAGCAAAAACTGTAAAAAGATTCATCCACCTCTGGTCCCAGCCTCTCTAATGTGACTGGAAAAGAAAATAAAGAAATAAGAAATAAATCATGTTCAAACTTCAACCACAGGAGCATCTGAAGATTATCAGTTATCTGTCGCCACTTTCAACAGAACAAGGATAAAATAAATAAAAATAAAACAAATTTAACCAGAGGGGGAGAATCAACAATTCAATTTCAATTCAGTAACAAAGCTTCAGTCCTGTTTCCAAGACAAGAGTACCCTCTAGGGGTAAAACAGGGCATTGCATCAGATGCAGGCATCTACAAATGAATCCTCTATGGAGATAAACTAAAAACAACTGACCAGCTGTGTTATATGTTTATGTTTTCTGGAAACATCTGGTAAATTATTCATAAAAGCAGCATTTTGTTGCAATACAAACATTTATGTAACTGTGAAGCCACTGAGAATGATGATGAATAAGCCCTTTAACCATAAGATGGCACTGTACATCCTGAACACCCCAGACTTTCTTCCTATCAAGCACTACTGCAGAAAACACCACTACAACTAACGTCAGGATGCTGAGTCACTGAATCTGACCTAAGACAGAAAATCTCTTTGCATTTAAAATGAATTACACAGGCATGAGAAAGTAGAAGAAAGTACAAATGCTGACATTAATCGGTAAAAATGTGGTGCATCAGCTGCTGTATGCTGAGAAAAGCACCATCCTCATGGCAAAGACATATTAAGTTAAATATTAGGCACTTCAACCACAGCACAGCAACAACTGCAGTTTATGTGGCGGCCATTTTTATTGTCCTTTTACCCTCTTACCCTCAATATTCTCTGCATGAGAGCAAAGTATATTAAAGGATATTGGTTCTGTTCTGTCCCCTTTGTTGCTGTAGCTGCTGCTGTTCTGGCTCAGCTCCACATTTCTGTCTGCAGTTTCTGATATCAAACACCAGGTGTCGCCACAGAACAAGTCTTCTTTTACTTACAAGCACTGCTCAGTTGCAGCATTTGTTAACTGCATTACTTTAATTTGTTTGTTTGTTCGGTCTGTGGAGAATGAAGATAATCTATTTATCCCAAGTGATCTGAGACTGTGAAATGATTATAATCACTTCACACCTTTATCAGTCATTCTCTCAGCAGACAGATCTCACCGTCTATCATCCATCTGTTTGCATCTTCTGTGATTTGTGAGAAACATATATAGATAACAGTTACTGTTGGTTGTAATCATGTTACTGATCTGCTGTTACATCTGCTGCATCTGGGGACAGAGAGATTGAGAGAGGATTAAATCCATGAACCACCAGGGGCCCTCAGTGATCTGCAGTGATCTATCTCTGTAGATGCCAGACAACAGCTCAGTCCTGTTATTCACAATCAGCTGTGAGCGGATGCGAAAGCTATTTCTGTATTTTGTCACGCAATCCCAGCAGCTATGTTCAGCGGCTGTTTGGAAAGCCACAGCCGCAATATCCAAGAGGCAGCGTCTGCTAAAACCATCGAGCAGCTGACAAATGCCTTTTGACTCCTGAGGATTATTGAGTGACAGGAAAATGAAAGAAAAAAATAACATACAGTGTTCAATTAAGCATGACAGCTCAAACAACACGGACTGTGTGTTACTGAGAGCTGTCCGGCTATTTTCATCCATGTCCACTGCTTTTTTTTCCCCCCATTCATTCTTTTCTTCAGTCTTTCATTCATACAGAAAACAAAGAATTAAAGCGTCCTTGGCCTCAACATTCAAAGCGACAACTGGAAAGAGAAAAAAAAGACAAACTACAACATTAAAGCAGGGGGTTGGGAGAGTGACAGATTGGAAAAGCTCAATCCTCGTTCAAAAAGACAGATTGGCAGGCTGCTGCCGTGTAGCACCACTGGCTGGTCTAATGCTGTCAACATCACCAGTGTAAGTGGTTTCTGTCCCATCAGGGCCAGCGACACTGAGATCTGCACGCAGGGATTCTGCTGCGAAGAGCTTATATAATCGACTGCACAAGGCCTCCAGAGGCCACACAAGCCAACGCGGGGTGAATCGGTTTACGATGAAGGAAGACGGGGACCTTAAGCCTCTTTGTATTCCTGCTTTTGCACGGATTTAAACCAGCAACCTCGCAGCCACTTTGGCTTCAACAGTGAGATTTTCTGCTGCTGCTGCTGCTGCTGCCCTCCCTGATTTATTAGAGTTTTCCTTGTGATGAGTGTTTAAATGATTCCTCCCCTGCAGGGTGTGCAAATGTAAACCCGGATTAATGGGTCATTTTTTTTTCCCAGCAAAATGAATTATGCTTTGATTCTTCACTGCCTCCCTGCATGTGTGTGTATGAGAGACAGACTGAGAGAAAGACAGAGCCTGATTCATTTAGAGACACAGATACATCCTGTTTTATATCTGCACTGTTTCATAAGATATAATATAAAATACGTTACAATTATTATGGTTTACTAGAATGTAAATTAAAACTTATTAAGTAATTAAATTACTTAATCTGCATAGCATAGCATCAATGTTCTACTTCTTTCTGCATGCTCATGCATGTTTATTATAGGGCTGCAGCTAATGATTATTATTTCCATTATGGATTCATCTTTTTTGCAATACTTTTGACGTGGAAAACCACTTTTGAGAAGCTGGAAAGATCAAACGTTTGGCATTTTTATCTGTCAAATCACTTCACCGACTGATCAATTATTGAAATAGTTCAATCATTAGATCCTTTCATCTCTAGTTTGATATGCTTCTGTGTTCATTCCCTGTGACTTCTTCTGAATATGGCTTTCATCCATATTTCCATATGTAATCTTAGTGCTGAAATCATCAATTTTGTATGTTTATGAAACCAAACTGGCTTTGTTCTTATTTACACTGTGTGGAAACTGGCTGGTAAGATACAGAGACTGAATAAATGTCAGATGATGGATGAGCTGCAGAGGGCGAGCCTGTTCTGGAGCACACTGGCACCAAAATGGATGGATCATATATTCACCCCACAGTCATGGAAATTAGAACTGGGACGATTAATCCATTAATCGATTAGTCAGCTGATAATATACCATAATGACAACAACTGCTCGAGTGGAAATGAACCTTGGCAACGTGGCAATTTTTCTCCATCAGATGTCTGAGCTGCTGATTTCTTCTGAGAATATCTGAGGAATTAAAGCACCAGTGTTTACATGCAGTTTACTCATTAGAAATAAAGTTTGCAGCACATCTTTCAAACAGTCATATACTGAGAGACTTCCTTGTCTTCTTTTAGACAATTCTCAGTGAGCGATAGTTCAAATTCTGCCAGTTCACAGAATTATTAAAAATCAACCAACCTATTTCCAAGATTATCTCCAAGTCAAAATGCACGTCTACTGCCTGCACTGCTCCTTTAAACGGCTGAAGCCTTAAAACAAAAGATCTTTTCTCCCATTGGCACCACTGAGCTCACACGTACACACACACACACACAAGCACTTTGTATTTCCCTCACGTTTCCCTAGTCAGTAGTCGGTTTTAGAGGGAGTGTGAGAAAGAGACGAAGTGAAGAGAGAGTCAGAGACTGTGTGTGGTTGTGAGGGGTGTGTGTGTGGGGGGGCTAACCAACTGTGGTCTGTGGGAGATTGCGTAACACGATTAGACTGCAGGAATTTGAGAAAGAAGTCCTATTGTTCACAACCATGTGAGGGAGAGAGAGAGAGAGAGATTGTTGTCGAAGACCATGTGACACAGGGTCAGAGCTCACACACAGGAATGACAACATGAGGCCTGGAGCTGGATGGAGATCCAGGGAAGACGGTGGGACATCATACTCACGTCCTCAGAATCAATTCACTTTGTCCTTGTTTCCTTGTTCTTTCCGAGAGAATATTGACAAATTGACAAAGCATACACTACATGCTTGCTTGCATTACATGCTCTCAAAAGCAAAGTGACATGAGTCAAACCATTGTCCAGACTGAGCAAGCATATTGTAAGATTTACACCTGTAGACAGTTTCAAGAATCTTGGATGAATCCTTCCTGAATCAGATTTGCAGGTATGAAAAAGAGGTGGATAGTGCAAACATCCAACACTTTCTGCTTTATTTCATTTTCTTTTTCACTGTACAAAGGTGTCATTTCTAATCATCAGAACAGCCACTTACAGTAAAACTGTTTTTCTCCACTCATAATCCACTTATAATTCTAAAAGGCAGCCCTGATGTTAAAGCTAACCAAGTTAAAACCTTGAATCAGACTCAAAGACATCATACTAAGATCTGAAGAGCACTTCAGACTCTAAGACCCTGCTGTGTGTTTAAGCCTCTACTCTGTACACTAACCTTTTTAAACTATTTTCTAGGGCTATGTGTAAGTGTGCATGCATGTGTGTAGCCTTAGGGTAAGAGCAGCAGGATCAGACCTCCTCTGTCTATTAATAATTAAACTTTAATGGTCAATATAGCCTGAGAGGCTGAGAGCTGTGCAGGATACACCAGGGGCTTTACACGGCACTGCAGCAAGAAAGATGAGAGAGGCCCAGGAAGAGAGAGAGGGACAATGAGAGGGATGTGACAAGCAGGAGTGAAGATAAAAGAAAGAAACGGAAAGTACAAAGATGAACAATATCGAAAACTCACACTCCTACAGGTTCAGAAGCACTTTCATGTACTTCACAAACACCTGCAACCTTTACAACACTGGAGTCTCACAGTCAAAATGCTCATTTCTGGCATCATGTGAGCACGATAACCAATTGCTGATCAAATATAACATTTCCAACATCCTCAGAACCAGGACCCAGTCTTGTTTTGGGGGGTGCATGTTAGATCAGCCGGGCTGCCTCAACAATGAACTTATTTCTCACAGTCAAAGCACCATCAAAGAAGAAATGGATTAAACTGTAAGACAGAAAAGAGATGAGACATCATTTCCTCCATGAAAACAAACTGTACTGATACAGAAGGAAGCTGGATGACGGGGACAAAGACCATGACACTGATGAAGAACGTTACTGATAATGCCAGATGCAAATAACAGCGAGCTATTCATTGACTTTACTGTGTGTGTGTAAAAAACTAAAGGGTAAAGTGACATGATATCTAAAGCATTCACACAACGGTGATGAAAAGAACTTTTGACAAAATGTCTTCCTACAAATATAAATAACACTTGAGCTACTTCTTCTACTACTACTGTGCTGCTCAGAAACTGCAGAAGAATTTATGAAGTTTCAGAAACCGAAAAGCTTATTGAGAGAGTTCTGTTACAAATTCAACTAAGGACGACAGGAAGAGGCAAAAAATGCCTCTAATTAAAGGACAACACAGACTACGAGGGAAAAAAACAGAAGAACCAAATGAGGATGATGCAGATCGTCTCAAAACTGGGACAAGAAAGTGACGAGTTCATCACAACTCACGAGTTTAAAAATGTATCTTTTTTCAATGACTGATTCACCTCATCTGAGCTGAAACTGATGGAGTGAAAGAGCAGAAATCTTTCTCCAGGTGTCTCCAGATGCTTCTGTGCTGCAATCTCTTTCCCTTATGATGCAGCATAAAATAAAAAGATGAGTAAACAATGCAACAGAAACTAAATGTGACAGGAGAGCTATTGGCTGTGATAGACAAATGCCAGTAAATATCTATCAATGCAAGTAATTCCTATGCATTTTATTCTTTGTTCTGTTTCAGCACTGCCAGGCAGAGAAAGTCTGCTTCATTTTCTATTCAACTAACCAAGGTCTTGTTTCATGGTACTAGATGCTGGTCAAGATTCACAGCATTTTCTCTGCCCCTCAGCAGTAGCTGCTGTGTTTTACTGCAGCAATAAAGCCAGACAGGGCGAGGCAGGGCTCTAATTTATGATTTCATCAATCTGCTCCAGCTAAAACAGCCTGAAAGACGGAGACATCGCCCGCAGTAAAGCCGCATTATCTTCAAAATATCTCTGCTTTCACTCAGCCTCACAAATCTCCCTGTTACAGAAGAGACAATGGTGGGACGAAGAATTAAAGGAGGAGAAAGGTAAGGAGTGAAGCTGACAGACAACAGCAGCCAGGCTGACACTGGTAACGGCTCCTTATGGATAAAGTTTTGTGCATAAATGAAAGTGGTTGTTTGAGACTGGTAGATACAAATGTGGAGTGCAAAGTAAATAATAACAGTGTAAATAATTCATTAGTGTCTAATTCTCAAAATAACATGAAAGATCACATGCTATTCAGCAAAACACAAAAACTGCAAGTTTATTTTTTATGCATTCACACTCTAAAGACAGCAATTAATGAAAATAAAATAAATGCTCATTAGCCACTGGTGCTGAAGCCTATGAATGTTGTTTAAAATGAACTGCAGCAATACAAGCAATACAAAAGAACACTGCAGCACTGCAGTAGTAAGTTTTATAACTGGATTAAGAAATAAAAAAACTTGCCACTGCAATTAAAGCGTAGTGAGTGGAAACGCATCAGTAAATATTATTATAACCTCAAAAACAGAATGACTCTGTAAGCACAAAGTCTCCTAACTGTAATGTTCTTCGCTTTCATGCCAGCGATCGTTTAGTAAGAGTGAGTGTTTGTGTCTTTTTCTAATGGTGGGTATCTTGTTTTGGAAGGAACCTCTTCCATTTACAGCAGGACATTAGCCATCGGTAAATGGATTACATTTAGAAGGCAACTTCCCCGACCAGACAGCTAGACAGCTCTGCTGGGCAGGGCTTCCCAATACACCGCACACACACACACACACACTGCAGCAACAGAGTAATCAACAGTCTGGGAGTTTTCCTGCTGATGATGGACTTTTCTTCTTTTTCTAATCAACCACTCCACTCCATCATCGCTCTGTTGTTTCCTCCTCCTCCCCTCTGCTGTCAGTAATGGTCTGACCTCAGCGACACACCCACACACACACCCACACACACACCCACACACACACACACACACTGTACACATACTGTACTTGCTGCAGCCTCTTTCTTGCTCTCTTTTATTTGTTTTTCCTAAACTTAAAATGCACACAGCATAAAGAATACACACTACAACACAAATTCAACTAAATAATTAGAGTTAAATTAGAATTTAGCAGGCGCACAGGTTTTTCTACAGGAAACTGGTTAGCAGATGTGGTGATTTACCTCCAAATGATCAACACACACTTTAAACTAACTTCAACTTGATGACTGTTGGCAAAAATATGTCCAATTGTTGAAGACAAACTTCAGATAGGTGTCTGATCTGCACTGCAGCTGTAATTTTTTTCCCCTCACACATTAACAAGTCATTGTGACTGATCTGGTCATTTGTCTTTTCTTTTCCCAACTTGTAAACTACGTTTTCTAATTCCTAACACAGCGATGCCCTCCTCTGATTTATTACTATAAAGCAAACAATGTTGCTGATCGATCAATCAGCTCCTGAGCTGAGACAAATCCTGTTCCACCATATCAGTGTTACTCAGGCAATTACTAGATGAGTGGAAACTGCTAGATCAAGTCATCACCAATGAATGTGCAGTGTGGTCTGACATAGAGTGCTTTGTGCAAAAGGAAGAACAATAGCTCCTCTCACAGCAGATAAGAAAATATATTAATAAGTGTAGCCTATTTATTAAGTTTTTCTAAGAGCCTCTTCTTCACATCATCGGAAATATAATCATCTAAATCACGCAGAGTTATTTATTAAGTCAAAATCTTTGTCTAACTTTGATTGGACACAGATTTCAAGTGTTTTCTTGCTGCCTCATTATTTTGATTATGTCTCAGTACACCGCCTCTCACTGGCAGCATCCCTCATTTAAATGCTTGTAAAAACTTGGCTAATGGATCATCGCCTTACAGCTACTGCACTGCACTGCTCCCCAGTCTGTCTCTGCATCTGCAAGCCTCACGGGAAATTTCCTCCACTGCAGACAAATGAGGGGAAAGACACACCCATACACCATACTGTAATACCCTGCAGTAAAGAGAGAGCGAGTCTGCATGAGAGAGAGTGAACAAGTGAAAGACAAAAGTGTGGGTTGGAGAAAATGAAAGACATCGGTATAGTAAATAAAAGAAAAAAATATGCGTTGCTGCAGAGAGGGATGAAGTGGAGAAGGAAGAGGTGGTGTAAGAGAGATGAAGGATGGGAGAGGGTGATTAGAAAATCGGTTTTCAGTCCCTTTTCAGCAGGAAATCTCCTGGACTGCAGATGTGACAGTTACTGCAGCGGGTGTGTGTCTGTGGATGTGTGCATATGAGCGCACAACAAAAGTCCACGACAAAAAATTCACACTATTTCACCTTTTACTGCATTTGCTTACTTGAGCTATGCTGAAAAAGCGAAGGGCTTTTATGTTTCACCGATCCAAACTGCTGAACACTGCCGTTTAGTAGCCCATGCCTTGATGGATGTTGTAGTTTTATTGCCTCTCTAGCGATTAATAGCTGTAGTCCTTTGGTTGGTTATGCTTCTGCTTACTCAGCTCCTCTTAAAGGACTCAGCAGAAAGTTCCATCCAAGTGAGCTTAAAGTGATAATCAATGAGGGAAGTTTTTATCTTCATTTTGGCATCAACTTGGTGCTAAGCTCCCGTTGCTGTGGTGCATCTGCAGTGCACCTCCCAAAGAGCCGACATATCCTGACTTTCAGTCCCTGGTTTGGTTAAAACACTGACCCCTGCTTTTCCACCCTAGCTTCAACCTGTAATCCAAACTTCCTGTTAACAGCTTTAAGTCTCAAGCCCAAGCTGACATATCGGTGATGAGATCACCAGGACTGTTACTGCAGGCTACCCTGCAACAAAGCCCCCTGTGCAGTCAGCCTCTTCCTGCTACCTCAAGTACACCTGGCCAAAACCTGACTCCGCCCACATTATTTGAATACTGAGACCCAATCACAATACAGATATAACAACAACAACAGCGCTTATAAATAACTAGTGTGAGCTCAAAGGCCTGTGATCAGATGTCACATGCTTGTGCACATATGTGTGTGTTGTTGTTTTGTTTGCATATGTATAGTGTGTGAATCTGTTTTTGTCTGAGAGTAGTGCGTTGTGCTTTTTGTGTGTGTGTGTGTGGATCTGTGTACATGTGCTTGTGTGATCAATAAGTGCTTGAGGCCACAGCGGCAGGTAAGCACGGTGATTTATCTGTCAGGGAATCAATCAACAGCATATTGATCATCTCTATAAAACGCCTCCATACATAATAGCACGCGCTGTCTCTCTGGAAGCCATTTCTGTGCCAATATGTGTACGTGCCGCCCATATGCAATGATGCTTTAACATGCACACACACATACACACACATACACACAATACTTAGAGGAACCCAGCTGCGTACACACTGATACATGTTGTGTGTGCCTGCATTTCAGTAAAAAAAGAAAAAAAAATGCCAGTTTACGCAACCAAGCATGCATGTGTAAGCGTGTGTTGTATGTGTGTGTGTGACTCAGCTGCATCCTTCACTTTCCATTAGATTTCTCATGCATCTATAATGATGCAGCCCACATGCATCCAGATAACTCCGGTGCTGGGAGAGGGAAAGCACTCCCTCTGTTCATTCAGTACAGCTGGTGCAGCAGGAATACAGACAAATATGGAAGAACATGCAAGATTTACAAGTGCTTATATGCAATATATGGTAAGAGGCAGAGGGTATATACAACAAAACAGGAATCTTTCATACTGTCAGGTGGAAGTGAGACACTCAGCATTGCTCATCTGTCCACTTGAGATGTCCTCAGATCACATACTGATAGAAATATGATGGTAAACGACCAAACGGTCCAGAAATATCACAGCACGGCATCAGCAGGTGGTGAAAGGAACAGGAAACAAGAAAATTAGCCCCTAAATAAGGTACAGTAATACAACAGAGTCTGAATTTTAAACACCACCGGAACAGGAACAGGATCAACGAGAGGAGAAACGAGATACCACTCATCTTTACCAGTGATTTTATCCTTTATCTAAACCATGACCATGCACCATGACGATGGTTTCATTTTCTTTCCACATACAAGTGTCTTTGCCTCTTGTACTGTAATTTAAAACTGCTCTGATTATTTTTTTTTTAGCGACAAAGTCTTGATATTTGGGAAATGAAGCCCAGGACTGAAAACCACAAAGTTAAGTGAATCTTTAATGCATGATAAGTGAATCAAAGAGGATTTCCCACAGTGACTCTCACTGTATTATCTAATATGACACTAAAGTCAAAGGTTGCTCATCATTCTATAAAATCTGTAATCATATTACATGACAAGGTGTTACATTTCCAAATTGTTGTCTCTCTCTCTCTGAAACATCTCTATGGAATAATAATATTCTCTCAGTTTTCCGTTTTTTTACTGCTCATCAGTACTGCATACAGTCAGGCCAGCAGTTGTAAATTATGAATTGATTTTGCATGGCTGTGTGGGCGTTGGGTGTATCTATGGTGATATATAGTAAAAGCAACTGCAGAGGAAAGACATGAGGATGAAGGGGAGACGGAGGGAGAACAGAAGAGGTTCCTGCAGGTCAATTTCTCCCCTGCTGGATATGACATTTCTGACTCTCCCTCTCTCTCTCTGCCTGCAGGCTTTTTACTTTCAGGAAGTTGGTACTAAAATCACTCAAGAAATGGTAAAAAAAAAAAAAGAAAAAAGAGAAAGGATTTACAGGACTGGGTTGCTGCATCCGCATCTTTGGCTCGAGACACAAAAAGATGAAAAGAAAGCAGGATGAGAATGAGTGTGTGTTGAGGGGTTTATCTGTTTTCTGGGTTTGTTACAACTTTCTGTCTGTCTCTGCACCAAAAACCACAAGGGAATTAATTAACTTAATCAGACAGAAGCTCTTTCATGCTCCTCCAAAATCTGTGTGTGGCATATAGGTGTGTTTTTGTGAATATGTGTGTATCTGGCATCCTTTCTTGTATTGTTTATTTGAAGCACGGTGAAAGCCAGTGAGGCAGCCTGCCATATGCAGCACGATGGTAAAATAAACAACAGAGTGAAGGCTCACTGGTATTAAACATTAAAGGTAGCTTCAGGGCAAAGGACCTATGATAATTTGGAAATTACATGCCTAATTATCAATTTTGTGTTAATCTTCTCATATGATACTTCAAATGAGAAAAGCACTGAAATACTTCATTCGTTTCCTGAACTGGTGCAAACTCCTGCCTATTTCTTCTTGAGCCTCGTTAACACAATCTCGTCACGGTGGAGACACACCTGTTTCCCATTTTTAATTTGTTGTCTTCAATATTTGGCTCGTTCCAAATTTCTGGATTATGGCTACCACAGCAGATGAGCCACACTCAGGTGCATTAGTGTTAAACCACTCTGACCGGTTGTCACTTGTGTTTCTCTCCTGTACAAACTACTTCTTCTATATAATTAATTTGCTGTCAGCCATCCCACCGCCTCCTTTCCTCCATCCAGTATCTTACCAACCTTCCTTTCCTGCTTCCTAACAAGCTTCATTCCTTCTACTGCAGCTCCTCTACTTCCCTTCTAACTGTACTTCCATAAACTGATAACGTGATAGCCTCTGTTTCACCTCATGTTCCCCCCATTCAATCTCACTGTCCATTATAAAGAAAACACAGTTTATGTGTGTGAGAAAGAGAACAAGAGAGACCCCATTAATGACCATTAGCGTGAGCGCTATAGAGGCTGTATAGCACTCAGTATTTCTGCTTCCTCCTCTGTTTTATAGGTAATGACGAAGGAAATGAGAGAAGTGACAGAGAAGAGACGGAGGTACGAGGCAACGGACAGAAAGAGACTCGACAGCAACATGAGAAAGAGGATGTTAATTTTTAAGCAGCTATTCTTTTTCAATTTCGGGGCAATTATGAAACGAAAATCTGTTTTACATCAGACACGGAGCGAAAAGACCCGAAGACGAATCAGCAAAACCATTTCACTCATTCCTGACTGACTCTCTGGCTCAGAAGCAGAAGCTCATCTCCCACTGATTCTTCGTCTTCTTCTCCTCCCCCTCTTCCCCATCTTCCCCTTAATACCTCTCCATCTCACTGTCCGCCCCCATCCCCCTCTCTCATGCACTTTCGTTTCTTTTACTCTGCTACACACTCTTTTTCCCGGGCACATATCGGTTGTCTCGCTCTTGCTTTCACGCCTCGCTACCTCTTCCTCTGCCTCCATCTCTTCACCTTAATCACACCATCTTCTCTTTCCCCAGTGGTCCAGTTTTCCATGGTGTCGCTGGTCTTAATGGTATGCTCCCTCTTTTTCTTTTCTCTGTCGAACCCTCTGATCCCTCTCTTTCATCATATCTCCCTGCTGCTTTATCTATCCATCTCTCCATCCGTTTTTTTTTTTTTATTATTCATGAATCTGGTTCAGAGAGAAACAAGAATAAAGATGCATCTGCAGCTTCAAGAGGACCCCTCTGCCAGCGTATGGATGTGTGTCTGGCAACTGCTGGGCTCTGGACTGGCAGAGCAGTGAGGCAGCAGCATGACTATGATTAACATGCTCAGCCAGTTTGGAACAAAGCACAATTATTTGGAGATGTTTTACACACTGCAAGTACATATATTACAGTAACAGTATGGGGGTGTTATACTGAGGTGTTTCAATTTAATAAACTGTATTCATATAAACTGCAACAGATCTTTATAGGCTTTAACAGCTGGGTAAATACCAGACATCTCGGGTATTTACCTCCAGTTTGCCTCACATGTCTGACAGCTTTCTGCCATCGTGAGAGTTTAAAATGTTTCACACAAATGATATCCAGCGGTGGAGGAAGTATTCAGATCTTATACTAAAGAAAAAGAAGCAATACTACTGAAAATGTTCCTTATGTAAAAGATACGTCTGTATGAAGAAAAAAAAGTATTTAAGGTTACAAAAGTAAAAGAACTCAATGCAGAATTACTGTAATTCCTTTTTTTGTCACTTCCATGACAAAAAGTAAACTACCTGATGATACGAAATCATACACAAGCAACTAAAAGGTGCCTCTGATCATGTATGGGATGTTTAATATTCAACATCGATGTTAAATACATATGCCTACAAATAAACTTTGCACCATGTTTACATCCTGCTGTGCCCAAGGCTGTTCCTGTCCCCTGTAATACAAACTGACACGCACCCACACACTCACACAGACGCACAACTCCCACTACTTTAAATTCGCCCACTCTTGTTCATCAAGCAACAAACCGTTTGCAGATAAGATTTGCATAGAGAGAGCTATTTAATCAATATGACAGAATCACTATATCTGCAGCTTAAGCAGGAGTGTGTTAGCCACACTTGGCAGGAGCCTTCCTTTTTCAAAAGTTTCTCCCTTCAGTGATTTTTTTTTTTTTTTTTTACTGCGTCAGCAATGATTAAAAAGCTTTCAAACTATTTTGGGGTTAATGTGGTTTTAATATGAATCAATGAATTTTGCTCATTAGATCAGTTTGTCCAGCCGTGTTCACTCTGTCCTTTTCCTGAAAATCTAAAAGAGCAGCGTCTGCTTTATCATACCTTGTAAGTATTGTGTCCACTCTTGAGGCTGTTTGAAGCAGCTTCAAAGGGGCTCCGATCATTCTGAATTCAATCCATTCAAAGTGCCGCATCAAACTGCTTTTCAGTGGCTAAAAATAGCCCTCATTCTCAATGAGTGTCAGTAATAGCATAAACAAACCTTTGAAATAAGTGGATTCAACCTGATTCTCACTTCCACCCACGTTAGTGCCTGCAAAAAGCAGTCCACCTCAGCTAATGTGCAGTGGTTTGGTTATTTAACTAAATAATGAATGAAAACAAATCAGTGTGATAAGATGTTTTGTTCTACTTTGCAAAGGTATAAGAACAAATCCTCATCACCACCTTGACATTTTCTTACAGCTGTTTTGCTTCTCTAAAAAATATTTAGGATTATCTGCCTCAGACTAAATGAAGAGTAAGAAACAGGGAAAATAAAGGTATAACTGCTCCTTCATATCCTGTCAATTACTACAATTTTTGTTAGAAGTCAAATTTGAAAATCCTGCCCTTGTGGTGGTGTTTAAGTCTCACCCTAATTTAGCACAGGAATAATTTTACACAACAAAACCAAACACTAACAGGAAAAAATCAGGTTGCATTTGAATATGTTTTTGTAAATGTTTTATTTTCCACATTCTAGGCCACACTCAGGCCCCCAGAAGCATTTGTGCCTACATTTGTAATCCAAATCCTCTCTGTCCACTGGTCCACGTAATGTTTGTCTCCAGGCCGGTTATTTTGAGATACTTTACAGAATGCATTTGGGAATGTTTGGCCAATGCTGTGCACTCTCTGCCCACCCCAGCAGTGTATAAATGTCGAGTCTAACTGTGAGACAGTAAGACCTGCTTCTCCAAAACAGTTAACCAAAGGATATGATGCTTTACTTTGGGATTTGATGATGAAACTGATCGTCTTTAAATGCTCTCAGTGGGCTCCGAAGGCTCCACCGATCCTCTATTAAACCCACCAGCTAGTCCCTCAGGTTCTTAAATTTCAAACATTTGGTTGTTTGTGTACTGGAACTAGATGATGTTAAAACAAAAGCAGTATTTTTAATTTATGCTGGGCCAAACTTTCTGTCCTTCCACTAATGTTTGATTCCTTATTATTGTTCGTCAGGTTATTTATTCAAAATAGGTTCCAGTGTCCATTCCCCGGATCTCCTCCTGATGAGGGTCCGACCTTATGGTAATTTTAAATTTAATACTTGACGCCTCTGACTGAAAGTGCTTTGCCACTGCAGGTAACCAATGAATGCTGTGCTTTTTGGTGCGAAATCTGTCCTAAATTTCAGCTGTTAGTCACAAAGTGGCTGCTGTCTGCCAAGTTTGCCTTCTGTTCTTGTGGCAACACCAATCAACAAACAGATGGTAGCATAAGGGAAGGCAGACCTGGTCATTTTATATATCACTCTCAGTTGTTCAGACTGAGTTTCTTCAGTGAAGGCAATTCCACAAAAGTCTAAGCAAAGCCAATTTTTAAATCTTTTTTTTTTTTTTTTTTTTACTTTTTTGTGATTTACACACATATTTCTCTCATTTTATGTTTGACGTCTTCTACCTCCATCTTTCCCTTGTCTTTCCATCTTTCCCTTGTCTTCATCCTGTAAAGAACTTTGTGACTTTTGCTTTAAGAAGTGTTTGTTACTCAGAAAAGATATGTCTTTGTACTTTGCAGGACCTGAACTATGATTTATTTTCTGTGGGAGAAAACGAGCGTCTCCACTTTCCCCCATGTGAAATCAGCCCCCCACCAGCCCAAACATTGTATTTTCACCATGGTAACACGCTGCTCTATGAATGACTGATCATTTTTCTCGAGCGAGACTTCTGACAGTCTGCTTTTTCAAACGGTGGCATGACTTTCAGTTTGGCAGGAAGCACTCGAGTTGTTGCAGCTCTGAGCGCAGAGAGACTTTAACTATTTCAAGGCATATCTGGAGGCCTATTCATGTTGAATATTGCAGAGGCTGAGGAGGAATAGAGGAAGACAGCGGGAGTGAGATGGGGTGAGCTGTGACATAATGTTGTCAGGCAGGGCTTTGTCTGCTGGGACTCCCATGATGCCTATCGGTTCCTTGTAAACACACTGCTAACAGCTAGGTGAGGTAGCTTCCATAAATAGCTCTCGCTCTCCCCCACCACACCCACCCACCACGCTGCAAACACACACATTCATGCAGAAATGTATGCAGTGACACATGCATGCAAGCCGCCTCTCTCATACATAAACAAACACACACGCTGCTACACTGACATGATTTTCTTCTCTTTTCTCTCTGTATCTTTCTTCCTTCCCTTTCTCTCCATTGTGCTCCCTCTCTCCCCTCCATGTCCTCTTGGCAGCCCTGCTCCTTCTCCTACTTATCATATGCTCTGTGACAGATGGTGGATATGATAATTACCAAACAAACTAAACAGTAAGCAAATGAAAAATGCTCAGTGAGCCCGACTCCGTCTCTCTCTGACACATATGCCTCTGTCACCTCTGTTAGTCTCACAACTCTTTCTACAAAGAAAAAAAAAATCTTTGACATAATTTCTGCAGAAGTCGTCTTAAGCAGGGTTAAGGTAATGGACACATGCGTGCACACACACACACACACGCTCTCCTAAAGTGAAACATGAAGATGTGAGATAAGTTATCTCTCCTCCATAATCACAGTGCGGCAGCGGCTCTTTCGCCCAGAGCGGCCAAACCAATTACAGAGCCAACAGTTTTTTAATGAATCCCTTCATTAGAATGAAACATCCCGATCAAAATGCAGTTTTGGTGCTAAATCCTGCACCTCATTACGAACCAGAATAATACCTTCTCCTGCCCTGTTTCCCTTCCTCCCCTCCTTTTCTTTTCTTCCATTTCCACTACTGTCATGCAATGGCATAACTGCACAGAAAGTGTTCTTCAAAGCACAACACTACGACGAGTAAAAACACAGGCAAGAAGGTCCACGCTCATGAATACTGTCATAGTCATATTTATTTAAGGGGGGGGGGTCAAGTGCTGACTATATTGAGAAGGACATAAATGACTTACAGTAAAACTGTGTATAGCAGCACTCAGTTTATTGCCACTTGCATATTTCTGAGTCCTTTCCATACAGAAACGCTCCTTCAGGGAATTATTTCCTTGCACCATCCATGTGGATTAAGCTCTGTTATCGCAGTAACACCCCGGCCTCAGCTGATGGAGTATGAAACTGTCTGCACTCTTAAGATGGGAGACGCTCTATATCATCATTGTAACATAAATAATGGCTCCTGTCAACCTGGAGGTGTGAATCTGCCCCCAAACACATTATTCACACCTGCTCCTCTGTTTGCTTTCTTCCTCTCCTCTCATAATGTCTCGAGCCTTTTCCTTTCATCTTCTGAGCCGCCGCTGCTTCTTCGCTCACTTTCTAACCCTTCAATTTTCTCTCCTGAAGCTATATAACAATTAATGAGGCTATATTTCATAATTAAGACAAAAATAATGCCTTGTCTCCTCTGCTATCTGTTCTGCTCTCAGATTTTAATGAAGCTCTCACAGAGCGAAACCGTCTGAAAAGAAATAAGATTTTTTTAAATTGCTTCTTTCTGGACATATTTGAAGCGACACCTCTTGGTTTTGGTTGAAAAGACTCGTCCCTAATCCTCTCATGCTCTTCCCAAGTACTGGAGCTTCATGTCAGACGTGCAGCAAAAGGAATGTTTACATCTCTATGCCTCCAGGTGAGGCTTTACCTGTCTCTTTATCCTCACTCCCTCTTTTCCTCTCTAGCCTTTTGCTCCTTGTTTCCTCTTCACGTCACTTCATTCGATTCCCATTCTGTTCCAGTTTCTCTCCTCTCCACCCCCCACCATCCTCTCCCCAGGCTGTACGGCAATATTTCATAATTACAGCAAAAATAATTACTCTTTTTTTGTGTCAGTCCCAAGGTGTGATCACCTCTCCCCTCCCCCCGTAACCATGAACACACACACACACATCTTTCAGGACATGGGAGAATTGGCCATGGCTGGGGTGTGTGGGTGTGTGCGGCCCCTGGGTGCTTGTTTTGCCAAAGGCTGCGTGGCCTATAAATCCACTGCGATAATTCTTTCTATTCATAAACACACATCCATCATGATACGTGCACACATGCATACACATATTTAATGTGCACCCTGCAGCACCTGGCGAACGGGACCACGTGAGCGCGTATGACAGCAGGAGAGCCGGCCGAGCACACAAACAAGGAAATCTATTACTTCTCTTTGTCAATGTGTAAAATAGTAAACAAACACCACTGACACCCACACAAGCATGCACTATCATTAGGATTAGCATTAATTTCTAATATATGTTCCTAATATAAATATGGATGATTAATGTGAGTCTCAGAACTTGAGTAAGCTGGTTAAATGGTGAAGCTCAACATTAAACTGGGCACTCTAGACAGATAAAAATGGCTAATATAAAGGTTTTGGTAGAGAAGATAAAGGCTGCAGCAGCTATATGCAAACAAAATAACCTGTAATATCTTTTAGAGATGAAATGAGTAATCAATTAAACCAAACTGTCAGAAAAATTCACCTTCGGTTTCAGGAAGTTTTGACAGGAAATTTTCACAAATTTATGACATTTTTTAACCTTTTTTTTTTTAATAAGTCACAGACAAAACAATCGATTAATAAAGAAAATAATCTCAAGATTTATCGTCAGTGAAAACAGACATTAGTTACAGCCCAGCTCTGGGCGAAGCAGCTAATAACAGCACAGAGTACTCTGACGTCTAACCATCGATTAAAACCAGACAGTCTTGCTGAGTATTTTAAGATTTTTAGATGACAGACTTGATTTCACTCACATCTGATGACTGCTGAGTACTGTATGTTCTACAGGATCCCTCTGACATGTTTCTTGGCTGAAGTAAATCTAATTTGTGAGTGAAATGTGTGAAACAGCACCATTCATTTGATTTTTTTTTGCAAGTAAAAACCACCGAAAGAAATCTATCCAAAGATGCATTATGAAAGAGACCGGAGAAAAAGATGCAAGTCGAAAATGGGTCAGGACTTTCTCTGACAGAAACATCTTCACTTATCCCCATCGAGCCACAGTCTAATCTTACAGCTATCTACCCTCCACTCACAGCACCATCAAATAGCATCCAGCCTTCTCCCCCTCTGCTCTCTACCCTCCATCATCTTCTCAGTGAATTTATGTTTCCTGTTACTTGTGATCTTTGATCTGTTATCTGCTTTGGCCCCAGGGTTGATATCAAGAAATGACAGTCAAATCTTATTTCATCTGGGCTCACCCAGGCTCAAATGGCCATTAAATCTTATTTTCCCATCCCCCGGTAGCCTCTAACCGAGTTTACCGGGCTACTACCAGGAACGAGAAGGGTTTTCCAAAACCTTAACCCCTAAAGCCAGTTGCACAACAGCTGCAAACAGAATACTGAAAACAAAGTGGAGGGCACATGAATACGTACATCACTGGTGACCTAAAATAATATTTTGGCTTTATTTGATTCTGTTTAACTACTTAGCACTGTCTTTATAGTGGACAGCTGCTGAGATGAAGCCAAATCATTTATGTGGTATTAACAAATTCACCAACCATCTTTTCATAGACCTTTTTTTTTTCTCTTCTCTTTGTTTTATAAATCTCTGTCATGCAGAAATCTCTCAGAAAAGTCCAAAGTTTAAACATTTTGCATAAAATCAATATAAAAGAGACTAATTGGAGATGCATGATGTGTTATCACTTACTGGCACAGTGGATCTTGCCCCCTCAGCCACATTTAGAAATGCTTCTTAAGTATCAGTTCACCCACGTAGGTTGATGGTAACTGGGTTTATTCCTTCAGGAGAGCACTTGCAGAGTTCCTGGAAAGACACACAGGTGTTGTATAATCAGTGCTACGGAGCTCTGAGCATATTCTATTGTGCAAATGTTTTCTTTCAAATATCATTCATTATTATGGAGCACTAGACTTGGTTGTTAATCAGTTTTAAATGAAAACAGCTCTCCAGTGTACAAAGTACTGCATCAACATTCTGCTTAGTAGCTGTGAGGCTGCTTCGCTTGAGGACAGTGGTTTACGGGGAAAATGTCCATCATCACAATATAGAAGCTGCCATCAAGTCGCACTTCATCCCAGATTTGACTAAGTAAACATTAACAAAATACTCACAGGGAAATAAACTGTTGATCGAACAGAGGCTGTCTTTGTCTCAGCCTGCTACCGAGGCCGCTGAGCAGAAAAGTTAGTTTCCTGCCTTGACATGAAGCCACAGTGGGCTGTTGTTGTTGTTGGGGCCACTAGGCATAGTAATTACTGAGGGGAACCCCAAAGTACAAAGACCACAGAGAATGGGAACGAGAGAAAGTGGAGGAGAGCGTAGCCAGGATGACAAACTGTTTCCTGTTGTGGCTGAACCCTATCACCTTCATAGAAATACAAAACTTAGAACTGATCATAAGTACAATTCACTACAGGTATTATGAGATGAATTTACAGTATTTTCTTACACTGATATTCCCTCAACTTCACAATTTCTGGAAACAACAGTCAGACAGGAACATTTACGTACTGTATCACACTGATAGACCATTACTCATTATGTCCTAATGTACCCAGACATATTAGTGGGATGCTGTTTATATTCTGTGAGTTCTGTTTCTGTGTTTTTCCTGCTCTTCTTCTTCTGGCTTTGTGTCAAGTCCAATAATGACCACATTGTTGTGGTGCCACCAGCATCACTGGTGGTTAAATGCTCTGCTTACTTGCACACACACACACACACACAGACACACACACAGGTCTACAGAGCTTCCATTTGCAGCTAAGAGCAGGTTTGTTGCTTTGTGTGTGTCCATGTGTGTCTGCATTTGTTTGCTAAAGAGAGGACAGAGTGAGGTAGTTTGCCAGACACAGTTTTCTGGTTTAAAAAGCCTGCATGTCCGCTGACGTGTTTGTCCACATGTGTTACTGCGGCCTGTATATCTGTGCCCAGCTGAGTGCATCTGTGTGTGTGTGTTTGTGAGTACATGTGAGAGAGGAAGAGAGAGAGTTACTTGGCCAAGGCAGTGGAAAATGTGCGAGCCAGAGACGATGACGTTGGCAGAGTGGAGACGAACAAACTACTTCCTGAAAACCTATTCAACACTTTGACTAAACACTCTCTCCAACAGTCCTCCCCTCTGTCTGTCTTTTCTCTCTGTCTTTCATTGGCTCCAGCAGAGACATTCTGTTTTTGAACTCACTGTGGTTTGTGTGGAAGTTCAAAGTATAAAGTAAGTAAAGTTTTTAGCAGAAAGAAGAAAAAGAGCATGAAATTATGCAAATCTCATCTGCTTCTCATGGGTGGGCCTCATTTTTACAATTAGCATTTTACATCAACATTAATATAACATTGTGTAACACAGACCATTCAGGGATGTTTTCACATTTGCTGTCGCTAACTCATTTGGTATCTAGTTGTCTTTCCAGAAAAAAAAAAAACAGCATGGAGGCCGAAAGAGGCCCTCAAGGATTGCTACTTAAAGACGTGACAAGGTGTTTCGAGACCAAAATAAACAACAAAATCAGCACGAGGTGAATAACGAGGTGAACACACCAAGGCTACATTCTGTGCCTTACTTTCCTTCCCTTTGAGGGAAAAGTGTTCGTCCTATTATTATGTTCATGACGCAAGGACACACAGTTACACAAAAACCACACAGATGCACATAACACGCATGCTTATCATTTGCATGCTGCGATAATCGCCCATCCTCCTTAAACCAGATGCTCCCCCCACTCAGGACTCAGTAATTCTGTTCAGCCCTGCAGCCGCACAAACACAAGGGCGCACACACACACATCGCACACCCACTAGAAACCCACATACACACACACATACTGGGTCAGGTAATTAACAGTCTGTAGATCTAAGCTAGCTTTAATCTAATCAAACCACCCAGCCTCAATTTCCCCCATGGGTTTGCACAACATGCTACGCACACAAACACAAACACTTTTCCTTTTTTATCTTTCATCCACTTCACTCTTTTCCTCCGTCACTCCCTTCATCTCAGCTAAACACAGATTTGCCTTTTGTTTTTGTTTTTTTGCCTGGAACGTTTGTAATTTAAACGCACACCTGTTCATCTATTTTTAGGATCTGTGACAGATCACATTTAACATCTTTTTATTTGTTATCACGCTATTATTTTCCTGTTGGGTGTAGTCTACTCCTCTTCGGCTTCTATAATGGAACACTGTTTTTCATGGGCTGGGATGGATTGTGTGTGGAAATCTTAACTAGAAAACTGAAGTGAACAGAACTTGACTGATAAAATTTACGAAATTAAAAAAAGTAAGTTAACCAGAGTTAAACAGTGCCAGCACATAATCATGCAGGTTTAGTATGCCCTAATAGACCCAGTGCAGATATAAAATTTTCCTGGATGCGACCCCTTATTTAGATATATCTGAAGCTCACCTGCAGCAGGGTTGCTCAATAATATTAAACAGCAAATATTAATAGCTTGAAGTCTTCAGAGAGACATTTCGCGCTCCATTTGTGTTTCTGTCCTAGCAGAAAAGTCTAATTAATTAGCGCTCACTGTGCTGTAAAGACAAACTCCACACATTGAAACAGGTCCAATTAAATTTCAAGCTTTTGTGGCTGCTCTGACAGTGCACAAGCCTCGTCTCAGGAGTTTTTAGGCAAGTGGGTTTACATCTGTATAAATCATGTCCCTGTCAGACAGCAAAAGCAGAGATTGGCTAAGCAATTGGTTTGTAAACCACACCAATTTAAAAACAACAGATTCATGATTGTCATATCAGAAAATTATTGTCATAAATTTATATATTCAGTAACACTTTACTGCAGCAGCATGTAGTGTGAATACTTACAGTAAAACGCTGAGAGTTAAAAATGTGATAACATTAGCAGGAATATAGAGAAATGCCAAACAATGCAAGCGAGCTAGTCTCATCTGGGAAGGCCCTGGATTGTCCGAGCAGATCTCTGCATTTTCAGTGTGCTCTAATTCAGCCCTAAACTCCATGTTGTTACACTCCTGCAGCCGACAATTTCATCATTAGAGAGATTTTTTCGTGCTACTGCAGTTCCGGTTATTATTTCTGCAGCGGTGACATGGTTTATTCATCTGTGAAGTTCCAGCGTGTACGATTGTGTGTGAGTTTGTGTGTGTTGCACTGAGAGTAGGCAGCTGCAGTTGTCTGAGAAATAACTTCTGCCTGAGGGCTGCCTCCTGCCTCTTACTAAGAGAGAAAGAGAGAGATTGAGAGCACTGTAGATGGAGGGAAGAAGGAGTGCAAGAGGATGGAAGGAGGGAAAACATTTCTGCGACTCGGTTTGGCCCTCAGGAGAACTGAACAGACCAACAACACAAAAACCTATCCACTCCAAAACACAGACACACACACACAATGTCATACAACAGTCTAACACAGAGACAAGTGGCTTCGTCTTTGCTCTTGGACAAATTTTCTGGCTCATTGCGTCCTTTTAGAAATGGTGGGCAGCAGCCGTTACAAGGCTCTGCCTGTAGCTGGAACGAGAATGAGACCCATAAACTCATAAAAGTCTATTTATTGTCCTATTTCTTTTGGCTCGTGTCCATTCGTGCTTCATATAACCTGGCAATTGTGTCCCTAACCATCCCCACATCTCAGGTAGGTTCACCTTCCAGGACCTGACCAGAGGAGGAGTCATTTAACATGTTCCACACATAAGACTCAAAGTCAACTGTTAGCAACAGCTTGAAAAACAAAGTAATATGTGGATCAGAGGTTTCTTTGGGATAGAGATACCAAAAGGCATTTACACGGGTTAATTTCTGGCTGCTGTCATCTGCTTCGTTGATGCTTGAAGTGGAACAGGCAGCTGCCACCTCAGCTAACTCCACTGAGCAGTTTACTGCTTTATGGCTTTGTCAATGTTTCCTCCAAAGCTATACCATCAGTGTATTAGAGCATTTCCAGTCTGCAGAGGACTTCCCTCAGCTGCTGGCAGGCTGAATAAGAGAATAAACAGGCCCACTGGAAATAGGATTATTATAACAATCATCTTGTGAAGCTCCCCTCAGTAGAGGTTTTCCTTTTTTTTTTTTTATATTGTGGATATCCACAGGTGGCCCCCTTCTGAAATACAGAGGTTTTAAAGATAATGCTTCAGCTTTATCTGGGGATTTGTGGACATGTGCGGCATAAATGATGGTAATAAAAGATCTGATGTACTAAAACGAGAGACAATGGATGTTTTGCTCAACTGAATTTTAACTTAACAAGAAATCAACTTCTTCAGAGTTGATTCTTTAAGGTTTCTTTGTTTTAAAATGTCATATGATCAGCTGTGAAACACTGATCCTGAAAAGCCAGATAAAACTCAGGTTATTGTCTATAATTTACAAAATAACCTGGAGATTAATCAGTATCGAAAATAAACAATAATTATAGCTCTAATTTCAACCAGTAAAAAGTTTTCACTTACATGACAGAACAAATGGATCATTACAGTCTAAAAATAAAAACCATGGTCTGTGTCACAAAAAGTTTCAGGAAGAAATCTGTGACATGATGCAGCACCATCCGGCTCCAGGACTGGAGGCCTGCTGTTACACTCTGTTCAAAGGAAGAGTCACATTTTGTTCTGTGCAGATATTAAAACCTCAGCTATCAGCCCTGAGCCAGGGACAGGGCAGAGGCAAAACTAAACACAGAACGCTCCGTGTCCCTGTCAAACACAGATATTCAGTGTTATCTTTCAGACGAACAATTCAAACTGTTTATATTTTAATTTCTCAAGCAAAGTAAGTACAGTATGTGTTCTTGGTGTATTATCAGCACAAACTGATCCAAAAACTGACACAATCTGCTGGTCAGGCACATGGATGGTACTGGATGAGATGATATTAATGTTCAATGATATCAAATCTCAGAGCTCAGCCGGGATAAGTTTCCTCTTTATATGATTATGTCTGTAACATCACTAAAATATTACACAACGGAGAGAGAGACAGGATGATCCATCCAACTGGAATACTCTGAGCCACAATTCAGACTCAAACAAGAACAGAGGCGGCAGCACGACACGTCACAGCTAAAGTCATTATTTCATTAAAGGGTAGGCAGGAAGGCAATAACGGATACAACATAGATCCAGACAGCTACCAATCACTAACCTGAACCTCCACAGACAAACATCATGGCAGCTGATGCCTGCAAGTCACCTTAATGTTTTTTTTTTTTTTTATCATACAGTGCAGAAACTAAATGTACAAAAACACGTAGCCTTCCTGAAAATACTAACCAACCACATGACTCGCCATCAAAAGGCCTCACTGCCAATAGCACAGGGCAATCAACCACCGTGAAATGCTGCAGAAATTAAAAAAAAAAAAAAAAAAAGCACTTCCTGAGGCAGGAGAACGTCAGGCTCCAAATCCTGACACTTCCCACAATGCAACTCAGTGGCACACTAATCTACTGTATTATAATCCACTTGACAGTGAGACATGATCACCTTACTGTCACTCACAATGGTGTGTGCTAACAAAATGTCTACACAGCCTTCACAGTGAAAGCGACACTTTAGCAGAGCAGCAGCAGCTTCAGTCCTCTGTGTCTGAACAGGATGCATTCAGGCTCAGCACTGAGAGTAGGTCACCTGAATTTATCAGTCCAGTACACAATCACTGTAGCTGCGGGTGTAAAATGGAGACTTTGACTGTAAAAACACGCCTCAGGTTGTGCGCACATGTGTACAGCAAAATGTGGCACCCAGACTTGAAACCTGCGCTGCTGTAAAACAACGCGGGGGCTGCATGACGGGGGCGTGCTGTTTAAGGATCTGATGAGACAATTAAGTACGAACCACAAAGTGCAGCTGGAGCAACAGACTGTGTTCAAAGGCTTGTCACACTTGAAAATACAGCACAAAGGTTTGTAATACACACAGGATTTTACAACCGTGTGAAGTTATCACAGCGGCAATTATTTTATTTGGAAAGTGAACAGCAGCAACTTGTCATTCACTTTACAAAGTCATTTACCAGGAATGTGCACTGGCATGTATGTGCACCACCTTGATAGATGGTCATCAAGTCGTTGTGTGTGCACGGGACAGATGAGACAATGACCAACTGTCCGCTCTACCAACACAGAGAGAGACGAAACGCTTGCAGGCTACGCCCTTATCTTTTTCCGTGTCTCTGTCAAACTCCCTCTCTCCATAAGTTGCTTCCTCGCCAGCTTAAACGACAAGTGTCACCACAAACTAACCCTCTGTGAATGAAGCACATCCTCAGAGACCGAGAGGAGAGACATGAGCTGAGTTAACATCGCGCTGTCAGCACGCAAACGAATGCTCTGTAGAGAAACGGGTCCACGCACACACATACACAAACGCACCCTAAAGATCAGAGCGCCCGAGCTGTCACTGGGGTCAGTCGGGAGACGTGCGATATCTTGACAGAGGTTAAGTGTTCGCTGACACAGAAACGCACACAACACACTGTGGAGCCTCACAGTCTGTCCCTGTCCCTTTGTGTGATCCACAGTGTGTATGCGTTTATATTTAAAGGATGTATGTGTCCTTTCCACAGGAAGATGTGTCCATCTTTATTTGAACGTATAGTAAATCTTTAGATCAAGCAGATTTTAAGGCTTTGATGCATTTTGAGTGTTCAATAGAAATTTTTTTTTTACATAACATGATGAGACTCTCTGCAGGTGGAATGAGGGCACAGATGTTTAAATTCCTGGGAACAAAATACAACTATGCTTTTACCAAAAAAGTGGCCATCTGTGTTGCTGCGCTGCAACACATATGGAGAAATCCTGAAAGCGTCACACGTAGATCAACATCAAATACATCCAGAGATTTTTCATTTAATGAGCTCCCAGGACACGAGGCCTCATGCTATATGAAGACATTTCACTGGGATGAGAGTCAGGTGTCGATACATGGTTGTTTTCCAATTATGATTCTGCGTGGAGTCGAAAATGCACACACTCTCCTTTATCCTCATTTTGGGAATTTTTATTTTTATTTCTAATGTTAAAATCTTCATTTCCATTTCAATGTTTTCTGCTGTTTTTCTTTTACGTGTTTTAATCCACTGAATTGTCTGTGAGTATGAAACATTAACAGACCTACCTTGCCTGTTCTGTCCTCCTCACTGTCACTAATCCACAGTGATTTGGTCTGCAGCTCTGTTGGACACAGAGATGATGCATTTTATATTTGTAGAAGAAGAAAAATTTGGAATCAATAATAAGTAGTGGGAGTTTTTCTTTTTAACTTTTAACAGTTAATTGTGTACTCATCGTTAACATTATGTCACTATTAATTTTATCACATTATTCACTTCTGTGCTTATACTGCATTGACAAGGTAAAATTCATAAGTCATTAGAAATTACTGTATTTCTTCTGTATATTCAAAAACAAATCAACAACAACAATATGACAATCCAGTACACTCCCACTCCACACAATCTCATTACAGTAAATTTTTTCATGGCCAGTCTAAAGACACAACTTCCCACAGCTTCACTTTTATTCCCCACTAACACTCTGTTTGAAATGAATGTAAGCAGCCTCTGCCATCTTATCTGAGCTCACCTTGTGTTATGTCTTCATCATCATCATCACACGGCAGGAACCTGCAGCTTCACTGTCTCTGTAACATGAGGGTGATGTACATAATGTCACATTTTTGTCTTAAGGTTATATAAAAATCTTACATGACACTTTGGTAATATATCTATATATCTATCTATATATATCTATATATCTATATCTATATCTATATATATATATATATATATGTATGTAAACACAAACATCTAATTCTTCACCTGTTGATCTTTCCACTTCAGTCCAAACAGCTTCTTAGATGTCAGCATTAGTTTTCTGAGGGACCTGCACTTTACATCAACTCATCCACCAAACATCAGAGGGCAATGCTGTACATCTACATGCAAAACATGATGCACTTAGAAAACAAACAAACAAGTAAAACGTAAAACAAGTGCTCTTTGAAGAATATCTTGCTCATGTAGCTTATACGCTTCTACTTCAGTCACATTTTCAGTTTATTTTCATTTGTATTTGTGTAATTTTAGACGGTGAATTTCCTTATTTTGTGAGGTAAAGGCTTTGAATTCATCCTCCACCCCTGAACCAGTCAGCGTCTGCGCTGAGAGGTCAGTTAAATCACTGTTAGCGTATAGCTTGTAGCTATCTTAACTACCACACAGCTTGGCAGGTCTTAGTCCGTATGGGATCAAAACAGTCGTAAAGCATTGACAAGCTCACCTTTTATCTTTTCTTAATTTCATTTCATTACTTTCCACCTTTTTTCACTCTGGTTCAGGTGAAAACATCACCTCACCGTATGGTCCTGCTCAGGTAGCATCGTTAGCCACACCTGAGGACTGAACCATCCGCTTCTCCCTGAGGGGGGCGGAGCAACAAGGCACGTGACTTTCCAGCTGTTTTTGTGGGCACTAATTAAATCCCTTGGCCCCTGATATTAGCAACATATTTATTTTTTACAGCTGGCTTGTGATTTGTGTTCATCTCATGGTTGTTGTTTGTCCCCAGCACAGAGATGGAACTGTCACATTGTCAGATTTATGTTGAATCTCCTTCTCTCTCTGTTTTTACCTGTGCATCAACATGCTGAGCTGCAGAGTTTTGCCTTCAGTTTCTTAAAGTCTTAATAGTCTCCTCTCTTGTGTGTGTGTGTGTGTGTGTGTGTGTGTGTGTGTGTGTGTGTGTGTGTGTGTGTGTCAAGACTCACCAGGCAGCGCGTGGGAGTTTCCAAAAGTGGGAGGGCAGACCACATACAGCAGTTGCTTGAAACTCCCAGCTTTGAGCATAATGGATATTGGATTTAGCTTTGCAGTCCCTCTGGGTGAACTAAAACACCCACAATGCACCATAGCCTTAAACAATTGAGAACAGGGCTGCTTATGCAAAGTTCATGTGAATTTAGAAATCATCTATCTGTCTATACGACCTGGCACGATGACTTTATACAATAACCAATATTCAAGCTTCTAATGACTCCATGTTTACTTCTGTTTTCAAGCCCTGGTTAGCTTGGTGTCAGGCATGACAGAGCCAAGCAAAATTAAAAAAAATGCAACAGAGGAAATGTTTTATTTCCTCAGTGGTTTGAACCAAAGAAACTGCAGACAGTGTGTGGACAAAGGAGAAACTCTGGGTGTCAATTTGTGCATGTTTTTGTATTCAGTTAAATAATATCTATATGTGGTTTAATAATATTCTCAAGCAAAAATGAATCAAAGTTCACATGGTCATTTTCAGATTAAAAATAATAAATCATTAACATTGCTAATACGAACACAGTGCAAACCAAATCCCACTCAGTCTCTTAAAAATGTCAAATGAATCTGTTTTCCACGGGTATGAAAATGAGGAAAATGATTTTCTTTTTGCAAGAATTACACAAAAACAATATTTTAGTGTAATTAATTGTGAAACACCTTTTGAGTGGTCTCATTAATACATCACAGTGCTCTTGTCCAGACATGACTTCATTCCATGTGGGCTCCATTGCTTACAGAACAGTTGATACAGTGGTACAGTAAGCATATATCGTATCCGCTGGCAGTACTCAGCTGAAAGCAGCTGGCTGATAAGAATTTTCCTTGTTCTGCTGATAAAAAGCTTGCACACAGTTTGACCTCACCAAGTTGGCAGCGTGGGTTTGATGTTGGCTGTTATAGGTTAGAGGTAGATAAAGACTATAACATTACCAGAGGGGACTGATTTTTAGGTAAAAAACTGACAATTCTGTCATCTGGATAAATTGTTGAACAGATAAATTACAACACGTAAACAGATTAGGGGTTTATACAGTATGTTGTCATATTATTTTGAAGAAATTTGCCCCATGCTGATATATTGTTAGGCTGCAGGGGAATAAGTTCCTCTTGTCAGATTAGGCTGTTTCTCCGAGGCCTGTAAAGGAGGGTTAATCACAAACAAGACTATTAAACATTAGATGGGAGTATCTTTAAGTGTAGAGAGGTTTTCCTGTGGAGTTACTAATGTATTTCTAGAGGAAAAGTGCAAGTAAAAAACTAAATGAATGTGAGGATATTGGTCCATAATCCTCTGTATTTGTGTAGGATTGTTTAATTAGGACTAAGCATGGATTTTTACTATGTATAAATCCAACTAGGGTTTAATCTAATTCCCCTTTCAGAGAAGAAATAGGAAAAACATACATGAAGACTCATCTCCCAACCACAGCACTGAGCTTAAAGGCAGTGTTGTTGAGCTTTTTGACTGAGGAGAACCTTTGGTTGTTCAGTTACTGGACACACACAAGCACACACAAACACACACACACACACGACAAATGAGCACAGGAAACGTTTGTGGGACCTGACTCGAGCGCATTTTTATTGAACGTTTATAACTGTTAAAAACATGTATAAAATTGGTCCTGTTTCAGAAACAAGGCACGCATAGTCATGTCAATGTTCAGTGTTCATGTCATTATTAGCATTATCATTTATCAACATCATCATCAGCATCATCAGCATGTTCCATCTCAGTATTTGTCTAATAGTAGTATCAAGCATTCCCTAATATAAAAACACGTTCCAATTTTTTTTTTCACAGAGGTTAAAATTTTATTCCGAGCAGCAAGACAATATTCATGCAAAGACGGGAGTGGAGGAGAAGATGCGAGCTGACTGGACTGACAGGCTGACGGGTCTTTAATAGTAGGTCTCCCGTTCCACCCAACCTGGACGTACAAGGAGGGAAAATAAACACACGCATAAAATTTAGAGGCAAGTTCTTAGTTAGACTGGATTGGTTTAATTTTCATACTTTATTTCAAAGCATGCAAAGAAACTGGAGGAGATTTAAATGAGTAAAATAAGACCCAAGTTTCTCTGCCTTCAACATGCTTAAATATTATCCACAAGGCAGAGGGAGGCAGGGAGGAAAAACAAGAGGACACTGAGCAGCAGAGAGAGAGAGAGAAGTAGGAAAGACAATAAAAGCATGGATTCTGGGCTCACCTCCTGGGCTGCGTCTGAGGATCAGCTTACGGATTTCATCATAGATAAAGATGAGCAGGGAGTAGGGGAAGGCGCAGAACCACCAGTTGGGCCTGAAAAACACACACAAACAGAGATGAGAAACTGATCCAGAGCCCCCAGGCCTGGATGAGCAACATGTGGTAGGTGGAGTAAGCACGATTACAGAGTCAGCTGGCTGTGCACATGGAGTCCCAGTGAACTGCAAGGTGAGTTTTTGTGTTTTACTCACTTGAGAGGATACATCCTGAGGGCGACGTCCATGCCTGGGCAATAGGAGAGGAAGGCAGCCAGAGCGGTCTCCTCAAACAGCCCAAAGATCAGGATCTTGTTCCTGAAACACACGGGGGAGAAATTAAGACTCACTGTTTGAGAAAATAAAATCTAAAACCCAAATAGGACAAGCAAATTCAAATGACTGAAAATAGCTGCATTTTAACGACTTTATCAGCTGTGCCAGGAACTATGGACAGCGAGCCAAGTTACTGATGCAAACTGCAGTCTGAAATGCCTTTTAAACACAGTCCATCTTGTTTATGGACCAAAATAAACACAGAGGTCAACTGCAGTTCTTAGAAAAGCCCAACAGCGGCTTGTTCTGTACTCACTTCATGCCCTGTTGAAAGACAGAGTTCCTCCTGGTCTTACAGATGATCAGATCGGCCCACTGCACGATGACGATGCTGACGAAGAAAGCTGTGTGGCAGGTGAACTCCACAATCTTCCTCTGCTCGTAAGTCTGACAAAAGGAAAAACAACACATTTCAGACGAGTCCATACCAGGAGTTGAAGACCAAATTATAACCTTTACTTGCGGTCTGTGTAATGTTACTGACCCACTGCTGTCCATAGCTGTCCTCCAGGTCGTTGATGTATTTGTTGTCCCAGGACACTCTGATGCCGAGCAGGGTGGAAGGCAGGAAGCCGTTTTCAGCCAGAATCACAAAGTAGGTGAAGAAACCTGCCAGCGCCTGGATCATACCTGCAGGAGAGAGACGACAGGATGAAGGCATCAAGTGAAGAAATCTGATGCTTCATAATCCTTTGATTAATGACTGAAATTTGTTTGAGCGGCTTCAGACTGAATGAATAAATAAATATAGTTAATTCATCTTTTCAGAATTTGAGATTAAACCAGGGATCAATAAATGATTGGGCAGACAAATTGGCCTTGTGGTCTTTTGGGGGAAATAAGATGAATGAGAAAGTGAATGACTGAGTCAGTAAATTTGATTAGTCAGTCTTTTGGGGAATTTTCAGGACTAAACCATTTGTCACTGGTTGAATAACTGAGTAAATGAATAAATGAGATTAGCTTGTCTTCAGAGGAACTGGAGGCTTAATCAAATGAAACTGATTTTCTGTTTTTTTTTTTTTTTAATAAATCTCATTCTGAAATGGTTTAAGATGAATAAAACAAAGATGCAATTTGACTATTTTAAATGTTTGGCAAGATGCAAAGACACATAATAGGAGAATTAGTAGATACATACAGTGATAATCAAGAGGGTTAAATTATTAAAGATCCCACACCCAAACTCTGAGAAAACATCTGCTTGTGTTTTGCTCTTATAAGGAACTTCAGGCGGGTTTAAACCTATTCTTGGCTTCACTGCCGAAGTCAGAGGCACTGCTCTATCATCCCTCAAACAAACACACACACACACGCTAGTTCTTTATCAGTACAAGCCTATTTCTGGTGCACGCCACTCTTCTGGTTATCTTGGACCACCCAGATACTGAGCTGCCTTTCCAGAAAAATCTACTAAGGAACCACGGTTAGCAGAGTCCTGGTTCTGATTAGAGTTCAGCAGTAAAACTGGATCTGAAATCAAGGTTTACCGATCTGTCCGTAGGCTATGCTGATGAGCCTCTCATTCACCAGTTTGTCTGTTTTGGGGTTTCTGGGCTGTCTCTTCATGATGTCGCTCTCAGCTGCTTCATAAGCCAGGGAGATGGCAGGGACCTGAGAGACAGAGAGACCGGACACAGCACTAATCAATGAACACATCGATTCAACTTTAACAATATATTGAACATGTGTGTTTTATTATATTTCTGATTAAATCTTAAGCCTTTATGTTTAGAAACAAACTGCAATAAAAGTTGAAGTGAATTTAACAGCTTTTAGTTTCAATGCAAGTTTTTATAGTTAAAGAGACATTTAGAGTTGTCATTAAAATTTACTGAAATAGCTTCGCTGTTGTCAAAAAGGCAACTACCAAGATGACATAACTGCAATACAAAGGCGGTAAGAGGCAATCAATCAATCAATCCTCACCATGTCGGTTCCCAGGTCGATACAGAGGATGGTGACGGTTCCCAGGGGCAGAGGGATGTTGGCGATGATGAAGAGGAGGAAGGGTGTGATCTCAGGGATGTTACTGGTCAGAGTGTAGGCGATGGACTTCTTCAAGTTGTCAAAGATCAGACGACCTGATGAGGACATGACACAAATGAATGAAGTCATTGTTTTAATGATTTTAACCCTCCAGCTAAATAAGAACAAACTCTTGTGACTGAATGTTTAATTGTTTGGCACAATCCTTCACCTTCTTCCACTCCAGTAACGATGGAGGCAAAGTTGTCGTCCAGCAGGATCATGTCAGCAGCCTGTTTAGAAACATCAGATCCAGCGATGCCCATAGCAACACCAATGTCAGCCTTCTTCAGAGCAGGAGAGTCGTTCACACCATCACCTGTCACAGCCACAATGGCGCCCTGCAGAGACGGGAAAGAGGAAAGTGTTAAGAGCAAAAATAATGCCTGAGTGTGGAAATTAGACTCAGAAAGAGAAGAAAAACATTTCACATAGCACATTACAAAAATAAAAACAAACATTCGGCTGAGCTAACAGGTGTCACCATTCTTTTTTGAGTGACATTTCCTTTTTCTTAGGTTACATTGCATCAGGCCCAGAATAATTTCCTGTTGTGTGAAAGAAAAGCCTCCGTGTTTCAAAAGGTTTCAGGGCAGTCCTGTTTTATTTGACAGCACAGACAGATGTGATAAAAGTGAAAAAGAAACTGAGGTTTTCTGGACAAAGATACACATTAAAAAGCCTAAACTACAGGGACTATAACTCATTCTGCTTAAACACAGATTCTCCTCTGAGTGAATGGGGGGGACAGTTAAAGCTAACGATGCCTTTAGTTACTGCGGAACTGAACTGAATTGAAGTTATTGGGCTCATCAGATGAAATGTCAACACAGAGTCATCAATAATCCTCCTCCAGGAAGCATGTGGGACTCACTGGAATAAATTATGTTAATTAGTCCCGCAGCTTTCTGACAGACTGTACTTGGATCACTGGTGACAGCACATCTCTGACGACGTGTGAATTTAGCAGGACATGCCACAAACACTCTGATTCAGCGCCTGAATCCCAACGGTGTAAAAATATAAGCAGGAGTGAAACGTGCTTTCTTAGCTACAGGACCAACGGGTGAAGCTGACACTGAATCAGAAGAGCGTGTTGATTCCTGCAGCACGTGACCAGACAATAATTAACAAAAAAAAAACAAAAAACATTTAAATAAATAAATAATAGGCAAAGGCCACGCGGCGCTCCAATGAGTTTGTTCCACCCACTGATGAACTCATGAATATTCGTATGTGTGGATGAGCTCACAGGTTTGACAGATGCTACGCTTGATTATTCTGCTGACTTAGTCATCAGACCAAAGCAATAATCATAAATAAGCATCAGGGCATCGGGATATCAAATATTCAATCGGGCATTTACATAATAAGATGCAGGCACATGCTGTTTTGGGCGAACTGTAAAACAAACACTGCCATCTCCAACACACACACGCGCGCGCACACACACACACACACCTCGTTTGTTTTGTTCCTACCTGTCTCTGGCAGCCCTCCACAATGATCAGTTTCTGCTGTGGGGAGGTTCTGGCAAAAACAATCTCAGTGTGATACTTCAGGATGTCGTCAAGCTGCTCTGAGGTCAGATCCTTCAGGTCTCCGCCATGGACCACACAGGCCTTGGCATCTCTGGAGGGAACACGGAGCTGTTAGGTGACTTTCACTCGTGCAGACAGATAAGACTTGTTACACAGCTGTCCTCAGGCCCAGATAGAAACTATACTGGACTTCAGCCTAGTGATAGTGTTAACTGTGCTTATGCCAACAGGGTTTCTCAGTATTGTCAGTACCTTGGGTTGACCTCGTTGATTGGGATGTTCAGACGGGCAGCAATGTCCTCAACAGTCTCGTTGCCTTCAGAGATGATACCCACACCTTTAGCAATGGCCTTAGCTGTGATTGGATGGTCACCTGTGACCATGATAACCTGAGGGGGAGGGACATGTGTGCTTTTAAGAGAAGAGAAAATCTAAAAAAGCCATGTCTATTTTCATACGGGCCCTGAGGACACACCTTGATTCCAGCGCTCCTGCATTTGCCGACAGCATCAGGAACAGCAGCACGAGGAGGGTCAATCATGGACATGAGGCCAATGAAGCACAGCTTCTCAGTGGGGAAGTTCACTTCGTCAGTGTCAAAAGCAAAGCCCTCTGGGAACTGATCATCAGGCAGGTTGAAATGGCAGAAACCTGGATGGAGCGCAACAAAAAGTGAGTCTAATATGAGGAGATCACGGCAACAAAGCAATCTCTTTTGGAGTTGTTTGGATTTTTAAGCTCATTTAATAAACATTTCTTTTTTCATATTGCATTTGACCATCATGCAAACAGTTAATCCATCTTACACCTTTGTACAGGTGGCCTGAAAGCGTGTCTATGCAGATCTGGAAAAAAACCCAACATTCTGCCATCCTTACCCAGCACTCTTTCTCCCAGACCTCCCAGTTCCAGGTAGGCGTTCTGGAAAGCATCTTTCATCTCATCATCCAGAGGCTGCTCTTTGCCCTGGATCATGATGGTGGAGCAGCGGTCCAAAATCCTTTCTGGGGCTCCTTTCATCACCAACAGGTGCTTGGTCTCTCCTTCAGAAGGAGTATTCTTGTGAATGGAAAGCTATGGACACATGAGGAAAAAGGACAACAGGTAAGTTTGAGCATCCACGTTTTCATACATGTTAATTTTCAACTTCAACTTGTATCAAAAAGGGAAGATAAAGGCTTTTAAAAAGCTTATCAGGGAATGAACACAAATTATGTAGACAAGTCTATTTACTAATTAGGTCACACAAAGAATCTGACTAAGGATGAGTTTTTATCCCATAGGTCTTGTGCCAAGATCATTTTTACTTCATTGATTTACTGTCAACATGTAGAAGAAATAACCTGACATTTATTAGTGAAAAAAAAAAATAAATCCGGAAATTAATATGTCTGTAATGGATGCTGAAAACAACACAAAAACCTAACTTGGCTCCACAGACTTATGATTAAAGAAAATGATGTACTGTTTGCATACCTGGTACTTGTTGGTGGAGTTGAATGGGATCTCAGCAATTTTGAGGTTTTTCTCTCTCATTTCCTGGACCGACCCGCAGCACAGCTCAATACATTTCAGCAGAGCCGACTCCGAGGCGTCACCAGCCACATCTCTCTGGTGAAGGAAGATGGAGACGGGGGGGGAAATTAATCACAGACACAATATAACTGACTATCCAATTACTTTTGTTAAATATTGGCCTTCTGAGCACATCCTCAATAGACTGTAATTACTCAATGGACCATCATGGCCCTTTTACACAAAATCCTTTTATTAGTCCACATAGCACACACTTTTTTTGAATCCATCTAGAGTGAAAAAACATAAGAAGTACTGAAGATCATTTTAGAAAGCTGGCCATGAAAGAAAAATGCTAATTTTCCAGATTTTTTCCATCATAATTACTGGGCTTGATAAACACCAGCGCCATGTTTACCCTCCTTTCACTCTTGACGAGCAGTGAGAGAGAATGACTGGTAATTAGAGCCATGATGCCAGCCAGACGTTTACAGGTGATTAATACACAGAGATACATGTACACACACGCAGAGACACACAAACACACGTTAACAGGTTATTAACACAGGGTGGAAACCAGAGACTGGGCTCCAAGGAAAGTCTGGGAGCCAGGAGACATACTGGGAGTGTGTTTGTCAGCGTGTGTTTTCGGGGGTGGGGTTAAGAATAATTATGTGATTACAACGTGTGTGTGTGTTGGTGTGTAAGCTCCAGGGAGAGCGATATGAACTGGAAAACAAGCCTGTTGGTCTGAGTAGTAAACATCTCAGTAGAACCAACATTAGAGGAAATTATAATTAGACAGTTATTTAAAACAATAAAGATGTTTTGTTTTCCAGTTTGTTTGTTTTTTAATTTACAATCTGAAATATCACGTTATCAGCTTCACCCTTTTATGGCCGTATGGCTATCAAATGGAAAAAACGTGTCATTGTTTGGATATTTATTCATTTTAAATATTTGCTCAGTTTAAACAATGGAATTAATGGCTAATGTAGCACGAAGCATTAGTAATGTTGCTGTAGTAACGTGCAGTTAATCTCTCATCTCCAGACTGCTGAATATGTGATGTGCCCTGACAGGAGATTTTAAAAGACCTGCCATCCAAATAGAAACAGGTCGACTTGTGTGCTTATTTTTATTCATTTTTTCTGCTCTGAATCTTTGGTGCTAACTGACAGTTTTGGTTCTGTTTCGATTTGTACAATGATCTGTGTGCGCACAAAAATACTTTGTACTTCACAGGTGGTTAACCAGCTGGTTAGTTGACGTTAGCCATTGCTTAATCCCATCTGTGATTTGTCATAATTCGAATCATAGCGTAACAAACATTAGTTATATAAATGCCAATACAGAGGAGTGAAGTTTAAGACACTGTTTTCACAAATATGTCCACAAGTCATTTTCACCTCTTCAGAAAAAATAATAGCTGCAACATCATTATAGTTTGTTTCTCTCCACATAAAGTGAGGAGAATTCAAATTCCGGTTTGAGTTTAAATATCACGTTTCAGTCCCTTGTCCTTTATCACATTTGAATAAACACTTTGAATAAGCAGCATTCATGAAGCACACTTGAACAGGTGCTGGCATTACTGGGAATGAAGTGAAGCCAAAATCAGGGAAAAAAAAACAATATGAGGGAGGAACACAATATTCAAATTGTTTGAAAAAGGGCACATTCAGTTTGGAAAACAGTCAGCAGCACAGGACTTCTAAATCCTACCCACATAATGAGCACACAACCTAAAAGCCAGAACAACAGAGAAAGCTTTCTTGTTGTTGAACAAAGGATGAAAGATAATACAGACTTCTGTTTTTAGTTCTAAGAGCTAATTATTTCCCTCAAAATATAACAGAATTCATATGAAAACCCTCTGTTCTGAGGGTTGTTGTCTCAGCCAAGGCTTAATATTTGGTATTATTTATTCAAGTAAACAGAAGAAGAGAAACGTCTGCAGGGGAAACGAAGGTCAAAGTATAAACAAACCTTCAGGATGGGAACGTTGCCCTGCTCAGCCAGGAAGACGGCGCGGTTGCAAAGTCCAGCAATTCTGGCCAGGGCAGCCCAGGTGGCCGAGCTCCTGTCGAAGCTGGCCCCGCTCTGGTTCTCGGTGGTGTCGGCCTCGTGGATCTGGTTGTCGAACCACATGTGGGCTACAGTCATCCTGTTCTGGGTCAGGGTGCCGGTCTTGTCTGAGCAGATGGTGGAGGTGGAGCCCAGGGTCTCCACAGCTTCCAAGTTCTTCACCAGGCAGTTTTTCTTGGCCATACGCTTAGCAGTCAGGGTCAGACACACCTAGAGATGGGATAGCTTGGGTTAGCTAAGAGCTGAGTCACCGTTTGGATCCATATTTAGACATTTAATACACAAGAAGCACCAGGACTCACAGTGACAGTAGCCAGGAGACCTTCTGGCACGTTGGCAACAATGATACCGATGAGGAAGATGACGGCCTCCAGCCAGGTGTATCCGAGGATGAGGGAGAGGATGAAGAAGGAGACACCCAGGAACACAGCCACTCCAGTGATGATGTGGATGAAGTGCTCAATCTCAATGGAAATGGGCGTGCGTCCAACTTCAAGTCCAGAGGCCAGCGTGGCGATACGACCCATGACGGTACGATCTCCAGTGCTGATCACGATACCACGAGCGGTTCCTGCAGCGAGGAAGATTATTTATGTATTTTTTTAAAACAAGTAAACACCTCTGATTCACTACAGAGTCTCTGCACTAGAGACAAAATGAAGTGTTGTCTCTGAAAGGCTGTCATCATACCTTCAACACAGTTGGTGGAGAAGAAAGCAATGTTCCTGGTCTCCAGTGGGTTCTCATTGGAGAAGTCAGGAGTACGAGTCTGTGGCTCTGATTCACCAGTCAGGGAGGAGTTATCCACCTGAGAAATGAGACAGACTGTGATTGATGGAAAAAACAAGAAAAACAAGGTGGCTACATCTGGCTTAGGACAAAAAAACACACATAAAAACAGAAGATCAGTCCTAAAGGAGGAAAAAAAAAATCTCCTCTTCCGTATTTCTTTCTTTTCTGTGGTTCAAACAGCTACTGAGGGACAGTAGGCAGATTCAGGTCAAACAGAACTCTTAAGGTCCACGATGGAGCTACATGATGCACAGGCAGGTGACAAGATTTAACTGACTGATGAGGAGGTTGATGGAGAAGCACTGGGCATAACTGGGTCAGGTTGCTCTTGGTTCCTGAGTTTAGTTCAGGACCCAAAATGGGTCACAGACGTATTTTTTTCCCCCATAATAAGACTACAGCTAGTCACATGATAAGGCAGGAGCTCATTTATTAAAATAGTAACTTCAAAGGAAAAGTCTAAGAGGGCAATTTTGGTGCTTCAAACTCTACTTCACAGTCAAAAGGCAAAGTCTGATAATGAAATGTTAGAAATACGAACAAAAAAAGGGCTTGACATTGTTTGAAATTCAAATTAAGGACAACAGAGAGGTAGTAACTGCTCACATCTAGCGCTGAGGTTTTATAAAGTCAGAGTTTTTTATTTAAAAATAAAAAGAAGCACATGTCACAGAGAGTCTCAAGAGGTTCAAGGCACTGACAAATACAATGTTTTTCAAGTGCCAACTGCAGCAGCAGCAGACAGAAATTCAAAAAGTCAAAGCACTATATTTGATGTTTTGATGGAGAAAAGTTTTTCAGGTTAAATTCCTTAAATACGGGTCCTTGACCAGTGAAAATAATTCGTCTCCAGGGCACCCACCTTGCAGCCGTGGGCGGAGATGATTCGCAGATCAGCGGGGATCCTGTCGCCACCTTTGACCTCCACCAAATCACCGACCACCACCTCCTCTGCGTTGATGCTCTTCTTCTCACCGTCACGGACGACCAGGGCTTGCTATGAGACAGGACGTGACGGAGACAGACTTTTAGGTAAGACGGAGGAGAAAAGGAGACTTTATTTCAGCTGCCTCCGCTTCCACGTCTTTCAGTGAATGCAAAGCCCAATATTTTCATAATAATGAAAACCATTTTAATGATTCTCCTTTAAATTATTCAACAGTGCTAATGAGATTCAGATGTCAAGAGGACTCGTTTCTGTACGGCAAAGTGGGCAAGACCTTGAATTAAGATACTACAATTAAGAGTTGACATGGTGACAATACTGAGGTTTCAGTGTCGAGTTATAGTACATTTATGAGTGTGCACAAAATACATCAGAGAGATCCAGGCGCAGAAACAAAACTAAACGATGATCAATAGATAAATGAATGGAGGTTTGAAATGTGAGGGTTACCTGTGGGACCAGGTTCTTGAATGAGTCCATGATCTTGGAGCTCTTGGCCTCTTGGTAGTAGGAGAAGCAACCAGTGATGATGACGACAGCAGAAAGTACAACACCCAGGTACAACTGTGAACAAACAAACGTGACCGTCGGCTCTGATCTTGAACTGTGATTTCCAAACAATGAAGAAATATTTGCACCAACAAATCTAACACACAAAAATCATCTTAAAACAGAAGAAAAATCAAATCTTTTTTGCTTTTCCCATAAAAACAAGCCTTTTATGTCATTGGCAGAGTTTTATATCAACCTATGATTAAACCACATCATACTGTCACATCAAGACATTACATTAATATTTCAAGGGCCTTTTCTTACATTATCATTTGCGGGCTCATCCTCCATTGCAGCCTGGATACCATAGGCCAGGAAACAGAGGATGGCACCAGTCCACAGAAGCATGGAGAAACCGCCAAACATCTGGATGGAGACAGAACAGCAGTTTGAGTAACTTCTCAATTTCTAAACTTTATTCTTATCAGTCATGCCTCCTGTGCTACCGTGAAAACAAAGCTGATGTTACCTGTTTGCAGAATTTGACCCACTCTGGGGTGGTGGGAGGAGGAGTGAGGGCGTTGGGCCCATCACGGGCCAGAATCTCAGCAGCCTTCGCACTAGTCAAACCCTGGTGCGAGGAGAACATACAGATTCAGTTATAATTAGTGATGTAACTTCAGATTCTCAGCCAGATGCTCTAAGATGTGTGTAGTGACTGACAGCTGACGCGATGGAAGTCAGATAATCAGCCATTTATAATTACAAATACAATCAAACAATCATCCGAAGCACAACTGCACATGTAGACATGAAGTCACTGACACATATCAAAGTCCAAGTGGAACTGTAGGTGCTACTAGTTGCCTAGCAACACAGCATCAACAGAAAAACAGGGCCATTTCCTTCATCAGCAGGTAGGAGGTAAGACAACAGGGAAGAGTGAGGTAAAGGAGGACAGGAAAGGAGAGGAGAGGAGAAAAGATGAGGCAAATGGAACCATATGAAATCAGGGCAGAGGGGCTTCTGCAGCTAATAAATTATTCACAACTGCTGCATGCAAGCACTCGCAGAGCTCGGAGACCCCAGTTTAGAGGCACTGATTAACTATTCTCCTTGATCTTTCCTGCATGACCAGGAGCACATTTGCATGAGCTGAGAGGGCTAGTTGGAGTGTGTGATTACGTGTGTGTGTGTGTGCGTGTGTGTGTGCGTGTGTGTGTGTGTGTGTGTGTGTGTGTGTGGGCAGGGGGGGGGGGTCGTCTTTAAAGACCATACAGGAGTCTGCAAGCTTCAATCACAAAAGATCTGACAACACTGAAGAGCCAAATCATTCCCATATGTTCTGATGTGGCAATAAAGAGGCAGCTTTTGAAACTATCAATATTTTACTGTAATCAGTTTTTGTAATATGATTCTGACAATAAATTCAATTTATGCCACTTAAGCTTCAGTTTATACACTGATTTGCTGTCTTGCCAACAGTTAGATGAGAAAACTGATACCACTTCATATCTGTTTGGGAAATATGAAGCAGCCGGTCAGCTTAGCTTAGCAAAAAGACTGGAAACAGCTAACAGGCTCTGTCTCAAGGTAATAAAATCCACCTACCACCACCTCTAATGCTCATCAATTACATATCTTAGCTGCTGTGTGCTGAACACCACCTAGTTTTAACATTATTCATGATGGATGTTGAGCACAGTGAAGGGAAACTCTATTCAAGACTTCAGCAATAAACAACAAGAAAAATTAGAAAAAAAAAATCATCAATCTTCTCCCTTTGTCTCGATCCATCTCCTATTCCCTGCAGTCTCTCCCCTCCTCCTCCCCCTCTCTGCCTCTCGATGGACGCTCTTTGTTCAATAAACCCTGGGAGGGCTGAGGCTGCGGAGCCTGATCTCACCCTCGGTGACTCTTCCCTTCACGATGTGAGAGAGGATCTCTTCCCTCTTTAAACAAAGTCCTCTGTTTAATTCATCTCAGCCCCATTAATCATTCATCAGCTGAATGTCAACTGTCAGACTGAAGAGAGGAATGGGAGTTAATAGCAAACAATTTGATATTTATTTGATCTCCATGATAAATGTTGACACTTTGATAGAAATACTCTTTTCAAAATTACATTACGATGCCAGAGTTTGGAGACAAGAACACCGGCTGCCAAAAACACATCTCAGTGTGACTTTCAAAGCCGCAGGTGAGACACATAACACATCCAAAAGCACACACAGACACACACACACACTCACACACAGACACATAATACAGCACATTTTCCTCTTTATCTCACTCACATTGCTGAGGTCTGTTCCATATTTGCGATTGAGCTCATCCAGGGTCAGCTTGTGATCATCCTGCAAGGACACAGAGAGAAAAGACAGTGGCATCAGTCCAGCGTTTACGTCTGTGTGCATCTACTGTATGTATGTATGCATGCATGTGCGTGTTCAACGTGCCAAAAGCCAGCGACATCTAGAGGCATTGTCTGCTGACCTTTCATTTTTAGAATGACTACCTCTCATAACAACAGATAAACATTCACAGTTTAGGGAAAAGAACGAATGGATGAGGAGCCGACGGGGAGGGAAGAGGAGAGCGAGAGAAAGAGGAGGTGGAGATGAGGAGAAAGAAAAGGAATGAAAGGATAAAATGGAAACAAGTAGGAGGAAGAGAAGGAATAAAATAGTCATGGTAAAGAAAAAAATGGATTGAGGGAGGTGAGTAGGAAACAAAAAAACAAGTAGGCAGAGATAAAATTAGGAAAAACACAAATTCAAGGTATCAGCAAAAAATAAGCAGGAATGGATCCAGAGACCAAACTGCATCTACTTCCTTCTCTTTATAAACGTAAGCTGTAATAGAAAAGGCTTTAATTCTTGTATTTTAGTACTTGAAGGAGAAATAAAAGCAAGGCAATGGAGAGGATGGGATGGTCATATTGGAAGCAGTAGATGGTGAACAATCAGAGGATGAGGTCCTGAAGTGAAGCTGAGACTCTCACCATATCCACTTCCTTCTTCAGTTCATCCATATCCTTTTCTTTCTTCTTCCCTTTCCCCTTCTTCTTGCCGCCCTGCTCTGAGGTCGCAGCCAGCTCATACTGCTCACGTCCTTCCTGGAGACACAACGGAGGAGAAAGAAGGGAGAGGGAAAAACAAAACATGAGAAAAAGCTGTTTACTAACCTCTGTATCAAAAAACATCATCTCCCATCTCACACTAAGCCGCCATCATTCCAGTGCTGGCTGATTTGTGGATGATATTTAGTGATGAGCAACACAGTCTTCATCAGAGATGGAAACTGGACAACTGGGACACAACGTAGGCAGTGGAAGCACAACAGGTCCTTCCACCTGAGCAACACGAAGGGTCAGACACAGCCTTTGTTTGTTGTCATACCAACTGCAGTAAGAGGCAAAGAGCTGGTTGTTTCTCATTTTATCTCATTGTGATGCTCCGCCGCCCTCAAAGGTCTTGTATTATCTCTATAATGATAACATTCGAAATCCTGTGCATGTCTCATTTGTCTCACACATTTTTTGGATGTTCTATTCTGTCAGTCTTAACATCTGGATTACAAAATGTATAAATAGATTATAAAAATATGTGCACCTTGTGGCTTCAAGGTGAAACTTTACAGGCGAAACTTTTCTGCATGGTAACGAAAGAGACCATGCATAAGTAACACGCTGACTCCCGCTGAGGTGTGTCTGATGCACCGCAAGCACGTCTGATGTCTGATGACTCAAAATGCCAGAAGACATTTTGTCACACTGCATCTTTTTAAGCCTCCATGTGGGTCAATGCACTCAGAACCAGATATTAAAAAAAAAAAAAAAAAAAAAGAAAGCAGTAAACACAGTTCAGTCCAAAACCGAGAAAACTGTGGCCTAAATTGCGATGACAAACTGCCACAAAGTTTAACAGACAATCCAGGAAAAAATAGAGTCACCTCTGAACGCGTCACACAGAGTTAGGTTGAGATATCAAGAGCCTGGACGAGCAGAGAGTGGAAGTTGCATTTTTAAAAAACTATTTTCCTTCTGTTTCAGCTCAACTTTGTGTTTCATCACCTGACGAACAGACTTTTACTTTATGTGCTGTTTTTCATATGTAGGTACTTTATTGGTATTAAACCTGAGTAATCCATACAGAAGTGAAACTCAGGATATTAACACTCCGCTCCACAAGTGAACTCTTAATGCTTTTAAGTACAATGTTTTTCAAATTTAAGAATAATCTACAGACATTTACCTACTGAAATAAAGAGACTTCAAAGGATCAGTCAAGCTCGAGAGTGACACTCTGACTGTTTACATGACAAATGAAACCTAAAAGTGGAGCAAGCGTCATGTGGTTTTTGGTCAGTTGGAAGATAAGCACTTTGTTCCCCCCCCCACATGGTGACACAGATTAGGCTGCTGGGTGAAACAAATTTCAGTTTTTCAAACACTTTTCTTGGCACTAAAGGGTGTAACTGTGTCAGGGTTAAATCCACACGGCTACGTTCACTCACCAACTGCTTTCCTAAACATAACCTCACCAATTAAGCGCCTCAGCCAAACCTCAGAGTGGAACAACAAACCAGACTCGAGTCGTTTACCGAGGACATTTTGTTGATTTTAACTCTGACTGTGACACAAATTCTCTGACTGTAGGTAAGACTATTTTTAATTAAATGAAGAGTATGTCTCACAGAAAGACAGTCACTTGTCCTATGTATAACTCAAGCTGTGTGATAAAGAACACACACTTAAGGTACAGACATGTCCTTAATTTGTGTCACTCGTCTCTCACTTGGCATCCCCTATCACACCATCAGCTCCGGCACTTTGGCACACCCTGTCCCCTCTGTCCCTCTCTCTTTCTCTGCTGTCTCCCTCCGCAGACATCCCCTCTCATTATCAGCAGTCACTGTAGCTGACAGAGCAACAAAGGCCCGGGCGAAGATTGTGTCTTCCAGACGGCTGTTAGCCAGAGGGTGTGTGAGACAAAAGTGACAGAGAGAAGGTGAGACAGAGGGGAAGAAAAAGAAGCCGACACAGGAGAGGGTGGGGGGGATAGAAGAAGATATATATATATTGTTATATAAAACTAATATAGCATGACTTTAGATTTTATCCTTATTGTCCACCCTGGACAGCCAATCCACGATGAGCATCCAGGTGTGATATACTGCTCATGTGCTTGTAGCCATCGCTCTAATGGACAGCATCAGGTAACAGGTAAAACATGTGTAGGCTTCTTAGTGTGTGTGCTAACCACAGAGGGACAGAGAGGAGGTTAAGCCTGTGTGTGTTTCAGGTAGGTAACAGGAGATCGCAACAGTCGAAGCCAACACCGATTAGCAGTTAAGGCTCATCTATAATTCAGCTCTGTACAGGGATCAGAGGTGTTAGAGGGGAGGGAGGGAGGCTGCCGAAAGACCAAGTGACTACTAATGAGCTATTTGTCTGCATGAAACACCAGAGTGTGCAGCAGCCATTTTGAAAACTCTTCAGAAGGCGATATTTTGGACACAAAATGACCCGAGTGAGTCTCACCCACGCTGACGTGGCCAAATACGGACATCCTGGACACGGTCCCAGTCATGGAAATATGCTAACTAATATTGTTGTTCTACGACATTAGCCTTTTAAAGTTTCCCAGGGAGCCACCAGAGTAGAGTGTGTGATCCCAGCACATGTTGTTATTGTTGTTCGAGCCCCCCGGTTGGTTAAGCTGGGAAAACACTGAAACTGAGTTCTGGATCGCCACATCTTAGCCTCTGGACCCCCCACGGGCCCCCAGGGGCCATCTGGCTTTTGGAAAATAATTCACAAACAGTGGTCCAGAGCCCGAAGCTGGAGCACAGACATGCTGTACAGAAGAGCTCACTTATTAGTTCTTTAGTTGCCTGAAGATTTTACATAGCAACCAATGTATCTGCAAAATCCAAACACCTGATATTTCAAGTGCTGGAATAGAAACGTAAACCCGTTTCACAGCACATCGTCCCTGCAGACTCAAAAGAGGGAACTGATGTTCAAACATTCAAACTGAACCTGCCATTTTGTGCTCTGGAAAGCTGCTCCCACATTAGACAAGCAGTTGTTTAAATATCCGACACGCAACAGTCAAGCCAGGAGCTGCAGTACGGTCCCACTGCGCCTGCTCTTGACATTTCCTTTAAAAGACGGCGCAAACTGAAAAGTCAAGTTACCCGAGTGAGCTGCCTCAAAGTGTGGCCGACTGTGATTTCTCCCTCTGCACCTCAGACAAAGTTTCTCTTATCAGCACAGTCTCTCTTTGGATTGGCAGGTTTCTGTTAACTTCAAGTGCCATTGGATTGTTGTTCATTCACCTTATAAGAAGGAGCGTTGTAATTGATAATGTTCAGCTCTGAAACAGCACAGATTTTACCACTACAACAGAGCATTTCTCGCTTTTCCATTTGTCTAAAATATAAACACAAACAGCTCTGAAAAGCTTATGGGGCACACAGCCTCTACATGTGACTGACATTTTCCTCATTCCACCTCTGCACCTTCATTATTCTGGTTAACAGGTGGAGTCTGGTGACTGCAGCCTAAACTCAGAACACCTGTGCGTGCCTGCTCAGCCTTCAGGGGGAAATCCCTGTTTACGGGGATGGCATCACTCTTACCTTAAAAGAAACCAACCAAGTCATCTTGTTGTGGTCTTGTCAACCAAGTGTGAGACCATCTCACCCTGGAGTAAGCTGCAGTGAAACCTGCGGGGGATTTTGTCAGCTCGCACATTTTACTCATGCTGTACAGAAATGAGTGCACACAGCCCAAAACATTTCCTGGACAAATTGCTGTCTACTTTCAGCCAGACGCTGCAAAATACACTTAAAGAATACAGGAGAGGATCAGATATTAAAGTACTGAGTCATTAATGTTGAGACCACAGTCAGCCACAGACATCAACCTCGGCCGGTGCACAACAGTCTAAACTGTGTTTGCACCTGTGGCAGAGGACACGTCCTCAGTGTTTCAGGTCGACAAAGTCAGAAATAAATAGGGTTCAAGAAAATAAGCCCTAACCTTGAGGAGGAGCGTTCAAGGTCATCAATAGCACCCAACCAGCGGTGTGTTGAGATGTGAGAGAGCGGAAGAAGGACTTATTGATAAAAGATTAAAAAAAAAACATAAAAGTGTAAGGAGGAACAAAGGGAAAGGAGATGAGAAGAGGTCAGAGAAACAGAAACAATGCTCCAGAGCAAAGAGATGACAGAAGACAACAGAAGTCAAGAAGAATTTTCTCCAATGAAAAATAAACAACATAAACTGGTGTTGAATCTCTCTCTCTCTCTCTCTCTCTCTCTCTCTCTCTCTCTCTCTCTCTCTCTCTCTCTCACAAAGACACAGACACACACAGACATACACACACAAGCCTACTGGACACAGAACAATGGTCCTTTGTGCTACTTCCATAAAATCTGCATCAAAACACAAACAAAAGACTCAAATCTTTTCATGTGACTGTTGGGAACGTGGATATGTGGACTATTTTATCCACCAGTGACGCTGGCCGACATCATTTCACCTTACTCCACATGGAGATTTGTGTGAATATCACATTGGACTATGACCAATGAACAAAACGTAACAAAAACTGAGATTGTTTTTTTTTTTTTTAATGCAAAACCACTTTTCTGCATTGTCCTGAAGCCATAAACCAGGCTACAGCTAAATCTGATCACGTTTTTAGTTCAGATTACAGACTAAAATCCCTCATACAGTGACGTCATGTTCGGCTCTATTACTGAATGAAGCCTAATACTGATCTTGAGTCAGCTGAAGAGTGTGAAGGGACACATTAAGTTTTATACCTCGAAAAACTGACAAACAGGACAAGAAAAGCAGATATGAGTGAACAGGACACTGAGAACCCCTTCAGGACAAATCAGACTTGAATGAACGAGCCCTAACACCCCCACCCCAAACAAAAACAACTTAACCAAGAATCTCTGAGCCACCCCCCACCCCCCGTCCTCTTTTTATGTCTTGCCTGAGAGAACAACGTCCTAAAGGCTCACACACATCAGAGGACAGCAGTCGCATATTTTTAAGAGCAAACTTTTTACAGGCAGACTTGAATTCTTATGAACAGTCTTTGCTGGTGCCAGGGTCTTAAGCCAGATACACAAGCTGCTCATTCAACTGTGCCGACACACACACACACACACACACACACACACACACACACACACACACACACACACACACACACACAGAGTTCTGGGACTTTGGCCGGTTGCTACCGGCGACTATTACCACACCTCTTGAGATATATGTGAATGGACAGTCACGTGTTGTAGCCCCCCCCTCTTCACCCTCCTTCTTCCCTTGTCCCCTCTCTCCTCACCCACCCCCACCCCCCCACCTTTATTCTCTCATTTCCTCCAACCATCCCTTCTTCTGTTTTAATAGTGAAAAGAAAGTGTGTTAATTTACACGGGGTCGTGTTTAACACTCCCTTCACGTCCTGTGCGACTGTCAGCTTTCTCCAAAGCAGAACAAAAGCGAATGAATGAATCAATGCCTTTCCTTGTTGGAAACTTTGCGGGCACTCCTCCACTGCCAGGGCGACGCACAGCACCGCTGAAATGAAAAATTCTCAAACGGCCACAACTGCTGAATCCAAAGCATTGAGAGACAGCAGTTAAGACACTATCTAAAATGACCACTCCGTCCTATTCTCCTTCATTCCTCTGAACATGGTTAACAATGAGTCTCACCCAACATTCCTCCTCTTTGAGGACATACACACAACTCTGCTTCACACCCGAGCACTTTCACAAAAGACGTACATCCCCTGAGGGTATCTGACTCTAGAATGGCACTGTAAGGAACATTTTAGCGAGTGGCTTTCTTGGTAACCACTACTGGTGTGAGCAAAGATCTTAAATCATCTCACAGCACAAAGGATCTTTTTCTTTCTGCCCCCACAGGCAAATATTTCATTGTATAGAAGGACTCATTCATGATAAACTGTTCTCTCGGTGGGAAAAACAAGAATCTAAAGAGCTGAACAGGCAAACTGGAGCAGCTCTGGACCAGAATGAATGAACCAGTGAATCAATGGCTCTTTTTTTTCCTCCCACTTTCAGACATTAGCCACACCTCCATCACATTAACCAGCCAAGACACCATAGCTACAAGTTGCATCATTTCCTCAGGAGGGTGAAAAGCCGACTGTGTCACACATGCGGTAATCGCCTCGAATATACACACTTCCTGTCGTTTTGTGTTCTCATAATCACATGGACAAATTGCCCAACAGTTCAGGCTACAGTGCTGAAGACCTGGATTATGACATGTCTTGATCTTGGCATGGAAAAAACATATTTCTTCATCTGGGAGATGCACGGACAGAGGCAGGGGAACAGCGTGCTCTGGAGTTTGTTATTCTTAATGCGAATGTTCCTCTTTTGCTGAGCAACAGGCGTGCAGTGAGGGTTCAAAGAGCTGCCACAGAAAACAAATCGCGCGGCTCAAGCTGCTTAGCCAAACAGAGGCAAAGACAGAGCGAGCTGGCGTGTGAAAGAATTGGAAGAAGAGGAGGAGGAGGAGGAGAGAGAAAGGGAGGGTGGGAGGGAGGGAGCTAGATAGCAGGGGAAACAGCAAAAGGATAGATGAAACAAGGCACAGCAACAATGAGGCAGAGGGAATTACAGATGGAAAAAAGAGAGTCAGAGATGGAGTGAGTGTGTGAGAGAGAAGGAGAGAGGGAGTACGGCATGTTCTGTCACATACAAGGGGCGGCGTGTGACAAAAGCCCCGGTTAATACACAATGACTGCCAAGCGGAAAGAATGTTAAATCCTCAGAGAAAGAGAGAGGGAGAGGGACAGAGAGAAGGAAAACAGGTACAAACAGAGAGAACAAGAGGGAAACAGACTGTAAAGAATGGATGTGAAGGTGTAGTCGGGGTGCCCCTCTGGCTGAGGATAAAAGCGGCCGAGGGCTGACACGCTAGTTCAGGTTTACAGTGTGAAAAATAACCCGGCAGACTCCTCACTCTGAAACTTAGTTTTGCTCGAGCGTTGCCATCTCTGGACGCTGAAAAGACAGCTCCTCATCAGGGGAATATTATTTCTCCTTTCTCCCACCCTGACAAACTTACAGATGCCTTTTCATGTCTGTGAGCAAAGTGTGACGGGCAGGAGGAACAACGAGGCTGGCCTACTTTAAACCAATTCATGGATGTCTGGAAAACGCACTTGTGCTCTAAGTGAAAAGAAATAGGCTTTTAAACCTCTAAAAAGAGACTGCTGCATGGTCTGAGCTACACTCAAACATTTAATAAAAAGCAAAGACTGAGATGATGAGCATCAGCTTACAACAAGTCCTTCAATGGAGCTTAAACCGTGCAAGGAGACAAAATGCATGAATCACTATTTTAACTCAAGTCCACTTAAGTTCAGTCTACAAACGCCTGAGAGACAAGTGAATGAACTGAACTTTGAAATAGTAGAATTAACCAACATTGTCACACTGTTCATTTAAACATTTGGCAGCTGAAATGCTGTGTCTCCGTTCTATACTTTTATATCCAAATAGCTACTGAGCTGAAATCTGCTCAAAGGAGGAAATTTCAGGGTGAAGTATGTTTTTTAAATTGCTGCCAAATTCATGATTCACCCAGCTACGGAGAAAAGATAGAAAAGATTGAGTCAGGTAAGATTGAAAATGAAATATTTAGTTGGATTCCTCGTCCACCGGTCTCCTGTGAGCTTGACAGATGTCTCCCGGTTCCTGCTCTGTATTGCTGCCCAGTTAACCAATCAGTGGAGAGACTGTGGTTAGGACAAGTGATGCATTACTGCGCTCACCTTCCTCATCAATTCTGTATGATATAATTTAGTTCTATGCATTAACATTCATTTTAACATAAAAAAAAGAAAATTAGCCTCTAAAATAGTTTAATTTACCTGCTGCTCCTTTCCAAAAATCACCAACTCACAGCTTTAAAATGGATCATTCATGAGAGTAAATGATTGATATTAAACTTCAGAAATTTCACTGTGTTAAGCCCCACCCCCGCCTCTTTCCTCCCTCATCTCTATCATATCTGGGAGCCAAGTTGCTGAACAGTGGCAATGCGGCAACTGGTGCCTCTTGGCTCCCCTTAATATAACCCAACTCCCCCCTCTCAGCACCACCTCCCTCTTTCAAGCAATCAGTCCCTCCTCTTGCTCTCCTCTCCTCTCACTTGCTTCTCGTCTGTTTATTGCAGTGTGCTGCGTATGTGATGAGAAAACACTGAAAAGCATGAAAAGGGCAGCAAAAGGGTAACCTCATTTTAGAAATGAATGGGACGTGCATATACAAAACACAAGGGGGAAGGAGGAAAAAGAAAACATCACCGCGAGGCTCTTCTCATACCTGTGCTCCCTCTCACTGCCCTGATTCTTCTCCATTACAACAAAACAACTTCTCATCCTTCCTCTCCTCCCCCTCCATCTCTCTGTCCTCACACCAGGAAAGCATGAGCGATTATCTCATCCAAGTCTAGCTATCTGTCTGTGCCAGCACTGAATGCATCGGAGGAGAGGAGAGGAGAGGAGAGAGGAGGAAAGAGGAGGAAAGAGGAGGCAGAAAAGGAAGGGAGACGCAGTGGGGGGAGGCTGGATGGGGGTAGGGCATGGCTTTCATCACATATGGGACATAAAAAAAAACAGCAGCCAAGGAGCCAAGAGAGAGCAAGCAAAGATTTTCAGAATCGTAAATGAGCGTCAGGGAGAAAAGGAGGAAGGAAGCGAGACTGAATGAGCCGCTCTGCTTCACATCTCCCGCCAGATCTCTTGGTCCATCTTTCTCTCCCTTTCGCTTCCTCCGTCTACCTCTCCATCCCTCGCTGGCTGAATTTATAATGAGCGTTTCTATTGCGCAGCATAGCAGGGTGTGGCGACTACTGATATTTCATACAACCGGGTTCAGTTTCACGCCTTACAATTCAAGTCTGTGGAAAAGAACAGCTGTGGTGCGTCCTAAAATAACATGAAGGACACAACAATGTCTGCACCATTCTTCTTCTGACAGGAGCACCTTTACAGGATGCCTCTGGTCTAGATTTTATATTCTTAGTGGAAATAACACAAAATGACCATCTGAAGATGATGCCCACTGCAGACAGAAAGACAGAGATCTTACTAAGCTTATAAAGTCAAATCACAATTTATTCCTGCAGCCAGAACCACATTCATGCCCTTTACTGCAACGCACATTGTGTATTTGTGTCACACAAAAGTGTGTCAGCCTAAAAAAGCGGCCACACTCTGAGCTATTATCCCTAAAAGGTGTGTAGATGTGACTTTAGATAAAGTTAAAGATAATTGGTCACAGAGCTCCAAATCTCCCAGCAGAGGAAAAAAACAAAAAGGGCTGGACTTTTAACATATCCCTCCCACCGCCGAGCTTTTATACCCACAATACTCAGCTGCTCTGTAAAGAGCCACAATAAAACAAGAAAAATGTCCCAAACTTAGAAACGTTTCCTCCTTAAAAGTAAAAGGAGCATCTGAGAGCGGAGAACCACTTCACATATCTGTCATAGTTTCACAGAAAAAAAATCACACGTGTCAGGAGCACATCGCACGACTTTCTCCACTCAAATTAAAACTAAAATTTCCCTTCAGACCGTGACATAACCCCTGCACACACACACACACACACACAGACACCGCTGTTCTCTAACGGGTTTATTTCCGCAGCTGCAGCGTCGCACCAAATGATGTTACACTGCAAAACTTTGACAGTTGAGGCGTTTGAGAACATCCCGTTATGTAAGCGGACACCGAGCCCGTTTGAAGGCGCTGAGAAGCATCTTTGTGCGCCATGGAAACTTATTTCTGAGGAGAGTGGGGTTTTTTTTCCCCCTCTCTTTCCCCCTGCCAGGCTGAACTCATGAAAAGGGGGTCTTGAGCTCTCGGGGTTGGAAACACGGAAGTCATCAGAGCGTCTCGGAGCCGCAGGCATTTTCAGAGAAAAAACGAGGCTTATTTCAACACGTGATTCTCCACCTCTGACAACAACATCGATTTAGAAAACCACTTGTGCGAGTGGTGAAGTTTTGAATCCATGTTTATTTGTTTCTCTCCCCCCCACCACCACATGGGCGATAACAGCATCTGTGAAGTGAAACAAAGCGAACATTTATACTCACTCCTCTTCCCATGGTTGCCAAGATGTGGACTTAGTTCTTCCCAGTTCAAGTAAAAATTGAGAAACAAAAATCCACCTTAAAAATTATGTACAGTAAAAAAAAATAACAAAATAAAAGGAAACTCCTGGATGTGCCCGTTGTTATTTTTTTTTTTATGTTTTTTATTTTTATTTTTTTTCTTCAGCACGTGTCACTCCTCCAGCACACACATCCGAGCTCGAGAGCCGCCGCGGCAGACCCTCCAATACTTATAGACGGCGTTCCTTCCATTGTGACGTCGACGCCGTTTGCCATGGTAACCCCACGGATGGAGGCGGGGCGTCCTCCATTATTGGGCGTTTTTCTTCTACGTTTTTTTTTTTTTTTTCAGGATATCATGCAACACACACACACACACACACGATGCACCGATGAGACTCAAATATCAGATCTGAATTATCAACAACTGTTACAACATCACAGGAAAATACAACGATAACCCTGGAAATAAACAAAACTAATAAAGCAGAATGATGCAGCACATCATCACACACAAACCATCTTAATATAAAGTAAAACCTCCAGCTGTTTATCCCCTGTGTTAAAGGTGATTCTCATAAAAGTCACCAAGAAAGCAGAAAAAAGCAGTTCCCCAAAATGGGGAACTATTCCTTTAAACTTTAACTTTACTGCTCTTCTGTGAAAAGAGGCCCACCCCCACCCTATTCTGCCCCACACACACACACACAGAGTCCTGATACATCTACACCTCACCCAGCTTAACAGCTGGGGTTGCAGACACCTCCTTTCCCCTGCTGCTTTGACAAGGTTGTTGCGTGCTGGTAGCGGACAGTCAACTTCTGACCCCTCTGTTTCTAAATCCAGAGCTGCAAAAGCAGATTTACGTCTGCCACACACATATAGATACACTGCTTGTGGTATAAGATGCTCAGCAGCCACACATGCCTGGCATTATCATGTCAGCTGTGTGTGTTTTGGACATGTGTTGAAAACATCTGTTGAGTTGTTTTATGATACCAAAATGTCCTAAGTGCTGCTTGAGATTCCACAGCATGTGTGGGCCCCCTGTAGTTCTGGGGCCCCCTCAAAGTATTCCCCCTCTCCCCCCCCCTGACTATCAGAGCCCCTGCTTATTGTTTCCTATAACATATTTCTCTGCCTCCACTGAGTAACTCTGAATCCCTGCTGGCACCAGGATGCTCACTGACCCCTGACCCCCATGTGGAGATGGAAGTTGGGCAACAGAGGGTAGGGGGGCTTCCATGCAGAGACCCCACCGATAATCACATTGCAGCTGAGCTATTAAGAAGGCAAACCAACAGTAAGAAAACTCAAGTTTCTAATCCCAGCATCTGCCAAATGCAACAAATTCCCTGCTTTACACTCCCGTCTGCAGCTTTAACCAGCTCTATCAGCAGTTTTGTAATAGATTACGTTTTGAAAGCGACCTCTTCAGCCATGAAGTAGACCCCGGCGGCAGAGTGAGCCCGCCATTGGAGTGTTATTGTGCCCTGATAGGTAGACTGTGTCACTCAGTGTCTGGCTCTCTGTGTATTCTAATAGAGCTTATCAGGGGGCCTGGAGAGCACTCTGCACCAGCTGACAAGATAAACCTGAGATAGATCAAACAGCGACGGGATTGTTTCACTGCGAGGACTTCATCTTTGACTTTTTACAAACCCAGACACACACATGCTCTTTGCTTAATTACCTAGCCATCTCCTCTTCTATTGATTTAGGTTTATTTAACCTTCTTCTTAAATACAATGCAAAACACATAGAATAAACAGAATCAGGAGTAAACAAACAAAACCACAGGTGGACTTCATTCACAGATGGACACACAGCAGCAAGCCCTGGATTTGTGGTGGCGTGTATATGCAATGCTCATACATGTGCATGTGTAGGTGCATATGCATGTACAGTCAGTTCGCTGGATTTTTGTTTTGGTCACATCCATGTATCGTGCGATCAGTGCAGCTCGCGTGTTGCCAGTGTTGCTCTATAAATAGCCCCGATTTTATTTAGATGTTGGAGAGAGAGAGAGAGAGAGAGAGAGAGAGAGGAAAGAGAAAGAGAGAGGGCTCTCAAATGAGTTGCCATAGCAACTGGCACGTTCAGGGGCCCTGCTTGTGAACGAAGGATGAAGGCATGACAATGTTACTCTATGTCTGCTGCCTTTCTCTCTCTCACTCTCTTCCCCCCCCCTCGATTCGTCTCATCTGAATTGCTTTTATCAGCATGACAGTTCATCAGAAAAATATTACAGCTGCTGCAAAGAAACCACAGTTTATGCGTCCACTAATCCACAATAAGATGATTAATTACGTCTTGAAACTACAAACTACAAATCTCTCCAATCTCCAATATCTGTTGTTCTCTTGCTCTGATTTTTTTCCTTCTTCTTCATCACATCGATTCACTTTTCTCACCATACATCAACCTCGCTCTCTGTCTCCCTCCCTCCTTCTTTTCCCTACATATCTCCATCCTTTTGTTTGCAGACTCTCGCTCTCTGTCTTACACTAGCTCCCTCTGCTGTGAAAGGAATCACCTGTGAAGTTAGAAGGAGAAAAACCTGATTGGTTGGTTGAAACATTTATTCATTCAGCCTGATCTGGGCGGCACAAAGCTCTGGTGTTGTTCTGCTATGCTAGCGTTTCCCAAGTGTGTGTGAAGCTGGCCGTCTGTGACCTGGTTGGTATGATGATGGGATGTACACACACATACACATACACACACACACACAGACACACACACATAAGAGGGGTTGAGGGAGAAGGGGGCATTCATAATGAGCAGGGTAAACACCAAGTAGATAGCAGTAGAGTGGTCTCAGTTAATTTTCACTGAGGGCCTCTTTGCATTAGCGGTCAACAGAGCAATCCATTGCAAACACCACTATAGCAGACTGGCTCTTGAGATAATGGACACACACACACACACACACACTCTCTCTCTCTTTCTCTCATACACACTGATCTGGCACGCTTGTCCTTCATATCTGGTGGGTAAAGATAAAATCAGAGGAAAATAAGGTTAAAAAAGGGAAAATCCAACAGCAGCAGATAACACTGACACGATTAGTGTATTAATTGATTAGTCTATCAGTATTAACTGATTTTGATTCTGATGATCAGTTATTTACTCTAATCACAAGTACACACAGCAAATCTAAGATTTGTGATTTAATTTTCTGTTTGTGACGCACTAGAAGTGCAAACATTTTAGTGCATGTTGCACGAGAGCTGCTGGTTTGGTATGAGATGGTTTTAAATGCTGCAGTTCAGTCACTGCTGCTCACTACTTCTTATAGGAAACATCTAGTTTCCTTTACACCGTGGAGGTAGTTCTTTGTCTCTCTCTGAAGTTTAGGAACTGTTGAGGTGGATAATCCCACCGCATGGGTCAGCGGACCTGACTCAGTGGTACAAATCTACTGATCCTTGTAACAACATCCTGCATCAAATCCCGTAAATACAGTTTTTACCCCCCACGTGTCAAAGAAATCAACAAGAACAAAAGAAACAAACTTCAGTGTACAATAGTACAGAAATGTTTTATTGTGAATGACATATACATCAAGATATTCTTAATTTATCCATTTGTTGTGTGTGTGTTTTGAAGTCTGACCATCTCAGACAAATATGTAACACGGCAGTAAATAACAATGACACACTGACTGTTCCCTCCGTGTCTGTGTTGTGTTGACTCAGTAGTATGTCTCCTGTTCCACCCAACCTAGAAACCAAAGAAGACAGAATTAGGGACAGAGTTTTTGGGGATGTTTCGCCTAAGATTTGGGGGCTAAATTAAAAAAAATAAAATAAAAAGAAGGGGCATAACAGGACGGCTCTAAGACAGCCGTGCCCTTTAACTTTAGGCTGCAGGATGATATCATCCCTCACGCTGCCTGAAGAAATCAGACTGGACTGGAGAGCGTGAGGAAGACACTCACAGAATTTAGAGCAATCACCACACTGACATTAAAAGATTTGTTCTGCAGGGACAAGAAGATGGTGTCAGCTGACACTGAGCTGACCCTGTAGCTCAAGCAGACATCTGTGTATTGGTCCTATATCATTGATGTACACACTCTCTAATAAAACTTATTAGAAGTCAGTGTGGTTCCAGTGTGTGGACGCCTGAATTATGTGATTTAGCACCTTTTACATGGCCCAAAGCTACTTTTTATTTTTAGACAATGTGGATATTTGACAGAGAAAAAAAAAAATCACTGGGCTGGAATCATGTTTTCACTTCTGAGTGAAAGTGTGAAACCTCACTGAGCCCAGGGTTAAAAATAATCTGGCGGACAGTCAGCTTTGGGCCATGCACACAGTGGAAAGTATCACTTTCTTTTATTATGTTTGAACTAAAAAAAATTTCCAAACCATGAACTTGATTTTTTTTTAAATTAATTTGTCTTCTGTTTAAAATAGTTTGACACTGTGTCAGTTTAACTTGTTTTTTGTGTCTGATCGTAACATTATTCACCATGGATGAGCAATGAGGTGTGCACTGATCTGTGCGCTGTGGGGCTCAGATGTAGGAGACACACACTCTCTCTCACACACACATGCACAAACACAGCTGTATCAGAGCCAGGCCTGCATACAGGTTCTGCTCAGCTCTGTGGGTGGAACGAGGCGTTAACAATGGCAAGGTTGAGGGTTCAGATCCCACTGGGCCCTGCCATAGTTCACTGGTGTGTGTGGAGACACAGTTGTGGCAGTGATAACAGACACATTCACACACACGAAAATAGACACAGGGAGACTTATAGCGCTCGTGCTAAAGACATATACACCCAGTGATTCATCCCCACACTGTCCAATCACCAAGGTACCACAGCCTTTGCTCTCCACATCAAGCATCACACAGGAGGTCATGACCTTTCACAGCTAGCAGTATTTCATTTATTACTTCAATACTTTATCCCTCTGCAGTTAGTTAACAGGATATCCTAGTGAGCCAATCCTAACTTCCTCATTCCTTTACATTCACCTCTAAACACAAAGAAAAACGTGTCAGTAGAGGTCTTACCGCCTGGGTTGCGTCTGAGTATATATCTTCTGGCTTCATCATACAGGAAGATGAGGAGGGAGTAGGGGAAGGCACAGAACCACCAACATGGCCTAAGGTTTGGATGAACAGACAGAGAGAGACTGAGTTACAACTTGAATGTGACAAAAACATATAAGAGCTCTCTTCAAGGCCTGTATGAGAGGCTGAGGTAGAGAGTAATAGGGAGACACAGACTTTTATGCCATTATGGATGGTTGAAGTCTCGCTGAGAGCACATGAAAAGCTTTGGGGCTGATCATCAGGCTTTTGACACCCAACTATTAGAATTAATTCAGAATCTACAGATACATGATTATAAAGTGTGAGCAGGAGAAGATGCAAAACAATAACGAGGAGAGGACGAAAAGGGGATATCAGCTGTGTGTGAAACTCCTGAGCTAATGAGCTTAGCGTGCCTTTAGTGCTTTCTCTGTTAGGCAGCATGTTTGGTTGTGTGTTTCACTCACTTGAGGGGGTACATTCTTAGGGCAACATCCATGCCTGGGCAGTATGACAGGAACGCAGCCAGAGCTGTTTCTTCAAACAGACCAAAGATCAGGATGCGGTTCCTGTGGAAGCAAAGAACAATTCAATTAATATCCGTTATGTTTATTATGTTTATTTATTAAGAGCTTAATAAAAAGCAATAAAAAATGCTGTAATGACAACTCTTGAACCAGTAAACCTGTTTGAAGCTGGAGCTGTGCTGATGCCCACCCTGTCTAGCAGCCTTTCCTGAATCTATTGTGTGAGACGTCACTGTCCGTACTTAAAAAGGTCTAATATGTTGCCATGTGTACATACTTCATTCCTTGCTGAATGATGGAGTTCCTCCTGGTCTTACAGATGATCAGATCAGCCCACTGGACGATGACGATACTGGCGAAGAAAGCTGTGTGGCAGGTGAACTCTACGATCTTTCTGCGCTCGTATGTCTGGGATATAGAAAATTAAAACAAATAAGCTCTTCTCTTTCCTTGAAATTTGAATGAACCACTAATTTTTGCTTAAGCTGGTTGCTAGTTATGATCATAGCATCACTGACCCACTGCTGTCCGTAGCTGTCTTCCAGGTCATTTACATATTTGTCATCCCAGAGCACTCTGAGCCCCAGCAGGTCCATGGGGAGGAAACCATTTTCAGCCAGGATCACAAAGTATGTGAAGAACCCAGCTGTGGCCTGCATCATACCTAACAGAGGAGGAGAGCAGTTCAACTTTAGTGAGTTTTTATTAGACACAGCATTGTACTTGGAAAAGATAAAATCCCAAATATCACTTAAGTATCATGAGGTATACTTACCGATCTGTCCATAGGCTATACTGATGAGTCTCTCATTCACCAGTTTGTCTGTTTTGGGGTTTCTGGGCTGTCTCTTCATGATGTCGCTCTCAGCTGCTTCATAAGCCAGGGAGATGGCAGGGACCTGAGACAAGACAAGTTCATTTAGTAAATTATAAACCCAAACTTACAAATAAATCTGTTATGCCCTCAGTTAAAGAGCTCACCATGTCAGTTCCCAGGTCGATACAGAGGATGGTGACGGTTCCCAGGGGCAGAGGGATGTTGGCGATGATGAAGAGGAGGAAGGGTGAGATCTCAGGGATGTTACTGGTCAGAGTGTAGGCGATGGACTTCTTCAAGTTGTCAAAGATCAGACGACCTGACAAAGTTATTTAGGAAATTGATCAAATTGCATTTCAACATTTCTGCAGGTAAGAGTCTTGCTGTAGGTCTCACCTTCTTCCACTCCAGTAACAATGGAGGCAAAGTTGTCGTCCAGCAGGATCATGTCAGCAGCCTGTTTAGAAACATCAGATCCAGCGATGCCCATAGCAACACCAATGTCAGCCTTCTTCAGAGCAGGAGAGTCGTTCACACCATCACCTGTCACAGCCACAATGGCGCCCTGCAGAGAAAAGAAATAAGTGTTCAAATGTCCACTTAGTGTAATTTTGTTTCATTTCTTTATAAAACAGAGGACAGTAGGACAACAGACATGAACATGAAAATGTCATACATACCTGTCTCTGGCAGCCCTCCACAATAATCAGTTTCTGCTGAGGGGAGGTTCTGGCAAAGACGATTTCAGAGTGATATTTCAGCACATCGTCAAGCTGCTCTGAGGTCATGTCTTTGAGTTCACCACCATGGACAACACAGGCCTTGGCATCCCTGCAGAGGAAATCACAGCAGCATTAGGACAACAGTTGTAATCCCACATCCTGTTTCTGCGAGGAAAAATGAGGATGTGGTAATAAAAAATGGGGAATGGATAAACTGGGAAAATAGGAAATTCCAGTCAGCACTGGCCTTGGCACCTAACAAAAAAAAATGAAGGCTCAATCTTTCAAAAAGCTATTTTTAGATTTTATCAGTGCCATGGAACAGGATAGAATCCCCTCCAGGAGGAATCTGTCCAGGTTGACAGTAACTGTAATGCACATGCTTTGGGACAGTATTTTTACAGTGTGACTGGGATCTGAACCCACAGACTAAACTCGCTGATGAGAGCCTGACGAGAGCCTCAGAGCCACATCTAGACGTATTTGTCTGCAGTGAGTTAATGGTAAAAGCCTTTTTGGCTGAGCAGACTGCAGGGCCTCCTTGGCCAACTCTGATTTAATTTTGCATTATTAGTACTGCTATTAGGCAAAACTTAACAACTGGGCCACATTTAGAGGGAAGATTTTATATAACTTTTATATAACTGCTGTGTGCGTTTTAAAAACATGATGCTAGTGAAGTGAGGCCTCAGTAAGAGGACTAACCTGGGGTTGACCTCTGAAACTGGAATGTTCAGACGGGCAGCAATGTCCTCAACAGTCTCGTTGCCTTCAGAGATGATACCCACACCTTTAGCAATGGCCTTGGCTGTGATTGGATGGTCACCTGTGACCATGATAACCTGAGGGGGAGGAGGTAAGACAAAACACTTAACCTGTGGATCTTTGTGGTGAGTTTTATAAATCAATGTCTTGCAGAAACCTGAAACCTCTGACACCTATAAAAACAGTTTCATACCTTGATTCCAGCGCTCCTGCATTTGCCGACAGCATCAGGAACAGCAGCACGAGGAGGGTCAATCATGGACATGAGGCCAATGAAGCACAGGTTCTCAGTGGGGAAGTTCACCTCCTCAGTGTCAAAAGCAAAGCCATCTGGGAACTGATCATCAGGCAGGTTGAAATGGCAGAAACCTGAATAAGAAAGGAAGAAAATGCTTGTCAGGACTTCACAGATTCCTTTGTCTTCACAAAGATCTAAGGATATAGTTTTTGGATGGAGCTATGCTGTACCCAGTACTCTCTCTCCAAGTCCTCCCAGCTCAACATAGGCGTTCTGGAAAGCATCTTTCATCTCATCATCCAGAGGCTGCTCTTTGCCCTGGATCAAGATTGTGGAGCAGCGGTCCAAAATCCTTTCTGGGGCTCCTTTCATTACCAACAGGTGCTTGGTCTCTCCGGGAGTTGAGTTCTTATGGATGGAAAGCTGTGGGACAAGAGAAGGATTGGATTTCAATGCTAATGTTACCATCAGTAATTTATGTAAAGCAAAGCTTCATTTGAATCATAACTGTTCCCGTATGGACTTTTAATGACAAGCCATTAATGACATGAATGAATCCGACCACTAGAGGGAATAAGTCAACATTTCCTTCTACAAATATCCCCTTACAACGTAAAGCTTGATTGTTTTAACTGCACTGGAAACTATGTGGACTGTTTACCTGGTATTTGTTGGTGGAGTTGAAGGGGATCTCAGCAATCTTGGGGTATTTGTCTCTCATGCCACTAACAGATCCACAGCACAGCTCAATACACTTCAGCAAGGCAGCTTCTGAGGCGTCACCTGCTACATCTCTCTGTGGGTTTATTGAAAAGAGTCAGATTAGTACATGACGACCAGTGTAACAAAGACAGGAAAACATTTCATACTGTTAGAACCACTGAACTGTCTCATCAATTTATAAACTGAAACTGAAAATGTTTTTCTCCTCGTTTCCACTGGAAGTGACATTATTTGAAAATAAAAGAGTGAGAGAGAGTTTATACAAAACAACACCAACTCTGAGTGTTTGTTGTTGATTTACACAAGGCCCTCAGGGGCCTCACAGCCTCTGAGGGTTTATAAACTTCACCCTCTGAAGAAGAAAAGAATTTCTTCTCCACAAAGCGATACCACCATTCGACCAACAACACTTAATGCAACAAAATTTCAAATGGTAATTCTTTAAATAAATGCTTGGTAAGCTATTTTGCAATGAAAAGCCTGCCCTGCCACATTTATTTCTTACCCCACTGTGCAGTGCGAGAGAGAAATATACTTGGCAGTACTCATTAAGAAATAAATCAATGGGTCTGTCTGGCCACTTCTTGCTATAGCACCAGCTATATATTTCTGAAAAAGCCTTTAATTATGTTGAGTGCTTTTCATAAAGATTTGTAGAGCAGTTTGGCTGCATTGTTTTGTTTTTTTTTTAGATCCAAAAAGTTCTTTGCCAAGTCATAATCCCAAGACACCTCCCACACAGTTGCTGCATTTCATGTTTCATCTAGTTACAGTATCCAGTTCAACATAATGATTCAAGGAAGAAAAATATTGGAAATGAGGGTAAATTCAGCTCTGTACTTGTTTACATCCAAGACTAAGAGATGGTGTTATCCCAAAAGCCAATGTTATTGATATCGTTCTCCACTGGTGAATTATTTAGACACACTAGAGCAAAACATTTAGTGTTTAGTCACCAGAAGTGTTTAAAGCAAGCTGAAATCAGCTTTTTACCTTCAGGATGGGAACACTACCCTGCTCAGCCAGGAAGACGGCGCGGTTGCAAAGTCCAGCAATTCTGGCCAGGGCAGCCCAGGTGGCCGAGCTCCTGTCGAAGCTGGCCCCGCTCTGGTTCTCGGTGGTGTCGGCCTCGTGGATCTGGTTGTCGAACCACATGTGGGCCACAGTCATCCTGTTCTGGGTCAGGGTGCCAGTTTTGTCTGAGCAGATGGTGGAGGTGGAGCCCAGGGTCTCCACAGCTTCCAAGTTCTTCACCAGGCAGTTTTTCTTGGCCATACGCTTAGCAGTCAGGGTCAGACACACCTAGAAATGGGACAGCTTGGGTTAGCTAAGAGCTGAGTCACCGTTTGGATCCATATTTAGACATTTAATACACAAGAAGCACCAGGACTCACAGTGACAGTAGCCAGGAGACCTTCTGGCACGTTGGCAACAATGATACCGATGAGGAAGATGACGGCCTCCAGCCAGCCATACCCGAGGATGAGTGAGAGGATGAAGAAGGAGACACCCAGGAACACAGCCACTCCGGTGATGATGTGGATGAAGTGCTCGATCTCAACGGCGATGGGAGTTTTGCCGCCCTCCAGACTGGAAGCCAGGGTGGCGATACGACCCATGACAGTACGGTCTCCAGTGTTGATGACGATTCCTCTGGCAGTACCTGGAGAGAGCAAGAGATTTTTTAAGTTAGATGTGGAAATAAAAAAACCTTCAGACTAGTTTACCTATTACATGATATTTAGTGCTTAGGTAACTTAGGTCAAACTTATGTACCACCAGCTTATGTTGTCCCCATAAAGGTCCCAACAAACCTTTTGTAACTTTTATAGTTTGTGACATCTTTTTAAGTTTAATTTCCATAGAGTTTTGGGCACATGTCATTATTAAAACTGTACATGAATTAATTTTAACCCTGCGATTTCGGTGTCAGCCGCCTGTTGTTTACCTTCAACACAGTTGGTGGAGAAGAAAGCAATGTTCCTGGTTTCCAGTGGATTGTCGTTGGAGAAGTCAGGAGTACGAGTCTGGGGCTCTGATTCTCCAGTCAGTGAGGAGTTATCCACCTGAAGGAAGAAAAATAAAACAACACTGAAAAATACCATCCACAGCCAGAGGAGTGAGAATCACATGGTGTTTTGAGGACACGGTAAAAAACTATGACCGACACTGCTGATCTTGGACAAAAGCGGGAAGCCAGAAAAATAAATTTAATCTAAGGAACAAACTGTTGATGTTTGAGTGGTGAGTCAAAGAAAATGAAGTCAGAAAGTGATGATGAGTAATCTGATGTTCTAACAGTAAACCACATCTGTCAACATACTGTATTTCCCATCAGATCTTAAGCAACTTCTTTAGCTTTATACTAAGCTAAGCATCAGTCTTGGACAGTTTATAAAGTCCAGTCTAACCACAGCTCCATAATGTCTTTGAGGTATGAACCTTGCAGCCGTGAGCAGAGATGATTCGCAGATCAGCGGGGATTCTGTCTCCACCTTTCACCTCCACCAAATCTCCGGCCACCACCTCCTCAGCGTTGATGCTCTTCTTCTCACCGTCACGGACGACCAGGGCTTGCTACAAGACAAAAGATCAAATATATGTTTTTTTGGGGCAATTTCTGAACACAAGGCAAATAAATGTGTCATTCCTGTTTTAATATTGATGAAGTAATTTTGCTCCTTAGCTTTGTGTATTTTTTAATTGTAACTGAATTAGCTTTTCAATGAAAAACTCACCTGTGGGACCATGTTCTTGAATGAGTCCATGATCTTGGAGCTCTTGGCCTCTTGGTAGTAGGAGAAGCAACCAGTGATGATGACGACAGCAGAAAGCACAATACCCAGGTACAACTACAGGAAGGGAGAAAAGAGTGTTTGCTAGTTCATCTATGGAGGAACTTACTCTTTATCAGTCGATGAAATTCACATCATACACTAACAAAGACCTCCTTACGTTATCGTTGGCAGGTTCATCTTCTGAGGCAGCCTGGATACCGTACGCAAGGAAGCAGAGGACAGCGCCGATCCACAGCAGCATTGAGAAACCACCAAACAGCTGGAAACACGATGAAACAACACTGAAGTTTCAAGACTTTGCTGGGCTGACTGGCTACAATCAATCAGCCATGGGATGCTGTGAACTTCACACAAGAAGTGAGTTTTACCTGTTTGCAGAACTTGACCCATTCAGGCGTTGTGGGAGGAGGAGTGAGGGCGTTTGGCCCATCTCGGGCCAGGATCTCTTTTGCTCTGGAGGAGGAAAGACCCTAAAAAGAGACACAAGGAAGGACAGAAAAGGTTTAACTGTTTATGTTGGCTAAAAGCACAGGTCTCCCCACACCAAAGTGACAGGCTGACAGAAAAAGAGAGAGACAAAGGGAGATGTTGATAGTATTGACTAAGGAAAACGATACTAGAAAAACCTGTAAGTCACGTTTTTTTTTGCCCTGCTTCTAACATGTTTATCCTTGTTTACTGGGGGGAAACCTGATGAAAAGTCCAAACAACTTGTTTCCTGCTGAACTGCAGTAACCTCATGAGGAAGTGAATTTAAGTTTGGCTGAAAGAAAAACAGAAGAAACCTCATCCGCAGGAAGGAAGATTTTAGTAATCTTACAATTACAACCTCCTCTTTAAATCACAGCTTGTGATATGATAATAGTTTGAGACAGGATAATCAGGCTGTATCTGTTTTATCAATGAACAGTGTGTATATCAACAAGGTCAAGGTCATATTTTCTGACACAGTAAAAAAAAAAAAAAGAGTGAATTAAAAGTAAAGTTTGACTGTGGGTCTCTTTGGAGGGATACCTGAAGTGGAAAGCTGCATTTTTTCTTGTTGGTATGGCCAATAAGGCCGGTGTTCCTGTGTGAATGAGGTCTTTGTTTTGGGCCAAACACAGACAGATCAGATTTCAGCAGATAATCAGCATCAGTCAAGCATTCAGCCACTGTGGGGTTGTATTGAGTTGTGTAATGGGATTCCATGTGTGTGTCCTTAGCTTGATGAAGACCATGGTCGCAACATGACAAGAACATTTTGTGCAGCGGCTTTTTTTCCCTCAGTGGAAATAAACTGAATTTTGTCTCTGGTGCTAACAACATTAAAGAATATGCGTATTTATTACTACAACTTTGCTCTAATCTTCTAATACTTTTCAGAGAGACACCAGTTTCACTAGATACCACTGGAGAGGAGAGAAAACTCCCACTTTAAAAGTTTTAGGTGCTGCTAAATCATCTTCCTCTGCATTACTCTGCACTGCTCTAAGATACAATACACTATCTCCAACTGTAAAGTGTGTCTCTGTGCAGCATTATGCTGTTCAGTTTGTACTGTAAGATTTACTATCACTCTAGTAGGCTCACACACACACTAAAAAAACCAAAAAACCAAAAACACACATATATGTAGAGTGCTCACCCTGCTTAGGTCAGTTCCATATTTTCTGTGAAGTTCTTCCAAGGTCAACTTGTGATCATCCTATGGAGATATAAAGAGAGAGAGAGAGAGAGATTGAGAGAGAAATTGAGAGACATCGTGTAAAACAAGCCAAAATCCCTGTGATTTTAAAACCACAGATATTATCTCCTTTGAGGATTAAAAAAAAAAAATGTCCCGTCATGTCCTCCAGAGGGACAAAGGGAACATAAAGATGAGATCAGCTATTTGATCAGGATTATGGATGCATGCTGGTCCATACAGTGTCATTTTAAGATTAGTCAAAGCACACGTTCGAGTAAAACTAGAGTCTCACAAAAAGTCGCAGTCAAACGCGAAGGCTGAGCCGACGTGAGCTCCAAACAGTCAGTTTGCTGTGAGCAAACAGCCCATCCAGCCGAATCAATGTCACCCGACTGATATACTGATGTTTGCTCCCGAGCGTATTGCTCATGTGTTTGACATTTCGGTGCAGTTTACCAGGAGAGGAGCCCACTCTTTTAGACTCATCGCTGAACTCACATCAGCATCAACAAAATGAATTTCAAGGAAAATTTTATCTGGTGAAGTGTTGGTTTCAGAGTTTTCATCCAGTAGCAATGAAAAGGGGGAAAATGCAAATAAAAGTGGATCTGCAAATGAACAACCAGAGAAGCTGACACATCCATGTGCCTACACTGTGTTTTTGGAATAACGCCTACAGCGAGTGAATGAATAGAGATTCTTCCAATGTAATTTGGATGATCTGCAATAATATCTGACTCCCACCTTCCATTTTGCGGTGCCGTGGAACAGCAAAGTATTGTAATCTTTACACAAAATGCAATAGAGTGAAAGATCCCCAGTAATGATGCTCACACTGGTTTCTGTGGTGATACACTGACCTCAAATATGCGACAAACTCTGCTGAATACACCACTAAAGGAATAATAATCTCAATTCATTCTCCATTTCAGTCTGGTATTAATTCTCTTCTCTTCTGTGAAATACAGGCTTTGCAGCAATGTGTGAATCGTTACATACATGGAAAGTATGTCTGGTTGCATCTGCATGCATTCATTCTTATTATTACATGGAACAGAGGGGAAAATATCGGTGACTACAGTTTGGATCATATGAGTTTACATTAGCTTGTCTCATGAACAACATGCTTATTTGTTTAAAACACTATGATCTGCAGTAAAAGCTTTGGCTTTAGCTAATTTTATATCATAGTGAGTGACTGAATGAATGAATGAATAAACGAGTGAAGTGTCAGTTACAGTGTCCCATTATATTATGTAAGTACAAGTTCACTTTGACCTTATTAAAGTTTAATGTCCCAGTCATGCACAGCTTGGAGTGTATATATAAATTCTGTATGAAATTAGACATTTGCATAAAATTCATTTGACAGCTGAAAGTCCTCAGCTGTTAGTGGCTGACGTGAGTCCCTTTACATTTAGATGCACTCCGTACAGTCAGTGCAGAAAATGGGTGTAATTGCACAGCTCTGCCTGGCCTGTCACGGTTCTTCATTATAATAAGCAAGCAAAGTGTTCCATACCAAATGTGCCATGCATAATGTGCTGTCACATGCCCCAAACTACTGTTGCTTTTTTTATCTGTTAGTCAGCAGTTCTTTTGAAGCCTCTAAAGGAAATGCCTTCACAAGCTTTGATTCCACGCCTTGCAACACATAACACACACACACACACACATTGGGATCATGTTTGTATGGCCAACCACACACTGATGCCCACACACTGATATGGACTCGTTTAACAAATAAATAAATTCTGCACAACAGTCACTCGAATTAAACATGGCTCTATATTTAGCATTTTCTGTTGGGACTTACATTTTACCAAATCACCATTGCTTCATGTTGCTATGGAAATAGTTTCTACTGTCTTAAACTGGACTTTGACGCCTCAGTTAATTGTATGATGATACAAGTATGAAGGTGCAATAATCATTAACATGCCAACTTCATGGACTCCATAGAGACCCACCTACACTCTTACTACTGTTTCACTACTGCCCGATAGGCTATTACACTTTAACGACTGCTCAGATCTGGAACCTGTGGATTATCAATACATGACAGCAAACCACAGTCGCCCTTTTTCTGTTCCCAAAGTCAAACTTTTTTTTTTTTTTTTAAACTAAAAAGCCTTTCTCAAGACGTACAATGCACTTACAACAGCAGGGGGGGCGCATTAAAGACAGTGCCTGCTGTTAATTGCAGTAAATGATATGCTAAGTTGAGGAGGTTATGGCAGACAGGTGATACGGTTGCTATGGCATTGAGATGTCCTTCAGCGGCGGCAGGACTTTGAGATCTAGTTAAGACGTAAGGAGGACAATAATCATTAATATGTCACCTAGATGGGAATTTTATTACCTAATAACCTGCAGGACTCGGTGACCTGCTGGGTGACTTTGGGCAGAGACTGTTGCAGTAATTAAACGACTAATTATAAAAATGGCAACGAGCCATGGCACTAATATTCCTATAATTGTAGTACTGTAATTGTAGTTTTTGAAACATTGCATTAGAAACACACAGCACATCTGCAATAAACTAAGAGCATCCATCTGTACTTAATGACCTTGTGAAAGTCATGGACCTGTATGCATCTACAGTACATCATACTGAAAAATTACAGAATATTTAGACACTTTTCTGATGTTACTGAATTGTTATTTGGACATTTTAGCACAGCATGTTTGTTAATGTCTTATTAGTGCTCGGAGATGAACATGAGACCTGAATCTCTGTGGACTGACCTTGTCAAGGACACTGTCCTACAAATGTTTAAAGGCGCTCTGTCGTTTGAACTTTTAACAGGCAATTTTAAAGGTAGTTTGTGGAAAAACAGAGAAATGAGAAGAGTTATGACAAACTTCTCCCACGAGAAAGAATTTAAGTTACAGATGAAACCTTAACTACACGTAACAACTCTAATTAATGCATTACTGCCTATAAAATGCCTTCACTGCACACTTTAACATAGAGCTGGTGGTGTGAAATTATTCTCCGGCCCTTTTCGTAGACTTTGGGATGAACTTAAAGCGAGTGCCTCTCTGACCTTGGGAAATGACCTCAGTCAGCTACAGATTCAGACAGAGAAACAGCTGACACTAGTGGAAACTGGTCAACTACTAATCTACACGTGACATTTCAAACCCAACTACACCTCTATGTGTGCAACTTTTTCAGCTCTGCATATGTCTGTGCATCCAGAGGAGCTAAGCGCAGTGAAAGTTTCGTATCTGTGTGACTGCAGCTAGAGACTGCGGCCATGATCTGAGTTAGAAAGTAAAATAAAGCAGAATAATAAATGTTTACTGGCTGCAGAAAAGGGACTAGTTCATATGTTTTGAGAAGCTGAACTCTATAATGACAACAGAACCTCTCACCCAACATTTCAGCGCTGAAAGCCAATCTGGATAAGCATGATTTAGAAGTTAATTATAGCTGTGAGCTTCTTAATAACATGTGACAGTACATGCAGTAGTGTAAGTAGCAATCTTTATGAAATACAAAGGGCAAACAGCTACATCTCATGTGACTAGCCGTTAGGTCAAAGCAGGTTCGTCTCAGCTGTGACTGTATCATTGCTGTGACCAATGGCAGCGACTTACAGTGACCAAAAGTATTAACATGGCCTGAATGAGACTGTCATTAAGTATGAGGCAAGCAATGTGTATGGGAGGGCATGGTAGTGAAGTTAAAGAAAGTCAGGATGATGGTCTGTTTGTGTACTCACCAAGTCAACTTCTTTCTTCAGATCTTCCATATCCTTCTTGTCTTTACCTTTCTTGCCTTTCTTGACCCCATCGTCTGAGGTTGCTGCGAGTTTGTACTCCTCTTTCCCTCTCTGAATTGAAGAAAGTGAGACATAGTGAGATCCCGAATAAGACAGAGCACATATTCCTGCATTTGCTCTTCAGCTTCCTCTTTTGTTGAACAAGTAAGAGCAAAAAAGCAGTGTCAACTCTGCTGTTCAAACATATTGTAAAGGCTTTAATCGTTGTTAGGACTGTGAATAACTCTCTTAAAAAATTCTAATTTGACAAGTTTGACAGGTTCCAAACTGTACAAAAAGAAAGACACGGTATGCGGCAACAGATTTCGAAACTAAGGTACAAAGTACTTCAGGCAATCCACAACTGTCAAGCTTAACCAATAACTTGTGACCAAAACTTGGTCTCAGCTCAAAAGTGAAAAAAACAAAAACAAAACAAAACCAGGCTAATCTTAACCTAAATCTAAAGACTCTTACTACCAGCGACCAGGCCAAAACATGTGACAGTTACAATACTTACTCCCAGCCCCATGGTTGCAATGCAAGTCTGAGAACAGTCAATCCAATTGTCTTTTTAAATTGCAACTTTCCTACTCCGCCTCTCTCTCTCTCTCTCTCACACACACACTCTCTCTCTCTCTCAGCCTTGTTGCGTCCTGTGTCTCCCCAGAGCAGAGAAGATAGGCTGCTTCACATTTCCATACCTTTATATCCACAACTAGCTCACCTGCCTTGAGAGGAGGAGTTTGGGAGAGGGGAGGCAGCTGGTGGGGGGGTGGGGGGTGGTAGAAACTGGACAGGTGATAGTAGTGGTAGGGAAGGGGGTACACTGTGGGGGGAGGGAGGTATTGGTGGAGGAGGAGTATGGGAGAAAGGGGAGGGGTAACTCTTGCTCAACTTCCCTGTTTTGTTCTCAGCGCTTCCCGTCTTCTTTCACTCTTTACTCATTTACTCCCCTTGCTCAATCCATTCCTCTCTTTCCAGAAAGTTTAATTTCAACCGTCACTTGCAACAGGTAGGTGGTTTGGATCAGAGAAACCCGAGTGAATCCCTGTGTCTGTGTGTACTTTCTCTGTCTGCATGTGCTTCGTTTACAGTACAAACGGGGAAAAAAAGACAGGCAACACGGTGGAACAGTGAATGAGAGACAGATAGAGATAAAGCCAGAGCTAGAAAGGTGAAAGTCCAGTTCTGCAGGTGACTGATTGCCCAGAGCTGAACAAGGCATTTGAATAACAAAGGCTGAAAGAGGAAAAGGTGAGAAGCTGATTAAAACTGAGTTTTTTCCTGTGAGGGATCGGGGAAAAAAAGAGGTTGGACAAAACTGTTGCTCACAGCAAAGATAACACGTGGAATGCAAAGGGAGGAATCCACTGAGCCTTTAGCCTCCCCTCTCTGTCTGAGGTCAATGTGCCCTGTAAGAAAAACAAAAAACGACTTTGTAATTGATTTTGAAGTCCTCTCACCTGAGGAAAAGTCAAAAGAGCAGCACTGGAATGTCTTTCACAATGCTAAACCATTGTATTTAGCATGGATTTATACTGCTGCAACACTGAATGAGCTTAAAGTGGCTCTTGGCCTAGTGCCTGCTACTCCCACACAGTGGCTAATGGATTGATATACTTTAATCATCTTGAGAAAAACAAAAAAAAATCCCATCTGAGATCCAATTTGCAGTTCTCTCAGCATTCAGGTGAGATTCAGGTTTCACAGCCAAAACTTGGGTAAAGTTTGGCTGCTACTGACCCCTCATGCATACAAATACATGCTCCAGCTGATACACTAATAGGAATAAAAAAAGATTTGCAGTTACAACTGGAAGCCCCACCTCATTGTTCCTGCAGCTGGTAGAAATCTAAATCAAAGCCATAAAGTTTAACAGAGAGGGTTTCAATGAATGATTGAGCCGGACAATGCCCCTGAAATACACCGTGTCCTTGAACACACACAGAGATCTCTCAGGTTGGCACAGAAAAACTGGAAAGTGCCAAAAAATATGACGTGCATGTTTGTGCACGAGATGTGCAGGACAAAGGCTCTTCTGACCCAGCGCTATGGGTCTTACTTCACTCACAATGTCATCTCACATCTATGGCGGCCACCTTAGCTGCATCAAAGGACACTCGTGACCCTGAAGTCCCTCATGAAACCAAGGAGTGTGCTTTTCCTGTTCATTGAAACTTGCAGGGAGGAGGAGGGATCGTCCTTGTTGGCAGGTTAGCTGGTGGGGGTTGTGTTTGTAGTAAACTTCCAACTGTTTATAGTTACTAGACCATGCAGGAGAGAAAGGGGATGTTGATACAAAGATGGAGAGAGAGAAAGAGTGGGGGAAGGAGGGGGGAGGTTGTAAAAGAGGAGGGGAAGAGAAAAATAGCAAAAAGTAGAAAAAGAGAGAAAAATGAAAAAAGTGAGAGGAGGAATTGGCATTAGAGAAACATTCTCAGTTAGTGCTTTGGCTGTTTTATAATGAATGCAGCTCATTTCACTGCTGCTTTTGCAGTATACAGGCCTAGAGGACCTGCCATGGCAATAGAGCTGACAGTGTATTGAATTCACTTTGTTCCAAATCTATTCAGGAAAATGAAATGGATCCAGGAGAAAGACGATGGTGATATAAGAGAGAGAAATGGAGAATGGCTGAGAAAACCCTTAAGGGGACAGTTCAACCCAAAATAAAATAAAACCTATTTTTCCTCTTACCCAGACATCACTCAGATAATAGTTTAGTTCACCACAACATAATGGAATCCAAAGGAAATTGGCTTGTGGTGCAGAAAGTCATGATAATCAGCTGGAATTCATTGGGTTGCTAACTAACATGTGCTTCACAATACATCTTGTCAGCAGCTATAGATGTGTAAGCACACACTTCCACTACCTGTCTCTCTGGCTTCAAATGACATGTGACCACACCTTCTATTCAAATACATTTGCACACACACATTGAGAATTTCTGTTTACACTTTCATTTGCAGGATTTGTACCTGAGCATGTTTAAGTCTTTGGGAAATCGACCTCCCACGCAGCAGTGGTCTCAGTCCTGCATCAATAAAACCAAAACATCAAACCATGATTGAGCCTAAGTGGCTCCCTCAGAGTTTTTCATGTGGCTGAGGTTTCAGTTCCATAATTAATGTAGTTTAGGCTTTTGTTTAACACCAAACAATGCTCTGCTATACACAAACAGTGTGTGACCCGGAGACATAAGACATGGCCTTTGGAATGTCACTGCAGTGAGCACAAAGAGTAATAGTAATATTATTAGGAGAAACACATTAGTAGCAAGTGACGTAGGATAACTACCATTTAATGGCTAAATACGCACTTACACAAACCAGAAGACATTTCCTGACTTATCTCTCATGGTACATAGCCATGCAAACAGCTTGGGTTTTGTGTACTGAGGTTTTGAAATGTAATTTTCCTATCCTCCTCTGTGTTGTATTAGCTATATTTTGCCCTGCTGCAGAGAGAATTTCCCCTCGGTAACAAAAATGCTTTTCAAATGTCAGCTTTCTCATTTCATTAAAAAGCTGAAACTCATCATCTCTTCCAGCTGCTACAGACTGAAGAGAATGTACATTTTCATTTTCCTTTAGTTCGTCCAAATGTCTATATAAAGGTACAGTGTAAATGTTTTACTCCCCTGCAGTTGCCCTTGTAGTACTCGAACTGTCATGAACTTTGGACCGAGTGTGACGTAGAGGCATTTTAAAATGTTTAATAATCAAACCAAAAGCGCCTGTTTTATAACTGTTACTATTGACGGAAGTCCAACACTGATTGACTGAAGAGGAGAGAGACAGACAGGGAAAGGGAGGAGGGTAAATACAGCCAGAAATAGCAAGCGTCTATCCAAACATATGAATGATGACTCCAACACCATTGACTGACATTACATTTACAAGCTGTGCTGTACAAGTGTGTGTTTACAGAACCTGCTTCCCTCATGCTGGAATACTGCCTTAGTGTCACTCAGTTACTATTAAAACAAACATTGTGCATTGGCCATATACAGCATGGAAAAATTTATATCTTTGAGGTGCTGAAGAGCTTAACTGGACTCTGTTATGTGTCTTGACTTGCTTGAACACAAGCCAAGAATGCACCATGACAAATTACACCAAATGCATTACAGTAAAACTGTTACAAAGGTCCTTAAACTGAGCCTATATTAGGACATGCTCAAGTCCTATTTATATTCCTGAGCTGATCACAATGACAAAGCTGCCACTCAACAATGGAGATCCCAAAATAACAGCTACAGATATGTATATTTTCAAAAATGTTAACTAGACACTGTCTCCTGTGAGTGGTGTCATGGACTATATCAATAAAAGATCTGGTCAGTTAATGTACCAAAAGCATGATTGTTCTCTGAGATACGGTAAAAACGCATTGGATCGGTCATTTTGGAAAACATCAGTTCACAAGCACACTACATGTGTGGCTGGCTTAATCTGAAATACAAGTGGAGTGACACTTCCATTGTTGAGCTGCTTTTCCTGTCTGCTTTAGAGCTGCTGGGGACAGTGAAAACTTGAGTTCATGTGGGGAGAAAATTTGCCTTGTTAAGTCATTCCTCCTCCTCCAGAGGAGCCTGCACAGACAAAGCGCCATTGTCTCCACCAGTAGCCATCACAAGATTTCAACTACTAAACCTGTGACTTTGGTAACAACTCATTCTTATTTATACTCTGTCTGGTTTTATTTTTAAAAATTCTTCTTTATACTCTGATGGATTTTCCCCCTAAGGTTCTTGCACCACACAGCACACCACAGGAAGAAAGAGGACATGGGAAATAGGCCAAGAAGTGTTAAATTCAATTCAGTATTTAGGCTCTCTGCCAGAAAACGGTGGATTGCTCCTTTTGGGCCTGGAGTGAGCTGCTGCCTCAGGTGAGAGAGTTTAAGGATCTCAGGGTCTTGTTCACGAGTGAGGGTAAAATGGAGTGAAGAGGGAGCTGAACTGAAAGGCAAAGCTTTCGATTTACTAGCTGATCTACGTTCCCTCGCCTTTGGTCAGGAGCTTTAGGCTGTGACCGAAAGAATAAGATCTCAAACACGAGTGGGCCAAATGAGTTTCCTCTGTAAGGTGGCTGGGCTCACCCTTACAGACAGGGTGGGCTCAGATATCCAGAGGGAGCTTGGAATAGAGTCTCTGCTCCTTTGCACCGAAAGAAGTCGGCTGAGGTGCCCCCTGGGTGCCTTCCACTGAAGGTTTTCCGGGCACATATTTCATTTTGTATATTTTTAGACTTCAAAATATCAAAAGACAGGAGCCTTTTCTTCGCTCTTAAATGAGTTTTCTAGCTGGAAAATGTGCCTTTATTCACGGAAAATTGTCCCAAAGACCTCTTCACACTGATTTTCTGTGCTTCCTCTGAACCACTACAGTGCTCATGACCTGTATTACACTCTTCCACATACTGTATGTGTGTGTGTGAACTGTAACACCTTCCGCGATGCTCTAGATACCTTCATCTTAAAGGTTAACCTGTAAATCCATCTGTCATCAGCACAGCGTATTTGTGCGTTATTTCGTAGGTGAATCCAAGTTCACTTATGGATTTTTTTTTTTGGCTCAATCTGAATATTTTCCTTTGAATATTTTAGGCTCATTTACGGTTGATATCTTGAGACTTTCTGTGCTTTCTCTTACATGTTTGCACTCACTGCAAGTCTCTTACAGGACTTTGAGCTTTATATCACACTGAACAAGATGTCATCTCTCTCTTTTCCCTCTGCCGAGTGCACTGGCTGTGTCAAGCTGGGAGTCAAGATTGCAGGCAATTTGGAAAGCAAAATACAGAGAGTTCTCAGACTATGGCAGCAGCTGAAGGCAGAACTTGTCTTATACTAGATACAGGAGGATGAGAAAATCTGTGGACCTACTGAACCTCACAATATCTCTCATGTCAGAGATTTGGATGACACATGCTACTGACTTTTCCCTAGTGTAAAACTAAATACCATCTCATGCTTTACTCCTGGTGCGTCAAACCAAACAGGATGGAACTGAAAATGTCAAAACAGCCGCAGACTTCACCCAGGACTGCTTCTCTGAAAGTAAAGCTTGAAAACATGTACAGTGTTCCGGAGGAACTCCCTGTCAATGCTACTGCTTCGCCAAAGTTTGAAGTATTGGCTGATGACACCTGCAATTCCCAAGACAGCATCTCTCTGACACACACTGCTCTTATTGCCAGACGCAAGCTTGATGCTGAGAGCCAGGAACCTTTAAGAGCAGACTGGTAAAATGCTCTACTGAGCAGTATGGTAAGTGACTTGGACTAGAAATCTCCAACAGAAGCTCTGAACTCCTCAAAGGAGGATTCACACATCTACTTGAAATTCCCAACATAGGTGTTTGTCTCAAGCCTGAAAAAAAATTGAATTCTTCTATTAACTCTTGCTGCCTAACATCTTCATGTGTAGTTTCAGCTTTAAACTTTTTTGATAATTTGGTTTGTTTTGCGTGCAGATGTCTATCAGCAGAACAGCACAAAGACACAGGGGCTGCATGAAAATATGCTATATAGCCTCAAATATTCCTCCTCTACAGAGAAAAATCAGAGATGAAGGAGAAAGAGACAGCACTGATACCAGACATGTGACTCCATCAACCCCGGTCTTCTCACTCATCTGCAACCAGGGATATTTGTGTCAAGGTCCAACATCCTTCTCCTGGACTGAAAAACACAGATAAAAGTGCAGACAGAAAGTGGAAACAGTACATTCTTACCCAGGCTGGTTCTGATAAAGAGCTCCCTCATCTTCAGCTGCCTTTCTTCGTATATCTGAGGTCAGATAAATGTGATGTTACTGAGTGGCCCTTAGTTGTATTTTGTCACCCATGTCAGGACAACTGAAAAATCGGACACACATCTCAAATGTTTGTCTAGAAAAAAAAAAGAAGACATTTAAACTGTTTAATTATTATAAAACTTGCTAATTAACTAACTAATAACTACTCATAACAAGGTTGTACTTACTGTGAGACAAGACGATCTTCAGGGAAAACATTCAGATGTTTGGAGAAAAAAGGAGACGAGAATCCACTGCTAAACGTTTTTTTAAAGAGTTTTTTTTTTTTTTTTAAACAATAAATTTCGGGAACCTTCTCACTCCACATGGTCCTTTTAGGTCATGTCATCAGGGGCCCTCATGACAATTTCCGCAGCAGTACCAACGATACGACTGTGATTAGAGCTAAATCACACAAATTCCTTAAACTAGTCGGATGAAACGGAGGCAAGACAGAAATAAGTTTGAGGATCTGGCTGCATAGGTAAAAATAAAAGTTCCATCTTGGGTGCATTTTTTTTGGCAATATGTCTCATATCTCGATGTAGCAGCTTTGCTCCCTCATCACATGACAACTGAAAAGACAATGAAAAGTCATCCCATAATGAACTAAAACCCATCAGAGAAATTATAACTTCATCGTTAGAGTGCAACTGACACCGAGTAAGAATGTTTCCAGGTCAGACTGCAGGAGAGACAAGGAGAGAGACACAAAAGAAACAGACAGCGCTGCTATTTATAGGCCCAAACATTTGCTCGAAAGCTTGTTCATACCAGGCCAACCTGTGTCAGAGAGAGAGCAGGCAGGATTTTATATCAGAGGAAAACTGCTGTAGAATCCATAAACAGGATATCAGCAAGAGATACGACTGATCAATCAAACTGTATTAAACTAGGCGACAACAATAAACACCACAGCATCTCTGTCATGGAGGAAATGCTCAGTGGTTTGGTTTAGTTGCTTCATAAGCTGCTGGATCACATTCCTTGTTTTATTAAACACGGGTAGAGTGCAAAATGGATTTGGATTCCTCAGTTTCAACCCGTGTGATGATGACAGGGACAGGGAGTAATCTCTGAAAGATCTATGCATCACACACACACACAGGCCCTGCACATCCCTCTAATCTGGCTAAAGATTACAGCTGCAATTAGAGGAATGAGAAACAGAGATGGAGGGAGGGAAAGACAGGGTGAGAGATGTATTTTTATAACTCTGATTATTGTGATTGTCAGTATTATTGCAAGGTCACGGTCAAAGTTGCAAACAGGTATTCATAATGTGGATATAAGGTGGAATCTAATCAACTCTAAGGATTCCTGCATGTGCAGCATTCGCGACGCAAGTGGCACAAAAACAAAAGTGAATCATCTCACCCTGGTCGGCTCGTATCATTATTCTTCATGACTGCAGGTTCATTATTGAAATCAATAAGCTAACAGTTTGAACAGAGCACTGCCTTCATCAGGTTCATCAGATTGTCACTTCTCAGTTATATTTCTGTGCTCATCTTGATCTAGATGTTGAAGCTCATCCTGTTGTGAAAATAAACAGGTTTGGCTGCTCGTGTTAATTATAACTCTTGAATATCTGTTTCTCAGCCAAGGGAGAGGTGTGATACCCCTTCACAGTGAGGCTGTCCTTAAAGAAATACCAGAGCAGAACTTGTGTGCAGAAAATCCTGATAAAACCTTGCAACTGTACAAATGATCTTTTAAAATGTTCTCCATTATACGCATAAATAAATAGCAAGAGCTCAGTATCATGTTTTCAGAACTGGATACGTGACTTTATAGTTTTATAGTCTTCATTATTTGCAGCAGAGGAGAGCAGCGACACAGAAAACGAGTGAAAGAGTGAATGAGAGGATAAAGAAAGAAAGAGTCACTGTAGGCACTTCCAGCCTGGCTGATCCAAAACCCTAGCAACGACAACAAAGAGCCTCTGTCTCTGCTCACTCTGTCTATCACACACTCATGCACGCATACTGTACTGTGTAAACCTGTTACGAACAAGCCAGCTGACAGACGCACAACAAAGTGACCAAGCAGAAGTGTAAAATGTCTGTGTGATTTTCTCTCTTCTGGATGATTCTCTAAAGATAGAAAAGTCATGCTGAATTAAGGCCTGACACCTGCGCTCCACACCTGTAGCTCCAGTTCAACCTGCGCCACCTACCAGCAAGGTTTTTAGCTACGGTAGTGGCATAGCTTTAGGGATTGCAATGCCAGTCTGTCATTTGGTTCAGTTTTGCACACCTCCATCTGTCTGGGTGTGACTCAGACTGGGGTCAAAAGATCAAGAGGTTCATGGGAGTCAATGTGTTGAAATGAGCATCAAATATTGCAAATTACTGAGGAGTCATGAACTCAGCCTCCCGATAAGGCGAAGCCGTTGCTTAATTGTCTGCACTCGGAAATCTTTCCTCCGCTATCAAAAAATCAACATCCACAGCTCAGGCTTTCCGCTGCCTACTTTATACAGCAAGTTGTCATTATGACTTGCCATAATTGTAAACACGCTGCTACTCATTCATTTTGGTTTCACCTACCAAAACAAAACTACACGTAATTGTCATCTTAAAACCGAGATTACCTTTGTGCCAGCTGTGTTATGACAAGGGTTTTGCCTGAAGCTGAAAATGTCTGTAAGCGTGTACATCCAACGTTTAGTGCTAAGTAAACTCATTGTGTGTTACAGTACAACCGCTCATTTACGACATAAAATCGAGCTAAACAAAACCTGAAGTCAGCACGACACAACTTGCCTGTTTCACCAAGTCAAATAAAGTAAAAGAAACGTGGACGTCCTAAACTGTGACAACTAGGAAAAGTACAATTTGTGAAAAATGCGAAGTGCAAGCGTATTTAGAAATACAGCATAACTAATCAATGAGTCACTTCATCCCTGTCAGCTTTCCTTCACTGGTCGTGCACTGTTCCTGTCATTTGAGTCAGAGCTGTGGTACATTGCGTGTGCTGAGCGAGGCTTTCAGGAAAAACACCCCTGCTTGTAACTGCCATTCAAACCGAAGCTGTTTCCCTTCCCTGACAGAAAGCAGCGGCAGGACGTCTGCTCACTAAATAGGTCAAAGGTCACTGAGTTAGTAGGAATAGTAGGAAAACCATTGTCTTTGACTGCGGGGCATGGAACAGACTGACAGCTGACCAACATTTGTGAAGTTCTCTTTCAGTTTAACTCTGTAAAACTCTTCATACTTGGCATCCTTGAAAAGTTTGAAGATTTTAAAATAATTGTCGGACCAAGTGTTTTGAACAAAGTCTCGCTGCACAGGTTTAGTTTGTCATGACGACACCACCAGCATTACACTGCTTGCTGAAGGGTAAATAACCCCAAACCCACAGTGTACAGAACAATACTGAAGCAAAAACTGAATGACTGAAGGAATACTTTGAGAGAAAATCTATGGGAGTGAGAGAAAGGGATTTAAATCTACACGAAAACGTCTCTGATACCGCTGTAGGCTTTCTCACCTTCTCATTCACCTCTGGATAACGAGGAGTTAAGAGCAGAGGAGAAAGTCAGACGAGTGGAAGTTGGAGAGGGAGGAGCTGAACAGACAGAGGAGGGGACGAGGAGGAGGAGGAGTCTCCTCACATGACTGTAGTGGCATGTCTGCTTGTCCTTGGAAAGGACACTGGCATCTCAAAACAAACGATTTCTTTGTCTTTTGTCCTATCTGTCCGCATCTCCCTCAATTTCTCCTTCCTACGTCCTAATCTCTCACGTCCTCTTTCTGTCTCTCCACAGCCTTTTTCTTTTCACGTCAGAAAACTTGTTGCTCTCTCCTGTTGAAAAGTTAAAAAGGATCTGTCTCTGGGTTTCAGCTCTCACGGCACAGACATGAGCGACTTCACTATTGCACAATGTCACTTCATTTCCTGACACACACAAAAAGCACACACACTCAGAAGCTCCTCGGTACTTTGGAGTTTTCCGCTTTTTCCGCTTTATTGCTGTCGTTGCTCAACATTCATTCACACACACACACACACCTGTACCCTCCCCCCACATTCCCTCTTCCTCTTCATTATCATAATCATCCTGACACACACCTACGCACACCACACGCTGCACACCACACACACACACACAGAATTCCTTTGCTGACTCCTCCCCTCTGTGAAGACTTTCCCCCTGGGGCCTTCACAACCTTCCCTCATGGAAAACTACCAGTACACGCACACAAAGACGCACACAACGAGATCTGTGTTAGCAGCAGACAGAAGGATCATGGGAAAAGACAGAGAGAGCGTGCATGTGCGCGTGTGTGTGAGAGAGAGAGAGAGATAGAGATAGAGAGAGATGTGCTGTTAAAGGGAAAGAGAAACAGAGTCTTTGATAATATGCCTTAAAATACCATGAAAGTTTTAAGTCTCCACCACATACACGCACACCAACACATGCACACACACACACGTGACAACACCAATATTTACACTCTCAACAGCCCTGAAAGGCTGACAGACGGTTAAATGGACAAAGACCCTCCTCTGTCATTGTACAAGCTGCAGAGAGAGACAGAGAGTGTAGCCTGTCCCTTCCAAAGCAACACCACCTCCCAATGGACTAAACTTTCATTGACCTAAGGCTGGCAGGTGCCTTGCTATATTAGATCACCCATTTCAATTTTTTATCCATTTAATTTTACACTTAGTTGTAACAAACTGCGGCTCAAGGTTAAATCAAGTTGAGTTTTTGTCTTATATCTGCCAAATCGTACTAAATTAAAGGCAAATCTTACTGTGGATCAAACAGTGACAGGAATATTTCACTGTGAGACTTCAGTTCATTCTTAACTTTTACGAACACACACTCTTTGCTTGCCTATTGGACCATCCCTTCTTCTATTTGGGGCAAACACAATCTAAACCAAATTCAGGAAGAGACTGTTAGCTTCTGTCTGCTCAGTCCATCTCACCTGAAGTGTTTTATCGGCATGGCGACGCATCAGAAAAAAAATCACTCTCTTACTATGGCTGTTTTCCTTCACCTATATCAAGTCGTCTAATTTTTCTTCTCAACATCCATCAACCTCACTCTCCTTTTCTTCCTCCTTTTCTACATCCCTCCATCCTTTTGTTTGCAGACTCTTGCTCTCTGTCTTACACTAGCTCCCTCTGCTGTGAAAGGAATCAGGTCTGTGAAGGTGAAGAAGGAGAAAAACCTGAAGAGAAAAACTGGCTGGAGTGGAACATGCAGACATTCAACTGATTTGCCGTGCAGCATGTAAACTAATGATGATGTACATTACGTGGCCATATTCTGTCTACTAGCTCAAGTGTGTGTGAAGCTGAACATCTGTGATCAACACACACGCACACACACACAACACTTAATGAGGAAGAAAGGGGCATTTATAATGAGCAGGGTAAACACCAAGGAGACAGCAGTAGAGTGGTCTCTGTTAATTTTCACTGAGGGCCTCTTTGCATTGGTGCTCAACAGAGCAATCCATCGCAAACACCACTATGACTGGCTGTTGAGATAATGGAGACACATACAAACGTTGGACCAGTCCTAGTCCAGAGAGGATAAAAAAAGTCCGGTGTTTTGGTTTTTACTTTTCTCTTTGCTTGACTTTAAACTTAGCTGACTTCCTATTCAGATGAATTGTGACTCATGTTTTATGAATGTGTTGAATCTGTTAATGAATTTGATGGATGCTTTGTTTGTTTGCTGTAATATGAAAAACATAATTTTACCATAATTATTTAATAAGATATTTCAATCATTTCATTGATTACATTTTTGATTGATTAGAAAGCATTTCTTCCTTTGTTACTTTTTAAGCATTTTTACTAATTGATTTTAGCTTTGATATCATTATTGGCTTATTGATTGACTGATTTGGTATTTTAGTCTCCTCATGATTGTTCATTTTGATGATTAATGCCAATCCTGCAACGACTGATTGATGATTATGGTTCATATTTTGCCTATCAACTGATTATCACTCAGCTCTGAATTATTACGCGATCACTTCTGTGCTTCATTTTTGATTAAGCTACTCATATGTAGATTAAATTCTTCTCCCCCTCTGAGCTCTATATATTCAATCCCAGGACTGAAGTGTAGGAACTGTTGAGGTGGATAATCCCACTGCATGGGACCTGACTCACTGGTACAAATCTACTGAACCTTGTTTTTATCTTCCATTTGTCAGAGAAAAGTGTGTGCAAAAGAAACGTCCAAACAGCTCCTGTGTACAATGGCACGGAGATCTTTTATTTTCAGCGACTTATACATCAAGACATTCTTAATTTATCCATGTTGTGTGCGTTTTTGGAGTCTGCCTGTCTCAGACAGATATGTAACACGGCAGTAAATAACAATGAAACACTATATGCTCCCTCAGCGACTGTGTTATGTTGACTCAGTAGTATGTCTCAAGCTCCACCCAACCTAGAAACCAAAGGAAACTGAATTAGAGACACCCTTTAACTTTAGGCTGCAGGATGATATCATCCCTCACGCTGCCACAAGAAATCAGACTGGACTGGAGAGCGTGAGGAAGACACTCACAGAATTTAGAGCAATCACCACACTGACATGAAAAGATTTGTTCTGCAGGGACAAAAAGATGGTGACATTTTTGTCTTGCAGATGCTCATGAGATGATGATATCATGACTAGTCTTTCTGTCTTCATGATGATATCATGAAGAAATGACTAAAAGGAGCAGCTGACACTGACCTGACCCTGTAGCTCAAGCAGTCGTCTGTGTATTGGTCCTATATCATTAGATGTTCACACTCTCTAATAAAACTTATTAGAAGTCAGTGTGGTTCCAGTGTGTGGACGCCTGAATTATGTGATTTAGCACCTTTTACATGGCCCAAAGCTACTTTTTATTTTTAGGCTTTCAGCAATGTGGATATTTGACAGAGATTAAAAAAAAATCACTGGGCTGGAATCATGTTTTCACTTCTGAGTGAAAGTGTGAAACCTCACTGAGCCCAGGGTTAAAAATAATCTGGTGGACAGTCAGCTTTGGGCCATGCACACAGTGGAAAGTGTGCAATAACTATATTAAAATAAATAAATGCTAATTTGTTTTGAAATATATTAGTCTCCCTATTTCTTTCATAAGATACAGAAGTTGTTTGATACTGTGTCAGTTTAACTTGTTTTCTGTGTCTCATTGTAACACATTATTCACCATGGATGAGCAATGGGATGTTTCACAGTCTGTGCGCTGTGGGGCTCAGATGTAGGAGACACACACTCTCTCACACACACACATGCACAAACACAGCTGTATCAGAGCCAGGCCTGCATACAGGTTCTGCTCAGCTCTGTGGGTGGAACGAGGCGTTAACAATGGCAAGGTTGAGGGTTCAGATCCCACTGGGCCCTGCCATAGTTCACTGGTGTGTGTGGAGACACAGTTGTGGCAGTGATAACAGACACATGCACACACACACAAAGCAGCACTCATGCTGAACACATGCATACCTGTGAGTCATTCTTATATTGACTATTGGCCACAAAACTTCTAACACGCTATTCTCCAAACGAGCACTACCTTTGATCTCTGTACAAAGTCAGTGTTTGTAATAATGACTGTAACATCACACCCGGAGAGGAGTGATCACATAGTATAAAGTCATTATTTAAATACAGTGTTCATTACTGCCAGAATTTCAATATTTCTGATTTTGGTGGCTTTGTTTTCTTGGTAAAACAGTAACACACTTACATTAATATCAGTATTGAACTAAAAAGTCACGGCAGCAAAAAGTAGAATCAGTAAGTGTCTTACCGCCTGGGTCGCGTCTGAGGATGTATTTCCTGACTTCATCATACAGGAAGATGAGGAGGGAGTAGGGGAAGGCACAGAACCACCAACATGGCCTAAGGTTTGGATGAACAGACAGAGAGAGACTGAGTTACAACTTGAATGTGACAAAAACATATAAGAGCTCTCTTCAAGGCCTGTATGAGAGGCTGAGGTAGTGAGTAATAGGGAGACACAGACTTTTATGCCATTATGGATGGTTGAAGTCTTGCTGAGAGCACATGAAAAGCTTTGGGGCTGATCATCAGGCTTTTGACACCCAACTATTAGAATTAATTCAGCAGCTTGGTGCACACAAAATAAGGCAGAAATGTTTTAAATATGAGGATTCTGTACTGATGGATGTTTTCTGTCAATCTCTTTGAGCGTCCTCTCCGTACTCAGTACTAAGGGTATATTGTTGTATGTGTTTCACTCACTTGAGGGGGTACATTCTTAGGGCAACATCCATGCCTGGGCAGTACGACAGGAATGCAGCCAGAGCCGTTTCCTCAAACAGTCCGAAGATGAGGACGCGGTTCCTGTGGAAGCAAAGAGTTAACAAAGTCGACACCATATTTTTATGAAGCTATGTTTTCTATGAATGTATGAAAGTAACTACTGATGTGTACATACTTCATTCCCTGCTGAACGATGGAGTTCCTCCTGGTCTTACAGATGAGCAGATCAGCCCACTGGACGATCACAATGCTGATGAAAAAAGCTGTGTGGCAGGTGAACTCCATGATCTTCCGGCGCTCGTATGTCTGGGAAATAGAAAATGAAAAGACGTTTTCACTTTCGTAAATTGAAATTTGAGTCATCTACATTGTAAATTTTGGCTTAAGCACAACGACAGACCAAATTATTGCAAGTAACATTTGCATCACTGACCCACTCCTGTCCATAGCTGTCTTCCATGTCATTAATACATTTGTCATCCCAGAGCACTCTGAGCCCCAGCAGGTCCATGGGGTAGAAACCATTTTCGGCCAGGATCACTAAGTATGTGAAGAACCCAGCTACGGCCTGCATCATACCTAACAGAGGAGGAGAGCAGTTCAACTTTAGTGAGTTTTTTTTTAGACACAGCATTGTGCTTCCAAGAAATGACAATCGTGCCTGTCTCTGCTGACCAATCATGATGAAGGAGACGTTAGGTTTGATGTTTTTTCCACAACAACAAGCTGATGGAAAACTGCAGTGGCTGAATATTGTCATTGGCACTGACAATGTCATTGACCATAACCCTCCACACACTGTTACCCTCTGCAGAGCCAAGACGTTGACATCTTTAAGATCAATTAAAAAACTTCTGGTTACCGATCTGTCCGTAGGCCATACTGATGAGCCTCTCATTCACCAGTTTGTCTGTTTTGGAGTTTCTGGGCTGTCTCTTCATGATGTCGCTCTCAGCTGTTTCATAAGCCAGGGAGATGGCAGGGATCTGAGAGACAACAAGTAAATAAAAAGAAGGAAATTAAGGAAATTGAACACCCAAATCTGCATTACGTCTCTTTTGTTTATCTTGATCTCATCATGGCTGTCAGGGAATATTTCTAAAGTGGGCAGCATGACAAATCAAATCAACCAAATCATCATTCAAAGAGCTCACCATGTCCGTTCCCAGGTCGATGCAGAGGATGGTGACAGTTCCCAGGGCCAGAGGGATGCCAGCAATGACAAAGAAGAGGAACGGAGACATCTCAGGGATTTTACTGGTCAGAGTGTAGGCAATGGACTTCTTCAAGTTGTCAAAGATCAGACGACCTGACAAATTTATTAAGAAATTAATAAATGGTGATCAAATCGAGCAGCAACAAAGATGCTTCTTACAGTTTGCATTTCAACATTTCTGCAGGTCAGAGTCTTGCTGTAGGTCTCACCTTCTTCCACACCAGTAACAATGGAGGCAAAGTTGTCGTCCATCAGGATCATGTCAGCAGCCTGTTTAGAAACATCAGATCCAGCGATGCCCATAGCAACACCAATGTCAGCCTTCTTCAGAGCAGGAGAGTCGTTCACACCATCACCTGTCACAGCCACAATGGCTCCCTGCAGAGAAAAGAAATAAGTGTTCAAATGTCCACTTAGTGCAAGTTGATTTTTTTTTTTTTAATCCCCGTGAAAACGTCATAAATACCTGTCTCTGGCAGCCCTCCACAATAATCAGTTTCTGCTGAGGGGAAGTTCTGGCAAAGACGATTTCAGAGTGATATTTCAGCACATCGTCAAGCTGCTCTGAGGTCATGTTTTTCAGCTCACCACCATGGACAACACAGGCCTTGGCATCCCTGCAGAGGAAATCACAGCAGCATTAGGACAACACCCTGTTTCTGAGAGGGGAGCTGAAAATGTGGTATAATCAGGGCAACACAAAAAGAAAATCACAGGGAATAGTTAAACTGCGAAAATTGGAAATTCCCTCAGAAAACAGCTTCAGCCTTGGCAACCTTAAAGAAAAATTATGGACTCATCAGCAAGATTTTAGATTCTTAATTTAGAATGGTCCCAGAAAAGTCCTCTGTGTCTTTGTGACCTGATGAATCATATCAATCAGAGTCACATCGTCAGGGAACAAGAATCCCCTCCAGGAGGAATCTGTCCAGGTTGACAGTAACTGTAATGCACATGCTTTGGGACGGTATTTTTACAGTGTGACTGGGATCTGAACCCACAGACTAAACTCGCTGATGAGAGCCTGACGAGAGCCTCAGAGCCACATCTAGACGTATTTGTCTGCAGTGAGTTAATGGTAAAAGCCTTTTTGGCTGAGCAGACTGCAGGGCCTCTTTGGCCAACTCTGATTTAATTTTGCATTATTAGTACTGCTATTAGGCAAAACTTAACAACTGGGCCACATTTAGAGGGAAGATTTTATATAACTTTTATATAACTGCTGTGTGTGTTTTAAAAACATGATGCTAGTGAAGTGAGGCCTCAGTAAGAGGACTAACCTGGGGTTGACCTCTGAAACTGAAATGTTCAGACGGGCAGCAATGTCCTCAACAGTCTCGTTGCCTTCAGAGATGATACCCACACCTTTAGCAATGGCCTTGGCTGTGATTGGATGGTCACCTGTGACCATGATAACCTGAGGGGGAGGAGGTAAGACAAAACACTTAACCTGTGGATCTTTGTGGCAAGTTTTATAAATCAATGTCTTGCAGAAACCTGAAACCTCTGACACCTATAAAAACAGTTTCATACCTTGATTCCAGCGCTCCTGCATTTGCTGACAGCATCAGGAACAGCAGCACGAGGAGGGTCAATCATGGACATGAGGCCAATGAAGCACAGGTTCTCAGTGGGGAAGTTCACATCGTCAGAGTCAAAAGCAAAGCCCTCTGGGAACTGATCATCAGGCAGGTTGAAATGGCAGAAACCTGAATAAGAAAGGAAGAAAATGTGTGTCATTCATTTAACGAGAGGGCTCAGAACACAAGGGTTATTATACATTACGTTACATTACATTATAACTACGTTAGATCATACCCAGAACTCTCTCTCCAAGTCCTCCGAGTTCAATGTATGCGTTCTGGAAAGTGTCTTTCAGCTCGTCGTCGAGTGGCTGCTCTTTGCCCTGGATCATGATGGTGGAGCAACGGTCCAACATCCTCTCTGGGGCTCCTTTCATCACCAGCAGGTGTTTGGTTTCCCCGGGAGTTGAATTCATGTGGACTGAAAGCTGTGGAAGGATGGATTTTAAATATTTGTTTTGTTTTTGCTATCAAACAAAAAAAAAAAAAACACAACTGTGGTGGCACTGATTTTGAATCACTGGAATCAGTGTGGCCATGACTACACTGGAAACTATGTGGACTGTTTACCTGGTATTTGTTGGTGGAGTTGAAGGGGATCTCAGCAATCTTGGGGTATTTGTCTCTCATGCCACTAACAGATCCACAGCACAGCTCAATACACTTCAGCAAGGCAGCTTCTGAGGCGTCACCTGCTACATCTCTCTGTGGGTTTATTGAAAAGAGTCAGAATAGTACATGACGACCAGTGTAACAAAGACAGGAAAATATTTCATACTGTTAGAACCACTGAACTGTCTCATCAATTTATAAACTGAAACTGAAAATGCTTTTCTCCTCATTTCCACTGGAAGTGACATTATTTGAAAATACAAGACTGCAAGACACTGACAAAAAGTCTATACAAAAGTTTGTTGTTGATTTACACAAGAGTTTTACGATCTGTTCGTAGGCCCTACTGTGGGTTTATAAAAGTCACCCTCTTTGAAGAAGAAAAGAGCAGGTAGATGATCTGGATCAATCTGGATCTCCCCTATTAGAAGATATCACCATTTGACCAACAACAGATATTTCATCTAATGAAATGGTAATTCTTTAAATAAATGCTTGATAAGCTATTTTGCAATGAAAAGCCCTGCCACATTTATTTCTTACCCCACTGTGCAGTGCGAGAGAGAAATATACTTGGCAGTACTCATTAAGAAATAAATCAATGGGTCTGTCTGGCCACTTCTTGCTATAGCACCAGCTATATATTTCTGAAAAAGCCTTTAATTATGTTGAGTGCTTTTCATAAAGATTTGTAGAGCAGTTTGTGTTCACCTGAATCGGAAATGACACCTCTAACACGATTCAACAAAATGTTTTAGGGAACAAAAAATATTGAACTAGAGCAAAACATTTAGAGTTTAGTCACCAAAAGTGTTTAAAGGAAGCTGCAATCAGCGTTTCACCTTCAGGATGGGAACGCTGCCCTGCTCAGCCAGGAAGACGGCGCGGTTGCAAAGTCCAGCAATTCTGGCCAGGGCAGCCCAGGTGGCCGAGCTCCTGTCGAAGCTGGCCCCGCTCTGGTTCTCGGTGGTGTCGGCCCCGTGGATCTGGTTGTCAAACCACATGTGGGCCACAGTCATCCTGTTCTGGGTCAGGGTGCCGGTTTTGTCTGAGCAGATGGTGGAGGTGGAGCCCAGGGTCTCCACAGCTTCCAAGTTCTTCACCAGGCAGTTTTTCTTGGCCATACGCTTAGCAGTCAGGGTCAGACACACCTAGAGACAGAAATCAAGTGTTACAGTTACCTTGTCGTCAGTGCTTACTTCAATGAGAGAATGTGATTTGTGCAGAGATGCTGGAACAAAGACACCACAACTCACAGTGACAGTAGCCAGGAGGCCTTCTGGCACATTAGCAACAATGATACCGATGAGGAAGATGACGGCCTCCAGCCAGGTGTATCCGAGGATGAGGGAGAGGATGAGGAAGGTAACACCCAGGAACACAGCCACTGCGGTGATGATGTGGATGAAGTGCTCGATCTCAATGGCGATGGGAGTTTTCCCAGCTTCCAGAGTGGAAGCCAGGGTGGCGATACGACCAATGAAGGTACGGTCTCCAGTGTTGATGACGATTCCTCTGGCAGTACCTGGAGAGATTTTTTCAGTGGTACATAAAAAAAAACACCAGACATTAAATATGTTATATTAATTCATCTCACATCTTTAACTGTCCTGCTCCTTAAATGTACCCAGCAATTTTGGAGTTTATGGAATATTTGCAAGCTTCATTCTCTATAGTTTTGGAACTGAACATAAATTAATTTCAGCCCTGTGATATCTGTCTCAACCACCAGTTGTTTACCTTCAACACAGTTAGTGGAGGAGAAAGCAATGTTCCTGGTTTCCAGTGGGTTCTCGTTGGATAAGTCAGGAGTACGAGTCTGGGGCTCTGATTCACCAGTCAGGGAGGAGTTATCCACCTGAAGGAGGGAAAATAAAGCAAGAAAGAAATAAAGATATTCTGTAAAGGAAAATTCACATGGTGTCTTCAGGTCAATGCAAAAATCAAGTGGAAAATAGAAACTGACACATTTTGGTCAAAAGAAATTTAATATAAGAATCAAAAAACATGTTTATAATGTATAAGGGAGTAAAAGAAAATCAAATCCTAAAGTGATTAAGAGGAAGTAAACTCCTGTTTAATAAACCACATCTGTCAACATACTGTATTTCCCATCAGATGTTAAGCAACTTTAACCACCACAAGACTTACAGACAGACAGTGGGAGTAAATCATGATTTCATGTCTACATAAACATATGTTTAAGTTATAAATGCTGTTTCAAACCACAGCTCTATAATGTCTGTCGAGTGACATTAAAATAAGTCTTTGAGGTATGAACCTTGCAGCCGTGAGCAGAGATGATTCGCAGATCAGCGGGGATCCTGTCTCCACCTTTCACCTCCACCAAATCTCCGATCACCACCTCCTCAGTGTTGATGCTCTTACTCTCGCCGTCACGGACGACCAGGGCTTGCTACGAGATCGAAGGTGAAATATCAGTTTTTAGGGCAATATTTGAACATAACAGCAAGAGGCCAGATGATGAATGCAAAACATGTTATCAGATCAGTAGTATTGATAAAGTAACTCAGCTCCTTACTTTTGTGCTACACACAGTTTTCAGTACATACAGAAGTGTTATTTGTTACTGTTTTAAATTTTATATAAGCGACATTTTAAACCACTGGAGGCTAGAAAATAAGCTATTTGGGAAATAACAATGACATTTGTTCCTGTTGAAGAAAATCACCATGCAGATAGAAAGGTATAAAAATAAGAAAAAAAAACTCACCTGTGGGACCAGGTTTTTGAATGAGTCCATGATCTTGGAGCTCTTGGCCTCTTGGTAGTAGGAGAAGCAACCAGTGATGATGACGACAGCAGCGAGCACAATACCCAGGTACAACTACAGGAAGAGAGAAAAGGTTTTTCGTCAGGTCATCCTTGCAAACATTACTGCTTTCAATTGTTTTGTAGAGAAATTACATATATGCTAAGAAACTCTGTCTCACATTATCGTTGACCGGTTCATCTTCTGAGATAGTCTGGATAGTAAACGCGAGGAAGCAAAGGACAGAACCGATCCACAGCAGGATGCAAAAACCACCAAACAGCTGCAAACAAAAATTAGCATTCCCAAAAATGTAAATAATCTAAATAAGTTTGTGTTTTGGAAAGTATTGCACTCCCAGCTGTGAACTTCACCCAAGAAGTGAGTTTTACCTGTTTGCAGAACTTGACCCATTCAGGTGTCGTGGGAGGAGGAGTGAGGACGTTTGGCCCATCTCGGGCCAGGATCTCTTTTGCTTTGGAGGAGGAAAGACCCTAAAAAGAGACACAAGGATGAAAGAAAAATGTTTAATTGTGTGTGTTGGCTAAAAGCACATGCTTCCCCACACCAACGTGACAGACTGACAGAAAAGAGGAGACATGGAGAATTGTCTGGCCTGAAGCACATGTAAGATTATGTCTGTGTAAAACAGTGTTTTGCCTTGCTTCACTAAAGCTGTCTTTGTCCACATTTACATGAGGATAACATAGTATAGGTCAAAGCAAAGTAACATGAATCTTCTGTGTCTGCATTTTGCACTCCAACTCCATCTGCCTCGGTGAAACTATCACCAGCGGCCAGTACGATAACTTCAGCGAGGCACTATCACTGTAATAGGCTCACACACACTCCAAAAAAAAAAAAAAAAAGAAGCACACACACATGTATATATATATAGTGCTCACCCTGGTTAGGTCAGTTCCATATTTTCGGTGAAGTTCTTCCAAGGTCAACTTGTGATCATTCTATGGAGATATAAAGAGAGAGAGACTGTGAGAAACTGTTTAAAACAAACCAAATTCCCTATAACTTTAAAACCACAGATACTATCTCCTTTGAGGATGAGAAGAATGTCCTGTCGACGACGTCCAGAGGGAGAAAGGGAACACAAAGATGAGATCGGCCATTTGATCAGGATAGACCGTCATTTACTATGAGCCAAGCAATGTGTATGATAGGACATAGGTGTGAACTTTAAGAAAGTCAATCTATTTACTACATTTTATAACTCATTCAAAAAGTCACATTTAAGTGTCTACATATCATCTTGCTACACTGAAATTACCCCAGGCAAGTGCTAAACATAATTAATGACAGGTTTCATTTTTGTTTGTGAACTCACCAGGTCAACTTCTTTCTTCAGATCTTCAAGATCCTTCTTGCCACGTTTGACTTTCTTGTTCCCATCATCCGATGTTGCCGCCAGTTTGTAATCATCCTTCCCTCTCTGATTTGAACAAAGTGAAACAAAGTAAGACTTTTTCCTGATTCCTGCCAGACATCTGTTTAACAGTTTTCAAGATATTTCACTGAAAATCAAAACTCAATCTGTGGACCACAAATGTCTATTAAAAAAATATACCAATCCATGAATAACTTAATGAAATATTTGGACAAATGGATGGACAGACAGCTGAATGGACAGACACTGTCATCCCTAGTGACCAGTAAGTTAGTCTTATTGGAGTGGTAGGTCAAAAATAATGACCCATCAGTCACTTTGGTCTGAGGCAGCCAGCCTCATCTGAACCTAAATTTACAGACTCTTAAAAACCAAGCCAAAATGCAATGAACAAAGTTCCAGTACTTACTCCCAGCCCCATTCTTGCAGTGTAAATCTTAGAACAAGGAATCCAACTGTCTTTTCAAAGTGCACCTTTCCTACCCCACTCTCTCACACACCCTCTCTCTCTCTCTCAGCCCTGATGTGTCCCGTGTCTTCTGCACTCTCCAGAGCAAAGAAGATGGGTTGCTCCACATTAGCATCCCTTTATACCCACAATTGGTGCACCTGCCCTGAGTTGAGGAGCTTGGAGGAGGGGGGGTGGGGGTGGAGTGACACTGGGCAGGTGAGTAATAGTGTTGGGAGGGGATGGGGCATGCTGTGGCGTGGGAAGTAATGGCAGAGGAGGAGTACAGGAGAGAGGCACGGTAAATCATGGTCCAGTGTGTTTCCTCAAACACAAAACACACTTCAGTCACAACGTCATCACAGATCTACCAAGAACCAAGGGCTACCTGAGAAGTTCCCCTCCTATTCACCGAACCTGCAGGGAGGAGGAGGGAATGTCCTTGCTGCCTGGTGTGGGTTTTCAGATGTGTTTGTTGTAAACTTCCGATGGCTCATAGTCACCAGAGGGAGAAGACGGATGTTGATACAAAGATGAGTTGAGAAAAAGAGAGAAGGAGATGGGGACTGGGCAGCGGGGTGGGGGGGGGGGGGGGGGGGGGGGGGGGGGGTAGTAGGGGAGGAGGAGAATTGGAGTTCTGAGAAACCAAATAGAGAGAAATAAAATAAGGATGTGGTAAGTTGGTTCAACAGGTTGACGATTAATCATAGTGCTGGTGAGTTTAGCCCTGCCTTCTCTTGTCCAAATGTTGAAGTGAACCATTGTAAAGCTCTCTGCCCTGTTCTCAACTGAAAAGTGACATGCAGGTGCAGTCTATTAACTTTATTTGTTGCACCTGTCTTTCACTGGATTATGGGTTGTATTTGTACTTCAGCTTCCCATGCTGCGTTAATGGGCACTGATCAAAAGCTTGACAGTTAAAGTCAATGTACCCTGGTGTACTTGTATGAGGGCTTTGTCTTTTGGTTTGTCCATAATCCTGTTTGCATCTATAGCAAACTTCTGATGCCTTTTTCTAACGTGTAATAATAATAATTCCACAATTCAATCTAATGAGTTTGCATCTCATTCATGAATATATCAGCAACAGTTTTACATCCATGGTTCTCTGCATCATCATTTAATCACTGGAAACTGAAAACTGAAACTTGCAGGAAGGAAGAGGGATTGTCCTTGCTGGTTGGCTGGTGGTGGTTGCTGGACATGTTTGTATTAAACTTCGAAGTATTTACAGTCATTAGACTGTGCAGAGGGGGTTGATGCTGACGCAAAAGATGGAGAGGAATAGGGTAAAAAGAAGAGGGGGTGCAAAATGAGAGAACAAGAATTCTAGGAAATTAAGGAGACACGAAAAAAGACAGAGCTGAGAGTGCATACTCAGTTATTTTAGCTGTTGTACAATGAATGCAACTCATTTTGTTGCTGCTTTAGTGGTACACAAGTCCAGAGGACCTGCCATGGCAGCAGAGAACAGAAAGAAACAGAGAATGGCTGAGAAAACCCTTAAGGGGACAGTTCAACCCAAAACAAAATAAAACCTATTTTTCCTCTTACCCAGACATCACTCAGATAATAGTTTAGTTCACCACAACATAATGGAATCCCAAGGAAATTGGCTTGTGGTGCAGAAAGTCGTGATAATCAGCTGGAATTCATTGGGTTGCTAACTAACATGTGCTTCACAATACATCTTGTCAGCAGCTATAGATGTGTAAGCACACACTTCCACTACCTGTCTCTCTGGCTTCAAATGACATGTGACCACACCTTCTATTCAAATACATTTGCACACACACATTTAATTTGCAGGATTTGTACCTGAGCATGTTTAAGTCTTTGGGAAATCGACCTCCCACACAGCGGTGGTCTCAGTCCTGCATCAATAAAACCAAAACATCAAACCATGATTGAGCCTAAGTGGCTCCCTCAGAGTTTTTCATGTGGCTGAGGTTTCAGTTCCATAATTAATGTAGTCTAGGCTTTTGTTTAACACCAATGTTGGCACATCATAGATATTTTTCTTTTCCAGGCTAAAGCTGTGGTCACAACTGAAGTTAAAGGGTTGGAAAGCAACATATTCTGACTTGCATCTTGTGGCATCTAAACATGCAGACAGTTTGGGTTTTGCGTATGGAGGGTTTTAGATATCTGTCCAAATCTCAAAACCTCACTGGATGAATATGAAAGTATATGCATGGTTAAATACCACAAGCGGGACATGAGATAATATGTTTTCTGTGAACTGGGTAAACCAGTCCTCTAACAAACACACTGTATCACTTAGATATCCTTTTTTTTTGTACTGTCCTGCATTTTTTTTACTTTGCTGCAGAGATAATTTGTCCATCAACAAGGTTTTTTGAATTCTGACTTTTTCTTCATTACAAAGCTAAAACTCATCATTGCTTCTGGCTGCAAGCGACTGAGGTGAGAGTACGTTTGAATTTTTCTTTAGCTGGTCCTAATGTCTAACGAAAGGTATATTGTAAATGTTCCACTCCGCTGCAGTTGCCCTTGTCGTACTCTAACAGTCATGAACTTTGGACCAAGTGTACCTTAGAGGCATTTAGTGTTTAATAATCAAACTAAAACTGCCTATGTTTTATTACTGTTTGATACTACTAGATATAATAGCATTTGATAGGAGTCCAGCACTGACTGAGAAGAGAATGTAGGTTTCTCATTCAAACCTGGACAAAGTTTGCCTGCGATACAAACATATATTTAATTAGTTCCGCTGATACACTAACAGGAACCAAAAGGTTTGTGGCTTGAGTTGGAAGCCCCACCTCAGTGTGCCTGTTGTTTGCAAGAACCTAAAGTAAAGCTATAAAGTTTACCTTTAATCTCGCAGCACATAATGGCCCTGAAATACACTGTGTCCTTGAAAAGACAAGGTGATTTTTCTGATGATGTGGTCATTGGGCCGGTACAGGAAAGCTGAACAAAAAATATTATGACACCATTGTTTTTAGTATTTAGCTTTTCTGTAAGTATTAGAGTACAGTTATTTATAGGTCAAACATTTGCTAGAAAGCCTGTTCCTACCAGGCCAACCTGTGTCAGAGAGAGAGCAGGCAGGATTTCAGAAATCAGGCTTTTATATAACCCTAAAACTGCTGTACAATTAGCAAACAGGATCCAAATCAGCACCAGTATCAGCAAGAGATACAACTGATCAATCAACAACAAACATCACAGCATCTCTGTCATGGAGGAAATGCTCAGTGGTTTGGTTTAGTTGCTTCACAAGCAGCTGGATCACATTCCTTGTTCTATTAAACTTGGGTGGAGAGTAAATTGGATTTGGATTCCTCAGTTTGATGATGACTGAGTAATCTCTGAGAGATCTATGCATCGTTCATTCAGACTCTCACACACACACTCACACACGCGCACACACACACGCACACAGGCCCTGCACATCACTCTAATCTGGCTAAGGATTACAGCTTCAATTAGAGGAATGAGAAAGAGAGACTGATATTGTGATTATCAGTAATGTTATCAGGTTTTCATCAGGGTTGAAAACTCGTTGGTCAGGAGGTTTGGGGAAAATCTGATGTTATTTGACTAAAAACTAAATTTTGGACCATTTCAATACTTATAAAACTGATATATATGACCCCAACACATGGGGTTTCACATATTCCATCGTTGCATAGCGTACTTTCTAACCCCAACATCCTGACAATTACTGTAAGTGTTTACATGCTGTATTTTGGGAATCCTAATATCTCTGATATCACGCTACCTCTGTAGCTCCTCACAACAAATGCTTTCTACTTCACTGGGCTCTGTAGGTCATTTCTCATATGTTCCTATAAAGAGAAACGTAAAACAGGATGAATGTTTATGGTTTGAAGAGTTTATGCATAAATACTAAACATTATGTGACAGACAGCAGTATTTACCTGAGGATAATACAGGGGAAACCTGTGATCTTGGCAACCAATGTTCTTCATTTATCCCTGATATTGAATCAGAATCAACTCGCGTTGTTATTGTGGTAGTCACGGTAGAAGTGCAGCTGAAAAGATACTGGCGGAACTGATGCAGAAGACCGGAAACACGACAGTCTGTGGGCGGTTCCTCCTCAGGCCTGCGGGAGCTGAATCAAAGTGGACTGGGCCTTTCAGGAGGGGGGGCCTCTGAAGAGACAGGCACTAAAACAGACTTTCACACAGAAGCACAAACAGGGAAGAAAAAAAATCAATAGTAATATTGCACTAACCACTTAAATCAACAGTACTTCATGATAGACAATTTTGTATTTGAATCTTGACCACAAACTGCACAGTGTTACCGTCTTCTTCTTTGATTGATATTTGATTCTAATGTTCTTGTCTTTTAATTTTCACCCCAAAATTGTGCAGAGAATAAGTGGTGCTTTTCTCTTCCCTGGATTGTGTCTGCAGGTTCTCCTTCCAGGCTGCATGGTCAACTCAAAGCCATTTATTTTAGTTAAGTTCTCAGTAAAATGTCCTGTCTAAGGGCAAATGTTATGGCCATGGTGTTGCTAGCTTTACTGTAAAGGCCTGACTGAATCACCACTGTTTTTCATTCACAAGAACTTTTAAACTCCAGTGAGGACAGGGTCACAAAGGACACCATGGCACTGGAGCACATTGTTTGACTGACAGCTGGTCTCTATCCACAGCATCAACAGAGATACACCCTAAAAATAAAAAAGATAATACACTGAAGAGATTTCAAAATAAAGTCCATTTTTTGTTATTTGTTGCAAAGTTTAGCAGAGGAAATATGTAGGAACATAGTGTACACTCTACTCTCTGCAGTTTACACACACACACACACATACAGATACACAATACAGAGAAATCCAGATTAGTGACAAATCACACACACAGATGTCCTCATGTCCCCTGCACACAACTCACACACACGCACACACACACGCACACACATACACACACATACACACACACACACACACACACACACTTTGCATTCCCAGAGCCTGATCTCTCACGCAGGGACATTTTGACATATGCCATTGTTGCCTAGCAACAAGGTCTCATGCACGATGTAGAAGTGTAGTTGTATACTGTCTAAACTGCTGGCATGGTGGTGTGTGTGTGTGTGAGAGAGAGAGAGATAAAGAAAGAAAAAGTAGTAATCATGGAAGACAACAGAGGAGATGTTGAGGAGCGCTGGTGTGTACAGCTGCATCTGCGAACTCGTCCCAAGATAGAGTTAAATTGTGTGTGTCTGTGTCAAAGTGTGGCCTTATCTAAGTTTGAACTGTCATCCTTTCCTGCTCTGACCTTTGCTTTGAGCTACATTCTCAAAAGAAAGAACATCTGAAGCTTCTTCTTGTTCACACAATCAACTTGCAAGACAGTGAAATGAAAGTCGTGGAATGTCCTGACCGACCTCACTGTGATCTTAACAAGTTAGACTACAATTCTCTCTGGGTCGGTTTGTCCCCGCAGTCGAGGAACATTTTCTGCTTAATGTCAGTTTGTGACTGCAGTGCAAAAGGCCACAGTGGGCAAACCGTTTCTATAGAATCTGTTTTTTAAAATCAGACTTTACTTTAGGTAAATTCACAGTAAATTCACAGTTTTTGAAGAACTGGAATTCACCACCCTTATTTACTGTTATTATGCCTCTTAACCCTTTCAATCTCACACAGCACACAGGCAGTTTACAATGATAACAGTGGCAGATTTACTGTTTAAAATCCTTTGTCATTTTTGAAACTTGATTCCAGGCAGCGGTAGATATAACCAGTGACAGGTTATATCAGGTGCAAGCTGAGATGACAGTGACCGCAGGCAGATTTTACCAGCCACAGCTAGTTGGCTGTTTCTGTGTTGTAGAGGGGCTTTAGCAAGTGGGCAATTGTGCATTAGTAATTTTTACTGCTTTGAAAAATGGTTAAACTCATCTGTGTGCTGTTGAGCTGCAATAAACATTTCTATTTTTGTAAGATGTTTTAAACTGTCTGCTTCATTAATATTACTGTAACTAACCTGGATGAATTCTTTTATATGAAATTGTTTTAATAAATTAAATGCAATCAAAGGCAGTAAAGATGGGACAGAGTCACATACTGAGGCAGATGCTTCTCCTTTTCCTTGATATCTGGTAAAAGAGAGCAAGGAGGAGAGGATTTGTGCTGAAGAGGCCCTCAGGGGCTGATCCTAACAAGGAAAGAGCAGATGGATTCTTCGAACACAGACATACACACACATACGCACGCACAGAGGAATGGAAATGGATTTGAGCTGGGGGTCTCTAGGGGCCAATATGACGCTGGATGCAAACTAAAATATTTCCAGATCCCCTCTGAGCTTCTGCTGTGGAAAAACCTGAATTTAGATTTGGACTCCTCTTACAGCCTTGGTGGATCATCTCACTGGCCACACACATGAAACAGCATGAGCATGGATTTAAATGAGGAAAAAAAACCCAAAACAAAACGCAGAAACACACATAATGCATGGACACAGACACAAACACACACAGAGGAGCATGGATTTCTCTCTGGGGCCTGAGGGACCGATCTTAGCCTCTTAATGATGATGGAGCCAGAGAGATGGATTTACTGCGGTGGGGAGGGATGGACGTTTTCACTAAAAACACACACACAGACACACACACACACGCAGACCGACACACACATGGTCAGCAGAAACGGACTGTTAAAAACGAAAATCAATAACAGTCTTCTGAGGCACAGAAAGCCCTGATCTTCTCTCTCCTTCTCATTCTCTGCTATTCGACTATCATTCAATAAACACAAACAAGCACTTACATAAAACAACACACCAACACAATGTGTGTCGAGACAGAGAATAGTCACTGGCGATGCTGTAACACACTCTCCCAAAGAGACACTCCTGCTGGAAAAGGGTCAAGTGCCCAAAAAAAACCACACACACTTGCTATCTTAACCCCCTTACTTAGTTTCCATGACAACAATCCACACCCCATCTAGCAATAAAGCCATTCCAGCAGTATCCCCAGCAGCACATATACACACACACGCACACAGTACAGTGTGCTGGTGTGTGTGTTAAGAAGGCAGACAGACAGACAGACGTAGTGTGAATAAGTTCATGTCGATCAGAGGCAGCAAAAGAACAGGATGTTAAGCATCGACCACCTCTCTCCATTTATCTTTCTATTCTATCAATATCTGTGATCTGTTATTAAATTGCAGAAACTTTTTTCAGCTAAACAAGACATTTACAGATAATTCAGTCAGTCATCTCTTTCACCAGCCTTGAATATCAGCACACGTGAATGTATTTGTGGATTACACTTTGTTGTAGGCTGGCCGTTTCAGAAAAGCCTCGTTTTTGGAAAACTCATTCAATCTGATCCAGGATTTGCAGGACGCTTTATCATTTTGAAGCTGGGCGTTTTTATTTTATTTACTCGACGGACACAACCGCATTTAACATGTTTGATGAGGAATAAATCTGTGTCAAAAGTCATTTACACGTCAAAGTATCAGTTAAATATGATGAAAAATGAATATCTTGTGACATTATGTATTGATTTTTCCCCTCCCTGCTGTCTCTTCCCCATCTGTTTGTCTGCCTGTCACTCCTGTACACACTCTTGTGAATGAAGCAGTGACACACACACACACACACACAGATACGGATATACATAGCAGCAGCACAGCATGTTGTATGGTTGTGGGCAGCTGACATTTCACTGCGAACAATCTGCCAGTCAGAGCTGGATGCGCTCACACAAACACACACACTCACACAAACAATCATACACACGTTCATACATGCAGCTCTTGTCGGTGAATGAGGGATTTTTTTTTCTTTAGCCCGATTTACTAGATCAAGCACAAGTGTGCGCTGGATTCACATTGCGTAACACTTCATTCCCTGCTCTGACTTTCAGCCATTTACTTATCCATGTGTGCAATGAATCACCAAGCTGCCTCAGTTTAATATAGCCCGCACGTGCAACCTGTTACATAACAATCTAATCAGAATGTAATTAGTCGCTGATTCCTGTGTGCACAGAATGCTTCACGAACCTGAGAGCCAAAGACAAGATAACAGCTCGTAACCTGGCAGAGGATATGGAAGTGATGAGGGCTGAAATATCACCTCAGTCACACAGGCATGATAAACACACTGTAAAATTCTAATATGGAAACGACATCTATAATTCAGCAGCTTGAAAAATAAAAATGTATGCACAGTCATCATGAACATAATGCATGAGTCTTTCTGTCCTGACTGAAAAAAAATCAATTACGTCAGTCAATTATGTTTTGTTGTACGATGGATTATTTTATATTTGTACTTAAACATGTTATAAATTTACTGCAAAGATAAAATAAAGAAAATCCACTTTCCCTGACCCTAACTTTATGTTTTCCTACATTTCCCAGAATACTTTTCACCAACAAACTACAGAAACAAAACTGCTGAAACTTGCAGTATTCAACTGTAGTTCTTAATGTGTTGATGCAGAATACATACAATTAAAAAAAACTTTCCTATATCCAGAAACACTGCAGTCACATCATGTTTTCCTGTGATGAAGTAAAGCGTGGCATCAGTGGTCCACTTACAGTGATTGCTGTACTGCTACTGGTCAAGTAGTGCAGCTTTTCTTTCAAACTGCTCAACCTTTAACCTCTGATTTACGCTGCTAAAGGCATGTGGTAAATATTTAGAGTGCACAGGAATGAGCAAACCACAACATAAATGTAATCCCATACACTTTATCTTTATTGTAAATGTCAAAGAAGGATTTTGTGCTTGTCATTATTTAATCTATTTCTGTTCGTAATGTGGGCTTAAGATTTAGAATGGAGCTTAGAGAAAGTTCAATCAGGAAAAGTACTTCATTCAGCCTCCCTCCTGCCTTCATTCATTACTCCCTCACAGCCGCACCACTGCTCTTAGCTGCTCTCCATTCATATTTTCAAATCTGAGAGATTTCTTTCCCAAAACTACAACAATCTGCCTGAATTCAGATCTATGACTTTTTCACAACATAAAAAAAATCTGCTCTCATGTCAATTAGAGCTGCACTAGGAACAAATGCAAATAAAGCCAACATAAGGCTGATCCACGTCTGTTTGACCTCTTTTTCTAAGAACAAATATAAGATGTATATAACAGCTGTGTTTTTTAGTGCTGCAATGGGATTGAGTTCAAAGGACACGAAGTTCTCACACATGCTGTTACATAAGAATGACTGTGTGCGTCTCTGTTTCCTACAGTGACAAAATTTAGACAGTCTGAAGTTTATCATTATCACATTTCCTAAACAGGATGTTTTTGAAAAAAGCTGCTGCTTCAGGGGAAAATGATCGAGTGTTTAGCTTTTCTACCAGACTATGGTTGCAAAGTTGCTAATTTTAGAATGAGAGTGTGTGTGTCTGCACGTGACAGGTGTTGAGGTAACCATGGCAATCAGATAGCAGGAGAGGTGAAAGATGTTTTTAGACACAGTCAGGAGGGAAGGGAAATTATTATCAGGTCCTGTGCGTCTGGTCTCCATGTTTTTGGCTTTGCATCCTGTCTCTCTCTCACACATTCACACTCTGGAAACACTGACATGGCAGATTAAACTTCCTTTCTCTCCATGCTCTTTTTTTTCTGCTGAATGGCCATTTTCAGTTAGGCCGCATCAATAAAACACCTCCTCAGGAGTGTCGCTAAGAGCAATAATGATGACACTGCCATGTGTGCCATGTACAGTTAGACGCACAATGTGTGTGTGTGTGCCTCACCACCTAGGGGAAACCAGAGTTTCACGCTATCATTATCTCTCCTCATCAGAGCTGCAAGCTCCCGAGAAGTGTGCCTTAAACTTCATGTTTAATGAAACACTGTGGAGAGAAGCAGAGGGAAGAAGGTGAATGTGGAGAGGAAGTTTGAAATCAAAAGACTGGAGGAGAAAATGTACTGAATGTCTCAGATAATGTACAAAGATTGTCTTTTAGCATAATGAGAGTCCACAAATTATGACACAGCTAATCACCATTGTGCATAATGTTCAGCTGCAGCTGAATGTAAGTACATTTCATTTAAGTGACAAAGGAATGAAATATATCTCCAAAAGCAATGACACTGTCTTTTCTAAAACAATGACAATGGCTAAGAAGCTGTAGATTTTCCTTTTGCATTTATTTATGTGAATTTCGCTGGTAGAGTTTGGAGTATAAGCAATTTCTATATTTATAATTCTTAATCTAATCTAATCACAACAATACAATCTGGCATTGATATTAACATGCAGGGTATAAAGCTTATTAATAATTTCAGTTGGTTAGGCCAAAATCCACAATCAAGCATGAAATATCATGAGTGACAGCTTCAGTAAAGGTTCTGTCAGCAAGAACAGCTGATGAATAATGCAGACGCACTGATGTTAAACAAATCTCTACAAAGTTATTGGAAATTCTTGCGTGCATAGGTGTGTTTTACTGACTCTGGATTCTCTCAGTGCTCTACATTTCAGGTCAGCTATTCTACGATCACTGTTTAGAAATTACAAATCTTTATGAATGGCTTGGCTTGTTCATGTAGTCATAAAACATTTCATTCGTTTTCACTCAGGAAAGCACAGAAAACAGCAACAAGTAAATATGAAAGGTGTGAAGAGGTCTCTGATGGGCATCGCCTTCAGAAAGGAAAGTAACTGCAAAGGGTTCATGTGGAGGACACTTTAGCTAGCGTGTGCACACATGTACACAGACACACACACACACACAAATTGGTTGCTGTGGTAACAGCAGCCTTAAATAATCATCTATATCTGTCGGTCTATCTATAAATTCTGAACAGAGCATCTTTTTCCAACTAAGACAAGTTTCTGCAGTGAAGCTTTTTCAACTCGCAAGAGCCTGTTCCACACTACTGCATAAAAAATTTAAAGATGGGAATTTAAATACGCTGCAGTAGTGTATCGGCCACGACCAGTGTCAGCAGATTCAAAATACACACACACACACACACACACACACACACACACTGGACCAGTCACATCTCTCCCTGCCTTTCCCTCAATTATTCACTCTCTCTTTCACACACACGTCAAACAACCTGCCACTAATTAGAGACATCGGTAAATTAAGGCCAACTAACCACATGGGCTTCACAATGAGCAGCTGTGCGTGAGCATGTGTGTTTGTAAGCACATGATTGACATGTGGTGGGGGCATAGTTGAACACATGCTGCCCAGGGGCACACAGACACACACAAGTCTCCTTTTAAAAACTGCCATATTAATACACATACTGTATGCACACACAAAATACTACAAGTTCTTGTTTTGAAATCTACAACAAAAAAAAAAAAAAAAAAACATGGTGTTGGCCTCTCTCTGAAAGGAAAACGAGAGACAAAACCAGCACAGGGATAAAACATGAGAGAGGAAGTGAGAGCGCGAAAGAGTCAGAGACAGATCAGATGGAGTAAAGGGTCAGCTCGTACAGCAGATGGTTGCCAGCAGCGACCCAGTGATGTGACGGCATCTACTGCTCTCCTCACATCTGTCATGACATCCATCTGAGTGTGTGTGATCGTATGTAATTTACATCTACATCTGCCGCTAAAGCCTCCTTGTATATTACGTGACTGTGCTTGAGTGCAAATGACAGTGTGCTGTAAATCGCTCTCAGAGCTATGGTCAGGGCAGCTGAGTTCTAGTAACAAGACTTTGTGTCCAGAACTGACATAAAATGTCAACGAACTGTCATCAGTGTAGAGGGAACTATTTATAGCAGCGTGAAATGCAGATGGACAGATTAAGACAATGCAATGTATTGTGTAAGTACATTCTGATTTGCATTGTTTGAAGCAGGATGTATAGATTAGGTGTTTGGATTCAAATCCAAAGAATTTAATGAAATTCAGATTAGTGATGTAATAAATGTACATATAAAGTACAAGGTATAAATGAACTGATATATGTGCAGCTTCAGATAGTGTACACTGTAATATCAAGCTAAAAATAGAAATGCGTCTACTGAATACTCAGTAGACGCATTTCTATTGTAACAGATGGTCAGCTGCAGGTCATTAACTTTGACCGCCCACAACACACAACACAAGCCCACAAACAAAACTCCGGCTGAAAACTTCATCAAAGCGCTAAAGAGAAATGATAGTACTCCTCTGCCCTCTATCAGCTGTGTGTCTGTTTCCTCATCAGAGAGCCTTTTTCCATGTTGCTCCACATCTGCTTCTGATCCTGAAAAGTAATGCAATAGTTATCCAATAACATCTGACTCTCATTAATGAAACAAACACAATATGGAGCTGACTTAAAGGCCAAATCCAGGATCGGAGTGCAGCAGAACACCAAATACAGGTCTGGGTTTACACACAATACAAACATGAACTGGTGAGAGTCAATGCTGATGCAGCTCTGAGATCTTAACCCCTCCTGCTGTGAGCTCAGTCAACAAGAGCAACGTTTGATTAAATGTAAACAAGAGAATAAATCCATATCTGAAATACAAGTCCTCTTACCAATGCACAACAGTTCAAAATAAAAACCCAAACAGACGGAGAAGAATAGAGGATTTTTTAAACAATCTGTTGCAGACCAAACCCTGAGAATGGAAAATTTTGACGGATGCACAGGCTGGCAGATTGAGTTCAGAATATGAGAAATGCTGGCTGTAACCTGAGGGTCACATGTTTAATCTTCATGACAGTTATAAGTCCTGTCAAAGGATCCAAGGGCAGAAAATAAAGGCTGCTCTGGTTAAAGGATAAGGCCTGTTCTGTACTCTATATTGCTGTCCCATGACTGATCCCAAAGGCCAAAACAATGTGTTAATCATAATGGAGAAACATGTCAGCCAAAGCAGTGATGTGACTCACTGAGGACAGTTTTAAAGGAATAGTTTGACAATTTAGGAATAAAGCTTGTTAGCTTTCTTCTGAGTGTCAGATGAGGGGACTGTAATAAGTGTTATTTTCCTTCATTCGCCCTTTATTTTATTGATTATTTGATTTTTACTGTCTGTTACTCAGCCAAGTGCAACTGCTACTTTCCATGGACCCCTGTCTCCACAGCTAAAAAATGTCAGTCTCCCACAAGAAGGCCAAACAAGGACACTAACTTTCCATTGAATCATGTTTTTAAAAAAGCTGCTTTCATCACAATAAAATTATTTCTGTGCCACAGCTTGCTCTACAACTAAATCTGGGATAAATGTTGAGAGAAAAAAAAAAATCTAATAATAATAATTAAAAAAACAACCAGTGCTTGAATACATGTACCCCTCTATCTGCCTCACACACATACACACAGATGTTGTTTATATTTAAAAAAAAAAAAAAAAGCCCTCCTCCTGTCTTTCCCAGAATCCCTTGTTGTTGCTCCCAGCATGCTTGCAGGTTGCAGAGAGAAGAGGGAGGAGCTAAAATGTCAGAGGTCACCAGACAAAAATGTTTGATCTTTCTTTTTCCTCTCTGCATGTCTCGCTATCATCCACCACTTCACTCCCCTTTCCGATTCTCAGTATACATCCTCTCTTCTCTTTCAGAGCAGGTCAGGTTTAAGATGGAGGGACAGGGTTCTGCCCTCGAGTGTGTACGTGTTCTCTGACATGCTTCTTCTAGTCTCTGGGGGTCATAAACATCTCATCCTGGGACATTTAACAGATCAGACCAATACAAAGGACAGACTTTCCCTCTTAAATGCTACTGAAGATTTCTATAGTTCTACAATTAAATAGTGATTAAGGAAAGTTCAGTTCAACAAAAGTTTACAGAAGTGCCCTGTTGGTAAAATCATACGTCTTCTTACTAGATCATCTGTATTTTAGATAAGTTAGAATTTGATTAAGCTCATGGGATACTTTATTGATATGTGATGCCAATTCTCCTGCTCTACTCCTCCTCCTCCTCAAGGAGGTCAAAGGTCAGAGTCATGTGGTTTAAAGAATAGGCCTTGTTAATGGATTATTATCTATTATTAATTTTGTGTCAGGTTCAATGATTCCTCACTGTAAAATAAAAGTAAAAATAAATCTCTAGCTCCATCTATTGGACAATATTGTGCAAGACAGTTACACATACCCAGCTGCACTAAACATCTGTGTGCGCATGAGTGACTGCTTTAAATCCGGTGCCATGAACTCTAAGCACTGAACTTCTTGATTTTTGTTTTTTTTAATAATCAAACTACATTTTGAGGAATGGATTCTCATTCATCTGCTCAGCTAATGAAAAATCATAGCTTGTGAAGTCATTTCTTGAGATTTGCACCCTCCCTCCCATCTCTAGCATTAATACACCAGCCCGAGGTGAGCAGTGCCTGTCTTTGCAGCAGTTACTTGCCTACAGCTACCAGCTGAAAGAAATCATTTCCACTCAGTGGCAGTGGAATTCAACATGATCCCTGGATACTGAATGACCCAGGGATGTTTTTCTATTCTTTATTGAGACATGGATCCATTTAGGTTGTAAAGCACTGCATATGTGGCTCTAAATGACCTTTCCAATTACCCTCACTGGTAACACAAGATTTTCTTGATTTGAAACTAGGTTGACTGACGAGCAATTAAGAAGCCTGTGGTCTCTGTCAATGCTCTTCAGCTTTTGATAGTGAAATACAATCTTGGGACAAAGAGCAGCACTGTGCTTTTGATTCCTGGTGCAGTCATCGTACGTAACAGCTGCAGGGATGACTGCATGGATGAGAATGTCAGAGGTACCAGCAGCCTTAAATGGAGCCTCTACTGTGGTGTCAGTCCTCCAAATGACTCTGTTATTCAAATAGCAAATTGTTTACTGACACATCCTTGTTAGCAGACGTCATTTGTTTTAGCTCTAAAATTACTAAAATGTTAATGTCTCCTCATCATACTTCTGTCAGGAACTTTTAAAGTTCATCTGTGTTTGAGATGGTATGTTAAGTGCAGTGACTCAGCAAACCGTCACAAAGGTACCAAAGCTATGTGACTTGCACTGAAGGTCAACAGTTTGCAGTGTGTATCAGCGGCTTTGGCTGTCCCAAACACACCACTTAAAGAGATAGCTTAGAGCACTATTGTCTGAGAATGCAGGCAACAAGTGTCGACACCGGATTCAAATCTGTCATACGTGGTAACAGTGAAAGGCATAAACGCAGATACTTATTAAGGGAAAATTGTTTAACGCTTTGGGTACGTGTCCAAATATACTTCAGTTTTCAAATATCAGTAGCAGCTTGTAGAGATGAAACATTTTTGTTAAATGTTCTGATGCTTAAAACTCACTGACTGGTCAAACTGTAATCCTACCCCTTAATTTTAATTCATAGATTAGACCTGCATTATCAAAGCATGTGGGCACTGATATAATATTTTTGTCAAACTTAGAAATCCTGATGAGACATTCAAACCCTGAGAGTGAGGACTCCACTTGTCAGATCATAATGGGCTTAAATGCTCAGAACACTTAGGCAATCTTTTCCTTATCAGTGACCCACACACTGAGAAGAGCGTCTCAGCTTAGACTGAGACAGACACCATTGCTATATGAGTGTAAGGCAACAGACTAGAAAGGGGAGACTCACTAGTGACTTTTTATAACTATGATTTTACTGTTCATTGTTCAGACCACTGCTCCATGTGAATCCTTCTCTGAAACTAATGTGTGTAAACTAATTTGACCTTTTGTGGGTCACCATGACTCATGACTCAAGGAGCTCCAGCAGGTGAGGTGTCCTTTCTCTTCCGAGGTTTAACTCAGGCTATCTATTGAGCTGCGTGATCCATCGCAGAGCTCTGCCTCCCCTCTATCTTTAGTGAGCCACGGTCTGTGAATGGAGAGCCTAACTTTATCTGGCTGACTGTCATCGAAGCTGCTGGTATTTTTAGGTGGTGGCTTGCAGTGGCAGCAGCTGTGAAAGCATTTAATGCTGCCCGCCCCCCGTTCCAACTCCCTCTTTCTCTCTCTCGCTCTTTTGCTGTTGGACAATGACAGTATCAGAGCTGACGCATAAACCAAGCACTTGACTGAAAGACTGTGGTCATTTTCCTCTCTGCCACCTGCAACCTAAAGCCAAACCGATGGGACACGACACACAAGACATGATACCTGTGATCACGGGCCGCCTTTGGTGAATAGAAGATCCAATCCATTTGCTTTGACTCTCAGTGACCAGGAGGTGTGTCGAAGTCAGCCAGAATCCACAAGCTACAAACCAAAGAGACAAGGAACAAGAGCTTAAACGTCTCACAGAGCTTCATCACCATTCTACAGAGCAACAGAACAAATATCTGCCATTTCTCTAAGTCAAAGAATAATTCAAAGAAGAGCCAAAGGTCTTATGAATTAACTGATGCCAGCTTGAACATTTCGAGGACATCATTTTTAAGAGAACATAACAGTGACAGAATGCTTTAAAGACAGTGACTCACAGGAGTGGTAAGTTTATCCTTTTACTGTTCTTCAACATTTTTCTGGTTAATTTTACAAGCTACACTATGTTTACTACCTGTCTTACTGTATGTGTCTCTCTTGACACTGCTTCTTGACATTCAGGCCTGTATAACCATTAGACTTAAGAAGTATCTTACACCCTACACAAACAGCTTTTTTCTAGATTAGAAATGAGCACATGACTATATGATCCATGCTGTTTAGAGGATGTGCATCAGATGCAAGAGCAGTGTGTGTCAGGCTGCTACGAGATCAAACCAAAAGCTGTAAGAATGCAAAAAGTCTTTCACATGAAAGAGGAATTTAGCTCCACATAACAAATGTCTTGGGTTGTTGCTAAACCTTAAAGGTGTAGACATCATGACAACAATGCAAAAATCCAGAAAGTCCATCAGTAAGGAAACAGCTAACATACATGATCTATACATACACGGCATTTATGGGTCAGTTTTGTCTTAGTTCGTGCTGCAGGTGTGTCACTGCAGTTTGTGTGCTATGTGACACATGGTCTCTGGTGTCTTTTTTCGGACAGACTACTTTATAAATACACTCTTCAATGAGCTACAGCACCAGCTGTGAGACAACTGAGAGTGGTTTACGTTTGCTCGAAATCCACATAACTAAACCACTGACCGTGTGATAAACACCTCACTAAACACATTTCAGTTGTAAACAGAAATATGAGTTTTGTGTTTGTATCCAGTCGAGACTCAAGTGAAACGTACATTTTCTTTGTCTCACAGCTCCTTCACCACAGATAAGACGATCATTTCCAGGCAATCCCACCACAAAAGGAATTTCTCCACTCATATCCCAGAGAAAGTGACACTATCATGGATATTTTTGGAGGTGCTCCTCGTGTTTTGGGCTACCCACGTCCTGTGGTGGCACAGTGTGGCACAGATGCCACACTGAGGTGCCAGATTGGTGGGGACCCTCGTCCTGATGTGATCTGGGAGCGTAAAAATGTCCAGATCATGTCTGAGGGACGCTACAAGCTCTCAGAGGAGGGAAAAGCTTACCTGCTGACCATTACTGGAGTGACGCAACAGGATGCTGGCCAGTACATTTGCAAGGCTCGAAATAGCGTAGGTGAAACATATGCAGCAGCCTCCCTCAAAGTGGAAGGAGAGGCCCAGTCACAAGAGGGGGGGCAAAGGCAAATAGGGGTCAATGGTATGAAGCAACCAGTGAAAGAAAACGGAGAATACAAAGGACATCTGAATGGCTACTGCACAGAACAAAACGGTGAACATAGGAAAGAAAATGGAGCAGAGATAAATGGAGATCACAAATGGAACAGCAGGGTTAGTGAAAAAAGAGAAGAGGTTGATTTAACATCTGATGATAAACCACGATTCCTCATCAAGCCCCTCTCTCTGCGTGTGGACAGGGGAGAGGACGCTGCCTTCTCCTGCAAAATCTGGGGTACTCCTTTGCCAGAGGTGACATGGGAGAAAGATGGGAAGAGGCTGAATGACATTTTCGAAAGTTCACACTTCAGCGTGAGCAATCAAGACGGTGGCTGGTTCCAGCTCAAGATTTACAGGACGCGCATGCCTGACAAAGGTGTCTACACCTGCAAGGCCATCAACTGCTACGGTGAGGCCTTGGCCGGTGCCGTCCTTCTTGTTGAGCCTGTACCAGAACGAGAAGAGAGTAAACTGTCCTCAAATAGTCACACTAACAGCCAATGGTCACCAAAGCACAGGGGTGGGAGACTCAGTTTGTCGAGGGTTAGTGAGGAGCCACCTGTCAACTTGTCTACGGTCAAGAAGTTTGGAGTGGCAGAGGGGAAACATGCCAAGTTTCGCTGCTGTGTGACAGGGAAGCCGAAACCCGAGATCATCTGGAAGAAAAACGGGGTTCTCCTGGAGCCTGGGAGACGTCATCTGATATTTGAGGACAGGGAGGGCTACTACACACTAAAGGTTCTGTACTGCAAAGAGCAGGATACAGGGCTGTATGTCTGCGCAGCATCAAACGCTCTTGGAAACACCCTCAGTGCTGTTCACCTGTCAGTCAAAGGTAGGAGATACTTCCCTGATTAAATTACTGCAACTTTAACTGGCTAAAGTTAGTCTGAATGTGGCATTGTTAAAATGATAAATATCACTGTACAAAATACCAAAAGACTGATGGTAAACGAATGCAAATATAATAAACAATGCAAAATTATTATTAATCTTCTGAAGTGAATTATCTAAAATGTATTAAGCTGCCAAACAACAGTGACAAGAGCAAAGAACACAACACATTTCAAGTGATTCTGGAATCGTCATTGTAGGTGAACATTTTAAAGAAACAACCCGTGGTCCATGAGTGGGTTATTGTGTCTCTGATGCACATCCCCAACCACACAGATAACACATACACAAGCTGCATTTGTCGAGGCTAATTGATTGTGTGCCTTGTTGAAATTTGTGCCATCACCTCTTAAAGTAGCTAATTATTTTGTCCTAATCCCTTCATAATGGGCAGATAATCCTCAGGGTCACATAGCCTCTCATATGCAGAGTCCTGTACTGTGCCAGCTGCCGCTATCATACATGTTAGTTTGGTCTTGGGGTTAACATGTCAGTCCTTAATACACAGATAATATGGAGTGGCATTAAAGCTGAGCAATACTTAAAAAATATTCAGTGGCGGCATGAGAGATTCAACACACTTTGGCAGTTTAAGCCATGATTTAGTCTATGACCATACATTTTGCTAACAGGAAAATACATTTTAAATACCCACTTCCTTCATTCTTCAGGCCCAGCTGTGCGGTTCAGGCGTCCATTAAAAGATCTGGAAGTGAGGGAGAGGGATGTTGCTGTGCTGGAGTGCGAGGTGCCCGATGAGTCGGTCCCAGCTGCCTGGTACCTGGAGGACCAGAGGCTGATGCCCAGCAGTAAATATGGGATGGAGCAGAAAGGAACCAGACGAAGACTAACCATCCATGATGTTGGGACAGATGATGATGGAGTGTATCTCTGTGAGATGCCAGATGGAGCAAAGAGCATTGCAGAGCTATCAGTTAAAGGTATGATGTACAGAAACTGAATGGAAATGAAAACTTCAGAGCTAAAATTTCTCCTAAAGAGGAAGCAAGCAACTGCTCCATCCAACGATAATTTGATAAAAATAACTATGTGTTTAAGCTACTCTAAAATAATTCCCTATGATCATTAACAGAGAGAGATGTGCAAGTCTGATTTAAAACTGAAAATCTACCTTTTCTGCTTACAGGTACTATTGTTCGAAAACTTCCGCGGAAGCTGGAGGTCCTCGAGGGTGAGAATGCAGCATTCTGCGTGGAGGTGGAGGATGATGACATGGAGGTCCACTGGTTCAAAGATGGCCTGAAGCTACATGAGACACACCAGACAATCCTGAAGTCTTTTGGCAAAACTCACATTCTGGTCTTTGTCAACGTAGCCCATCAGGACTCAGGGGTAGTGACTTTTGTCGCAGGGAGATCCAAAACTACATCACGCCTCAAGGTCAAAGGTACTTACAGGATTCCTTAAATTGTGCCATGGTTTTCTGGACTAGTTAGCAAAAGATTCTGAGCGTGATATTCTGATATTGAGATAGATAGATTTTTGTTCCATGAAGAGTTTGATAGGATATAGATTTGATAGAGGATGGCTTCCTGTCATGGTGGTTCACACTTACATTCTTCATCCCTCTCCTCTCTGTGCTTTAGCCTCAAGACACTGCCCCCCTATCTGCCCTGTGGGTGCCAAAATGGATGTAGATCGACCCAACAGTGCCCTTCTCACCTGGGTTCCTGCCCCCAACAGCCAGACATCCACCCGCTCCATCTTCGTGCTGGAGAGACAAGAAGTGGGCTCCCAGGAGTGGCAGAAGTGTTTCACCTCAGAGACCGCCACCTCGGCTGAGGTCACCGGTGACAGCGTGTCATGCGAAGGCGACTACCGTTTCCGAGTCTGTTGCATCAACAAGTATGGACGAAGTGGTCATGTGGAGTTTCCCAAAGTCATCCATCTGGGTGAGGAAATGACTGTGAAGTAAAACTGTACATGTGTTACTGTATTTCATTGTGTCACTATGTAATGCAGCTGCAACCAACAAGGAAACGTTTATTGCTCAGAAATGCATTACCATTCTACAAACCTTCTGTGATTTTTAGTGTACTGTAATGAATAGACACCAATCTGTTTTTTCCATTTTTCTTAGTTCCTGGGCCCAAAATTTACCGCCGCCTCCAAGGCTGTGAAGTTGTGGAAGGCGAAGATGCTCGCTTCTCCATCGAATTGTCTGCCTCAATGGTTGGAACCTGGTTTCTGAACAGCGCCCAACTGCAGAATGGCGGACGGTACTTGATACAGCAGTCCCAAACACAGCACTCACTGGTTATCCGCGGCACTCGTACTGCAGATGACACAGCAGAGGTCACGTTCATAGCCAACGGAGTGCGGGATTCATGTGTGCTCAAAGTTAAACGTAGGTGTTAAAATCTGTTAATCTTGCTACTTCTAGTATATGATGAAATAAAGTTTTGGGATTTTATTTAATTTGTATGTTTATTTCTTTGCAGCTGCTGTAGTAAAGTTCAGCCCTCTGTCAGAATTAGACAGCAATAAGAAGGTGGACACTGGTGATGCTATTGTTCTCTACTGTGAAGTTACTCACCCTTTTGCTCAAGTATCCTGGTTCAAAGATGGTGAGGAGCTCCAGATGACTGATGGCCTCAGCATCCAATCAGATGGGAACATGAGGAGGATTGTGATCCAATCAGCTGATGCATGTCACTCTGGAGTTTACACGTGTAAAACCTCAGATGACACCATCAAATTCAACGTGGATGTTGCAGGTGAAAGATATTTGAATAATAATCATCCTTAAGTACCTGGTGTTCCAGCTGTTGACATTCTTCCCTCCCTCCTCCTTCCTTTATGTCCTTTCAGGTCCTCCTGTGGAGTTCAGTCCAGTCCCAGAAGAGGACCTCCACAAGAGCAGCATGGAGTTGGACCCCGTGGTACTGCTCTGCCACGTCTCCAGAGAGGATGCCGAAGTCATATGGTAAGTAAAGTCCTGTTAGAGACATGAATGACAATCTGTAATTTGTCTGCAAATGTATTTTACAGTTGTCTTTATCAAATGTGTGTCCCAGGTATAAAGACGGCTGTGAGATCCGGCCCAGTGACAACATCACTCTGCAGGCAGAGGGGACTGTGAGGAGGTTAATAATCCGCTCTGCAGAAACCTCAGATGCCGGCAGCTACACCTGCCAGGCAGGAAACAACAGCATGGAGTTCACCGTCAATGTCAGAGGTGCAAGGACATTTCTTTTTCTTTACACACACATTAGCTACATTAGAAAGACAAACTGACCTGGTTGTTTACATTGTCTACAAACACAGAACCTCCAGTGATGATTGTGGAACCTAAGGATGATGTTGTGATGGAAAGCTACATCTCAGTGGAGATCAACCTGCAGTGTGAACTGTCCCGCTCCAGCGGGAAGGTGCAGTGGTTCAAGGACGGCCAGGAGGTGGAGAACGGTGACAACATCCAGCTGATATCTGAGGGTCCTTACAGGAGGCTGACCATCTTCTGTGGAGCAGTGGAGGATGGTGGAGAGTATGTCTGCAAAACAGATGGAGACTCTGTCTTCTTCCAGCTTACTGTCACAGGTTTGCACTCACTTCTGGCTCTGCTATATTCCTATCAGAAAGGTGTGAAAGGTATTTAAGAGACAACAAAATTCTTTACACATGTCTCTAAGATTTCCAATTGTAACCCAGTCAAATAATGCTTAATTTTTTTTTCTTCCTGTACCAGAACCACCAGTCCGAATTGTTTCTCCCGGTGAATCAGAGCTGGAATTGACCCATTTGGCCTCCGAGAGGCTGGAGCTCAGCTGTGAAATCTCCCAGTCAGATGCCCCTGTCCGCTGGTACAGAGATGGCCTAGAGGTAGATGAGGGCCCTAACTTGATCCTTGAGGCGAATGGGGCCAAACGCCGGCTAGTTATACCCATGCCCACAGTGGAAGACACCGGGGAATATATCTGTGACACTGAGGATGACTCTGTGGCGTTCCTGGTAACTATTACAGGTAACAATAAGGACACAAGTGTAAATATTTATCATCTTCATAAATGCATTTTCAATAAATGCATATAATTTTGATAGCATTTCTATCATGTACAACTCCTTCCTTTTTAATGATTTTAATTCTCCTTTTCATTCAGAGCCACCAGTGACACTTACACGTCCTAAAAATGCACCTGAAAAACTGGAGAGTTTTGCCGGCAAACCAGTTGTGTTGGAGATCGAGGTGTCCCGGCCAAGTGCAGAAGTCAAGTGGTGGCTGAATGGCAAAGAAATAGAGGAGAACAGGAACGTCACCATCACGGAGGATGGGCTCATCCGTCGCCTGACCATCCATGTTCCAACCCCAGAGGATTCTGGAAAATACACCTGCGACGCTGTCGATGATCAAATAGATTTCCAGGTCAAAGTTTCAGGTAAGAGGCAAAGGTTGGCTTTGGAGATGATTTCTGATCCATAAAGGCCACTATGATACCATGTTGAGTGTCAATATTCAATTCTGCATCCTCAGAGCCTCCAGTGAAGATCTTAAGAAAGTCAGAGATCAAGACAAATCTAAAATCCCTGATTTCTGATGACATTGTGCTGGAGTGTGAACTCTCCAGAGCCAATGCTGTCGGCAAATGGTACAAGGATGGCTGTCGTATTGAGGGCGATGAAAGGTTCTGTGAAGAGGAAGAAGGCTCTTTTCGCTCGCTGGTCATCCTCAATGCTGAGCTCAAAGACTCAGGAGAGTATTTCCTGGATGTTGGAGATGATAATATCAGCTTCCAGGTTACAGTTGAAGGTAAAATTCATTTAGTTGATTTTACGGTTTAAAGTAATTTGTTATTGTGATTAATTCTCACATGAATAAATCACCCATCTTCTCCCTCTTTTGGCTTCAGAGCCTCCAGTGACCATTGTAGGAAACTCGATCGACCCTGACTACCAGGAAATGGTGACAGGTGATGACCTGATCCTGGCCTGTGAGGTGTCCCGTGCCAATGCCCCCGTCCAGTGGTACTGCAATGACAGGCTGCTCACTAATGACTCCCGCACCTACATTGAGAGCTATGGGACTCTGAGGAAAATTATCATCTCAAATGTCCAGTCCTCAGATTCTGGAAAGTACATGTGTGATGCTGTAGATGACAAGATGATCACTGTTATACGGATTCAAGGTACAGACCCAGGGTATAGGTCTTAAGAGTCTTAAAAGAGAAAGGATAAATTCTGATTACAAAGGTAGCTAATATTTGCTTGTCTTTTCTTTTATATCAAAGAACCTCCAGTCACGTTTGTGAATAAAGAGGATGATATTGTTGTGACGGGTTACGAAGCAGAGAGTGTGACCTTGACGAGTTATGTGTCCAAGGAAACAGCTCTAGTGCGCTGGCTGAAAGACTGGACGCCTGTTGAAGGCGAACGCTTCAGAGCACTCATGGAGGGCCATAAACGCACCTTCACCATCGAGCCTCTTAGGCGCTCTGATGCTGGCGAGTACACCTGTGACGTCAACACAGACCAGATCCACTTCAGTCTGCTGGTCAAAGGTTAAAATTTCAGTTTGATTTTGTCATTCAATAATATTACAGAATACCAAGTGTCAACTGAAAAGCTATATTAACTTTTTTTTTGTGTGTGTGTTGCAGAAATGAGAATCAAGTTTCTGAAGCCTCTTCGGGACACTGTGGCCCACGCTGACGGTATGGTGACTCTTCGCTGTGAAGTGTGCAAGCCAAAGGCAGACGTCCAGTGGCTGAAGGATGGTGTGGAGGTGGTTCCAAGCAGGAGGTTCTCCATTCGGGCAGATGGAGTGGAACGAAGCTTGACCATCCACCGTTTGACCAGAGAGGACGCCGGGGAGTACACCTGTGAGTCCAGAGATGACCACACTACAGCATCGCTGAGAGTAGAAAGTAAGTACATCTGGGCTGGAGATTTTCTGTTTTTTACCATGTAAGGCAGCAGGTCTGTGACCTTTCTTTCGTCTCTTCAGTGCCTCGAGTGGTGGAGTTCCTCACAGAGCTCCACAACACCACCGTGCTTGAAGGAGAAGATGCCACTTTTAAGTGTGTGGTTTCACCTGAGGATGTCCAGTTGGTCTGGCTCATGGACAATGAGGCTATCACCCTGGGTGATCGTTTCCAGGCAACCCAGAACGGCCTATGTCACACCTTCGTGATTAAGAAGTGCCAAATGCTGGACTGCTCCAAGATCACAGCAGAGGCAGAGGGAAATTTTAGCAAAGCCACCCTCAAAGTTCAGGGTAAGATAATTAATTGCACAGAAAAGAGAAGAAGTAGTGTATTACCACAGTTACCAGCAGCTCACTGTAATGTTTTTTTCTGTCTCTTCTCATTATGCTCAGAGGCTCAGATCATGTTTACAAAGAAAATGGAGGCTGTCATGGCAGAGGAGTTTGGTGATGCCACCTTGGAAACAGAGATCAGCCTGGAGACAGGCGAGGTGCAGTGGATGAGGCAGGGGGTGGTCATCCAGCCTGGTCCCCGACACACACTGGCCCAGAATGGCTGTACACGCAGTCTGACCATCCACAACCTGACTCTGTCAGACCGGGGAACCTACCGCTGCGAGACTCTGCATGACCGGACACAGGTCAAGCTCAATGTAGAACGTAAGTGTCAAATATTTTGTATTTCTGCTTGGTAAGTGACCTTAGTGATTAATCAATTAACCAAATGAATCACCAGCCAAAACTGCTGTCCAACAATTTTCTGTGGACCAGCAGGGAAATCAATTAATCATTTCAGCAATAGCAGACATGCTTTGCAAAGGCAGGAATTACTCAGGAGTCAGTGCGGTGTGCCGCTTTGCCACTGGCATCTCGTCTGACACACATGAGTTCTGGGCAGGCGTAGAACAGTACATTTGTAGGCGTTTTTTCACAGTATGTCGCATGAAAAAAGATTCTGAGAAGAGCAAGGATAGACCTGTAAGCGTGGAAAGGTTTCTGAAACACAGCCATGCTGTCATACAATACTGTACTGAATGACACTGTGACAATGGACCATGGAGCAACTGTAGGTGTTTTTGTAATGCGATAAACTAAGCTGGGCCTATATTTGAACCACCTTTTGTTGCCCTTGAAACACAGTGTTCTTTCAGTGTACAGTGGAAATGATAGATGTGCCTCAAAGCAGCATGATTTGTTTTAAAAATATATATATTTACAATCTAGATGGCATCATTTAATACTCCTCTCACAACACTACTCTCTCTCATCTCCTCCAATCCAGCCCGTAAAATCTCCATCCGTAAAGGCCTGACTGACCAAGAGACCTTTGAACGAGAGACTGCTTCCTTCGAGGTGGAGCTCTCCCATGCCGATGTGGAGGGATCCTGGCAGAAGGACGGCATTCGGGTGAAACCAAACAACCAGTGGCGGGTGAGCACTAATGGGCAAGTTCATGGCCTCACCCTGTCCAACCTCACCCTGGAGGACACAGGCACCATCGTCTTCTCTGCTGAAGGTGTGCGCACCACTGCCAGGCTCACAGTTAAAGGTAAGTAACGCCTACGGAGCTCAGTGGATTAGCCAGTGCTTATTAGATAGAGACTCAGCTGCTGCAACGTAAGACACTGGTTCACAAAGAAATAGGAATGTTTCAGATTTTTACTGTGGATTCTCTTATTAAGCAGTTTTTGAATTTGTATTTGTAACCATGAATAATTTAAGTTTTTAATTGGTTGATTCACCGACTGAATTGACAGAGACACCGGTGTCCATCTTGAGAGCACTGGCTGATGTCCGTGTGGAGGAGGAATTTCCTGCCACTCTGGAGTGTGAATTCTCTAGACAAAATGTTGAAGTCAGATGGTTTAAGGTAAAACAAACCAGTAAACCTTATCATTTTGTGATTTAATCACAACAGACTGGTGAGGAATACCTGTGTCTTTTTTCTTCTGTGAATCAGAACGGGACGGAGCTGAAGCCAGGGAAGAACTGTCGGATCTACTCAATGGGTCGGAAGCGGTTCTGTCAGATCCAGCAGTGCTCCCGGGCTGACTCTGGCACCTACACATGTGAAACAGGCGAAATTAACACTTCTTGCTCACTGGAGGTGTATGGTAACTGTCTGAACAGATATCCGATAAAACATTGAACAAATCTGCATAAGCACAGTTACTGTATATGGAAATCTACATTTGATGATATTTTACATTTCAAGTATTTCATGATGAATTGTGCAGCCAGTGAAATATCTGAAGTGGAGCTCCATCTAGTGGTTTTAAGGAGAAGCTTAATGCATCAATAAGTCTTCAAAAAAACCAACAACTTCCTGTTTTTGTCATACAATATCCCTGATCTAAATCACTTTACTAACCTCACAGAGCATGAGCTGGAGATAGTGCAGGATCTGGAGGATCTCTACATTCAGGAGGACCAGAACGCTGTCTTCATGTGTGAGGTTTCTCTGGAGGATGTGACTGGAGAGTGGTACAAGGACGGCCACAAGATCCGGCCCACCAGCACCGTCAAGATCCGCACTGAAGGTTAGAAAAGGAACGGGCTGATTATTATTGAGACTAAATGATTCTGATTAGACTGAGAAACAAATACTCACAACACATTTACACTGACAGCAACAGATGTACCATAGGAGTGTGTGTGTGATGCTAGGACACCAACCAGTGAAATGGCATAGATCAAAGATATAGATCAGCAAATCTCAAAGTCTGGAGTCTCTTAGAGTTAGATATATGTCAGCTATGCCTTCCACAGTGTGCAATGTGTTTGTTACAGTGCAAAGGGCAAATTTAAGGAAAGGAAGAATAACACATGAAAATAAAATTAGGAAACATTGTGGATACAATTTATGAATAAAAAGCTGTTACTAAACTAGTGACACTAGTTTGTAGAAGGGACTCTGGTAGCCAGATAGGGATACGTAAGTAACTGTAGGGTCTACGAGGGAGCAGAGAGGAACAGCGTCAAAGTGCCTTGAAATATATTCTCCATCTCTGTTGCTGTTCTCCTTCAGGGACCAAACACTTCCTGCTGATGTGCAATGTCAAAGCTGAAGATGCTGGAGAAATCCGCTTTGTAGCCAGAGATATGGAATCTACAGCTTTCCTTGAGGTAGAAGGTAAGCTCATTCTCACATCTAAAATGTCCTGTTTCTTTTATTTGACATGTTGACAAATGTTCTTCTCCAAATCACAAACATTTTCCTCTCACTCCAGAGCTTCCAGTTTCCATTGTTAAACCCCTGCGAGACCGTACAGCCCTGGAAAAACATCGCGTGATCCTTGAGTGCACCGTTTCCTCACCTCGCTGCAGCGCCACCTGGTACAAGGGCAGGGAGGAGCTGGTTTCTTCGGATCGAGTGGAGATTTCGGTTGACGGCTGTTCCCATAAACTGGTGATCCAGCAGGTGTCTGTGGAGGATGAGGGCACCTACGGCATCGAGGTTGGGGAGCACACATCTAAAGCCAAACTGATGGTGGAAGGTAAGATGGGTGGAGAACTGAGGACCACATCACCTTTACTGCTCCAGCTCACAAAACCACACAAAACTGCACTTAAGTGTGATTAGTTTTTACAAATATTGTGTATAAAAATATGACTTCTCTAGGTATTAAGTTTAATGGTTCTCTAACACTTATCCCCCCAAGTTATTTATATTCTTACTGTGTTCCCTCACACCATGATAACACCTCTTTCCCTTCCTGCTCTGAAGCCCAGGCTCTCGTGATGGTCAAAGAGCTTGAGGACGTGGAGGTGACGGAGCCGGAGGCGGCGTCTTTCCAGTGTGAGGTGTCTGTCGACATAAGCAAGCCTCCCATTTGGACTCTGAATGGAGAGACCCTTCAATCGGGCCCCTCTGTCCGGCTGGAAAACCGCGGGACAGTCCATAAGCTCACCCTGAAAAACACCAGTGTGGACATGAGTGGGATCGTCAAGTTTACCATGGGCAAGGCAAAGACCAGCGCTATGCTCAGTGTTATGGCAGAGTAGAAGAACGAGAGAAAGAAAAGCAAGTGACTGAGAGAAAGAAGGAAAAGTGAAGAGACTGACTGCAAAAAATGGGACTAAAAAACATTTATAGTGATTTGTTGGCCTGCACTTTTCTCTTCCGAGCTTATTTCAAATTGAGGATATTCACTGAAGCCGGACTAAGTATTTTAAAGCTGAGGCATGTTTCTTCAGTCGAGTTATTCCTCTTGTTTGTTTTTTACAGTGTAGATATTTATTTGCCCAGCTGACTTTACATTCTTGTATTCTTAAGGAAAGCCCCCACAATAAAATATAAAGTAACAGTGGTCAATGCCAAAGAGTCAAACACTTTTTAAAATGTTTTCTAACTGACAGCTCTTTAAATGATCAATCATTTCAGTACTGGTTGCAGCTTCTCCAGAGTAAGGACGTGCTGCTTTTCTCAGTCTTGGGTCACTGTATCTTTGTTTTGTTTTCTTTTGTATGTTGAAAACAGTAAAGATTTAAGTGGGGGGAAAAAACTGTACTCTTAAAACCAAACTACACTGCTTTTTGTTTCCCTCTATCCGCCCAGCACCTTACAAGCAAGCGACGAGCTAACGCCGGTTTGTGCCTTTCATTTAATTATTACCATGATGCATGAAAACGTTAGAAAACCTGGGACTAGAGTTTCGAGAGTCAGATATTTCTCTTACGAACTGGTGGAGACAAAAAAGTTCAAATGAGCGTAAATGTTGGACTTACATTTATCAGTTAGCCCGTAACTCCAACGTAGCTCTGCGGCTACCAGCAGCTGTTACCTGCCAGCCCCTCAACCACAGGTGCTCCAGCAACAGCTAATCATTGGTAGGTAAGATGCACTATTTTGTCTTTACGGGGTTATACTGCCCCCTACTCCCAAAACACAAAAACAAAAACAAAAATAAATAAAATAAAATAAAATAAAATAAAATAAAATAAAATAAAATAAAATAAAATAAAAATAAAATAACTTCTAGCAGACAAACACAATTCCCATGCATTCATTGTGTTTATGAAAAGAAGAAATGCTCAACAAAACGGCACTTGGCCCATCTTTCATTTAGCATTTATGGAAAAAAAATGGCATTATTACATACAGTTCATATATAATTTGGTATGATAAAACAACAAAGGTCAAAAATTAGGTTACATCTATTGAATCATGAGTACAGTAACATGAATATTCCATATATTAATGAAATTTGTTTGCTTTATTACTGTGCAAAACAAAATATACATATCTACTGAATGTGTAAGAAGTACAGTATCAGCGAATGGGCCCGTAGTGACACAACACTTGTTTTGTATGTAATCAAATGACTGAACATTCCTATAAATACTCCTCTTTGCCAATGAATTCCCCAAAAAAACCCCCAACAACATCGGCATTGAATCTAATTGAGACATGTGATGATGGCTTACATGAAACACACATTTCAAAATTACCCTGTTATGTGCCTACAACAGTAAGATACTATTCTTTTAGTCAATTGCTGGTGTTTCTGATCCATATACTACCTATTAATATATGAGGTAACCGACCAGGCCTTGTATGAAAACAGCAACAGCAGTGTTTCCCCTTTGGAGAACAAACTGTAAATATTGTATCAGAGGACCACTCCTGGGCAAAAAAAAGGGAAGTAAAATCAGTAATTATTTAGAAAAGAAACAGGCTAATTTGATTGACAAGAATTTGTTAAACATAGAAAAATAATGTAATAGCTCTTAATATGGTGGACTTAATTGTCATCCCTGTTCCATCTAAAGTCACATCGAGCGGCTCTTAGTCAAATCCACCGTTTTCATTCATCAGTGTCAACACATGGTATTGTCAACGCATATGAAGGACATAACAAGAGTCTGAAACACCTGCTGGAGGTCAGGCTGCTCCTTAAACCTGACCAGCTCAAGAAACCATCCAACTAACATCACCACGTAGAGCTTTATAAAAGGGAAAAAAAAAAGCAGCACAGACTTAATGTATAACTCCACTTCTGTCATCTGTCATGAATGAGATTTTAAAGGAAAATTCCACCCTCAAATCATCTCACACTGCTACACACAAACTTCCTAAAAGTGATTTCCTCCATTTCCCAGGAAACATTGTTGGAAACTTTTCTCCAAATATGATTCTTGAACATCTATTGAACTCCACTGTAGCTGCACTAGAATTATCTTAACATTACGTCATGTCTATGCAACAGAAAACGAAAGGCAGCCAAACAACAGAGGACCCAGAGGTGCAAGAAAAATCTGCTCTAGCTGCTTATTAATAGTGTTGAAGTATTTCAGGGTGGATTTCTCCTTTAAATCTGGACTGAATTAAACCACTTTTTGTTTTCAAAGGTAGGCCTGCTCACCAGGCACAACACCTCACATATCCTTGAGTCCTCATGGCAGCCCCCTCCCCACCCTCGACACAGATCTTATTACAAAGTCCTGAAATAGTTTCCAGCGTGTGGGTACCGCTTAATTTAAAAACAAGAAAAAAAAATGTATTTTGAAGCTTATAAGAACAAAACTGACAAGCCAAACTAACTTTTTTGCAACTTTCTTTACCCATTCAAATACAGTCTGTAAATGCTGTGAGAAATTCAAGTTTTGTGTGTGCCTTTAAAACAAGTAACAAGACCAAACATACTGTATACCAACTGAGCCTCTGTAATGATGCAGCATTAAAAATGACCGAATTCAGGTGGTTTTCGAAGTCGATCCTGGTCCTCTCATCTCTGGCATCAACTGGTCATGGCATCTATTGACACACGGGTGGAGATACAATTCATTCTGACTGTCCATCAATCTTTAAACCACCTTTGGAAATCCACACCCAGGGAGCACAGCAGCTGCTCTTTCACAGTCATGTGCAGATGGATTGGTATTCATATTAGTGTCAGGTTTTCGGAAAAAAAAAAAAAAAAAAAAATACTACAGTTGTCATTTGTTTCAGTGCTGAAACTTTTAGTCTAGAACAGTGTGTACTGATTTTCCCACTAGGTTGTGTTCCTATGCATCAAAAATTTGTACTGCTTCCTGCTTCCCAAATAATAATCCCCATTTATTATTACATTTTTAAGATGGGTTTAGTATATGAATTCTGCTAAAACCAATTTCTAAACTGCAGTGACTGTACTACAGACTATACATGTAAAGTGCTGTCCAATCACTTTGTTATTAGTGAATTTAACAACTCCTGATTATACTTGACAGTACAATCCCAGTTGGGTTTAAATGATATCTTTTTTTTATATCATATTCATCCATAACACTGTCATGATTACTCAAAAATACCTGATCACGTTGCACTAAAATCTCTAAAATTACACCCGAAGATCACATGCTTTTGACTGCGAACAAATAGTGTGATAATTGACAAGATTAGGGTGTGTGACAAAGATAATGCTATTCCAAAATGTTTAAAAGACATCTACAGTACGTATACACCATCTGCTCATGACATGACTGAGCAAGTTTATTTGCACGTAAACCTTTCCAAAGAATTCCTTTCCACTTGATTCCTGCTTACCAAATCCTGCTTCGCTTTGCAGGATCAGACGGCTGAATCCATGAGAGAAGTCTATGTCCAGTACCCAGTCTGCGTCCATTGGATTCAAGGCCACAGACCTCTGCTTTATTAACTCAACGGCAAGTTCAGTGACACTGCAGAAATGTCCTTAAACATTCATTCATCCTTTCATCCATTCAATCACAGAAGCTGGTTCATGGGGGGGGGGGGGGGGGGGGCTACAAGGTAATTTTCAGGCAGTTTTCTCTTTGACCAGAAGGTGGCAGTGATGACACCATCAAAATCACTAAAAGACTCCCCAATATGATCTTGGTTTGATACTGGGAAGGCTCTGTCAGCTGTGAAGCAGTCTGTGTTCTGGTGGGCAGTGATAGCTGGAGCTGGTGATGGAGCCTCGCTGGTGTGTATAATTCTGTTTTTGTACGCCATTTTTTCTGAGCTGAGATGAAAAGTCGAACACTGTTAGCTTGCGGTCCCTTGGTGCTTGAGGACTGTGTAGACGTTGTCCACTTTGCTCAGCCTCTCGAAGAACGGGATGAGGTCCAGCAGCTCAGTATCGGACATGTCGTCGAACCACGACGCCACAGGCACCTGGACAAAAACACAAATTATCAGCAAGGACAATATTCAACCCTGACTGTCTTTCTCTGTTGTCATTTTGCAGGGTTTTTATTTTAAATAATGTGGATCATGATGCACAGTTTTGCTTTCCAAATCAGCACAGCAGAGCAAAGTCAGAATTAGTTCTGAAATACATGAGAATGCAGTCCATCATGACATTTTCAGTTTCTAAATCTGTTTTAGATACTAACATGACTTTTTCAGTACTATAAGTCAACAAGCCAAACCAGACTGAAGGACAAAGAAGAAAAGCAAAGACTAACATTTTGTAGAAAATAAACTGGGATGGGTCAGAATGGCCTTATACTGCCTTGTCTGCTTTAAAGTCAAGTTTATAGTTTAAAATCCTGTTAGTTGACACATTTACTGTGTCAAAGTTCTTACAGAGTGTCAGCAGGTGAATAATTCCCCAGCTTGCTATCCCACTCAAAGGCATCACCGTCACCGGCATGACTCAGAAACTGCACGCTGAGGATACTCACAGCGTTGTCGGGGTGGAAGATGTAGGAGGCCGGGGAGTTGTCCACGATGATGACCTTGTTTAGGTCACGACCCAGGCGACTCAGGTCCTTCACGTAATTTCCTCGGTGGAAGACGCAGGACTCCCGGAAGAGGCGGCAGCGGAAAGCGCCCCACTTGTCCAGGAGATCAGAGACTGGGTCTGCATACTGCGGCAAAAAATAAATATGTACTGAGGCTTGTGCACAGTTAGAGAACATTAACCCTTACACTCAGCAAACCTGAAATAAAATCAAAATATATTTTGACTTGTTTTAATTTTTTTAATTTGCTCAATAGTGTTGAACAGTGTCTGAAAGCTTTAATTAAAAAGAGCAGTAAATGAGAATTAGGAGAGTTATTGTTATTATGTATGTAGAGTTTGGAATGTCATGAACTTCACACACAATATAAAAATGTAGCATAAAATGGATGATGCAAGGACAGAATATATTTAAAAAGTTATTTCATTAAATGATACCAACACTTCTACTCTACTACTCCACTACTTCTTGCTTAAAATGTAAAACTATTATTTTATAAATGTTTTAAAAAAGGGTTTTTTGTTCTTTCACTTTGCACACCACTATTCTGCTTGTTGCTCTTACGTTCTACCTCTGACTTTAAGAGATTCAAGATGTGAAATTGTTTAAAATCCACTTCCCTGTTTACGTTCAAGTTTTTTTTTTTTTTTTTTTTTTTTGCTGCTTTATTGAGGAACCAGTTGCATGAACTGCAGAAGTTTCTTACCTTGGCTAAACTGGCAGTGAACAGGACACATTCAAACAGTTCTCCCATCCTCTTCAGGAACTCATCGACATGCGGCCGCTTCAGGACATACACCTGGAACACACAGCCATCCTCAATCCAGGTTTCTGCACAGCGTGCATTTCAAAACACAACATGTTTCTACAAATCTTATCTGCCTGAGGACCTGTGACATATTCTTTTGGTGTTCAATATAAAATGTGCAAATGATCACAGTCTAGTGCACCATATGCATCTAGCAGATGGGTTTTACATATGGGTCAAAGAACTTTTATGCAAATCCCATACATGATAATCTCAGGCATTCGAGTCTTGCATAGGAAACTAAATATACAGACAATCATGTAGATCACTGACACACAAACATTTGGCTCAAACAGTAAAATCCAAGACTTGTTTTCTTGAAGTTCCTCCATTTTCCTTTTCTTTCTGCGGTGTCGGCGGCTGAGGGCAGCGTTCCTGAACCAAGTCATCCGGAATAGGCTGTGCTTGTCTGAACAAACCTATCCTGGATTACTTGAATCAGGCCCAGACCCACGGTATGTCATCCATCTCCAAGCAGCCATATCTTCAAATCCCTTAAATGCCAACTGCATCTTCTATACTCAGCAATTTAAACTCGAGAGGACTGCTATCACACCACCACGAGGACGGGGAGCCACTGTTACGTTAAGAGGACGGGAGCCGACAACAGGTTACAATGTGAACATTTTTGCTGAGTTTATCGAGTGGGAGCGTGAGGAAAACATTACCTGGTGTACTGTTCCATCTATTTCCACAGGAATGATGAAATCTGCATTGTTCACAGGCTGTTGGTAGGACATAAAAAGCTTATTTTATCAAACAAGATATGGATATTTCTACATATAAACACTGGAGGAAAAAACTTTGTTTTTTGTCTTTTACCATCTAAAAAACACTGACTGTGGCATATTGCAGGGCAGATGCAGCCAGAGACAGTCTGCAGTTTGCATGTACAGTCGCTCCTGACTGTGTTTATTTGGGTTTAAGAACCAGCTAGTTTAGATTTGGCATTTGCCACCCGTGAGAAAAATGTCACTGTCAGAGCCAACAACAGGTTGGTGGAAAACACAGACCTTCCAGAGTGTTTCTTGCTATTAAACATTACTATCTCATGTTGGAATGTGATCACAGGGGCCAAATATGTGCTTAAAAAAAAGTCATCTAAGAAATTAAAGAACACACTTGCCATGTTGGATGTTACAGCTGCTTGTAATTAAAGCAACATTATTGTTTTCTTCACTCGTCTCACCTTAAAAGAGCTGTGAACTAACGTCTCATCCAGATCTATAACCACACAGATCTTTCCGGAGTCTTTTGACTTCACTGGAGGCAGCAGTGGCTTCACCTGGATCTAAAAATACCACAAAGTGATATTTACCCGAGCGCGCACGCAGAAATTCAAAATCCTTTGAGCAGCATGAAAAAAGTACACAAACACAACATTTGAAAGATGTGAGACAGAAAAACATGGATCCAAAATGTCAGCTGAAACCCGTCTCTTCTCCCGACCTCTCTGACACTGATTTTATCATCCTGTTGCTGCCAAAACAGGACATAAAAATGCAACTGGAATTAAACGCTATCAGTGAGGCTGAGGTAAACACACCTTGGAGACGGTTCCGTTCTCCTCGACCAGCAGAGGGGCATTGTTGTTGACTGGTGGGGGTTCAGGCTGGTCCCGACACAGGCAGCAGAGAAGGCTGGAGAAGAGGCCTCCGCTCCTGGGCTTCTTGGAGGACAGAGAGGGAGAAGAACCTGCAGAGGAAGAGGAGGAACTAATGTAGAACCAGTCTGTAAAAGAGCTATTTATCAAAGAAGTTACCTGCTGTGCTACATTTTTACAAACTAAAAGATTAATCAATGATTTCAAATATAATCAGATTAATTGATGATCGAAATAATTGATTTCAGTCATACACTGGAACCACTTACAAGTATGAGCCACAACAGAGACTTAGATTTCAGCCTTAAAAACAATTCAGTAGCAAAACAGCAACATTAAACTATAACAATGTGTATTTTAGGCACAGTTCCCACACAGAGCCACCTCACTGAAGACTCCATGTTGTCATTGAGTGTATGAATACTGTAAAGAGGAAATCTAACAGCTTTCCTCATACTTTCTTGTGCACAAACCATCCTGGGGACACATGTGCCTGCCAGGAGCTCTTGCGCAATCGCCTCTCTGATGTCAGCAGCGAACAGCCTCGGCCGCCACCAATGAACATTCAGCGCTTTAACCCTTCACTAAGAAGTGCTGCAGGCACAGCAGACGTTATAAAAGGCAACCTGAGCACATCATGAGTTTGCTATGTGGTGTACTGTGCCAATCAGAAGTGGGCACATGTCACATGACCATTCATAAATACATGTAACTTTTAATGCACACATCCCATTATGCTTTCAGTATGCCTCCTTTTCTTTTCTTTTAACGACAGAACAAAAGCTCCAGCTGATTCCTGCCAAACAGATGATTAACCAGACAAACCTGGAAAATGGTGAATGAGGGTTTAGTCTCACACCCTTATCTCTGTCCATCACTGTGGTATGACAGAGGAGGTACTGTGCACCTGTGCGGCTCAGTAGGTTAGCCTCATTCCTGACAGGGTTTCGTTCTGCTGTTGTACAAGTTCAGTTCACATACACATGTGCATTGGTTTCCAATTAAATGATGATTATCATCATATGTTGCAGAGTTAAAAACCAGTTTTGATTTATTTTTAAGACAAAAGGAAAAAACTTTTCCTGTTCCAGCTTCTCAAATGTGATTATTTTCTGTTTACCTCTGTCTATGATGATAGTAAACTGAATATCTTTGACCTAAATAACTTCTGAGAGGATGAAATCAACATCGGGTATCAAGAGTTTAGGAGTTTCTTTTAAGACAAATTAAACAGTGCTCTCATAAATGTTTGACAAGTCAAAACTCCAATGAGTTCTTTTCTGCATCCCATAAATATCTGACTAACACTCCTCCACACTTTCCTGCCTCACACTGGACTTTGTTTCTGCCTCTTTATGCACCATACTCCCTCTCTCTGTCTGTCCGGACGTGACTGTTTTACCAACACACAAACCTCTGTTGTCCATCTCTCACGCCTCTTTCATTCCCTCTCTGCCATCCCCTCCTACACCATTTGTGGATTCAAACCCCGTCTGACCCTCCGCTGGCCTCTGCCGCGCTCAGGCCAAAACAGGAAGAGGAAACAGACGGGTATCAGTGGAGGAAGCTGCTTGCCATCATGTTGGAGTGTAGCACGAGTAAGCGTGTGATACTATTATCCATGTAGCTTCTTCATATTGAGTGCTGTTCCTTTTTCACACCCTTCTTCCCTCATTCACTCTCATATGTCCTTATACATTTCCAGCCTTCATTTTCATGTCCTTATTTGCTCCCTTGAGACTCCATTCACGTCAATATTCATGCCTTTAATCACACGCCTGTCACCAGGAAAAAAAAACTGTGTGCTGTCTGAAATACACACAGCGTGCATTAATTTATAAAAAGGGGCATTATGAGGGATGACAAAGACAGAGCTAATTTATGGAGTGAAGTGGAACATACTGCAGGCATTCTGCTAAAAAAAAAAAAAAAAAAAAAACATCCCCTGACTGATCCGTTAGCATGAATCATCAAAAAGAACAAGCCTGTATACCATAATAAAGAGTTTTATGATACAGGAGAAGTATTTTGATTTTCTCTTCAAAAAGTTTGCGCTGTATTTACAGTCAGATCCTGTGGGTACTTTCCACGTATTTCACTCCTTTGCAGCCAAAACCATGTTCAGACTATTGTGTCATTCTTCCTAAAATAGGTTTCTAATGCAGATGACATACGCTGTAAAGAGAGCAGTCGAAAAATGAGTCATCCACATTTCACTCACCAAAACAGTCTGCACGTTTTAGGGCCATATATTGTTTTCATTATCAGTTAATCAAGGGATTAAAGCAGATTAATCAATTCTGTGCTAAAAAAAAAAAAAAACACCAACACATGAAACAATCATTTGATGTGTATCGCGGTGTAAAGTCCAAAAACTCCTCTATTGGCTCGAGGGAAAAACATATTTAAAGTTGCTGTTCATTCTGACTAGAACATTAACAAACAAATAATGCAGGAAAAAACTAAAAAGAAAAAAAAAACACACAGGCAACAACCAGGAGTGAGAAATACTATGAGCTGAATTACAGTATAATCAGTGTGTTGTGAGCCTACAAAGCAAACACAAACAGTAGGAGATCATGAATGTTTGTTGTCATATCACTGACACAAGTAAAAACTGGAGAGACTGAGTGCAATTTATCAAATTAAGAATAACAGAAGATTAAACGCTGCTCTACCTGGACCAAATTTCCTAAACATCACCTGTGAATTAAACAAAACTAAAATGCCTGCCCTCAACATGTCACCGCCTGTCTCATAACTTTACCGAAAATGAATAATTCAGACTTCACTTCATCGCAGCATGACATATGTGAGGAATCATTCACACACACCATGAACTCACGATGTGATGCTTTGCCTTATCAGTTCATTTTATCAGCCCAGGATCCATTTTAAAGCCTCACAGAGTCAGTGGTTTCTCGTAATCAACGCCTCCGCTCCTCTTCCAGATCATTTCTGACTCCCTGACCCCTGAGCTTTAGTCAGACTGTGAATTTGGCTGATTTCTGTGGCTGCTATGATTCCAAACATTTAAAAAAAAAACCCCACAACTAAAAGAAGTCTTTCTCTACAAGGCTTCTCTGCCTGGCTGATTTACTCCTTAAAAATTATTGTTTTATATAAGACACAGGGGCTTGACCCCAGTGTGACTGATGCTGGTATTGACTAGGCCGCCAATATTTTTTTTTCTTAGGGACAAGGATTTAACTAGTTTTAAGGGTTTAATTCTTTGAAATGAACAGCCTCTAAAACAGCTCTCAGACTTTCATGTGTCAATAAAACTCTCCAATAAAACCCAGAGTAATGAAACGTCTTAGACTGGTTTGTGACGTTACCATGAATCTGACTTTCAAGTTAAAACAAAGAGCTAAAATATGCAGATTTACGGTTCATGATCCTGCAGGTTGTATCTGATATAAGATGCTGGCATCTGCCTGCCTCACCGATAAACTGATAAATGAGAATCCACCAGCATGGACGGCTTGAGATCTGGTTACAGAAGCAACAGTTAGAGGTAAATGATGAATTAACCAGAAAGCAAATGGTATTGTGCTCTGTTATTTAGAGATCAATGGGAAGATAACAAATGCAGAAGAACAAAATGTTAAATTAGTCAGATGATTGGCATTTTAACATCCACCCAAGTATAGTTCGCATTTTATCTAAGACAATGACAGCAAAAAAGAAATCTAATAAAAAAAACACTGTACAGATCTCTCACACTCACACACACACACACACACACACACACACACACACGCTGAGTGTGAAAAAACTGTTCTACTAGACATCAGCTGAGTTTCTCTACCTTTCCTGACCTTTGACCCCACCTTCAGGTCATCACCCAATGCAGAGTTCCCAGTCCTGGGTTGTTATGTAAATTTGAGTATAGCATTGGTCTGTATTCTGTGTTTACACGGTGAACGGCTAAAGGTTTTATGTAGAAACAGCAGTGCATGTTTGTAAAAATGCACAAATACTCAAATATACCAGTCGCAGTGATCTCCAGTTACTCTGTCAGCACGTTAAGCAACAGCCTGTGCAGCTGTGCATCTTTAATTTAATTTTCACTTTAGTTTATATGCCTCTCATGAGCTGAGTTGATGTTTATCCTGCAGGATGTACACTCTTCCGTAATAGTGCTTAGACTAGACACCTCTTGCTCACCAGAAAGTTTTCTAAAGTGCATTTTTACTGATGTGAAACCATATTTTAAATTCTCACAGCTCAAACGAAGAGGAATGCATCTGAATTCAGTGGCTACCGTAAAAACAAAACTGTGAGAATCCTCCAAACGTAACCTGACACAACAACGAAACCAAAACTAAAACCTCTGTTACCACTTAATGAAGCTAACAGATGAGGGGTTTCATGCCTGAATTTCTGGAGGAAGGACAGAGCAAACACGCTGTTTGAGACAGCAACTGTGTGTCATAGTGAGTAAACATGTTCTCAAAGTGTGGGGACAAGGTTATGTAATAGATCAGGCTACTACACATTTACAAGAAGGCCCGCTGCTTGACATTTCAGCCACTGATCATCTGCTCACATTTCAGCTTCACTAACATATTTCTGAGCATTCAGTGTGTGTGGACAAATTTAAATATCAGTGTTGCTTGCATTAAAGGTGACAGCACGCAGACACTGGATATGTAAAACGCTGGATTATGGCTTTCACGAGGTGGACGGGCAGTATTTTCTCAGGGGTGATGACTGACGGGTCTCCTGATTATTCAGTAACCTGCATTTACTCTCTGTGGTGTGTCACCGGTTTGTGTACAGTGGCAGTGCCAGAGATCCATGCACAGGACCGATAAAGTTAGTGTTACACTGCGGAAGACAGAATTTCACAGGCCAGTCATTTATTAAAGAGGGAAACAGAGAGGCACTGTGATAAAATAAACACAGCTAAGAGTCATGACAGCAAGACACAGGAGATTAAACAAGTTATCAGTCACATTCCCAGCATGAAAATGACAATGAAGCAACAGATATTTATCCGATTATGACACTGATGCCAAGATCAGGCATGCTTTCATGCTGCTTCACTTATTTTTTAACACCAAATGATTATTATTATATTCTATAAGGATTTAAAGTGAGTCTGTGGTGACTGTAAAACATACTTATGACTTTATTAAAAGACTATAGTTATCTTAATCAAACACTGGTACGTCATTTCCTTTACTTTCATCACAGGCCAAAGGGCCGCAGCCATAATCCCTGCAGAGCAGAGAAACTGACAGTTTCAGCGCTCTAACATGTTTTAATTCACTTTTCTGAGACTGGTATTACTCAGAAGTGCAGCAGTGTTTGTGTAAAGCAGATTACTGTGCGGTTTTCTGCTGATTAAGGATGGTGAACTCTGATTCAGAGTTGTGACCGCGGAGCTGCAAAACTTTTTTTTTTTTTTTTTGACATAAGTGCAGAACCAAAGCGGGGCGAAAATAAAGACAACTTACCCCTCTCCCCCGCGGCTTTGCTCCCCTCTTCATCCCGGCTGACTTGGGTGATTACTGAGGACGGATTGTCCATCACATCCAGGTCTGGTCCAGAGTGCTGACCTCACACTTTAAAGTTAGGGATTGTTCGCTGACTCGTTGCTGCATTAAACCAACTCAACATGTAGGAAAACAAAGCTGAAGCGCTCCGGGAAACGTCGCAGCAAGTCGCCTACAGCGCGTCCATTACACTCCGGGCGGCTGCCGTCCGCTCAGATCCCCGCTGGAGCTTGAGGTCTGAAACTTATAAAACATTTGTCAAGGAGTTGGCAACTTTGATTCAATATGGTGCTCAACTCCGCTCGCAATTTCAAGATACAAACACGGTGGTTTCAAGGCTGCCCATTTCACTTAAAGTGGCGCAGTAAAGGGGACGGCCGTGTGCAACGCTCCCTCTGCTGGCGCCTGCAAAGTTTGACGATGGTCCCTTAAAGTAGCCTGAAACAAAGTTACTCAAAACTTAGCTAAGCTAGCAGGCTAACTGCACCGGGCTTATTTTAGTCAACCGCACTATTCTTAAACATTTGCAGAGGACATTTATAACCGCATTTACATCGCTGACGAAGTATTTTATTTTCCTCCTACGCCATTTGAATAGTGATATTTATACACAACCGTTATTCTTAAATGACTTCTGTCTACTTTTTGATAGGCAGGTTTTTATATATGTCTGTGTCTGTACTACTGTACTTGTTGTGTAATGACCTCTGTGAGTAAAAAACTTGCTCAAGAGCAAAACTTTTCGCAGGAGTAGCCGCAAAGAAACGCCCAGTTTGGGTTCCCTTGAAACCGCCTACACTCAGGGAGCGTCGCACAAGTGCCGTCTGTCTCTCTGGGGCACATTTTGTTTTCTCCCTCCTCCTGAATCAAACTCACAGTAGCTGCAGACATTGCTTTTGTTTCCCCTCCTCCCACTTACTTTGATCCGAACAGCTGTAAACAAACTTGACCACAAGTTGGGAAGTTTTGGATAAATATTTTTTTCCTCTGTTTGTTATTTGAAAGACGCTGTAATGAGTTTATTTCCTCACAAGTGTGATATTTTGTCCCTTTCTGTGACAATGTTGTGTTACACTCTTTTGTTTGTTTGTTGTTGAAATACAGTGGTGGGATTATAGGGAATTTACTTGAGTGCTGAACTTTTCTTGACAGTGAGCCAGCGTACACAATGGCAAATGCAGCCTCCTGGAACTGGCACACCTGAATGGATTATTATTGTTATTAATTACACCTGGGCTTGATGTGTCAGACTGTCCAATAATGTACTAAAAAAATTAAGCAAATTTGGTCTGCATGTTAGAACTTTAAAGTATAATTCACATGGCGTGAGACACATATTCAGGTAACTGGCACTGGTTCTGCAAACAAAGCAAAGACGTAAACACTCTGGAGTTAGAAAGAACCGCTTCAGCCATATTGGTTGTGTTAAAAAGGTTCCTGCTCTGTGCTTGAGATGGCATTAGGGGTCCTAAGCCCAAAACAGCATCCCACACAGGAAAAGAAATCAGTTCATTTTCCCAATTGTATCAATAGTTTATTACATACTATCTCATAAAAACATCTTCAATTTTTCCACATATAAACACCGCAAATTGGTACATTTACAAATCTTCAACCATCCAAATTCATACAAAAAAAGAACACTGTGATAGAGCAATACACAAGACGTTCTATTACTACAAGGACTGCATGTACTGTATGTACGCATGTATAAATGTGTGCATGTATGTAAGAATCTATACGCATCTGTCTATTCTCGTAAAGTCCAGATATTGTAGTCAAATTTTTGCTTTGCTCAAATAATTCAGTTGTGAACTAGAACCAGTGGAGACACATTTACAAGATATTAATCCGATTTAGGCACTGACTGGGTGATCATGATTTAAGCAACCTGACCAACCAATGGGAAATACTGAGAAACAACAGTAATTTACCAGTGTGCGTGACCTTTCAAACTAACATATTATCTACATTACGGACTGCTTTTCATAGCTGTGTTACAGTTAGAGATCAGTTTTAACCACAGAAACATGAAGTTGTACCACAAATTCATAGCTCACCCTAAAACAGTTCATTTTTACTGTATGGATCCTAACACCAATCACAAAGACACTCCTTATTATTTAATTTTTTTTTTTTTTTTTTTTTGCCTCGATGCCAATTCAAAAAAGTGAATCAAAAAAGGCTCGCGCACACACATGCAAATAAATTAACATGAAAAAGTAAACAATTTCAAGAAAAAAAAAAAGAATATTTTTGGTTTGGAGTTTTAAAATGTGTAAGTAAATGCAAAAATAAATTAGCAGCTTAAATCATGGTACATTCACATGAGTTGTTTACTACTAAATTTAGTGACATAAACAAGGTTGAGCAGTAGAAATACTAATGATACGCATGTTCCAGGCTGATCGTGCAGAGTGGAGACCAGTGTTAATCTAAACCAAATATTAATGTGCAATTTCAGAATTCACAATATGACTGAGAAATTGTGCAATCAAAGAAAACCAAAGAACATCCTGTGTCCTTTCAGTGGATTAACAGTTCATGAGCAGTTCAGACGTCGTGGAGCTTCTCTTTGTATTTTTGTCTCACCTCTGAAACTCATTAGTGCTGAATGTTGAATTCTCCCAAAATCACACATGGACGTTCTTCTCTTTGGATATTTTAGCTATATCCGGCTGTCTGTCTGTCTGTCCCCTGCGTGTTTACCCGTGCCTCTCTTGGCAGGGCTGACATTTTTCATGCAGCTGTAATTCACAGACAGGTTGAGATGCAAGAAGTTGTTATTTTGCTTCACTGCGGGCAGATCAGACTCTGCAGACTCATGTCTGGTGTGGCATTTCCGCCGTCACTTCACTTTGGGCTGGGAACATGCGGCGCAGTCCCAGACGCCGGGGACTGGGGGGAGCTCTGGTAGTTGCGCAGCAGCACTTTGTGCTTTGTGGCGTCCTCTGTGCGACGGCACTGTTGTTCCACCAGGAACTCTTTGAGACGGGTGGAGGTGAAGGTGAGAGTTTGTCTCCTTAGCTTCATCAGGTAGGAATCCTGCAGCCAGGCGTGCGTGAAGCAGTCTCGTGTAGTCGGACGGGCCCTGAAAATACACATACAAATACACAGAACTTAACATTTATATATATATTTTATATTTCCTGAAAGGAAATGTAAAATCAACTTCTGTTGGCACTCACCATGGGTAACTGCTCAACATCTTCTTCAGAAAGGCAGAGGCACTTTGGGACACATTTGGGTACAGTTTTCCTGGGTCAAACTTCGCCATCAGGATTTTGGATTCGACTTGTAGAGGGTCTTTATCCTCAAAGGGCAGTCGACCACTAAGCCTGGTTGTAAACAGAAAAAAACAAAATTATAAACCCACTTAATTTGCTAAATGTGTCACCTACTTTAATAAAACACTGGTATATAATAATTTATTTAACTGACTGAGCTTTTCTCTCAGAAAACATAAAACATTTCAGTAATTTCTCATGCTGATGACACTGTACACTGAGAACACTACACCACAAACAAATTTCTGGTCTTGTGGTCATTAAAGTGATGTGACATGAAGAGAAACAAAGTGATCTCCACTTACATGATGTAGGTGACAACTCCAACAGTCCAAATATCCGCAGGAGGACCAACCACTTCACCTTTTACCATCTCAGGAGCTTGGATCATATGAGTGTACAGTCAGGATAATGGAAGGTGAAGAGATAAGCACAAAATACCTAAACATTAAAAAGTAGAATGAGTCATTAAAGCTTCTCGTCCTCACCCATGTACTCCAGTGTTCCTGCTCCTGAGTCCCGGTTTTTGAGGTTGAGAGGGTTGAAGCTCTGAGCGCTCCCAAAGTCCACGATCTTGATGGCGTTGAGGCTGGTCACCATGATGTTGTCGGGCTTGAGGTCGAGGTGGAGGACGCGCCGATTGTGGAGGTACTCGACTCCCTGGAGGATCTGGACCAGGTAAGCCACCACGTCGTCCTCAGAGTAACGGAACCTTAGGTGGGCAGAAATATAGCTTTAACTGAGGCGTGCAACTTTTGAGTGGTGATTTTAGTCTGTTTAAACTCATTAAAAATGTAAAGAGTGAATTAAAACAACTGAATTAAGGTTTGATCTTGTTACTTTATCTGCAGATTTTATTCATTCTTGCTTTTTCCCCAGTAATGCTTGATGAAAACCCCCTGCTATGGAGGTCTGAGCTTGTGTTTCTCAGTATGAGGTGACATATCCACCATCCCACCTGTCTATGAGGCTGTACAGCAGCTCTTTGCCGGTGCAGTACTCTGCCACCAGCACCAGGTAGCGTGGCGTGACGTAGGCTTCGTGCAGAGCCATGACCTTTTCATTGTGAAGTGATTTCAGGATCTCGTACTCCTTCAGGACTTCCTGCTTGTTCTCCTGACTGTAAGGAATGATCTTTGCCATGTAGATTTTGCCCGTTGCGTTCTCTCGGCACTCCCGGATCACTCCAAACCGACCTCTGGTAAAAGTAAATAAAGTATGTATCATATGAACCAGAGCTTGATCACAAAAGGTTTCTGATGGCTGCTAGAAAGTAAATATTTTCACTCTGAAGCTCCTAAAAGTCACATTTTTGCACTGACATTTGGTTGAAGTTGAATTTAACCATTATAAGTCACAAATTTTTTTTTCAAGAACACATTTTTCCAACACCGCAGTATCTAGCTCACCTGGCTTTCTCATCCAGGAAAGTGTAGGGTTTTTGTGGAACCCCCTGTCGTAGAGAAGTGGAAGGGGTAGTGCGTCCTGATGGGGTCCCTCTGGTGGGGGTGCTGGCTCCTTCACCGATGGGGCTCAGGCTGGATGTCTGGAGCACTTGGGGGGTAAAGGAGACAGGTGTTGGGGCCACACGAGCAGTGACGGTGGTGGTGGGGACATACGTGGGCACGGACACCACAGCTGGCTTTGTGGGGGTCGAAGGCGGTGTTACAAGAGGAGGTGGGGGTGATATGGGTGGGGTCTGGGTCATAGGGGTCACCACGTTTACTGGACTCTGAGGTTTGGGGAGGACAAAGGGTGGTGGTGCTTTGACTGTGGGTGAGGAGGGAAGATTGGAGCTTATTTTTTTAGCGTCCTTGGTCATTGTGCCTGCAGATGGTGATGGAGGGTTTGCTGTTGAGCTGGAGGGCAGAGAGGATGGAGGCGTGGGCGCGACCACCACTTTGGATGGTGATGTAGCTGGAACAGGGACAGCAGCAGGGGAGGCTGAGTCTTTTGGAGAGGTGGAGGAGGAGGTGACAGTGGAGACAGTTATCCTGGGAGCGCTGTTCTGGACTGGTTTGAGTGGAGGCACAGTCACTGAGGAGAGGACTGCTGGTTCAGGTGGGGTGGGGACGGTCTTTACAACGGCAACAGTGGGTGACGCACCTTCAGCTGTGAAAACACACAGTGACAGATGAAACACAACCACACACAAAACAATTCCAGTATAAATCCAGTACTATTTTCCAGTAATGTTCATCCTCATCATGTCACTCAGCTACTTTGATCAGTGACATACCTGTTGAGTCCAGGCTGACTGGAGCAGAGTGGTTGCTGTAGGGTCCCTGTCCGGCCTTATTGACACAGGAGACACGGAACCTAAAGGCGCCACCTGGTGGCAGGTTTGTGACATTGTAGTAGCAGTCAACAATTCCAGTCGCCACAGTCTGCCAGTTTGAATCTCCTGCAGAACAGAGGGGAAAGAAATGAGTGTGATTTATAGATTACAGATATATTTATATATTTTGGTGCATATTGGATTTTTATTTATGTTAAGTGAGATTATGCAGAATAGAAAGATGATTCTTCAGGGAGAAACAGTAAATAACAGAGGCTTGGAAAATAAACCCTGCTCATGTGTTCTGCTGTCTTTGAACACTAGATGGTGGTGTTGTGTCAAACTAATAAGGGCTGATGATCATGCATAAGGAAAAAACAGAAGCTTGAAATGATATTGTGAAATGTTTTGTATATACAAACAAATTAATGCTCAGTTTGCCTGCTGAAAAATGATCTGTCAGAGAAGCTTATTTCTTATTCAGGCGTGGTGAAACAGGCCTGAATTAAAATGTAAATCAGGTAGTGACACACGACTCTCTGAGTACCCACATCAGTGTTGCCTGGCAAAAATTAAATTGGGAATGTTTCAACAAGGCGATTCGTGCCAGAACGAAATCTGTCAGACCAAAAAGTTCAATACACATTCACAAACTCTGAGTCTGCTTCTGCAAGTTTACGTGACTTTATTTTTCATCCACCACATTATGAGTTAATGATGATTCATCGTGCATAATGACAAAAAGCTTTGACAGCAGCACTGGTACAGTCACTATTCCCTTGTGGACTGACTCATTTTCTCTGGCTAAGTACTGTCTATGAATTTGGAAACTTATTTCCCTGAGCTTTCTCCGCACACAGCACAAAGCCAAACATTGTCTAAGCTTTTCAAACATCTCCTAGGAGCTTGAATCCTTTAGTTTAATTTCATTTTTACCCATGTGACCACTTCATATCACACTGACTAGTATGTACAGGGAATGTAGTTTTAAAACATTCAAAATGACCTACAGACCAGATAAAACTAAAGCATTTTACAACTTCTTTTTTTTTTTTTTTTGAAGGATATTTCTTTGGGTGAGCTGCTAAATGATAAATTTAAAAAGCAGTGAGGGGAACTTCCATTGTTTGCTAAATGTCGATGCTCACTCACCTTCTGTTTTTCTTTCTAATGTGTAGCTGCACGGGGACTTGGTGTCTGCTGGCTTCCACAGCACCAGGGCTGTGTTGTTATAAGTCTGGGGGACTTCAGGCGTCCCCGGCCGCTTTGGGACACCTTTAACGAGGTAAGAGAGAGAGAGAGGTGGAAACGGAGAGGAGAGAAAATGAACAAATTAGGTCAGTGAGACCTAACAGATCAACAGATCAGAGCAGCCTGTGGTGAAGCTTTTCAGTGGCCAACAGATAAGACTGTGGTCATACTGGGCAGATGTGCATCTGTGTTTGACTGCACGAGCTCTGATAAAGAGCATTTCACTTCTCTGTGTTCTCAGCAAGACTGAACTGAGGTGGGGTGTATCCTCAATCCTCTGATCTCTTTAGTGTTTGATATTATGTTGATAATGTTTGACTTTCAGCAGTTAGGGTTTGTCGGTTTAATCAGAGCAGCTCATGCTTATTTTTTCCTCCATTTCCCTAAACAAACCGAACTTCCTCTGCCAGATGTTCATGAGGAAGACTTATAAGATGCTCTCTAATAAGTCGGATGAACAACTGTTATAGAAATAAATGAGTATGATCAGTTATTCATATGAAATTCATTGTTGTTAAACCAAAGCAAACCTGACACAAATAGTGTCACGTTTTTTTTTTTTCCACAGTGTGTTTTCCAGTAAGTGTTTCTGGTGAGATAAGCTGTCTGAAGTATTTTTCCCACCGCAGAAAGATTATCAGGGGAAGTCAAATAACATCAGTGGTTGAGATAAGTAAAACTGCATGTCCAAAGCCATAGCAAATAAAGATCAAATGCAATCGACTGTACACGACATATAAGAAATGTATTTTCCACTGAGGCCTCAAAAGTCTCACTATTTGTGCTGCATTTGTGAGCAGGACTGGCAGCATTTAAACACTGTAGTTCTCATTACACACTATTTGTGCAAAGGCATGACTGAGTCGTGAATATGACCTGTCACAGCCAATTTGCAGGATGTGTCATTTGTTCCCATTACACAATGAATATGAGAAAAGTCAAAAATCCATTACGTTAATCTGCAGACATTAATATTCATTTCAATTGTATGAATATTCATAACATCCTCCCTGCAATTAAACTTCAATTATGTAAAATACATCACATTATGACGATAATTACTGTATGTCCATGAAAAGCAAAGGAGCAGTTGTACGTCTAGTAAGAAAAGAAAAATGTGCTCTGTGATCAGTGCTGTTAAATCAGCGCTGATGTTAATGAATAAGATTTCTCACTTTTTTCTCCCCATTTTTTATAATAACAACATTTTTTGAACAACTATGGGCTGAACAAGCTACTTACAAGCTATGGATAGTGTACAGGAGGTGGTGATGGTAGCTATGGGGTTGGTAGCTACACATTCGTAAATGCCAGCGTCTCTCCTGCTGGACTTCATAATCATGAGAAGCTGCCTGCCATCTGGGTGGGAGATCAGGTTGATTTTATCATCTTCCTCCAGCGGTTTCCGATCTGGAATACACACACACACAAAACAAAAAAAAAAAACCATTATGCAGCTGTGCAGCAGCTTCTGGATAAAACCACAGTAATATCAAATGATTTAAGCAGGATACCTTTCATCCATGAAATTTCTGGATGAGGACTTCCAGCTGGAAGGCAGCTGAGGGTGACAGGTTCCCCGTCCAGTAAGACGTGGTCTTTCAGTTTGATGTGGAACACAGGAGCAAAATCTGAAGCAGAGCGGATAAACTGCTGGCTTTTTGACAAACCCTCTTCTTTGGGGACAGATGAAGGCAGATCAGACTGGGAGGGAGTTTTGTCCTTCTTGCCCCGTGTCAGACCCCACCTGTCCCACCGTGACCGTCTGTCACTCTCTGAGGCTTTTTCAGAATGGATGCTTGATGTGGATTCGATTGATTCCTTGGATGCACCAGCACCGGTCTGCTTTGCTAGTTGATTCTCAGGGATGCCCATTCCTTTGAGTCCACGCCCCTCAGATTGGGAATGACGATGGCGAGTGAACAGGGGTGTCCTCTTCCCCTCTGTGTCTCCTTTTCTCTCCTCAGACTGACTACGGATTTTCGTGGATATTCCTGCCACTTTGTTTTCAAACTTCTGCCGCATTGCCAGAACAGGGGAGTCTGTGACTTTCTTTAAATCCTTTGGGACCAGCTCCTTCTGACTTCCCTCAGCATCTTTATCTTTTCTCTCCTCAGACTGGGTCCTTATTTTGGCAGAGATTCCTGCCACTTTGGACTCAAACTTGCGCCTCATAGCAGAAACCGATGACTCCTCAGCTTTTCTTTGCTCTCTCTCCTCCTGCTGCTGCCTCTGGGTTCCTGCACTGTTCACCTCTTTTGTATCCAGGGACTTACTGCGACCAATAGCCCATGAAACCCTCTTGCTTGCAGCAGATTCCTTCACATCCTGATGCTTTTCCTCCTTTTGTTTCTCACCCTTCTTATCAACGGATGTTGACCTCTTTGCCCGTAAGGACAACCTCCCAATTAGACCAAGACCTGTTTCCTTATCTTCTTCTCTTAAATCTTGAACAGATTTGGATTTCTCCTGTAGCCCCCTGGATACCATTTCAAGAGGTGCCCCCCTTGGTCCCGGCCTGTAAACCTCTTCACCCCCCTCGACCGCCCTCCGGCTTAGTACCGGGGATTTCTCCTCTGATTTGTTTCTGGTCAGTTTTCTGAGTCCACGGGTCAAAGATGACTCTCGTTTCTTAAACCTGGCTTCAAACACCTCTTCAGAGTCTATGTCTTTGATGTCTGTTCTGAGCACAGGCTGGCGGGGGGTGACAGGGTGATCAGGATTTGATGATGTGGAAACAGAACCAGGAGACAGGTCAGCAGCTGCCACTTTGGCAAATACTGCGGGATGCTCAGGTAATGTAGGGCTATCTGTGCACATCGTAACATTTGGCCTGGCTGTAGCTGAAGGATCTTTGGACTGGGTCTTGTCGGATGTTTGAAATGGCACATGGACAGATGACTCCTGATTTTCTTTCCTCTCTTCCTCTTCATCATCCTCCTCTGTCACAATTATAGTAGTAATTACAGAGGGTGATGTAGACTCAGACTCTACTTTCTCTGTCTCTTCTAAATGGGCTTTGGTCCTTTTCTCTGTTAACCCGTCTATGGTTTCAGGTTCTTTCACATTGTTCTGTTTTTGCTGTTGGTCCACTCCTGGTGTTGGGAGTACAAATAATTTCTTCTCTGTGGGGGAGGTAGATGTAGAGCCCAGTGTTGTTTGTTCTGTTAGAGCGGACATTGAGGTTGCCTCCTGGAGCTTTTTCCCTTCTATGCTACCGTTGCCCATAGATGGGATCTCCAGGGGCGCTCCAAACCTGCGGTGCAGTGGCATGGGTTCAGAATCCCCCTGACTAAAGGAGGCGCTTTTGCGAAAAACTTTGGTCTTTGGTGTGTCCTCTCCAGGACTCTCAGAAGACGCTGCTCTGGTGAATGCTGATGGTCCTGCTCTGGATCTCCTCAAATTTCGATCAAGAGACCCCGTTTGCCTCTCATCTTCCATGCCCAGTGTTTCAAACAAGGGCCCTCGCAGGCCGCTCATCTTTTTGTCCATGCTTCCTCCTCTGAGCAGCCTCTGTCTCATCAGTTCCAGTTTTAGAGCATAATCCTCCTGGCTTAATTTTGCCCCCCCGGGGCTTGAGCTGCGATTGGGTAGTTCCATAGAAACAGCCTTTTTCAGACTTTTGTTACTTGCCTCTGAGTCCTCATTGGCATTTTCCTCTTCTGGGTCAATGTGGAGAAGCAGAGCTGAATCAGCAGAGCTTCCTCTCCTCATTGTAGCCCTCCTCGCTTTTGTTTCTGATTCATCTGACTCCACACTTGATCCTTTTTTTAGAGGAACTCGTTTGGTCTTTTCCACTTTCTCCCCATTTGTATTTTCCTCTTCATCTTTCAACCTTTTACTAGCTTCTCCTCTTGTACTTGCTACTTCCATATTGTCCTTTTTCCTTGTCCCATCAGCAGCAATACTGGGCCATCCAGTGACATCTTCGTCCCCTGGGATCTCATTAAGTGAGACTCTGGAACCAGAAAAGACCATGGACAGTGGCATAGGAATGAAAGGAAGCTCATCCACATCTGCATCTGAGTCAGAGGAGGACGAAAGTGGCGGGGAGCCTTCTTTTAAATGCCGGGCCACAGCGATGGAGACGTGGCTGGATGAGTCATTCAGGAGCTCTGGGATGGACCGCATAATCATCTTAGCTTTGTAGCTGATAAGGGAACGCTGAAAAAAGGCAACAGAGGACAGCATGATGTGTTTTTTTTAATTTAATTTTCCTATATTCCTATTGCAAAACAGAAGATTTAGACATAATCACACTCTGGGAATTAGCTGTTTGAGTCTTTATGTGTCTCAGTCTTTCAAGTGTGTATCTATTAATCCTTCATCCACAATGCCTTACCTGCCATCGCCTTCTAGACAAAACTTGCTTCAGCATAGCTGTGCTGATGCTCTTGTTTGTTGGTGACTACGAGACAAAAAGATGGGAGTCACCATTAACCTTAGTGGAGCTAAATATAAATCCTATAACACATTAAAAAGTCTGGGTGATGTATTTTCTAAATGATAGCTCACCTTGAACCAAGGATGACGAAGGCACTCAACAGCACTGGGCCTCCTAGGAGAGAGAAAAATATGCACACAAAGAAGGAGCATAATCCAGTTTAGACCCTGTTTGATGGTTGGTCATATACATATAACCCAAATGTGAATTTGTCAGCAAGATACTTACAGTCTGTCCACCACCAAAAGTTTGATGACAAATCCCTTTGCCTCTTTGCAGAGGTCAGAAAACATGCTCTCCTCAAACGCCACATTGTAGTTACGGATGTTTAAGGCAGTGGCTCTGTCATTCTCACCAGCAAAAGGAGACACACCAGTCAGGCTGGAATAAACACACAAAAGAAAACATGTAATAAGATTTTGGTGCTTCGATGAGCTGAAAACTATTACGTGACAAAATACCCCAGTAGCAAATCTATAAAACATACCAGAGGTAAGTGATGACACCAACAGGCCTGTGGGAGAACAGGACAGATGAATGACAAGTGAATTTTCAGGAACAACATGAAAGCACAGAAAAGACATTTTATTTAGTTGCAGATAACAAGGTAGAGCCTGCAGTGTGCAGTCACTTCTCAACGCTAGAGAACAGGTGGCTCACCATATGTCTGTTGCCGTGGAGACGGGAGTTTGGTTAACAATCTCTGGTGCAACATATTCTGGCGTGCCGTATTTGCAGTAGTACTCCTCTGAAGTCTCCAATTTCATGGCATTTCCAAAGTCACAAAGCCGGATCTGGTCATTCCCGGGACTTGCCATTAAAATATTTTCTGGCTAGAGGGGGGTATACAGAAAAACCGCAATGTTAGTTCTTGAGCAAATAAGTTCTTGAGCAAATAAGTTTTACACAAGATGGACAGATACCTTTATATCAAGGTGGGCAATGTTTTTTTGGTGAAGATAACGAAGGCCCTCCAAAACCTGCTGAACACTACGGCGGATCTACGGAGAAAAACAAGGCAATGAAGTTGAAAGTCGTGTTACATAATGATGGCGCAGTGCAGTCAGCAGAAGCACACAAACCTCCAGCTCCATGACTGTTGTTTTTTTGGCCATTCTTTCCAGAAACTCCTCGTGACATCTTCACACAACAGTTGAGGAAAAAAAAAAAAAAAACAGAGCTGTGACTTGACTGCACCGTCCAAGTGGTAGGTGCATGAGAAATGAATTATAAATGAGCAAAACTCCCACACATCCTATCTCTTGCTAATTCCACTCATCGGTGTTGAGTCAGAGAGAAAAAGCTGTGCTGTGCTTCATTCATGCCTCCAGGGAACCGCAGAAGACATTAGGATTAATGCTTTGGATCATTAGTGTCCTTGAGATGCATTTAAGTGCACTTTTGGTCGACAATGAGGCAGATAACATTTAAAACAGTACTGCAGGAGTGCCTTTCTGTTGAGATACATGTCTGCCCTCACTGAAAATTTGTATTGTTTGTCTGTTGCTGCAGTTCTGGGTCAAAGCATAATACAGGTCACTAACAGCATACTAAGTAGAATATTTAACTACAACAACATCATCTCTTATCATTGAAAATAGAATTGCATTGAAGGGATACAGCTCTGTGATGAGCACCACCATGTCCTTCTTCTCAAAGGCATCATGGAAGTAGAGAATCCTCTCGTGGTCCAGCTCAGACAGCAGGTCCATCTCTCTGAGGGCCAAGGCTTTCCTCTTCCCCCGCGCAGAAATGAACTTGGCGGCAAACTCGGCCTTTCCCTTCTTCTCAGTCACTCTCTTCACATAAGAGAAGGCTCCCCTGCACAATCACACAGTAATGACATGAGGGGTTTAATATACACCAAACATATTGCTTCTTCTTTCAGGAATGTGATACAAGACGAGACAAAATATAACTATTGTCATACACATAGAAGTTCATAACACAGCATAAAATACAAAATAAGAGGTATTTGCTTGTTCCCTTGTTATATACAAGGTTTACAGAGGTTTATTTGAGTTTTTAGTAGGGCTGATGGGATATTTAAAAGGTGAAATAGATGCAATAAAAAGAGCTCAAGAATAGGGGCAGAGAAATCCTCAAATTTGCTCCAATCTAATAATAAATTCCTCTTTGCAAGGGGTAGCATGACTACAGGAGAATGGGGAGACAAAGGCAGGAGGCACTGCCATTGTATCATTAACTTTTAATTCTCCTTGGATGTTTCTCTGTGGTGAAGGAGAAAAAAAAAATCTGAATGTGTATTCCCTCTCTGAGTCTGCTGCTCTGTTTAATAACCAGCACACATTTGCTGTGTTGAAACGTTTTCCATTCTTCCTGTTTTGCTGCTCCGATTGCTCTACAGCTCACAGGGAATGTCTGTCTCCACCAAGTCAGACCAAAACAAATCATCTAATGTACTCACTCCACTCAGGCCGCCTGACTCATCTCTCGTTACTGTCTACTGCTGTTAAGCAGGTGCGACTCTCGGCCTCCCCCACCCTCCCACAGCCCAACCTTCAGCTCTCCAACAACCATTAATGCCAATGTCCTCGCTGTGTGAGAAAGGATGCAAGACAACAAGAGTGTGCGGTCACACATGCACACTCACCTCCCTATCTCTTTGTGGATATCATAGTAATCCGTCAAACGCCTCATCTTCCTCAGAATGGTTCCCTCGTCCTCCATTGGCTCTGCCTCTTCTTTTCGCTCTGCAGGGAACACCAGCATCGGTATTTTCATATGGGGGGTGGGGGGGTGTTTGGCTGTACATGTGCCAGCACAGTGACAGATGGTTTCATATTGTCGTCTCAAAACACCTTGCGGTCCCGCCCATATGGTGCAGAGTTAGAGATGCAATTTTCAACAACAGTGAGCTTATATTGGTGTGCACTGAATCAGCAAATCAGTATGGAGAAAAAAAAAACCTGTTGTTAAACCAGTTTTTAATCAGGTCTTCTTTTATTTCTCATTATCTTTTTCTCATTCTGGAGTTTTCCAGAATTATAATCCAATCCATAAGAAGGCCGATTGTGTCTCTATGCCAGGTATGTTTGTGCATGCAGCATTGTTGATGTTGTTGGACTGCAGACCTGTGTGAACTGTGAGCTCAGCCTTGCAGGAGTTGGAGCCGGCCAGGTTCTTCGCAGTGCAGGTGTACACACCGGAGTGTTCGGGGCGGGCATTGAGGACAACAAGGGAATATTCTGGGTCGTCGTACACAAATGTGAAGTGGCTGCTTTCAGAGAGAAGCACATCATCCTGCAACAGACCAAACAATTATGAAAATTTCAGATTACACTGATAACACTGCTAATGTCGCTGTTTTCTCTAGCAGCATTTGATATCAAATTTTCTTAAAAATATTTCACATTCTAGCATTAAAATGAGAGGTGCTAATTTTAAGCACTCCACTCTAAAACAACATACCTTAAACCACAGAATATCTGGGTCTGGTTTCCCTTCAACCACAACAGCCAGACGTGTCGTCTCCCCGACGTGCACATCCACGTCCTCCATGATGGTTTCAAACTTAGGAGGCACTATAGAGGAGCAACAGGTGAAAAAGAAAAAAAAAAGAATTCTGATTAGATTACTATACTCTGAATTTCACCCTCTTTTGGTCACTAAATTCATTTTTGGAGCTTTTTGAAGTTAATTAGTTATTAAGTTAATAAGGAGGCAGGAATCACAAGAACTGAGGTCCTTTTTAGAGATGTTATTTAAAATTCATGATGCTTTACTTCAGGAACAGCTAAAGCTCTGCTTAAATTACAAACAGCTTTCCCCTGTTGGCATTTACTGCTGCCAGGAATAAGTAGTAAGTTCTTTGGATTCTTAGTAAAATGCTAAATTTATCATGTGGTTCTCTGCCTGAACTGAGCCGACCTGCCATGGCCAGCTGAAGCGTGCAGAGGTCACTGCCAAACTGGTTGCTGGCCGTGACCACCAACTGGCCGATGTCTGTGCTCCTGACCCGCTGGAACTTCAGGGTGTGCTGATCGTCGTCTGGCATGCTCATCTCACACATCCCTGGTTTGTTGATCAGCACCACCCCCCTCCTGGAGGAAGACAGAGGCAATATACAGTTGAAGACTACAAATCAAGACCTCAACCTTTTTTTTTTTTTTTTTAACCTATTTTTGCCTGAAGAAGAACTAACCTTTTCCAGGTGATAACTGCGTGCACGTGGTTTAGTGTGATGGTGACGCGCGCAGGTTGGTTCTCAACTACATACACAATATCTGGTTTGTCCAAAATGACTGGTGCTTTCCTCAAATAGGGCCCTACAGGGGTCAAAGTTTAGAGGAGGACACTCAATAAATTTAAAAGTTTACCAAACCAATTTTTAAAAGTGACAGTGACTCAAAGCCTTTTGCAGTCTTGGTACCTCTGTCCAGCAGCTGGACCAGATCAGTGGACGGTGACGGTTTGCTCAGTGTCTTGCCGGTGGATGCCAGGACTCTGAAAGCGTAGCGCACTCCCTTGGACAGGGAGGTGACCGTGTAGTTGGTCTCCCTCAGGTTAGATGCCACCACAGACCACTGAATAGAGCCCAGGGGCTGCTGCTGGACCATATATAGCAAGGAGCTGGCATCTGCAGACACATGCTGTGTTTAGTTACTTAGTCTGAATAATGATAAACACAGTGGAGTGCTTCAGATGCAGGGAGAAGTGGGTTTTATTTTGTTTACAAATGTGTGTTGATGAGATTTTAAATTTCATGGGGATTAAAAACATGTCAGAATGAAAAGAAAGCAAACATCCAAGGCATATATGCTTTAAATAGTATTTCCCTGCAAGTGTTTTATGTAAATTACATTTTTGACAAAAACTTCCTCAGGATTGCGGAAAAATGTTTTTGTCACTAAAGAAATGTGTGATAAAATAAAGGTATCACAGAAGCTTAATAAACCAACCAAATGAAGGGTCAAGCCTCTTTGGTCTCTTCCAGCTGAGGCTTATAGTTTTCCCTGTGATGGTTTCAATCACTGGAGGACCATCAGGAGGATCAGGAACGATATCTGTATTCAAATACAGAAATATATATACATGTATATTTGTACATATAACGAGGCAATCCCTGTATTCAGTCAACCGTAGCATCAAACATTGAGTTTCCATTCCTACCTGTAATGTATAGATGTGCATAGCAAGCTGCTTTGCCCACTTTGTTGGAGATGACGGCCTTGTAGACGCCCCCATGAGCGTGACAAGCGCTCCGAACGACCAGACTGTGGACATCCCTGTCTGGAGAGCAGACACACAACTTTAGTATTTACTATCTCCAGCTCAAAAGTAGCTTAGCGTTGTTTGTTACTGGGTTCTTTGCTTACACTGGGTCATTTTGCGTTCTTCGCTGCTCTCGATGCGCTTGCTGTTGTGGTACCAGGCGATGGCTGGGTAGGGCATCCCTGCCACCTTGCACTTCAGCACCGCCTCTTTGCCTTCAATGACCTCCACATCAGCCAGAGGTTTGACAAAGTCCGGCATGGTCCGCTTCTCCACCTCACTCTCCAGCACCTCAGGCTCCTCGGGGATGGATGGCATCTTCTCTAACTTGGCCCTGGAGGGAGGAAGGAGAGGTGCATGATATAAATCAGAGAATGTACAATGAAAGATTGACAGGTTTGTCTAACTTTTGTCACAAGAGTTCACTCAAGCATTTTTCTTTGCCCTTGAAAACAAAAAATGGTTCCTCTGATTTTTATACTGACAGTGTGGTTGTATTTTTTTCAAAGCCTTTAAAATGACAGCGGCTCGCAGGGATGACTTCTCTTACATGTGAGAAGAGATGGCAGCTCGGGGCTCTTGCATGTAGAGCTCGGCGGTACATTCAGACTTTCCGTGAATATTTTGAGCGATTGCTGTGTAGAAGCCTTCTGTGCTGCTGCTAACGTGGCTGATGACAAGTGAGTGACGACCCCTCTCTTGAAGGATGCGAACATTATCACTCTCCTCCACTCGTGTCTCTGAAAGAACGTGAATGTGATAAAAAAAAAAAAAAAGAACAAACAGAACATTTTCTCTGAAGAGTTTGTCGCCGTTTGTTATCTGGAAAATCCCATGCACCAAATATCAGACACTAAGCTTCTTACCGAAGTGCATCCATGTGACTCGTGGAGCAGGTGATCCGCTCACCTTACAGTCAAAGCGGGCAGTGCGGCCTTCAATGACCTCCAGGATGTCCAGTTTGCGGGTGAACAGAGGCTCTTTGGATGGAGTGACCCTCAGGTTTGCGCTTGAGGTCAGCTCCTCTGTAAATGCAAAGACACACATTTTTTGAGCTTAACTCGTTTGGAATTTATTTATTCCTTTTTAAATGACTACATCAGGATCCTTGGCAGAGCTAAAAGACACTAGTGTTCGTGGTTCACCTTTGGCAGTGCTTAGCTTGCAAGTGTATGTCCCACTATCATCCTCATGCACTGAATTTAGCAGCAGACGGCACCTGAAAGACAAAACAAGGCAGGCTTTAAAAATATTCAACTAAATAGAATGAAGGTTTGATTTACAGCTGAACTGATCACAAACAGAAGAGAAGTCAATAGACATCACCATAAGATATTTTACAACGCAGTGAACCCACCTCTTTCCATCAAAGTGCATCTTACAGTTGAGCAGTGCTGGTTGGATCAGCTTCCCATTGGAGAGCCAGTCCACATCCACATCCAGAGGTCCTGTGATGTGACACTCGAACATGGCCGACTCTCCAGCCTTCACCGCCAGGTCTTTTACCTCCCTAGTGATTTTCAGCGCTGCCCGTGCTGCAGCCGCTGGTCAAAACATAAAGGGAAAAGAAACATTACAAGATATTTGTAACAGTATGATTAAACAACACAGATCCAGTTCTTCCTTACTCACCGATGACCTCCACTCTGCACTCCGCCTGCTTGGATCCATGCTCGTTGATGATCTTGCAGACGTAAAACCCTGCATCCGACCTGTGAGCTGAGCTGATTCTCATTTCACTGGTGCCATCGTCTGTCTCTCGCACAGCGAAGCGCCCCGCCGTCTTTATTGTGACTCTGTCCTTCAGCCTGGGTCAACACAATGTGGCTGTCACAGTTGTTTATACTCAGGTGTTTAATAGAGGGTAGAGGGTGTGTATGCGTATGTGTGTGAGACACGGAGTGACCTTGGTTGAGGTAATAGCTTAAGATATCTGTTTGAATTAAAGCCTTCAGAAAAGGAGTCTTACCAGTAAACCATGGGTTTGGGCTGACCTCTGACCTTTGCTGAGATGATGACATCTTGACCCTCAGTTATCCCCAGGTCACATGGTGCCACCTTAAAAAAAACACACACAACATAGTTACTCAGTGCATTTGATTTCACAAGCAGCTCAGATAATTTGAGCAAGAGCTGAAACTGAAGGAAAATATATCTGCAACTATTTTGGTGATTTATTTATCATTTGAGTCACTTTCCAAACTTCTTCTCAAACTGTCTGTCCTAAAGATCTAGATTTTACTTCTGAGATGTTCACACCTGAAACGAGGGAGGCTCTTTGAAGCGGACACTTTTACTCAGGGCAGGTGAGTCCCCGAGCTCCATCGCCTCCTCCTGAGGACTCAGGTACTCCTCATCCGACTGGACGGGACTACTGACTTCCAGGGACTCGGCTGGTTTTCCACACTGGGTGTGGGTCAGCTCTGGAAGGACAGGTGAGTAATAGTGGACATGAGTGTAATAGAATTTCAAGCACACTGCTGATACATCTAATTTACTTTTCCTTGGGTTCAGGAAAAGTCAACTCCGATTTGCACACTTCTTGATTTGAGTAATTAAGTGCTAATCTCTTTGAAATATGGTTAACACGGCACCAGGGCGGCTCGTTAAACATTTAGATGGGAACAATCTGTCAGATCTCTGATGTTTACAGTCTTTGCTTGCTTTTCTGGAGATGACTGTCCTCGCCAAGATGAGCAGTTGGCAAAGTGGAGCGGTGAGTTAAGGGATGAGTGGGCCACGTGCACCCACATGTACACACACATGCTCTCTCACACACACACACGGAGCATAGGGGACCTCTCTGAAGTGACCGTAACTGAACAGATAATGAATTAATCCCTTAATCCCTGACCCAATCATTCGCTTATTCCCATGATGTTCCAGAGCAGACACTGTGTCTAGACTCCTGGCAGTTTCTACCAGAGTCTGAATTAATTCACAGCTGGGTGGAGAAATATAAAACACTGCCACCCTGCTTCACTTTCAGACACACACATCTGGCATGAGCAGATAACACTGTGGAAAGTGACTGAAAATGAATAGAAATCCATCAGTGGAACAGAATTAAGACATGTCCCTCTTTGAGGAGACAACAATAGCAGAGTGAATAGATACAAGTGAATACAAACTGCTTATTAAACCAGCTCAACAGCCTGAGAAGAAGGGAAACAGGGTCGTCTGCTGTAAGCCACAGGTGAATAAAGTCAAAGGCAGGCTCGTCCACATGCACAGATCTTATAAAATACACACAGGCAAGGATATTTACAAGAACCGAGTTATGGGAATGAAATGTTAACTTTAGAGATTCGCTCTCCACAGAAAAAAACACAATTTACGTCGAGTTATCAAGCTGAAATAAGTAAGTGTTCTGTTGAATTGTCAGCTCGCTGATATTAAAAAGGAAAAAATAACAAAATAACCTACCTAGAGTCACATCTCTGAGCGGCGTCTGTGCACCAGGGGATAACTCCCGGGAGTATTTACGTAAACCTGCCAACTCTTACACAACTGCTGAACAGTCTGAGCCAGCTAACCTTCCCTTTCAGTCTCATCCTCTGTTCTCTCCTCTGCTTCCCATCACTGTCATGTCCTTATTCTCTGACATCCTGCAACTCGCACAATAGTTGCTGAAAAGTTGAATATTGCACAGCTACACGAAGCTACACGTTTTTTATACTCCACAGAGGACGGTGATACTTATTGCTTGTTTTCTTGCAAAGACTAACAATAACACAGTGTTAATCTCCTTCACCATATTGAGCTGACATACTTTGCAGTCTATAAATCATTCTCTCCCACTGTTTGGCTCAACCTGCCAAAAATCTACTCTGTTTCCAGCTAAACCAGCTAAAGTGACTCACATAATCTCCCACCACATTTTGACATCTCCAACTCCAAGCCCTGTAGCATGAAATCTAGAGAGATGAAAAACTCCATGATTGCAGCAGTAATCTCTCACAGGGACATAAAGCAGACTGCAATTACCCGAAAGAACAAGAGGGCGGCTAAAAATAATCCTTAGACTCCACAGGCCTAATATGGCAACGCAGGCCCCGTGCTGCTAGTGAGACACTTCTCAGTACCAGAGTGTACGCTCACATTTGTTGACAAAACTGGTGAAGAGCAGGTTGCATTTACATGAGCTGAATCAACACTCTGGGAGCGGTACAAGCTTTTCACACACACACACCGCACAATATAAACACACATCAACCTGCAGGCACATTAATAACAGAAACCTTCTCCAAGAGAAATGTTTATTTTGTTAACTCCTGATTCTGAATGCCATGGCTGCCTCTAAGACTCGGGAGATCTTTGTGTGACGGGGCAGGTCTGCGTTTTGAATCTGCACTGAGGGGAGCTGAGTGCCTTTAAGAATTAATGGGTTGCTATGGCAACTATCGCTGCGAGGAGCCCCGGTCGGGATGCTGAGCTCCAGCGGGCCTTTGTAGTCATTAAGACAGAATGTCAGGCGGAGGAGGGCTGGCAGTGGATTAAAGCGAGTTTGAGTGTGAGTCAACATGTTCGTGTGTTTCAATGAGAGCATCATGTGCCTCAGCGTCTCATTTGTCTTCATTTGAATCTGCTTTAAAATGTGTTGCTGTAACACTGAATCTAACAGCAGCTCCCTGTGCATGTTGGGATATCCTTTCATCCCTGGCCTGGTCTCACCTGACTGGATGTAGAGCATGGCGCTGCAGGACGCTCTGCCCGCTGCGTTGACAGCTGTGACGCAGTACGACCCGGCGTTGTTCGGCCTCATCTGCTTTATCACCAGACTGTGCTTCTCACCATCAGCCTTCACCACATGGAAGGCATCGCTCCGTATCTCCACATTATTCTTCCTCCATGTCACTGTGAAAGCAGAGACAATAAATACAGATAGAGCCAATAAAACCCTCCCACAGACAGGACAGATATAGCACAGTCCACCTTTCAAAGATGTGTAAGGAATCTTTGTTTTCGGTTTTTACATATTTCCAAAGAAAAATAACACATTAAAAAAAAAAAGATTAATTTTAAACAGATTAAAAAACTGAATTTTATCTCCCTACATAAAGACTGTTGTTTTTTCTACCATAAGGAGACACTATGAGTGAACATGGTTGTACCTGTAGGGAGTGGGCTCCCAGTGATGACACATTTCAGTGTGACCTCTGAGCCGCTGGGTGCCGTGGTGTCCTCAAGAGGCCTCTCAAACCCCGGGCCCTCAGCTGGATCCTCATCAGCAGACAGGTAAGAGTCATCGGACGAGCCCCCTGCAAACAACAGGTCCTGTTTATGTGGAACTACCTGTGCCTGAGTTACCTGGTTTTGTAAATGGGTCGGGTTACCAAAATGAGTCATGGGCTAGTTTCTTTTTTTGGGTCCTCACATAGAATGAGTTCTATCAGTGAGTCTGGACCCTGCAGCAAGACTGTGTACTTGATTAAATTTCCATGGTGGGCAACATAACAGATACATGCTCTACTTTTTTGTTCAGTTTTGCAACTGGTCCAGTTCTGTATCACCTGTTCCTCTTCAGTGCTTTATTTGGATCTTTATTTAGATAAGTTGGGTTAGCTTCCAACCTTTTTCACTGCCTAAAGAGTTAAAATGATCTAGTATTTCAGAAGAAGAAAAAAAGAAAGAACATATACTATGAGGAAGAAAGTATGTCCTACCTTCCTCTGGAGACCGGGGTTGAGCAGAGCGACTTCTCTTGCTCTTGTGAGCTCTCCCCTCTTTCCTCCTGGTCTTGTTTTCCTCGTTGCTCCTGTCCGCAACACATTCTGTCTCCATGGGTTCATCCTCCACCAGGATGGTGGGGATGCTCACTTTCAAGGCAGGAGACGTTCGTCCCACCTCTGCCTTCCTCCTTTTCAGGAGAGGGCTTGTGGAGGGAGTAGGTGATGGGGTGAGCCGAGGGGGCTTGGGTGGATATTGACACCCTGGTTCCCTCACAGTGACTGGAGATGCTCTCTTCCCATTCGGGCTGGGTGATGTGTGGTCTGCTTTGTTGTCCATCTTGGTGTCTCTCTTTGAATCCGTCTCCAGGTTTCTGGAGGAGGACGAAGATTTGTGGGACGAGGCAACAAGTGTGTCTTTGTCAGCTGCTGGAGAGCTTTGTAGTTTTTCCCTGTGTGCAAAGACAAGAAAACTGTTATGTAATATTGACAACAAGCGTGGAATCAGTAATATATTTGAAGTCGTGTTGAAAAACGTCCATTCTGTTGCCAGTTTTGTGAGAAAATTATTAATCTTACATAGAATAAAAATCAGGTACACATAATTTTTAAAAACAGAAATTCATGAGTAAATATCATCTTCAAACCTGGTGAGCTTTGTCCTTGTGGCTGTTGGCAATGGTTGCCCTGGTAACTGGTGAACTGGTGCGGTCTCCATGGTAACTGAGATTTTCCCTGTGCTTCCTCGTGATGAGCTGTCCGCTGGTTTCCCCTGTGGATCTGGCTGTGTCATCTTATCCTTTTCAGGGTTGTTACTTTGATTCTCCAGACCTTTGCCTTGGGCCTGGGGAGGAATCGGCACTCTGCTGCCTCCTTCCCTCTCTCCAGCTTCTCTTTCCTCCAGGACCCGCTCCCTTGCCTCCAACTTTTTAACCACTTGGGGAGGAATGGGCTCTAGTTTCCCCATAGTCAGCCTCTCTTTCTGCGACAGCTGCTCTGTAGAATATGCCTTCTTCAAGCTTGGTTTCCCCACAAGTTTCTTGATCCTCTGGAGCTCTTCTGCGAACTTGCTCTGGTAGCTCTGGACCCTCTGGGAGTAGCTTGTCTTGTCCTCTAAAGAAGAGGCCCGCTGCTTGAACACTGCTCGCTTCTGGGCTGCGCCCTGCAGGATTCGGCCATCCTCTTTGCTGGGGCCTCCTGTCTTCTTTCCGCCGTCGTCTGAGTCAAATGAAGCTGCCCGTCCAAATCCTGAAACTGATCCGACTCCTCCTGGCAGATCCACGCTCGCCCTTCGCTCCTCAAAAGCGCGGACCTTGTCAAAGATCTTGGGCCCTGCACGAGCCAGTTTGGGTGTCATAACAACACTGTTAACACCAGATGACTGGTCTGTTTTAGAAGACCAGGGATCTGAAGGTTGGGTTTTATCCAGGTCTTGGTTTGGGGCACTGAAGCTGTTTTTTTGTGTAGTGAGAGGTGGCTGGGGAGAAGGCAGGGGGACGTGGGAGGACAGCCCCTGTGATTCATCAGCAGTTTGAGTCCTAGAGGTGTGAGGATCAGGGGGAAATGGAGGTGTGAAGTTAGAGCTCTGGTACAGTAGCCATAAGTGTTGGAAGAGTAATAAAGAAGCAGATGAATGTCCATTTGTATCATTTTGTCTTATGTTTTCATGTTCACCAGTGAGTTCCTTGTGTATTGTCTGTGCTCTTTTGTGTCTCGTTTTCAGAGAGCAACACATCAGACAGTGTAAAATGAAATGGAAAAGAACTGAAAATAACAGAAATGATGTTTCCCACATATGAGATTTCTTAAGAACTTAATCCAGCTGTGGTGAAGTGGAACAAACTCTAATATACTAATAACTGGAAATTGTGGGCATGTTGCACTAACACAACTGCAGATTTACAACATGAACTGTTTCAAAATGCCAGAAAAAGGTGCCTCTGCTTTAACTGCATATACAAAAACCTCATGCCTAAAAAAAACAAAAACAAACTGTGTGAAGCACATGATCATTACTGAGAACATTCATGCTAATATTAGCTTGGATCAAAGCCAGCAACCCATGCATGCCACAGCAAACCTATAAAGATATGGTGTTAATCTAAAAGTGAGGGGCTGTGCTAGAAAACATGCAGTGGGTAAAAAGAGTAGTCACAGTTTTCAGAAGTGCTGAATAATACGTATCTGCAGACTGTACCATTGCATCCTCTCTAATGGCTATAAGACATATCAGCAATGGTATTTTGCAAGACTTGTAATCATCGTTAGGTTAAACTCAAACACACTCACTCCAGTTAAAACACTGAGTCAAAGGAAAGTGTCACATGAAGATAAAAATGGAAAGTAACACAACTGCATGAAAAAAGCTTGAATATATGAAATAAGAATAAAAAAATGAATAACTTTTGTAACTTAGAATTTTTGCGATTTGGGTCTATGGAGGATATAATGTCTCGTCTTATGTGTCAGTTTTCTTTGCAATTTGGGGTTTGTGGCCAGTCTTTTTTTGTTTTCTGGAATCAGAGAAGTACAAAGCTGTGTGCTATAATGGCATCGAAAATGTTCTCCCTCTGTAGAGGCTGAACATGCTCCCATAGTAGTCGCTGCCTACAGAAACACTTTCCTCTGACCCCTGAACAGGTCGGGCCAGGTTAGCGTGAGACGCCCGGATCAGTGGTTCCACACCCAGATGACGGACAGGAGGGGCCCCCTCAGCGGGACCCCCGCCGAGAGCTTGCCTGGCTGGGTTTGTGGGGTCCAAGTGGGGCCCCGGAGGGCGGGAGCCCAAAGTGCGGAGCTCTCGCTCGACTACAGGGTCGTAAGCGCCAGGGAGGGTGGCCCTGCGATCTGAAGCATCTGGGTTATAGTCCATCAGCCGTCCTCCCTCACCTGGACAGAGACAGAGGTGCTGATGAGACCTTTACATCAAAATAGACACATGGAACAGACAGAGATTAACCTTTTCAACTTGATTATCAGACAAAAAACTAAGAGAATGTTAATTAAAACATCACTGCCAGAAATGGATCATAAAACATGAAAGGTATTAAGCCTTTAAATCCTTTAGCATTTAGGAAAAGAGCAATTAAATAACTGATAGATGCAGCAATACACAGAGCAAGAATCCTGAGTTGGTAGAAAATGACTGATGCAAAAAGCAGTGCAGGAACATCATCAAGCATAAAAAGGGTAAGATAGATAAAGAGTCTATTGATTGCTTGAAAACAGGAAATGAAACTGAAAGGGCTACGTTGTGGGGCATGCTCCACTTAAAGAGATCCTCCATCGCAAATCAGGTAATGATTGACATTTTAGTGATGAGCCACGGAGACAGGAATGCTTTGGCAGCGAAAAGAAAGAGCAGTCAGCATCTTCCGTTAACGACGGAAGCCTTGAAACAGCGATGGAGTCGAGGATATAAAACAACAGACTCCTGCTGCAGTCACAAATACTGATACTGACTCAGCAACATCATCATAAACCAAACTGTATCAGTTTCTCATGAGGCCACAAAAAAAAAAAAAAAAAAAAAACAAGAATAAAATGAGAAATGTTCTCAGAGGAAAATATGACGCACTGCATCTTGACAAATTGAGCTTTAAAATTCTGTTCATTTCTTTGTGAGGCTGGGCAGCGTCGTTCATTTTATTTGACGGCTGATCAGGTTTTCAGTGCTGTGCTTTGAAATTAATGGAAACACACATACATGTCCTTGAGGTCTAAACAAAGCCGGTCTGGAGTGAAACCAAGCTGAATCTTCTGCATCTTCTGGGACGAAAATTGTGTTTCTACTTTTTGCATGCAGTGGAGGGAACTGGAGAGAACAAATGATATATTACCTCATCGCTTCCTCATTTGATATTCTCTTTCTGCTTTTTTTTTTTTTTGTACGTCTCCAGAGGGACGTGATGAGGGTGTAGTCAGCCCCGCCAACACGAAAGCTTAGAAAGTGCAAACACTATGTACGAGCGAGGGAAGAATATAAAATTTCTTTGTGCGAGAGGAGAAGGGTGTCAATATTTCTGATCTATATTCAGACATCCTGTTGCCTGGTGAGGAATGGGTGGTGAGGGCATGCAGGTTCTGTGACGCCAATGCACCAACACCACTTTAGCAAATTAGTAAATGTTCTTTTGGGAATTCTTTTCATCTGTGCAGTACAGACAGGAAAAGGCTCATTAGGTTGTAACTGGTTAATGCCTGCCGCTCATCAAATCCTTTTTACATTTGCATTTTAGACAATAAGAGAACAAGAGCAAGTGAATAAGAGATTTTCTTTGCCACCCTCCCTTCAGGGCTGCAACTAACAGTTATTCTCATCATCAAAAAATGTGCCGATCATTTTCTCTGATAATCGATTAGCTGGATCATCTATGAAATGTCAGAAAATGACAAAAAAAGTTTCCCAGGTTGTGTCTTTAAATGTCTTTTTGTGTCCAACCAAAATCAAAACCAAAAATTAACAGTTGTCCATTAAATTGTTGTTGATTAATCATTGAATCAGCTGATTTATATCACTGACTGACATTTATATCCTAATTAAAAATCAAAAGCATAGGTACACAATACTTTAAAATAATTGGTGTCATTAGCTTGAGCCTCATTTATCTTGCAGAAGAAGCCTCGGTTTTCTGGGCTGTACCTTCCCTGTGGAAACACACAGTGAGATCCAGACCTGAGACAATTTCCCTGCTGGAAACTAGGGCAGTGTGTCACACTGTTGCATCACACCGTGAGGGATTAATGCATTCTGCCATATCGGATTTCATCCAACGCACGTCTTGGGCCAAGCTGATAACAACCCTCCATTAAATCTATCAATCTGCATTGAATTATAATTTTGTAGAAGTGTGTTTTTGGCAGTGATGTTGGTGCTGCAGCAAATCGTATTGACTATCACCTCATAAATAAGGTTTCAGAGCTACTGAACATGTGCGTGCTGAACTCGCAGACTCCTCTTTTTTTTCCTGTATCATCTCCTGGAATGTTGGCCTGTTTGCAGCTATAAAAATATCTATAAATTTAGAAAGAAAAAATGCTAAAGTGTGCTGAACCTGTACATATAAATCAGCAAGAATCTAGATGAAATACCTGAAGGTCCTCTCCGTCCAGCCTTGTCTTGGTGCCTCCCGGGCCCTTCTTTGGTTTCCATCTGAGGTTCTGTGGTCTCATCCTCTGTGGTCTCAGAGTCTGAAATAAATACAAGCGAAAACACACAGGTGGGTTAAGATGGAAAGTGGAAACTCAGGAAAGAGAGGTCGAGGTGGAGGAGGAGAAGAGAAGGCTGAAAACAACAACAGAGTCCGGGTGAAAATGACACTTCACATTTGCTTAGCAGCACACAGTTTGATGGGTCCATGAAAAGAGCCGCTGAGAGCCCCCAGAGTGAAATAAATGGGTTGAAGCTTGAGCGTGACATGAAGCCAGCTGTGGCTTATAAAAATACATGGCAGATACATGGAGGGGAGGGGGGTGTATCAATGCTCTTCCCTCAGGTCTGGATCCATTTGACTTTGGTAACAAAACAGCAGGGTGAGTTAAATTTACTGAGCTTCAATCTTTTATTTAGACTGAACATTTAATTTCTTTTTTGTCTTGTTTTTAAAAAGGCTTTAAAATTGACCCGTTTCACCTAAAATCAGGAATTAAAAAGATTTATTTCTCCTTTTTAAAAAGATTTTAGCAAAAGAACCAAAACGAACTATGGCCAAAATTATGAGATGAATACTTGACCAGTGGCAGTGAAACAACGTGGACTGATTTCTTTGTGTAGCAGTCAAGGAAATAACATGATAGATGGGAGTTGTGATTCACAGAAAATGAAAAGAATCTGTGCCCACAAAAAAAGAGAGGGACAATATTCATCTGACAGTGGACTTGATTTTATATATAGGAACATTTAAAAACAGAAAGAGGGGAGCGGTGGCAGAGACAGACAAATAAAATATCACAGAGTTCAGATTTTTTTCTGACGAGGCAGATCTTAAATATTAAGAAAAAGAAAACACAATAAAAAGAAAACGACTGGGGGAAACAGAAACCACAGACGGGGTCATGACAAACTGCCTGAAACCACATCTCTGTGGCTGAGATCACATTACATCAGCAGGGGGAACAGATGAAGTCAGGCAGGGACGGATGGGAAGAGAAAAAAACAAACAAACAGGCAGAAGATGAATCAAGACGGGCAGGTTTACCATAGCTTTGCTTTCGGCAGGAGCGGAAAACTTCGCTTCCATAGTGGCAGCAAGAGAGGGCAGACGGGAGAGCACCGTTACTATGGAAACCACCATCTCTCTCACCCACACGACCAATCCTCTTCGTACCCATTAGAGTCTAAAATCACCAGCCACACTGCTGGGTGGCTGACAGATATGTTTACTGGTTAGAGAGCTTGTGAAGGAGGAGGACGACAACCACAAAATAGGTTGCACCTCATTGCTCTTCACATCAAGTCAGATCCTGATTAGATAATTCCAGAAGGTCTGCGTGATGATAAGAAAGCCAGCGTAACCGGAACAATCACCATTAACTCATTACATTGCTCACAGCATGTGTGTGTTTTCGTGGGTGTGGGTATGTGGATCCACCCATCTGTAACCAAGTTAAATAGCTCGCACACCAGGCGAGGGAAACTGACTCACTAATCTAATTATGAGGGACTATATTTCTCACTGTATAGCCTGAACTGTGATGTAAATATGATTTGCAGTCGAGCAGAGCGAGCCTCTGGTTCGGCTTAGATCACATATTGCTCAAATATTGATAAATATACCATAAACTATTGAGGCCAGACATTATTCAACCAAGGATTTTATGCAGAACAGCATGATTACTAAAATATTGCTTTGTGGGGGTGGATGTACAATAATAAAACCCACTCTCGTAAGCAGTCAAGCAGTAAAAACATAAATACACCAAAGCAATATAGATATTCCACAACAGCAACTTTCATATATAAAAGAGTTATTAGAGGAATAAATCAAAGTGAAGCATATGCTATCGAAGGCTAAAACACATACTGAAACAAAGGAAAAGGTCTGTGGAAAAAAAAAAAACAAAGCATAAAGCTACTTTGGATTTTCAACAGAAAAGAAAAGAACAGACGACAACAGTATACAACAGAAGCGGTGTAAAGCTCATACTGACAACACACCATGGGTAAATCTGCCAAATGTCCGTGTGGAATGCCCAGTTCTCTGAAACAAGATACAAAGCACAATGCATTATTCAACAACGAACTCAGCCAAAGATTCTGTTTTACACAAAAAAACACCAGAGTGCAAACTACAAAGGTCCCTTTTTACCCAGAAGTAGTGCTGCATACTTAACTTTAAGTAGTAAAAAGTGTAAACGGTAGCTCGACTTTTCACTTTCAATCTGCAGAAGTAATTATAATGATCGTTCAGTGTAAAAACCTATTGAGGAACTGCACAAGAAACACTAGTCATCATAATGACTAATGTAGTGCTACATTCAGTGAGCACAGGTGTTCATTCCTCCTCTGGTGAACAGTATGTGCAGCAAAATAATCTCAGCTCGGACAAGATTTTAAACTTCTAACCTGAGACCAGTTTCTTACTAAAGCCCTTTGCACCTCTTACACACAGATCGCAGCAGCTCAGCTTTGTTAGTTTTTAATTGAGTCCATTCATGATAATAATGAGTTATCTTCCAGTCGTATCTATGATAAAGAAGAGTGTCTAAAATATCTGACAAACTCTTCAGGCCATCTCTAAGAAAGGGTCCCTGCTGACAAAGCAGTTGGTGAAACTGCTTCTTGGACAGTCTGTCAGTCAGCACCGAGGAGAGCTCCTCAGAATGACTCACTGCTTTGCAGCGAACGGAAAGAAAAAGAAGGAAAAGTGCAAACTGAAATGACTCATTTCACACCCCCCCCAGCCCTCCCCACCATGTTAGCTGCACACTCCCCACTGCTTAATGTTTTTGTGTCAGGCAATTTGATTAACTGTTGTTTGACAGCCTCTACTAGAAGCTTCCATCGTTGTCGTGATCTCCATTGTTATGGCCTCAAGGCAATCATATCAGCAAAACGCAGCCACAAACAGCATCCTGTTGAAAAGGCTGAATTTGGCAAACACTTCAAAAAAAATCTTCCATGGGCATAATCCAAATCCTACCAGCGTGATTCTAACCGATCTGCTGCTGGAAGCGAGGGGAAACATCTCAGGGGTTTGGTGTGGATGCAGAATTCAGAGGAGGCAAAGCGACCATCGGTAATCAGCTTTATCCTGTGCTCTGCTCACTTCGTAGCCCTTGTGACTGGCTGCCCTGATTCTCCTGTCTCCACGGAGAGTAGCCTACTGACACACTTTTCATATGCTCCGAATTTGTGAAACCTGTTATGTGAATTACTTATTAAACAACAAAGCTGTCACGACTGCCGAGGCTAGATACATATTTCGGGACACAGAACGATAGAGACGGAGTGCAGCAGACATATGATTGCTGTTGCCTTTTCTGTGTTTCTATGTGATGGTCTTAAGAAGTGACTCCCATTCCTTACACTGTGCTAAAATACATTTTTCTGCCTGGCAACCAGAGTTTTCCCGGGCTGACTTTCTTTGTTAGGTTGTCCTGATTTGTCCTCAATTTGTCGACAGAAATTAGACAAGAAACACAGAAAACAGCAAGTGTCACATCCATCCATACTTTTGCCTCCTTTAGCATTTTCCCAACAGAATTGAACATTAGGTTGTTGTCAATATTTTCCCTAAAAATAATTCCAAACATGTTTATTTTAACACTGCTATCTGTCACAAATTAACACATCTGCAACTCCTTTTCAGGTAGAGGGTGTGGCATGATATCCCAATATGTAAAAACCTACTACTACTACACATGAAAAACAACAGACATACAAAAATAATAACATCATTAAATGCAGGTTTTTTTGTCCATAAAGGAGCAAACTCACCTGAAATCTCTTCTTGGACCAGATTTTCTTCATCTTCAAGAAGCACTTCCTGTCAAATGTGTGAGATTACCTGTGGCATGAGCTCACAAAAACATCCCTACAACCCGAGAAAAAGCCCAGGGTGTGGCATTAACCAAAAAAAAAAACCAAAAAAAAAAACAATCAAGTCAAATTCAGATTCAAAACAGGATTCGGCTGCCTTTTTGTGCGTGGGTGTGTTTATTCTCCAGTCTGGCAGCAGGACGGGGAGAAAGAGAGAGAGCGACAGAGAGAGGATGCAAATAAAGCAGAGCCAGGTGTCTTTGTGTCTGAGTGTGTATCCGCTGATGTGAACAGCGTCCCTCTCTGACGTAGACACTGCCTTTAGAGGGGCAATTCTCAGCTGGTTTGTCCAGCCCCCCCCCCCCACCTCTCCTTCTGCCCGTTCTGCCTCAATCGAGAGCGCACTCAGAACAAGAGGAGGTGGGGGTTGGAAGTCTGAGTAGAAGGGGTGTGCTGGTCTTGATTGCAGTGATGAGAGTGGAGAATAAGAGGAGGAGGAGGAGGAGGAGGAGGAGGTGGGAAAAAAGAAATGAGGAAGAAAACAACTGGCTTCAGCGCAGCGTGTTGACTTTACTTCCTGAGCAGCAGGAGTGAAAGATGAGAGTGACAAAGAGCGAGATTGAGGCAAGGAAGGAATCAGAGAGAGGGAAGCAGACAAAGAGAAGAGACAGAGAGAGCGGAGGCGAGAGCAAGGCACAAGGATGGAGGGGGAAAGATTCAGGGGGGAGGAGGCAAAGCAGGGGAGAAAGAGAAAGAGAAAGCCAGAGGAAGAGGCACAGATGATGGGATAGAAAGGATGAATATGAGGAGACATAAAACGGGGATGAAATATATCTGCTGTCTTTTCTTTGTTTTCCTCTCTGCAGAAGGTAGCAGCCCTCAGCAAAACCTGTAACCAATCAATTATTCATATGCACCCCATGTTAGCTTTAACCAGTGATAGGGTCAAGGTTACCACAGCCGCTCGAGGCTGTTTGGACTGGAAGAGCAAACATATTTCTCTGGATTACAGCACGATGCGTGAGGTACACAACAAGCAGCAGCCTTTGTTCAACCCAGCTATAATAATGGTTATGAGTAATGGTTATGAATTAATAGTTTTGTCTATTAAATGATGAAAGTATTGCAAAAGGATCACCTAAAGCAAACGTCTCTCTCTCACCAGTAATTCAAAGCCATTTGCCATTTACAATATCCGTGAATCCTCACATCACACGTGAAGCTGGAACAAGTGAATGTTAAATGACCAGTGACTAATCATTTCAGTTCTAACAATACCACGTCTATCAAGTCTTTAAAACGATTAGTTAAACTTGCGTTGATTATTCGGCAGTGGAATGTGCCAGTGTCAGCTAAGCAGAACATTCACTCCTTCGTCCACAGCTGTCTTATCTTCATCTCACTAATCCATTATCAATATAATACTGATATCTATTTCTATATAGATGCCAGTGTAAATCAGACAAAGGGATTATTATGAAACGCCGTCCTCCAGGATGTCTGATTTGTTGGCCAAACGTGACGAGAATATGTAACGGCTTCCCACCATCTACCTCCTCCTTCGAACCTCTCTCCCTGGCTCTCACACACACACACTCTGACACATGCTAATTGTTCTTTCAGACACATCTGCGCTCCCCACACCTCCTCCATCAGATGAATCTAAAAATAATTGCAGGCAGGCCCAGATCTCACTCTCCAACTAACAACCCAGAATCCTCATCCACATATCAGCACAGCTCTTCTGTGCTTGACTTGCTTCACTGAACAATGTGCTTTTTAGCGTTGTTAAGTGAGGCATGTTACTGTTTATGGCCTTGTAAACACAGAATCAATATGTGAGATTTACTCCTGCCATGAATCAGGCGTTGCTCAGCGAATGTGGATTTTGATTCTGGTCATTAGCTTTTTCCTCTTTTGCCATTTATCGGCAGATCATATATGCTGATATTCTTTTTCTTTAGACATCCCTGACTACATGTAAATTTAAAAAGGCATCCTTTTTCACTAAAGACAAACTGAGATGCAGTGGTTTGCAGTTTGCGATTGTTATTTTAACAAACCTCCCTCTTTTCACCCTCGCCCGCCTCGCACTCCTCCTCCATCCATCACCAGTGAGAGGCAGTCGGTCCAGCAGAAAGTGCAGCAATCAATACCAATGCTTTATGCGTGATATGGGATACACCCCCAAGTAACAGTTCAAACGCCCCCGGATCGATATGCCCATCATAACACAAGATTCCATGACCATCATCCACCGAGAGGCCAGATACGGTGGCAAAGCTTCCATTTCACGCTGCTTGGAAATATCTCTCATGAGGTTGTATTTTTATGCTCTCTAAAAGCCACAACGGCTCAGCTTCAACCAGTCTCTGGCTGGGTTATCAGAGAATATCGGCCATTAAGAAAAGATAATTAGATTCTACTGGTGCATGTCATTTATCTTCCTCTGGATCTGGTTTGTTTGATGGTTCAGGAGGCCACGCCGTCCTCTGCACGGCTCAAACCTGCATTATACACAGACCTGGATGTAAGCCAGTCCTCATTACTGACCCACAGTAGACCCTCAATCTGACCTATGGATACAAAGCATTGCGTCTTCAAATCCTAACACAGATGGAGAAGCCATACACTCTGAATGAACGGAAAAAAAAACTTTGGACAGGTGCAATTTGGACCATGCTATAGTTTAATTAGCTGAAAGCAACAAGAGAGTAAGCAGACTTCACGGAAACCCATTGATTTTGTGACAGAGGCTGCTTTCTGTGGAGCAGCCTTGATGGATGCCTTCCAGGCATACAGCTTTATCAGCAGCAAGTCTGGCATAATCTGTCCGCGAAGGAAAACAGATTCTGCTGCTGTTACATCACGCTGTGATCACACGGTCTCTGTTTTTCAGGCCGAGTCTTATCATACCTCACCGACGTATCGTTTAACCTTTTCTGTAGAAGCACTGTGTTTATTATTCACTGTGTCGCTGAACAAATTTAGGTCACTACCTCAGCTTAAATGTGACCTTCCTATGACATGTGGGAGCAACCTACATCCACCTGTGAGAATCTAAAGACAATACACCTCTTCATGTACAAAAGTCAGAATACAAACACTGGGTTCCAGTTTGCACGGCAGCAGATGCATGTTCAGACTGTTCTCACAACTGTTTACGCAGTCGACTGAATCCCATGGTGATAACTAAAAAGAAATTCTGCAACAAGAACCTCCACAACACAGACAGCAAAACAAAAAGCAACCTTCTCTTCAAAAATGGTCCGTGAAAGTATGAGTCCAAGTCATCAGAACTACTCTCAGATGGTGTCTGCACTCAGTTCCAGCATATCATGATTCATGATTCATGCAATGTTATGTGAATTTGAGGCTGAAGCATAGATCAAGTTCACAACCACAGTTGGCCCCTATTCATCTGCACGGAAAAAGAAGAATAAGGCTGACTCTTCTTTATATCCTGTCAAAAACCCCTCCGCAGCAGATGTGAGAGATGGCATGTTGATTCAGTTCACATGGTGAGGCGGTTTGGAAATCCCAAATGACAGTGGCCAGTGTTGACCGTCACACTGCAACCTGATCCTACCACCTAATCCTGACCAAATCCCTGCGGGTTCCTGTGAATGACTGTGTACCAGAGGGATGGAACACAAACACATCCTCTGCCAGACCAAACACCAGGGAAACAGCTCTGGCTTTACCCTCACATACTGCCACAGCTGCCCCGAGAGAATAGACAAGCTAATTAATTGTACTGTATCCTTAATCCACTTGAACGTAACATTTAGAGAATGTGAAATCATCAAGCAGTTATAGATTATCTCTGCTCCAGTATACCAGTGTAAGGCACAAACAGGCCTACGGCCTACAACTGCAGCAAACTCATCCCAGGAAAGAACAATAATTTATCAGCCCTTGGAATTTAAAGTCCAAATGAAAGTTATTTCATTTATGGTGTTTCCTTATTTTGTACCACATAGGTTTCGAATAGTTTGAGTATTGGTATTTATAATTGAAGGGTTTCACCTTGCTGTTAGCCTAGTGGTGTATTTAAACACCTGTCAGTCAGTTTGGCAGTCTGATTTGTGGTCTTGGAGGGTGAGATGACCCCTTTGCTTTCAATTTGGATAATGGATTGGGCCTTTAAGAGGATTCCTGTAAACAGTTTCATCCTTACATGAGGACTGGATGGACAAGATTTGCCACTTTCAAATGCGAGTTCCAGTCTAGCTCTTCAGTAAAAACATGGGGCCATTACATAATTACATTTACTCTTTTGTTGTAGTAGTTTAAAATGTAATCCATTTAAAATTCATAGAGAAACAGTTCGGGCATTTGTGTGCAATTATATCCATATTGGCACCACGACAAACAGGACTGTTGTACCTTCAAGTAAAGCCTGAAGTAAAAAGCATTATCTGCGAGCATACAAGAGAGAAACTAAATCCAATTAAGCAGCAACAAGAAAGGCCTCAAGTCTATTACCTTGTTTTCATTTCCTTTACAGTTGAACAGTACACAGGACGATGCTTCTCTTCTTTAAACCTGTTAAAAGGATCCCCAGCAAACCATGCTACCACTGTCCATATTCTGTATTGACGCCAGCTCCCACTCACCTCTCTGCTTCTTGCTTTTCGGCCCACTCACACCTTCCCTAACACTCCTCAAAGCTTTGCGTGCATCGAGCAGCTCTTTCCGCAACATGGCTCTTGTCTTTCCTTCGTACGTTTCTTTAAAAAAATAAAAAATAAACACGGCTAGATGGTTACTTCTGCCCAAAATAACTTCTCCAAGTACGAGTCCTCCTCAAGTCTTTTCCATCGAGACACACCACTAAAAACAAGGGAACCTCCTCAAAATGACTCCAACAGGCCTATTTCTCCTAGTTTCATCTTCTCTCATGCTGATGTCTTTAAAATGGCTTCTTCTGCTGCATGAAATGAGGAATCGGTCAAGCAGTCACTTGCTGTCTTAAGATGGCTGCTAGACCTTAAAACTTTATCTTCCTCAGCCCATGTCTCTCTTTCTTGCCCTCTCCCTGTCTTCCCCCAGTTCTTTGACTGCCAACTTCAGCAGTCTATTTCGAGTCCTGCATAGTACAACCCCTCCAGTTGTACTGTACTTTCCCATTGCACCCCCTTTTAGAGAGCCTGCCCCCCCCCAGTTATAGCAGGAGATTAAACACACTGCTACACAGAAACTGAACGACCTCTGCTGTCCTCTGTGGGCCACTCTGCTTGGACTAAAGGGAGTTTTGAAACTCGAGGCAGACATGTTGTACACCATTGATGATATGCTACAACTGCACACACATTATGGGACAATAACACAGCTACAGGGACACCAGATACAATGAGCTGGGTCTGTGTCAGCGTTTATAAACCTTGGGGCTGGAGGTGAAAATAACACCGCAGCCTCGCATGAGTTAAAAATAAAGTTCAGACTGTGACTGAACAAATACAAGTTTTCATATTGATGCTTTGCCTGTGTGGAACTGATTGTAATCTGAGTGTGATTACAGATCATCACTGGCATTTACGGACACCGTCTCATGAATACAAATGTCAAACGCTGACCACAGTCTGGTAGCAAGCTTTATTGGAGCTGCTTGTCACGTATGTATTGAATCTCTGTCAAATCTGTCACTCTACTTCATGGATCTCTCTCAGGTGATGTAACAGACCCTCTGGCGTTCATAGAGGGTTTCACGCTGCTGAAAACTACATCTCTAACAAATGATTGCATCTAAACTGCAGCATGATTTGCTTACCAGCTAACGTAAATGTAAAGTTTCATATTCAAATTCTAATTTTTACTGCATATTTGTCATAAAAGCGATTTATTTGTCAGTCTATTAGACTATTTATTAGTGTAGACTGTTTATAAGCCCAGTAGCGTATTAAAGAACAGTGTATTTAAAGGGCAACTTAATTGATTTTTCAAGTAAAGGTCAGTTCTCTGGAGGAGTCCCACTCAACCCGTGAAAACAGTTTTATAGTGTCTTCTGTGGCTCTGGGGTTGAGGGCGTTCTCCAGTGTCCAACACAACATTAGCAATGATGTTTTCAGGGTTATCTCAGCGAGAGCTACCTTACAATTTAGGGGTTTGGGTTTAAAGGTATGAAAATCTAAAGAAAGAGGTCTCTGATTGTTTTAAGAGTCCCTACTACTTTGCTTTTGACCACTCTGAGTCTGCCAGCTTTAAGGAAGTGCAGTACTGTCTGGAGCACCATTTTACCAAAGCTAAAAAGAACTCCTTGAAGTGTTTTGTCGAAAAGACTGGTGCAACAGAGAAGAAAGTTTCCTCTGACCCAGAAACCTAAATCCACCTCATCGCCTCACCGACTGTTCACACTGCTGAATAGATTTACAGTTAAATAACATCAATTGCTCCCAGAAATGTCTTTCACATGAACTTGTTACCTGCACAAAGTGAGTGTAAAAAGCATGAAAAACTGGTTCAAGGCTGAAGTTCAAGTGAGAACCGGAATAAAATATCAAATGCATGGAAGGATGTAAGACATGCAGTGTGCTACGGCGGCCTTTGGTGACACAAGGCCTAAGAAAGGTCCTTTAAAACAAATCTTCCATTACAAATGTGTGGGAGGTTCATGCTCCTGCGTCACAACACGACAATGATCTCCTTTTGTAAGCGTGGCTTAAAATACCACAGGTGCTGCTTCTCCAGAGCTTCCATCAAAGTGTTTATCCAGCCTCTACGTGTCTGACAGTATGTTAATCAAAAACCATACGCCAGAGGGTGATGTCAATGAAGTAGTCTAGACCTGTGACACAGCATGACTGTGGTTTCTGGTTGGTCTGATCTTTCAGGGTGATATCTTAAAGTGATAAACCTGACTGTCTGACTCACTGAGCGATGCTCAAAAGCAGCCAGAACGGCCATTAACAAACAGACACTAACACAAATACACATTCACAGCCTCCCCTTCCCCTACCGTCAGCTCCCCCCACATTAGTACACCCTCCTCGTCTCTCTTTCATCACACTGACCGTGATTGAGTGTGACAGCGCCGCGTCTTGACCGTGGTGATGCTATAATTATCTGTGATGTCTGCTGGTGCAATCGGAGAAGGGGGCCGGCGGCATCCACACATCACTAGAGCACGAGCCCTCTGGCAGGCACGGCACATACCAGGCCATAAATAACCACAAGGAGAGTGAGAGCAGGGGAGATGTGAGAGGGAGGAAGAGGTCAGAAAGACAGAGGGTAACCAAGACCCAGAAAATGGATAAAAACAAGGACATGCTGGTGTTATTTTGCTGCTATTCATACATATAGTAACATTAATCTAGAAAAAGTTAGTCAAAATACAAAGAGACAGAGCTGTTCTTAAATCTTCTGGTGAAGTCCAAGTCATTTCTGTTAAAGTAAGTCCAAGTCAAGCCACAAGTCTTTAAAATAAGTTATTTGCTGACAATTTGAAAGACACATAATCTCAATACTCTCCTTTCAAAGCTTTATTAATGTGTCTCTAAATATCTGAGACCAGGTTCTTCCAATGCATTGGCTTGACAGTTAAATATTTCAGGTTGGCAGCTATGCAAGGCCTGTCTGTTGCTGTCTAATTTATTTTTTATTGTTCAGGGGTTTTGCTGGTCAAAACTTGGGTCAACTGTTATGTTTACAGTACTGGTCACAGAGAAAAAGAACGTAATAAAAGAGATAGACAAGAACCAAAAAGGAACTGAAACACATTTAATTAGTGACAAGAACAAAATATAAAAATGGACCAAAATAATGCACGATATCTGTACTGCCTTGTAGTGTTGTTACATAAATCTAAAATCAAAACTTCAGTCGTGCTGAAATTAGCAGAGTGAGACAAAAGAAGAGACAGAGACAAAGAGCAGAAATAGGTAAGAGGAACAGAGGAATGGAACTGAAGCTGGATGGATGTGAGAAGACAGGGAGGTGCTGAGTGATATTACAGCCGGACCATACCTGCCAGCTGATAGTGTGAGAGCTGGTGACATGTAAGCTCAACCGTCAACTTTCTTCACAGGCCAAGGCAACGTGACCATGATCAAATACATGCGGCATTACAATGACCTCACTGCAAACCATACTCTGTGTTCCACGCATGACTCAAACGGATGATGCAAACTCGTCAGGGCTATTAATACCAACAATTGTGTTGCTAATATTGTTGTACAATCCACCGTTGTGTTCTTGTTTATTGGAGCCTTGACAAAGTAGGAAATCACAACTGAAACACTATATGTGACATACAGGACTTTGCTATATGCTAATCCTAGAGTTAGTTACTGAGGAAAACTGAGGTTTAAAAAAGCCACAGAGGCCACACTGACAAATGCTACTCTTATCTCTGCACAGCCGAGGTGACAAGATAAACTGGGAAATGATAGACAAGCCATTCAAATCCATCATGCTGAAGTGTCCTTGTGCAAGACACCGAAAGCATATTCATACTTTCACGCCGCTCTTCATCTATGGAGACAGTTGCATTGCCAACGAACAGGTTGCGCATAATCTACACTAAACACTGTAGAAACTTATTTGCATTACACTAAGAGGACAAATGATAAGCTTAGAGTATGAGAGTAGAAAGTGACATGATAAAGATGACGTGGACGATGGAAGAAGATTGGATTGCTCTTTCAAAAACATAAATTATGTCTTGCATGCTTTGCTGTGTGAATTTATGCCGACAGAACGACCACCCTGAGCGAAACTTTCCCACCGAAGCATTCTAATTTTGGAAATGTTACAGAGCCACACCAGCAGCAACAGACTGTTTTTCCTTCAACACAGAGCTAATCTTTACAGCTTAATCACGGCCTCAGTGTTCACATGTCACGATCCTGTTTAATCAGTTGGTACGTTTGAGATTACAAAAGTTTACTTCTGCAAAGTTTGAATCCTGGAAGAGAAACCTACGCAAACAGACTGCAAGTCCCACACATTGATTCAAATCAAAAACACACTATTCAGGAAAAAATAACTTGTACAAATGCCATGACCTCCTTATTGTCAGTCTGTTAGAGATCTCTCTCAATGTGCCCATTTTCAGTATGAGCTAACCATGTTCTGCACTCATGTGCCTGCAGAGCAATCAACATAGTGGTCACTTAAGACCATGATTGACAATACAGCGACTAGCAGTAGGAATTTCCCAGCATATCCTCAGAGTAAGAAGGTTCATGGCAGGTGCCCACATCCCAACTTCCTCAGCTCAGTACACACAACAAACAGCACCCAAACAGCTGAACTGCGCAGCTAATAGAAGGAAACAGCAGGTGACACTGCTCCCCTCCAACAAATCTGAGTCTCTATTTCGATCTGCACGCTAACTTTGCTGCTCTGCAGTCATGGAAAACAGGGTTACTGTCTGATGATTTAGTTGCTTGTGATTACCTTCACCGAGGTCCATAATGGCCAAGACAGCACTGCAGCTTTCCTCTCCCAGCTCATTGGTCGCCACACAGGTATACAAGCCAGCGTCGCTTGTGCGGCAGTCCCGTATCCATAGTCCCCCTGAGTCCTGGTCTTCTGATGCAGGTAGGAGCTCATCGTTGTGGTACCAGGTCAGCAAAGGTTTTGGAAATCCTGCCACAGACACCCTCAGTCGGATGTCACAGCCTGTTCCCACTGCTGCCTTGCGAAGTTTACGGATGAAAGCTGGCGGTGCAGGTTCTTGCGTTGCAGCCCCAGTGTCTGGAACAACTTGGTCCTTGGTGACTTTGGGCCTCTTGGAAGGGATTTCGAGACTGGGACTGGATCCAGGGCGTCCTGCCATCTTGATTCTTTTCACACTTCTTTACGGGCTGCACTTTTTATCTGGTAATTGACTGGCGTATCAAGATGAGCTGCAGTTATTAAAGGCCTCTTCTGAAAGACTCCATTGGTTCAGATATCTCTGGGCTCACAGGGAGTATTCAGTGGAGGCTGTCTGACCTGGGCTGGTGCACCGGGGACTGTAATGACCAGAGTACATCAATCAGAATGACATCAAAGTTATGTTTAGACGTTTTGAACGCTGACTACAGACGCTGGTTCTGGGTGAACGTGCTCATCAGGAAAAAATGACATTGATGCCTTCAGAAAACCCACATTTACATTTTCTTGCCATTAAATAAATGACTTCCAATCCACAAAAATAACAACAACGGTCGTTGTTATGTTACAAATCTTTTTTTTTTTTTTCCAAGTTCAAAACTCATGAAGGGTATTAAATAGCTGGAGTATGGAGTATGGCCTAACTATTCTATTACACACCAGCTGTGTCTGTCATCTTGATCCCAGTAGTGCACACTTAACATGCCACAGACACAGAAGTAGTAGTGAAGGTATGTAAAGCAGGACGCGGCAATCCAAGGAGCGACACCTCCACCCATTAAAACGCATATCAAGAAACTACTGGTATGTGGTTTACACTGAAAACAATATCCAGGGGTGTTTATAAGTATGTACTGTTATAACAGTCTTCAGAAGGAAGTTGGCAGGAAGGCCCTGCAGGAGGCTTTGACACTAAAGGCCAGTATCTGCTTCCTCTCTGCACCCCTATTTAACACTGGCAACCTTTCCCTAATAGTAACCAAATGCTTATTGCTGCCTGAACTTAAAGAGGGTCCTTCTATTGTGCTTTTGTTTACTGAGGGGGTTTCACATCAGCAAAAAGTTTGTGATGACAATTGGCCTATTTTGTTATTTAATTTTTCAGACTTTCTGCCATTTTATTTCTTTATTTCAGGTCATATTTGGAAAAGAAATTCAAAATGGCAATAAATGGAATGCTATAATTACTGATCAAAGACTTAGTCAGCACTTGGATTTGCTTCCTATCTTAATTAATTAGAATCATCTACTATGCTGATCCAGGGAGTGGCCTAAAATAGACTTCACCCGATAATCGAAAGAAGTGCACCTTACCTCACTTTTGCCATAAAAGCCGAAAGGAATCCCTTTGGACATCCCCGCAAAGTCCAAGTTAAGGTAACAAGATCCATGGAGCAAAATATTTCATCTCAAATCATTTGCTAAAGCCCGTCTCTCTGTGTGTCCTTTAGCGAGCATGGGCTGTAGGTGTAAGTCCACCCTAGATCATGTAGCATTAGCAGCCACTGCCATGGTCCCTTTCAACAGCTTTAACCCAGTGAAGAGTGTTGAGACACAGAGAGAGAGAGAGTGAGATCCTTTTTCCTAAATGTCAAACCACTCAGGCCTTCTGGTCCAGTGTGTTTTCAGTAACTATGACTTTTAAAAAAATACATTTCTAACCTTTTTAAGCTTCCATGTACTTCAATCAGCTCCTGTAATAGGTCTCCTCTCTCTCTCTCTCTCTCTCTCTCTCTCTCTCTCTCTCTCTCCAGCCTCTCTCCCCTCTCTCACTGCTTCACCCCCCCCAAGCTCCCTCAGGTTGGGAGCGACAGCTGCAGCACCACAGATAGGTCACATTTCTTGGGCTGTCATGTATGACCTATGCACACACACACACACACACACACACACACACACACACACACCAAAGCTCCCACACTCCAAGCTCTTTAGATAATGTTATCAACCAAAATGTGTGTGTGTGTGTCTGAGTGTGTGTGTGTGTGTCTGAGTGTGTGTGTGTGAGACAGGCAGAGACAGCATGCGTGTGACAGTTGGAGATGCTATAAAAAGAAAGTCTAAGAATAAAGACAGGACTTGGTGATTCATACAATTGTAGGGCAGTGATATAACAATAGAATATAACAGAGCAAGTTGGAACAATTGAAGTAGATACAGGAGAATTTCATGTTTAATACATTTGTTCAACTGACGCAGTCTGAGTTCATTTATAGTGTTCTTAGAAAAACTGACTTTCAGTTACATTAAATCTTTCCATGAAACGTGGCCTTCAAAAATAAAACATTTCTAGGCCTCGACCTGCAGGAGAACCTCAAGATGTTGCGTAACTCTTTAAAAAATTTTTCTCTTTGTGACTGAAGTTTCATCCACTTACAGGAAAAACCTTTCCTCCATTATGCTTGCAGCTGTGTAATGACTTGTTAAAGAAAAGGGATGCTGATCGTCTCAGATCAAGAGTTAAAATACTTTATCAGTTTTTGGTTTTGCATGTTCTCTCACAGTTTCCCCACAGGAATAACTTGTCTCTCTCTGTAATAAACTGTCAGACCCTGAGGTGTGTTAGCACTGAGCAAAGACAGGGATTATTTTCCCAAATACACTGCACTTGCAATGATAACTTCGACAGCTCCGCCAAACTGTTGTGCAAGGAACAGAGTGGAACTTGATGTGTCAGTCCATTAACACTTCTAAGAAGAGCTGTGCTGTACTCAAACGCAGCATTGTCCAAGTCTCAGGTATTCATTCGTTCACTAAATATCCTGAACCCTCATTTGTTCAGCAAAACTTTCCCCCTAATGCTCAGTCAGAGCTCCCTCACTGGCTTTTAGTGGACAAAATAATAGAAACAACCCAACAAAACCATAAAGTACTGAGTCAGAGTTTACTTACTGAAGAAGTAATGACTACCTGTGTTTCCCCTGCATCGATTGGGACAGGTTTGAATTGATGGATCGGCGACTGTGGCCCCTAAAAATATGAATTAATAACAGCCAGGATGGAGCAGCCTTTCCATCCAGTGCTGTTTGCCATTAGCCGTACCCTTAGGAGGCAGGCAGATGGAAGCAGAAGGGACAAATGTCTGGTAACTCTCTGAGGACCTCTGCTTCACCTTCACAGCATCAGACCACTTCACTATCACAACACAATCAAGGCCTTGACACTGTCTCAGCAGAAAGAAGAAAAACAAGGAGTAAATGTACATATAAATTATATTTTCACTGTGTTAAAAAAATATCAGCTCTTTGTCTCACACTGTGCAGCCACACAGCTGAGCTGGCTGTAATTCCTCCTTCTCACAAGTTCTTTTTCCACATCCACACTCCTTGCTTAAATTATACTGCTATTTAATGGCAACAATAGGACTTAACACAACACTTTACCCGTGATAGTAGTAGTAATGCTGTGCTACTAATAGCTGCAGTAGGAGTGCTAGTTTCTTTAATTGGACGTCCCAGCAATTCCATAATCTGTCAAGACCAAAACGGCAACAAAATGGTTGTTTACACGGTAGTGTTACCTGAGGATACCTGTCCCAGCAGCCAGGATATGCAGCATTTCACATGATGTAATATTTCTGTCATGAGTGGGAAACGTGTAGACCGCCCAAGGGCCAGCTCCGTGATACTCTCCGAACGTTTTCTCTTTTACTCTGTAAGCTGTAAGCTGTTTAATAAAGATGCTCACACACTCAGATACGCTGCATTTTGTTTTCCTGCAGGACACCTATGATGTGATATGTCCTGGTGTAAAAGGCGAGCTGAAATGCCGTATGTATACTATTGTTTCTTTTTCTGAACATCATAGAAACGTTTCCTCTTTACTGTCTAAGACTTCAGGTCCTTTACCTCTTCCCTCTCAGCAGTTGTGACTAATTTTCTTTATGATCCATTGTTTGTGAATGTTCAGCTGAAGGACAAGTGATTGAAGTGCATTCAGTAGACTATGGTGTGAAAAGCCCTGCTATCTGTGCTGCAAGAAACCAGCCTGCCAAGGTCTCAGACAAGGACTGCATGAATAAGGCCATGTTACACTGGATCAAGCTTGTGTAAGTTAGTTTTTCCATTATTTTGGTGGTTGTTCAGTTTGTAGACTGAGTAAAAACATCTCATTTCTGTGTTATGTTTTGGCCAGAAACCATCATGAAACTGATCAAAGTGACACACTTGGTGATTAATGGTATTATTTTAGTGCCCCCTACTGGTAAAAGCAGTTTGGTACTTTTAGATTACAAGAATGGCAAGCCACAGCGTCTCAGCTCTACTACAGGTCTGCACTGTGTCAAGCTTTAATGCTCCCGGAAGTTTGACATCAATGTGACTGATCAACTGCATTGCAAGGGATAGACAAGTCGTTAAGTGTCCAGCATGTAACAAGAAGAACTGCCACATTTACCTCAAAAACAATAAATGTATTAAACACAGTGTGGAGCTGTGGCCATGAGAGGATTTACTTACCTTTGCATGAAGACTGAGAGCAGGAGGCAAAAGTCAGCCAGGCTTTGTCCAAAGTTCAGAAATCTGGCAACTCCTGCAAAACAAAAAATTGCAATTCTGACATTTCTATTTGTAATGATCAAGCAAGTGAACATAAAGTGTTAATTAATAAGCTTCAGAGGTGCTGAGCTAAGCAAACTGCTTTCTGGCTCCAGCTACAGGAAACACAGTCTCATCCGACTGTCAACAAAAGGAAAATAAGTGTAAAATCACATCACAAGTGTTCAAACAAGACACAAGTATATTTGTAAGTAGTTTTGCTGCCACAGCTTCACAGCTAGATAAAGATTTCACAGTAAAATCAATGCAAAATAAGAAGCAAACAAATTGTCTTACCATGATTCCTGCTTCCTGTTTCCTGGAGGAAGGTCACCTGGTTAAAGACTATTGGCGTCTTTGGAGCATGCACAGGTGTGTTAATCACATTAATGAAACAGTGTTGAAATCATTTTGATAGATGTAAATAAATAAATAAATAATAGCTAAGTCAACGTACATACATCAGTCATTTGTTAATCATCACCAGCTGCAGTTTTACCAACTATTTTGTCGTAGTTGGATTTTTTATTTTCAACACTTCCCGACCTGACGTGAAACACACAGGAGACAGGAACAAAGTGATTACAATGGACAACAGTGAGGTCAAAGACAGAAAAGCAAGATAGCATCATCTAATATGAGATTTCAAACTCTGGAAACACAAAGTAAGACAACCCCCAAATAGAACTGGCTGTTTCAAAGTAAAGTCTGTGAACATCTGCTCCTTGGCCTCTTAAACTGCTGATAAAATGTCCTTGTCCAGAAACACACATTATGAAAAAATATTTTTGAGACGGATTTCAAGGATTCAAGGCCGCTCAGATAAAGAAGGCACACACACACACACACACGTATCCCTTACAGTAGACAAAGACTTTTTGTTCAGTGGGAAAACAGGTGTGTGTTCGTGTGAGATATGGTTGTTGGCTACAAATGATTTTTTTTCAGCAACAGATAATAAAAACACAAAGAGATGCTATATTTCATGGTGTGAAACTTGCTGTATATTTGCTGTAGCCACTTATTATCCACATACTGCAGATAATAATAACAATAATAATAATTTGATGTATAATAATAATTTGAATTTGCTGCAAAATAGCTCAGAAGACGTGACACTATCTACACAGTAGAGTTTAAAAAACTTTTGCAACAGAATCTAAGACTAAACAAAACTTTTCCATCTTCGGTGCTTTGCATTAATAATGCACATGTACTGCATGTGGCAGAGACTGATGTCTTGGTGCTCGCTCAAGCTCTAAATCAACCAAACCACTCAAAAGCAACTCTGCAGAACATAAAAGAAGGAAATAAAACATGCAGACACATTCCTTCCATACTGTGTGAAACAGCTACAAAAACAAGATATTTTGAGAATGCAATATCTCAACCCTCAAGGCCATTCTTTGCTATCTTCCATTTGTGTGTGGGCAACAAAATGCTTTTGCTTGCAGACTTCACTCAGACACAGACAGCAGCAGAACCAAACAAATATATGTGAGAATAAGGAAAGTCACAGAAGAGAAACGGTTTTCCTGAGCTGATTGGAACTCACATCAGAAGTCATCCTTTTTGGCCTTTTTTTTTTTATTTGTAATTACACCTTGAAGATATTTTGTGTCAAGTGGTTGTCATACACTGCAGCCATGGTGTCCTGCGCTCTTCTCATCCTGGGTCCTTTGTGGATCCACAGTCTGATTCAAGCCTGCAGGGGAGAGGAGCTGTCCAGGGAGACAGTGTTGTCCTGGTTCAGAGAGCGGGTTCTCGAGGGCCTCAGGCTGGAAGAACCTCCTGTGGCCACAATGCTGGGTCCGGATGGACAGCCGCAAGCAAGGCACATGCATTGGAGGGCCCCCAGGACAAGCAGGACAGAGTGGGTCAACCATCAAACCAGTCCAAACCAGGACACATCTCAAGTTATTCTCTTCCCCAGTTCAGGTGAGGTTTTTTTTCTTTTTCTTTCTATTTGCTAAATGAAGAGTGACTCAACCTATGAGTGCCATGAAGCGAGGTGCTCTGAAGAATCAAAATCAGAAATATTTCATCCTAGTGTGTCTTATATGTGGTGCTTCAGCACAAAATTACATTAAAAGTGCATAAAGATTTTGCAGCACTTAGCTTATTTAACTTCTGCTAATAAATATGTGTAAACAGTGCATGCAACTAATGTAAAAGGCCTTTATTTAAATCCCCTGCGTATAGATTTTTAATGTGATTATAGCAGCTTTAAAGAGTCTCTGAACACCAGACTGAAAAGCAGTGTTTCACTGTTCTGTACACCTGCACACCACCGAGCGTTTTAGAGGCATGTTGCATTAACTCTTTATAATTATTCTGATGGTAAACCTCAGTAAAATGAAGTGTAGTGTGTTTGTTAATCTGAAAGAGTCTGCACACACTGAGACCTCCTCTAGATAAGAGCAGGTGCAATAAAAAAGCAATAAACTTCACTGACTCGTCTCTAATCATTCTCTGGCAGACTCATCTTGTGACATGTCTGACTCAGCTCCTGGAGAAACCACAGAAAGCTACTTCACGTATTATTTCCAGCCCTCCATGAACAGCCAGGAGACCCTGGTTACATCTGCCCACTTCTGGTTCTATGCGGGCGAAGGAGCCACAGCCAACACTTCTGCCCCTCTGTTCATTCTTACGTCAGCGCAGCAGCTTCTTCAGGCGGCAGAGGCTCCATCAAAGATGAGCTCAGATGGATGGACCACATACCACCTGGATCAGAGTCTGCTGGTCTCTGTGGCTGAAGGCCCTTTTCTACTCCAGGTCCGCTGCCCGACCTGTCAATGCCACGCTGATGAGCCAGATAAGATGTCTTTTCTTAACCTCCATGTTCAGCCTCGTGGGCCAGTCCGTTCCTCCCGTCAGGCACCAGTCACCATTCCCTGGTCTCCCTCTGCTATCGACCTGCTGCAGCGGCCCTCTCAGGAGAGACCCCAGTACAGCGACTGCCACCGAGCAGAGATCAAAATCAGCTTTGAGGAGCTGGGCTGGGACAACTGGATTGTCCATCCGACAGTACTGACTTTCTACTACTGCCATGGAAACTGCTCGGCCTGGGATCGAACCACCACAATGCTGGGGATCACTCAGTGCTGCGCTCCGGTCCCGGGGACCATGAAGTCCCTGAGGATCACCACGACATCCGATGGTGGATACTCGTTCAAGTATGAGACCTTGCCCAACATCATACCTGAAGAGTGTACTTGTATCTGAATGTGAAAGTTTAAGGGGCTAGTTCACCCAAATTACCAAAGGACACTTCTTTTTAGTTAAAAGTATGTATTTTTGTAATTTCCCCTTTGCTTTAAAATTAGCCATTTCTTTGTAAGTATTTAATTAGCTCTTAACAAAGTTTATTGCTCTTGTCATGTTTATTTAGCTACAACATGTAAGTGAAAAACTAAAGCCAGCATTGGATTGTTCTTCCTGTGTGCTTCTCACCTTTAGGGGGCAGTATAGGCCTACTTTTAAACTGCATGATTTCACATCAGTGCCTTCACACAGCCTTCCTTCTGTTAACTGATAATGCAGTGATGTATATTAAACCACTGATGAAAAACTAAAACACAGACCTCAGTTGTGTTGTGTGTATTTCTGACTTTCATCTAATGCCACAGGTTTGTTTTCACTGTATTCATTCTAGTATTTAAATTCAGTTTAATTTCAGAAAACAATAAGTTAATTTTGTTAATATATCCAGTGAATAACAAACAGGTTTTGACAGACAAATTTGTGGGGAAAATTTCATATATATCATCTGTGCAGCAACTTTAGCACCAAACAGAGTCAAGTCCAAAGACGAAATCTTGTTCAAATATATTTATTTACTCTGAAGACAAAATAATATCTCTACAGTTACAAAAACTACAAAACTTGCAATAGAAAAAAAAAACAACAACCCAAGAATAAAACGTTGAAGTACCATATTCAAAATGGAATGTCGTACCTTGCGATAAGTAGCAAAACTGGAAGTGAGATGATTACAAGAATACAGCATCAAACAGCTTCTTTGGCAATCTATGGTTTTATTTTTCCAGCCACAGATCATAAAACCAACTGACAGGCTAGAAAAAGTATGAACTGTGCATGAAGATCGAAAGCCACTGATCAAAAGTCTAAGACTGATTTAAAGATTATGTGTTTACATGGCACCAGGCTGTGTCTCAGCAGCCAACAGTCATCCTTTCTTCAGCTGGGCTGTTTTTTTTTTCCAGGATGCACGAAAGCATCCGTGTTTCAGCACAAAGGAGGAGTAGTGGTGCATGTCAAGGATGGAAAATGTGTCTCACCAAAGAAGAATGTAAATTTCAAAAGACATGGATGAAGTTTCATTGTTGACAGTAGCCTAGAAGACAGATGTTTCCAGCTGGTTAGCAAAAAAAAAAAAAAAAAAAAGTGAAATCCATTTTTAACTTTATACAATGACGAACATTGTGAATCGTTTTTATAGTACATAATTTAGGGAAGAAAAGAATTACCAACATCCAAGTGCCTACTCCTCAGCAGTCACGTGAAGCAGGTGGCATTCATGATGCCAACACTTCCTTCTAGACAAAGGTAACTAATCTAGAGCTTTGGTCAAGTTATAGTAAAAAGGTACGGATTTAAAAAAAAAATGTGAGTATTTTAAATGAATTGATTGTACAAAAAATGATTCTTGGAAATTCCTCGGAACATTTGTCGATAAAGAATTCAAGCATTTCCCAGGTAAACATTTTGGCCGATTGGAGTAAATATACAGGCTTCAAATATCTGTCAAACATTTCTGAAATGGTGTGGCATCTGGCTAATAAAGAATAATCCCTAACATCAAATCTGTTTAAATTAAACATGACTAATCTAGCACAGGTTAAGTCTGCTGCACACGGTCCAGAAGTGACATAACCCAAGGCTGCGTTGTTTGAGATTCTCTCTGAGGCCAACAAGCCTCAACAAAGTGAGACATTAACATGTGGCGACGTTTCATAAAAAGAGAACCTCTCTTTTCCAAGGAAGAGAAAAAACACTGCACTCAGCCAGAGGAGTTTAAAGCTTACAACAATCCTTACAAGGTCTGAAACGGACACGGATTATTGCATGGCATCCAAAAAAAAGAGAGTGGGTGAAAGAACAGGGTGTAGACGAGGTTTTAGCCGAAAGGCACAGTCAAGGGTTGGACATAGGTCGGCAAGCAGAAACTCGAGATGTGGCAGGCTTTCAAGTTTAGAGTCGTGGAGATGAACCATTTGTCACAACACAGCTTGGTCAGCATTTTTCTTTCTTTCTGACTGACCCCTAATACTGAAAGGCTCATTTCTCTCATCCACACATGCACACTAACACGCACACGCATGCACACACACACGCACACACACACACACACACACACACACGCATACACAAGCACGCACGCACACACACACGCTGTGGTCTCCCTCAGTGGTCTGACTGCATTCCCATATGTGCTTCCCTCATGTGTTTAAGGCCAGTAGGAATGGAGGACAGACGTTTGAGGAAGGAAGCACGCTCAGGCATGTATTCCTAAGAGAGGAGACAAAACAGAGGACTATTCAGCCTGTAGGTTCACTTAAACCTGGATTTTTAAATGTTCTTCCATTGTGCTGACTTGATAAACATTCACAACAAAGCTGAACAACTGACAGAAAATGAACCGACTTCATTTTAAGACTTAAGCTCTGAAACTGTACTGGACAAATCTGCACTTAAAGTACTTATTAACTTTATTCCAGACATTTTGCCAAGAAATTTAGCACAAAGTTCAGGGCTGCAACTCACGGTTGTTTTATTTCTTCAAACTGCTTGTTTTGTCCAATCAACAGTCCAACTCCAAAATGATTTTTCAGTTATATAAAGCAGAGGAAAGAAGCAAGTCCTCAGTGATAGTGATGAATTGTTTGAGAGTTTCAAAACACTGCAAGAACAGAGCAAATGAAGTCCTGTTGTGATTTCTTTAATAGAGCTGGTATAAATAAGCCTGTAAAGAGCATTTACAAGCAGGAACTAAAATGTTAACCAGTCATGTTCTGAACTCTCTCTTACCTTTCTCGCTTGCCTCTCCTTGCTTTTCTTGGGCAAAATTTAGGCGGTTCTGCTCAGCAGCAGTCTGTGCGGTCGTGTTGACCTCCGGGCTGCTGCTTCGTGAAGGGCTTCCTTCGTCTGCCTGGTAGGCCAGGTCCAGGTGCTGCTGGGCCAGCTTCAGGTGCCTCCTCAACCGCTCCAGCTCCCTGGACGAGGGCCCCTCGTCCCCAAAACTCTCCCTCCCGGAGTCAGCCACTGGCGAATCCCTCAGGTCTCCTTTTAGTTTCTCCTTCTTCATGGTGGCGTGGTATCCCGGCGGGGCTGTAGGCATGGCACGTGAGGAGGGAGGCGGTGCGGCTCGTGAATTGAGAGTAGCTCGCCTGCGGAAGGTGTCACGGATTCCGCCGATCCCCAAATGGAGGATTTCCAGGACAGTGAGGAGCAGGCAGAGGAAAGACACCACGTACATCACCAGCAGAAAGATGGTCTTCTCCGTGGGGCGGGACACAAAGCAGTCCACTGTGTGCGGGCATGGTGAGCGGGTGCAGATGTATGAGGGTATCACCTCGAAACCGTACAGAACGTACTGCCCGAAAAGGAAGGCGACCTCGAAGGCAGAACGCCACAGCAGCTGGCACACATAGACTTTCATCAGACCGTCACGCAGAATCCGCCGGCGTCCATCGTGCTTTTTTTCTGAGCCTTAAAAACAGAGAAACACTGGTTAGAATCTGATTTGGGTTCATATCAAAAGGGAGCAGGAATCTCCCTGACAACATTAAAATGTTTTTTGACTGACATGCTGCTGCTCTACCTTTTTCTGCTTTGTCAGGCTTGTCTGGTTCAATCTCTTCAGCGATCATCGGGTCTTCCTCTCCGTTGTCCTCTGCCTCCTCATAGTCCCGAACTGCCCCACGGTTGACGATGGGCATCCTCTTCTTCCGGTTCCGGTTGAGCCGGTACTCATTGTCCTCCATGCGTGCTATCTTGTGCATGGCAAAGCCCAGGTACATAATAGTTGGGGTAGTGATCATGATAACCTGGATAGAACATATGCATGTTACTCAGATTTAGTTTTTAAATCATTCAGAGAAACATAATCGTGGTAAATACACACAGCAGAGGCTATTTTCAAGCTTTTTATGTTCAACATTTAAAAAAATTCAACAAAGCTCACCTGAAAGATCCAGAATCGGACGTGTGAGAGCGGCGCAAACGCATCGTAGCACACGTTCTCACACCCAGGCTGCTGCGTGTTGCAGACAAATTTACTCTGCTCATCGTAGTAGATGGTTTCACCTCCGACGGCTGTCAGCACGATGCGGAAGATGATAAGCACCGTCAGCCAGATCTTTCCCACAAAGGTAGAGTGGTTGGAGATCTCATCCAGCAGACGAGTTAGGAAGCTCCAACTCATTGTGCCAAGGAGACTGCGGAGCTAAATCAGCTCTGGATGGGAAAAAAAAGAGAATGATTTTGTTGTTTGGATATTTTGCCTGCTTTTTTTTTTTTATTCATTCACAGTAACTTATGATGCACAGTGACCATTTCAGGGTCTTCTGTGGTGATTTTCAGTTTTTTTCTTCTTTTATTCTTCTAAGGGTCACAGCACACTATGCAAATTAAACTCACAACAACTTTGGCTGGTTTTCTTAACTTTTGATGATAGCATGATTTAGATGATAGTACATGCAAATCTCCTGGGTAAACCCAAGCTGCAGGGCTAAACAATAAACACAGCCACATGCTTTGTTTTAATCAGACACAGATCTGTCAGACATGCAGGTATCTGCGTGACAACTACGCAACACCGTGAATCAGTCCTGTTAGGCAGAGTGCACTAGTCCTGGTAGCAGTTTGGTAAACCCACATTCTTCTCGCCCCCCGCCATGCCAAGATTGAGCTGCTTAATCACACATGAAAGTGTTGGCTGGCAAGTCGCTGCTAGCTGTGAGGAGACCTGCTGTGGCTTTGGACTCCAGGTCTTATGATACAAAAGCAGTGAATGGGGATAGGAATTTATTCCCTGTCACACTGCCAGAAATGATTCATTTAAATTCTTTAAAAACCACAGCCTCGCACCTGAACATGGAGACGCGAAGAACAGAACCAAGTGATTGCTTCTTTAAAGTGGATTGCACAGAAATGATTTAAACAAAATTCAGATTTCAGACAGAGGCAGTGAAGCTAGTTTCCTAACTTTTCATGATACGATTATAAGGTTTCTTTCTATGAAGTAGCTAAAAATAGCCTTGAAGTCTTTTTTGAGCACTGCAATTGAATGGCCACATCAAAAGCAACACAATTAAAAAAAATAACAATAAATAAATTGTCAAACACCAGTTTGGTTTAATATCTGGATGAATATATTCCATGGCAAAAGGAGTCTTAGGCAATTACCAGCCTCTGTAAGCATGTCTGCTCAGATTAGTGCACTTTACTCAGGCCCTCACTTGCCAGGTTACTCATCAATTCCTTTGTAAAATCCTTCCTGCAAAGTGGGACCTTCAGATTCTGGAAAACTGTGAGTCTGACTTGCCAGAGCCTGACCAGAAAAATATTTTTGAAAAATAATGAAGAAGGTCCTTGTTGTAGTCGCTCAGGGGCTAATCAGCCACACCAAAGCTGTAAACATGTTGGAAGTTGGCCTGTCTTGGTTACATCCAGACTCCTCTCCTTCAGAGACACTGTACGGTTATCTTTGTAAAACCACGCCGTGTCAGCTAAATGAAGATTTTCGGTCGTGGGAATGGAGATGGTGTTTGACAAAATAGACAACTTTTTGACCCTGAAAGGAAAGTTAGACAGGAACAAGCACAGCTGCAAGGTGACATCTGTTTTACTGCTACCATGCAATTACAGTTATCTGTAAGTGGTGTTTCAGGAGAATTATACAGCACTTTGAGCAACAAATTAAAAATAAGATGTGCTTTCATGATTTAGTATCTTAAAGTTTTTTTCTCTCGTGTGTTGGTTTCAGAGAGACATTCTGAGAGGTGGATTGTCCCTTTAAACATCATCTGGCCCAGTTGCCACCGTGTTTGGTTTCCTCCACCGAAACTCCCCCTGTGATATGATATTCATCCCTCTCCAGCTCAAACTGTGCTTTGAAGACGCAAACCGCTGTGCAAAAACAGTGACCAAAAGCATCCTCTGAGAAATGAGAGGCATGATCGTCACGGATCCACAGTCTAACCACTAATGGTTATCTAATATCAGTAAAATCAAAAAACACACTGAGCTGCCAATTCAAGGAGCTGGAAGCTGACATTTGAATTTGACCTCCAAGGGGTTCTGAGCCTGCCTGCGCCACTTTATCAAACTTCAAACAAACTTGTCCCTACGCTGCACTCACCTGAGCGACAAGCACAACTGGAAAATGTAGATTTACTGAGTATTTTTTGACTTTGCCAACACTGAGGTTAGAAATGCAGCGTTTGACCTGAACAAATGAGTAACAGCTTGGTTCATGGAGCCACTGCAGTCAAAGAAGTGCCAAATAAGTCAGTCAAATGTCCACACTGTCAGTGCATTTTCATACTTCAAACATCTTTTTTGATGCTTCAGGTGCTCTCATGATGTGTTCTTGCTGCCTGAATTCCACCGTACTTGCAGCTAGAACAAAATTAAAACACTACAAAAGCAAACTTGCAAGTTTCTCTTGCTACACGATGCCTGACACATAAAAATCTTACAGAAACGTCACAGCCAGGGTGGTATATTTCTTCGTAGACGGTGAACTATTCCTGGCTGGTAAATTATTTCAGTCTATTGACTCTTGGCAGGAGAGCCAAGAAGTCGCTGTAATTTTAGACACAGGCTGCACGCCTCAAGTGGGTAAAACTGCAGTTTTGATTTTTAGCTGTTGTTCACTGTGATATAAACTTTGTGGAGCAGGTGTTACTGCTCCAAAGAGGAGTTTTGCTCCTGTTGGGGGTTCATGAAAGGCTTCCAAGGGTGCAGGGCAAAAGGGAATAATTAAAGACTCCTCTTAGAAGTTTCCTCTCTCCACCCACAGCAGCAGCAGCAGCAGACAGACAAAATTTACTCAGACGAAAACTTTTACAGCACCCCTTGTTAACACACTGTTAAATGCCCTCACTGCCTTCTGCTGCTCTGTAGATGAAGACACAAAGGTAAAACAAAAAAAGTAGCTCATTGTATTTGCCTTCAGCAAACTGGTTTCCTGTCTCAGGTAAATGCAAACATTTTTTAGCAATGCAACCCTCCCAACAGCTGACCAAAGACAGCTTTTAAACAGTAGCTTATTTGCTCATGCAGGCAAAAGTCAGCTCAACTGATTTAATGGCTTTTCTGCTTCAGGAGTCACTCGGCTCCAGGAAGAGATGGAGGGGGTTGGAGAGGTTTGGGCAAAGGATCTGGACAAAGCGAAGGCGAGTTCACATTCCTGCCTAACCAAAAGCAGAAAGCTGAATTTTAGGGTTCAGGGAGCAGACAGAGGGCACATGAAATCCCCATGCAGTCTGAGCAGCAAAAGAGGAATACAGCATCTACAAATGTCAATCACTCCTCATCTGCACCGTCACCATGACAAAAAAATACTTCTGTATTTGCAAAAGATACCCAAAGGGGAAAAACACTTCATCTACAAGACATATTCCTTTTTGTGTTTCAAACAAAAAGTAAAAAGAAGTTGAAAGGAGGCTTCAGAGATCCTCAGCAGAGCTCTGAACACGCTCTGCTGAGTCAGACTGAATTGTTTTGGAAATTGTGGCATTCCTGGAGGAAAACAATGTGCTGCCAAGCTTTAGTGGGGAAACAAAAATCCGGTGAATTAGAAGATGAAGCCATCATTTCAAAGAGTCAGAGACACGATTAGTTAGGAAAGTTAAAACCACTATTAGTAGGAGAACTACTCATTAAACAAACAAAGGAAAATCAGGGTAATGCTTATAGTCTGGTGTGAGTTTATTTAGCCATTCCGATGTGGAACTTTTTAACTGCGGTAATAAAAACAGCCTTTTCTGGCACTTTCATCAGACCATATGAACTTCTAACATTTTGAGTCTCACTAACAATGACTTTTACAAAGTCTTAATGGATTAAATTTCCCCCTTTGGACTCGAAACTGACGAAAATAGGACAACTCACCGCTTTCCGGCAAGCGGCACGATCCAAAACTCGTCACGCGGAGTCCACTTGGTAAATTTAGACTAAACGCTTCTCGTAAAATAAACTTTCTGGTTGTCAAACAAACTCAAATGAGGGCTAATTAAGTTGTAAAAAGAAATTAAACAGTCTTAACAAACTTTTCTTGGTGCCAAACACCCACCTTCTGCGCTCCAACCCGCGCGTCTTCTCTCCTTGCGCTTAATTGCTCGACCAGGTTTTCCTAATTAGTGCGCGCTCTCATCGGCGTCTGCGTGCGTCCGCGTCCGAGGCAGCCGTCAGTATGAACCCATTCAGCCCGTGTTGACCCCATGAAAGATCTCTGATTCTGCAGGCTCCTGCTCCCCTCCTTCTCCTTCTCCTCCTCCCGCACCTCCTCCGCGTAACTCGGCCCCATTCAGAGGAGGCCCCTCGCCTGAAACCTGAGATCCGCGACGCTGACTACCGTTCGGCCCACACGACAAAGGACTATGGGGATCCTATTATACGTTTTATAATATGATGATGCTATACAAGTGTCACAGTTAAACCTCTGGGACTTTATAGGAATTTCACAGCAGATAAAAATACCATGAGGCACAATAAAGCCACTGTGACCTTTCTACTTATTGTTCTTCTCACTGATTCTGGCAGGGAACTAAAGGACAGCCATCACTGATTATGTATGTATTTTATTTTGTATTATGGACATATTTACAAGTTGATAGAGTTCATTAAAATAGTTAATTGTACACAAGATATGTATTTGTCCCGTATCTTATGGGCCCATCTGTGCAGTGAAACCACTGGAACAACAGACTAAAGCAGCCATTTTTGGTTTATTAAAGGTGCTGATTCAGTGTTATGGTCATTCTGGAGGCTGTAGTTTGTGTTGCTGTTGAACTCTATTGCATGATACTGAGATGTGTTTCTAACATGTGTCCTACATGTCCTACCCCAGTTTGTAAAGCAGGATTACAGATAAAGTTCTTAAAAACAAGTGGAGATAAGTGATAATATTGCTATAGCATCACCAGGGTTCATTTCTCAGACTTTACAAAGCTTCTGCAGAGCCTCATATGACTTTATACAAAACTACTTAAACTGATCTGAATGTGTAAAATTGGTGGAATGTCCTTTTAACCACTTTCATGTCCAGAGGAAGTCCACTTGGGAGAATTTGTGTTGTTAGAATCTGTTTACATTTTTTTTTCTCTGCTAAATCGTACGAGTACAGCAACACTCTAATCTAATAATTCCTCTTTCTTCTGAGGACCCCGTGTTATCCCCTGGACCACGGTTTGGCAGCCCACCGGTCTGACGGAGCACTGCGTGACTGCAGCTTTTAGAAGAGGAGGCCCACCATCCAAGAATTTAGTTGACTCGAGCGTTCAGCAAAACAACAGATTTCTTGCTGTCATGCACAGTGCAGCTGTAGTGCTCCTGATTTACCAGAGGACCTGAAATGTTTGGAGGAGGCTGTGGGAAGCCGAATCAGGCCAGATGTCTGCGCCCGGCCAAATCGTTGTGGCTGCATCCCAGCTTCCTCTCATACTAACTATCCACCCTGCTTTCCTCTGGTTCTCAAAAACGGTCCAGGTGAGGCATGAACTCATTCACCTCCACCTCTTTACCCTCACTTATGCACAGACAAAAATAATTAATCTCTTGGTATCTTGCAGAAGTCTTAAATTTTTCATTTTCAATTGTATTGATATTTTTAAAATAACATTTTGGCCTTTGGAAAACATTTTAAATATCACTGAATTTGTGCTGTTGAGGGGTGAAAGGTGTGACACTAAGGGCCCATAGCTGGGCCTCAAAATGGCATTGGATTATGCAATTTAAGCCAAAATTGAATGGGGGTGGGGTGAGGGCCTCTTGAGGCTCAAAATTCCTTCCTAACCCCCCTCTGATTTTCACCCACCTGCATGCCTTACCGCCCCTTCCCACTGAATGTGCACATGTTGTGGTCATGTTTTAGTTTCAGGCTTGATTGCTTATTTCCTCCCAAAACATAAAACTACATCATTAAAGAGGAAAAACAAGAGGATTCAGTGTAGCATAACTATTCCTGGAGCCCTGTTGATTCCAGTCCAAACACTTCATAGATTTACTGTTGACATGTGATATGGAATCCTAAAATCCAACCAGGAGACCTGCAGCTGTAACGGATGAGTTCTGTGAAAGCTACATATCCTTTAATTCGCTTGGATTTGTGCACTGTTAAGGAGCTGCACAATTACACACACACACACACACACACACACACACACACACACACACACACACACACACAACCTGTCCCTGATGTTCAGCACCTGCACCTGACCTTTAACCTTATTCTGCAGCCACAAGAAATGGAAAACAAAAATGTGTTGTTTACTGTGTGAATCTGATTCATGTGAAGAACATTAAATCCAGGATGCTTGAAGACGCGGGTGAGTAGTCGCCAGTCATTTGTGTGTAAACACACTTCTGCTCACTGGTTCAGGGATCAGGGCTTTGTCAGCCATGTGGGCGCAACTGAAGGTGATCCTCGTCTCCAACAAGCATGTGCACAGCACATGTACGGCACCGGTGGCTGAAGAAATATTTACACTGTGAAATTGGTTAACATACCTTTCACACAGCTGAGCTTGGACTCAAACCGAGCTTCGCTTCGAGGGGTGGGGTCGGCGGTTTGGTGATGAGTGGCCAGAGAGAACGATGTGTGAAAAGGCCACAAGTTTGAGCCAATAAACAAACAACAGTAAACTGTGGGAGCAGGTGAGATAACAGAATTTAAATCTCATTTCCTGTACAGTTTAGCCATTTTCTTGAACACTTAGTCATCTTTTTGTGAATATCCCTGACCAGAAACCACCCTTCTATACTGGAGCAGTTACTCCACTAGCCTCAAGCATGACTGCCAGAGAACCAAGAAACAGCACTAATCACCTGTCACTGAACTCAGACATGAACAAATCTTTACAGCGATGATGAACAGAGCTGGCAAGTTTGTTCAGGTCAGACTTTTATCTTCTATCACAAACTATGACTAAAACATTATCAGACACACACATCAGGTGGGTGACATAGAGAGTAAAGGGCCCAACAAACTGTAGCTCTGGAATAAATTAGAGTCAGAGATCAGGGAAAGATTCATCGTGGTTCTAAAGGTTTTTGTGCTTTTGTTATGGTTACGCTTCGTCCGGTACGACTCTTTAACAAAAACCCCACAAAACACCAGTGAACACACACATTCCTTTTATTCTGAATTAAACACATCGTACATCATTTCTCCTTCATACTGATACAAAAATAAAAGACACTTTTCTGACTGAACCCATGAAGAAAAAATGATCACAAAGAAATAAATTAAGTTATACTGGTTAATCTAAATTAACAGTACTGAATTACTGATCTCTACTGCATCTGTACAGTGTCACATCACAGTGGCTCACAGGTGCAGCACATTTTAAACTGATATATAAACTAAACAGACGTAAGGATGTACTGCCGGTTACTGGTACGTAACATATTTTCTCCAGCTGATCTGAAATTAAACAAAAACACTACCAAGTTTAACAAAATGAACCTCTGTTCCCAAGTTTTAAAGAAAAGAGCTGCTACCGTTCATCTTTTCACGTAACACAGTGCCGAGACACATCATGAGACCCTAATTGGGTGGAAAGGGTGTGAAGTGACCCTCGATGACAGGCTGGAGCCGGGGCCTTTCAGAAGCACCCCCAGCCTCGTGCTGAGCGCGTGATATCACAACTCGCTGCACCCTAAGATGGCGAGGAAATTCAGCTTAAAGGCGGGGGGGTGGGGGGGTTAGATTTAAGTCTCAGCTCCTTGTATTACTCCCCTAAAAATCCTTTGACACAACATTTCTTCACAACTTAATGCTCTCTCAGTTCCAAACCTCCCGAAACCTGCTCCATAACAGCCTGATGCTACAATGAAGGAAGAACAACACAAGATGCATTAAGGTGCATTTCAATAAAAAAACATGGCAGCTGCAGAGGAAACAAGGCACACTCCATTTCAGCTGTAGGAAAGTTCAGTGGGATGGTATCTGGAGGAAAAATTATGCAACCAGTGCTTTTACAGACTTGTGTACCACATGAATGAGTGCAATCATTTCCAAGTTCTTGGCTTAAAAGGCGATGAAAGCAGCGAGAGTAATGGGACCAGACTGAGTGCAGATTGTGTAGAGAGCAAATAAAGACACACTTGCTCACGCTCACTTAACATCTCCCAGAACCAACAAGCAGATTCATGCTCACAAAACACACAGGGGCAGACACACACACTTTTTTTCCATGCCCTCCCCCATTATGCTGCTTTGTCTTGCAGGCTTGTGTGTAGTTTTACTCCGAACATGGCCTCCCACTGTGTTCTGACCCAGGCCAGCAGACCCTGGAGGAGCTCAGTGCTCTCCGAGCGCACACACCACATCTTCTCCTGTTTCACAATCTGCGAGCGAGAACACAACATGAGAAACTATTAAAATTAAAGCAGTTAATCACAAGTAAATTCTGCTTGACAATACTGGAAACTGCAACAGGCTGCTTCCTGAACGTAAGTAAGAAAGAATCTAAACCAACAATCATCAACACAATGCGCATGTTGGTCAACACTGTGCAGCCTAATTTCCCAGCACACATGCTTAACAATTATTGATCCCACCCTGCATTATGTTCTAACATCAAACAGAACTTGATTGTGTTTGATTTCAGTGAAATTCTTCTTTCTAGTGATAAGCAAACAAATTAAGTGCAGAAGATGATCATTGCATTAGATGCTCTAATGCAATGACTGTATGCACATGTGGGACAAATCAGCACAGAACTTGGCTTGTTTTTACCTGTTTCTACAGTTTTGGTTTGATTCAGGAGATCACAGCTGAGACAAAGGCGTGACGGAATAGCAATGATGGGATGATACAAACATCCACGGCTGTATTTAAATGAAAACAGCACGGCCAACTGAGGCAGCACATGTTTGATTCAGGTGAAAAATCTTTCCTGTGATATTACAGCTCTGTGTTTCAGATTTCTGAGGAAATGATACAAACCTCATCGTAAAGCTTGATGTCTATTCTGCACTGATCTGAAGGCCACAGGTGGACCGAGCTCACGCAGCTGATTGGCAGTGTTTCTAAAACAGCAACGCTTCCGCTGCGTGGTTCTTTGTTTTCATTCCCCGTCGGGCTGTTGGAGCTTTTCGTCCACTGGTGATCTTCTTTGAGCAGGTAGAGCGTTTCCCGGGTTGCCAGGACCGTCAGCGGCGTCCAAATGTCCTCTGAGAGAAAAAATACAATTGAAATGGTCAAAGGTGCTGTCAGTTCCTGATGCCTGTCTATCCTGTTTACTTATTAAATGTTTTTTAGCTTTCTGCTACAATCAAAGATGAGTTGTAGGATTATATTTCATGTCAAAAGACTCCAGCTTCAGAGGAGCAGGGAGATGGAAAAGTCAGGTCTAGGCACGCTAAATTTATGGCACTTGAAATTCCACGGTCGTGCACAGCTGTGTGTAGCCTGCAGCTACCTTGGCTTTAAATGTGACAGGGAGGCATCCTGCAGCACCGGTACACATGTACAGACCACATGCAAGCCAATACAGTCAGACACACAAGATTTCTGCTTCATTTTATGGCAAAGGTTGTTAAAACAGATCGTCGGCAGGCGCCTCACCTAAGCTGCTCCCCACAAATCACATCGCCTCGTCGATGTTTTCCTGCCACTATCTGCTTTTATCTTGAAGGAAATATAATCTTTAATATTTTCCTTGTATATCATCTCAGCTTCCTTGCTGTGGGTTAATGTTATTGTTTATGATCTAGCATATTCCACTTTATCTCCACACTGTAAGCTAAATTAACTACATCCACACAAACCACACATAAATCCAGGAAGGAAGAAGGTAGAGACAGTGTCATAAGTAATTAGCGCTAACATCTCTAGCTTTACATCTTCATCCATACATGACACGACCTTATACAGCACATGTTAAGTCTTGAAATCTCTCTTGAAAAAAGTAAATATGTTGAAAAGGAGACTCAGAACGATGGAGGAATGCAGGTGAGAGCAGATCTCTCTGCTGATACCAGACACATATTTGGCACAGAATCAAACTTTCTTTGAAGAACAAAAGGATCCTAAAACCTAAAATGAGGCCGGGAGATAAAGTTCACGGAGGAGAGGACATGTCACCTTGCAGGACAAAGGCCAGAATGTAGAAAAACTGCAGCTGGCCGTCCTCCACATCTGCCTGGATGTCTTCACACACCAGAGACCTAACATATCAAAAGACATGAAGTGTTGACACAATACTGCATTAATGTTTATGAACACAGAAATCTCCCATCATTTCTAAACTGGCTGCTGTTTAGTTAAAAGCAGAGACGCTGTTGCGGCTGGCAGGTGCTGCCACGCTGTCTCACATGGAATCACTTCGGCATCGTGGGGTGAATTTCACAGCAACTGTGAAGCAAAGGGGATAATTGACATAATAATAGCTGACAGGACTTGGGTTGCGCAAACACTGGAAGTGTGCTCTGAGACTGTGGTTAGCTGCCACACAACACATGAAAGGGGGCTTTGATTGTTTTTTTACTTTCGGATTGTTGAGCCGTGGAGTCTGTTGCCTGAGGACAAATCACAAATGGGGAGATTTGAGGCATCAGTGAGAGCTGGTCCCCGGGATGAATTAATCTGTTCTTCTTGATAAAGGCTGGTCTTGGGATGTGTCAGTGTAAAAACCATCTTTTTTTTTCTCTAAGCTAAAGGGAAGTTGGTATTTATCTGACTTAGTGGATAGCTGGACAACATGTTTGCCAGGTTGTCCAGACTGCTGTCTGAAGTCTGTTTGTTTAACTGAAATCTTTGATTATTCACAACATGTTTTTTGCACATTTTACACCTGTTTCTGAGAAGTGCCCTTTTTTTTTTCTTCTCTGAAATTTGATTAAGATAACCACATTCTTTTTCGGTGAGAACCTAGAGAAAGCTACTGTCTTCTGTTTAGGAAAGAAAAACATACAAATAAAGGTGTAAAAAAAAAAAAACACAAGGTGATAACAAAATACACCACATGACATGCATGTTTCAGGATTTGTAGCACAACACATGTTACAAATTAAGCTGTGGTTTACCAGCTAATTTAGTGGGGCCGTTTTACAAAATGAAGTCTAAAAAAAGCGGCTTGTAATCAACTAAAGATGTGTCAGCAATGTGCAGTGTTCAGCAGCCATAGCTCATTTAACTTGCACCTCCCAACCACCCAACAACGCTGTTCAGACCACATCTTTCAGCATCTACACATTCCATTTTCTCGCTGCCTCCAGTGGCGACTACCCTCGACAAAGTAAGCGTGCAGAAGCTGAGTGTGGCATACCAGAGATGGTGCTGGGGGTTGAGTCTTGTCGTAGAGATGGACTTCAGCTTGCTGTCTGATTTATGAGCCATCTCACGCACAATTCCTAAAGAAAAAAAAACAGAAAAACACAAGCAATCAGGTGAGTTTTGTAATCACCAACATCATGCTGATTTTACCCCCAGGAATGAATATAAATCTCCAAGACTGATTGGTGCATCATGTCTGAGCAGCACTTAAGTTCACAGCTCGGAGCCTGTTGGTGAACAGCTGTGAAGGTGAACAGCAGAGCATCTCTCTGCTCATTTTCATGACACATTCTGGGATGAGACACTGATGGAACAAGTATCAACACTGTCAGAGTTAAAGACTTTGGCACTGTAAACAATTACCAGGGAAGCAAATGAGAGCAGCGATGGAGAAAATCAAGTGAAACACGTGACTGCCCCGGTCTGAAAACCAAAACCCACCTCTAACTTGTAAAGGACACAGAGAAGGCACAGTAGCCCAAGAGTGTCACACCCATATATTCATGGAAAGAGGTCTGCACACAAAAGCCAAAGTCAGTCTGAAACTTCTTCTTCTTCTTCTAACTGTAATAAAAAGCCAAAGGATCTCTGGTTGCAAGTGTAAAGTTTCAGCTCCTTAGAATCAGTGGGTGAGAAAATGTTGGGAACACAATGCGCTGGGTCACGCTCACATTCACGAATTGCAGCGTGGCATTGAATTCGACAACAATACAGGGCAGAGAGGATATCTGCAGTGTGGCTTCACGGTCAAGAGTGAATAGACAGAACTTCAAAAGGATTTAAAGGGACAGTGGGGGGGAGTGGGGAGGAAAGGGGACAATCCTGGGTTAACAGTGGAGGAAAATAAGATTCTGACAAAACAAACCCTGCGTTATCAATACACTCCTGTATTAACAGAGGGTTTTCTACAGTTATGAGTTCATAGTTAAATTCAGCTCCATCCTTTCAGTTTGTTGTATTTTACAAAGATGCCCATGTGTGTTTCTGCTATGTTTGTCCTGCTGGAGACTGAACCAAACTAACAAATCCTGCTTTCATGTCTCGACAGACAGACAAAAGTTTCAGCAAAAAATGGTTTGCTAAACTTCTAACTGTTGAATTGTTAAAATGTTGTGGATTCTGGGATTCATCAGAAAGTGTTGCTGTTGGATAAAACAGCAAACATTCTTTCCCTGTTCTGTGTCATGTCTCTGATATTCTTATTCTGCACAACAGAAAAATAAAATGTCAGTTTTGATCACTCATTTACGTCAAAAGAAAAGAAAGCCAATGACGAGTTTAACTCAAAATATTTTGGACAAATTTGGTTGATGGTTCATTCACTTTCACGACAATTTGCTTTGGGCTCGAGTCAAAGTCTCCCACACTGCTGGCAGAACATTTTCACATGTGTGAGGAGAAACAGCGAGTGTCAGACTAACTACAAGATTAAATGACCTGTTAACATGGACAGTTTTCGCGAGGTGCCATCCAAGATTGCAATCACGAGTAAGCAAAGGCGACAGGCCGAGCGTGTTAAGAACCAAGTTTGCAACAGACGAACTCAGGCTGGTGCTCTGGTCTGTGTCAATACTCCTGCTTGCTCTTGTTTCCGTCCCAGACTCTTTGGCTGCCTCGTCCACCGACACCAATGCTCCTGATGCTTTTCACATGAAATCAAATACTGCACCACTGTTTGATATGGTGGACAGCTGAGACAGGAAATAGGTTCAAATGAACATGCATTTCACTCTAAACCGTGTTCTGTCTCGCTAATACTGAAAACTATAACCATGTTGGTGAAATGCATCCATCACTATAACCACTGTAACAAAGTTTGAGTACAACAGTAAAAAGCAACAGATTCCTCCAACTGAGAGAAAATGACTGGACAGAAGCGTCTCGTGTTATCTCTCACGTTTCAATAAAGCTGTGTCAGACTCGGTTAGAGTAAGGAGCATCCAGCTCCAGAAAGCTCTCCCAGTTATAACCACATCCTCCCTCTTTCTTCCAGCCAGCGAGGCCTTCGTCATTCCAGTTGCGGTTCGTCCACATAAACGGGAGCCAACTTGGACGATGGAAGGGGTTTGTTATGGTTAAGCTTTTCCGTAATTCTCCTGACAAAATATTACAACAGCTGTTTTGGGGTTAATTTGGTATTAGGAAAAGAGAGCTTGGCATTACAGCAGCTTAGTTATCTTTATAATCAAGGATCAAAAGCAAAACAAGCATCATGTACTTTATGTATACGTAGTTGGCACTTAAACACTTATCTACAATAAACATCAGATTTTCATGCATTTTCTTTGGATGCACCTGGAAGGTTACAACAAACTATTAAACAAACTATTATTCATGTTTTTCACTCTGTTCTGTTTTTGACAAACTCTGTGGTCTTGCTGGGAGAAATCCGGAATCATTTCCAGACCCAGTAAATGAGCTGTTTATGAATTTGGACAAAAAAAAAAAAAAAAAAAAAGCTCTCAGAGGACGCAGGGAAACTAGAGATAGAGGGAGAGAGATGAAAAGAACGAGGAGCGACGTGTGTTGGAAAAAGTGAGAAATTAATCTAAAAACAAGGTTTGATGGGAGAGGATGGGTTCATGAGTGATGCTGCTGACATTGCACAGAAAAGGACGGGGAAGCATTGTCAAAAAACCTTTTACATACATTTCCACATCCTCCTCAAACAATGCAGAGAAGCCTTGAAACTGACAGATGCGATTACTGATCGTAAACTTTTTAAAAACTTTTTAGTAAAAGTTTGAAAGGATGCTGCCCTCTTAAACAAATGAAAGATCATTTTAAAATGTGCACTGCCTGAGATACTACATTCATATTTGCAACACCGCAAATGTTGAATTGTTCCACACGCATCCATAAATAATCTCAGAAACGCCATCAGACAGCAGCTGAAGGCAGAGAGTGGTGGAAAAATGTGGACTTCTCTTCTTGTCTCTTGATTGAATCTGAAGTTCTTGCCTGTGCTCAGTATCTTGTACTGTGAAATTGGTAATATGAAGCAGTAATTACGGGAAGATACTTTCATACATCACATTCTCTATCACAAATTTCCCTAAAGGGTAGAATTATGTGGACTTAGAACTGAGCATCAATACTTTTCCATGCGTGCCAAGTTCCTGTTTTCTCCCAACGGTAAGAGGCTGGAAATTGGCAAATTAATTTTCCATATTTTTCCAGACATTCCAAACCCGAGCAGGAGCCCCCGTCTAATAAAAGGTTTTCCTCTCAGCCTCTGGTCCTCCCTTGCAGACAAGTAGGTCTGGGCAGGATGTACTTAGTCTGTGTGAACCCAATACTGAGGGGGACGGGGCAGAAATCTGCGTCACATAGCCCACATGTGGTATAGTATTAGTTTGTGAGGGGAGTAGGTTGGGTTTCTCAGTCTGTGGCATAATGCCTCTGAGTGGAACATGCTGTTCCAATACCTGCCTCAGGGACTCAACTGTACTCTACAAGTTTTTTAAAATCTAAATTAGTCCGTGGTTTATTTTGTGGCATCGTCCCTCAAAGTGCCTTGAGGAAATTGAAGAAACCAGTGAAACCAGTAAGTGCTGAGAGAACAGGGAGAGTGAGTTTCTCTCCCTGACTATAGTTACAAAATAAAACTTCCTTTTATGTGTTTTTCCATACATTAAACAAACCATTTTCCACTTTGCTTGTGTTTGGCAGTGTTTTTTCTTTTCTTTCTTTTTTTTTTTTTTTTACCTGTCAACAGGCCAAAGAAGCGTTTGCAACGTAAACTGTCCCTCACAAGGAGGGTGTAGGCCACGCCCCTGTCTCCAAACTCCATGTGGATGCTCTGAGAGCCCAGCCCCACCTCCAGGTAGCTGAGCTCCATGATTGGGTGGCTGTCCCTCTTCTGCAGCCAATCAGACAGCTGGCCTCTGCTGGGAGGAAAAGACGTGAGGCATTAGCGAGCGCAGAAAATGTACTGTCACAGTGAGGATGGATTAAATGGTTTACTTGATCTCTGACACTTGGAGATGTTCTGCCAGAACAACACTTCAGAATGTGTTTGTAAAAGCCAAAGTTTATTCAGTACAACCACGGTAATAACTTATGTAATACCTTTTTTTTTTTTTTCTTTTTTTTTTTTAGGGATTAAGATGAAAGGTCAAATCCAAAGTTTCTTGCACAGTGCCAAGAACAAGAGAAGTCAGATTTCTAAAAGTAAAGTAACCCTGTAGTGACACGACATTAACTTGTATCTGTAGTAATTTTGTAAGAGCCACCACAGCATGGGCTCCAGGCCAGGGGGGGAGAGAGAGTTTGTTTTGATGAGAGATGAATATCCTCTCATTTATGTGACCGAGGACATGAAAAAAAAATAAGAAAGGGGCTTAAAGTAGTCGGAGGAGAAAAGACTCCACAGTCAACAGACACTTTGAGGTCAATGTGTTCTCAAGATGTGACCTAGAAACCTGGACAGGTTATGCAATATTATCCACATCTTAAATGGAGGGTGTGGAGCTGCACACCAACATGAAAAAAGTCATAATTGTTAACTGCAGTGTGGCGCCCTCTTTTGAATCATTGTCCACACCAGCAGGATTTGATTAAACCTTTGATAAAATGGAATGTGTTTCGTCAGTATCTCACTGACATAAGCTCTACACCATGTGCAACTTACTTTTATGAATCCTGCTTAAACTTAACCATTCCTTTATTTGACTTTCTTTCCGTTTCCGTTTTGGTTGAGGGCTACCTGCACTTGGTGAAACCTTAAAGTTGTAGCATACCTTAATTAAAATAATCTTATTTTATTTAAAATTTACAAAGCACCAAGTAAAAAATTAATTTATGCTTTCTTGCAAATAAGTAGTTAGAAAAAAGGGAGATAATCAGACTCAGGAAGGATTTCTCTGACCTGTAAAGTTCTTCTACTTACTGCATCTCCGAAGTCATTTCCAGGAAATAGATTCGCTGGTTTGACACCACGAGCAGAGAGGGAACCTCCCCTGGCTCCCCAAATTTTACAGCTGACATCTAAGAGCGCACAGAGAAAGGCCAACATGATGCACAGCAGCAAAAGTCTCATTTCCTATATCATAATGGACATGATAATCATTACAACATGAACACAACCTCTCAATGCTGCGTATTACAGCAGGATCACGTGCATCATAAATCCATAAAATCAAAACCTTTGACTAATAAACTATTAACAACCATATTCTCAGCTGACACTGGTTCATCTGATCTTCACAAGCTCTGTGGAGGGTTAGAATTAGACCTGCAGAACAAGATCTTGCTTCATTTCCTCCTAAACAACACAAAAAGTAAAAGCACATGTGAAACAGCGAGCAGCCTCTGTCTCTGGGTAAATAAACATAACTACAGTGAATGGAGCGGGACCTCCTGTTTCCAGCTGTGGTTTGCTCGGTCCTGTTCCGCTCTTTGCTCTTTGTCCAGGTGTCTGACACAGAAAAGCAACAGCCCGCTGACTTGAAGAGCTCCCAGGATGCACTGCATATTAAAGAGGTCTCCGGGAATGCTGAGTGACAGCAGGGGGGGGCGCAAAACTAGTCAAGGAAGCTACAGAGGAAGAAGGAGATGAGTGGGGTTGAATGGGCTCCCGGGAGATTTACTGACTGCGTTCATCTTGGCTCACTGAGATGAAACCACAGCTGAAGTGTTGTAGGTCTTAAAGTTGTCACCACCCATTAAGCTGGAATCTTTTGGCCATCAGGGAGATATGTTAGAGGACTTTTAAAAACCACAATCACAAAAGAAACAATAACAGCAACATAAAAACTCTGTGCTGCTAAATCTGAGTGATCAGTCACAGGCTGCCATGACTGGCTAAATTCTGTTTAAACAGCAGAGTCTGGCATTAATACTGTTCCCTCTCTTAATATTAGCTCCAGTAAAAATTGCAAAACCATGAAAATCTATTTTCTAAATCAAAGTGAGAACAGTTGTGGTTATTTCATATGAGAGATTTCTCCATTTCTGCTTTTGTCCTTTCTTTTCTTGCTGGTTTAAAGTGGCAGGACTCAACTGGCAAGAGCTAATGTCCCATATGTCCATGCATCAACCAGAGTTTAGCAACATTTAACACAAAATGTGACGGATGCACTGTCAGTCGAAACTGATGCAACCACAAACAACAGTCCAGAGTTTTCAGTGTTAACCTCTTAAAAAAACAATAACAAAGGATTTTTTCCCCCCCTAAACTTTAAAGGAAGAGTTTGACTTTTCGGAAAATACACTTGAGATTAGACAAAAACAACTTTTAATCTGTGTGTGCCTCACTCATACAGACCTTGAGGAAAGAGTGAAGCTCATCCTCCTCCTCAAAAACCTCCATATCCAGGAAAAGCTTCAGCCGATGGTCCACGGCTTCATAGTCCTCAGACAGCAGGTCCACATCATCTAAAAACACGTCAACAGTTGGTCAGTGTTAAAACTGTTGGTCGGACACAATAACCAAACAGGGCCAGTATTGCTTGTGTTTTTCAGTACTTCATAAAAAAACAAATCTTCATGAATTAGGGCTGAAATACCAAAACTGAATAAATCTTTTCCGGCTACTTTTATTTATTCTCTAAAATGATATCTTGCATTCATACTTAAGCCATAGTTTCCTGGCACCAGTGTGAAGACTTACATATTTCTTGGCTTTTATGAAACTTTAGCCAGATTTTACTGCAGCATTAGCCAACAGCCCTCGAGCAGAACGGCATTTAAGAGCAATAAATTCACCAGTGAACAGCAACGGAGGTCATCTGAACACTGATGAATGGCTACAGCTAATCAAAAATGACAAGGCGTGGACCTGCAGAGGCCAAAGCAAACCCACCGTCTGTCATTTGAGGAGAGTACAAACAGATCAGATTAAAAAGGCCTTTGAACCTTCAGACAACGTTCTTTATAAAGGTGAAAGGTGTATGTACACACACACACACACACACACAGGCTGACTTGTCCTTTGAGACAAAGCACGTCTTCAGAAAGAAGAAAATCAGGGCTCTGCACCACAACAATAGCTGCACTGTCACTAAGAAAAGATACTATATTCAGTGTCAGTCAGTGTTTTAGGATGAGTACGAGTTGTCTCCAGTGTGAGACTGTGGTTTCAGGACAGATTATGTGGTATTGGCACAACAACTACAGCATTACACACACACACAAAAAAAAAAAAAGACACAGAAAGCTATTATTACGGCCCAGCCCTCCCTCTCTCAGGCTTTCATTCCTCTCCCATCACTTCCAGTAATGACTCCAATCTGTCTTGTTGCACTGTTACCAAGCGGTTCATCTAAAAATGGCAGACAGATGTGGTGGAAATCGGATGCTGTTACAGAGATACAGAGCTCCGCGAAGGATTTCTGTGCCACACAGTTTCCACAAGATCGAAAAACTTCCCATCGCTGTTCACTTTCAATTAGGTCTTAAACACATCTTTAGGAAAAGGCACTGAAGCTGACGTGAACAGTTTATGCCACAGTTGATGTGTTTTACAATGACAGTACGAACTGTAGAATCTGAATCAAGTAATAAAATACCATTTATATTTTACTGCTGTTTGGGCTTTCCTCCAATAAACAGTCCTGCCAACATCACAACGTCACTTTAACTGTTTCAGTTCCAGCTTCTAAAATGTGAAAAGTTTTTCCTTTTTTTTTTTTTTAATATCACTATAAATTAAAAAGCTGCAGCTGTTGTATTGCCCTGGTCCTGACAGTCAGAATATACAGATGGAAATAAACTCCATAGGTATGCACTAAATGTTTAGATATAAAATATTAATCGTTAGTCGGAGCCTTAAAAAGGGGCTGACTGAGGGAAAACCCACCGTTTGGAGCGGATCTTCCTGCAGGATGGGCTTGGACTTCGGGTGGTGTTGCACCAGTGGCGGTGTAGTGGTAGCTCCCGGCCAGGTCCTCTTTACTTTGGCACTCTGTGTTGTAGGAGAGGCTGTAGGTGTCACCAGCATCGTCCCTGGTGATGAAGGAGCTTCCCTGGGCAGTGACAAAGGTAGGATCTTCTACAGTGGTGACAGACTCCAGGATGGGACTACTGCTAATACTGGCATCTGTGTAGTCGTCCTGTAGCGATACAGAGAAATGAAAATAAATTACAGCACAAGGGAAAACAAAGAGAAAAGTGTGTTTCTAACTGATCACACAGACCTTATTGACACTACGAGTGCTCTGGGTTATGTCCAGATGATCGTCCTCACTGTCGGGCCTTGACGGATGACGGATGGGCGTGCTGCTGTAGGGAGTGGATTGGCCAGCCAGCTGGACCACATGATCGCTACCACATTCTGGACAAACAGTACTGTTTCCTGAAACACACACAACAGATACAAATACAGGAAGTGATTTCCAAAAAGCTTCGTATTGGTGGTGAAAACATCAGAATCACTGACAAAGAACAGCAGGTGCTTCTCTTTGTGGCCTCAGTTATTATAATACAAATGTTTGGTGCAATAATTAGCAAACCTGACACTAACAGTGTGTTAGTGTCATCTACTGAATCTATTCAAGAACCTGAGGACAGCCGACTGACCTATAATACACGAAAACTGACAGAAAACATGCCTCCTTTCATTCCAAGTTTCACATGAGGAAGACACTTTTTTCTTCCTGCAGGGCATGTATTTCTGTAACCCACAGGCAAACGTCTAAGTTCGGACACGTGCGAATGAAAAAAGGTATTTGATGCCTGAAATTTCAGCAGAACACCAGAGTAAGCACACAAACAAAGGAGCACCGTTCCAAGAAATCCCCAAAACATGTGTCGAACAAAGACTGCACACTGTCTGTGCGTGCCGGAGCAGGTCTTAATGTCAGGTTTGGCTGAGTTGCTGGGAGGTGTCTGCTGGAGCGAAGGGTATTATCTGTCTCCTGCTGATTACAGGATGGTGGGAAATCAGTGGAATGGGCCACTTGGCAATAAAAGAGCAGAGACAGCTCCTGGGCTGCTTCGCTCGGGTCCATCTGAAACAAATATTTTGTTTTGGGAAAATCCGCAGCCCTGTGCAGACTACCAGTGGGAGCCTGATAGTGGACAAGAAGTGCTCTGACGTCAAACGATAAACATCTTTAGCATGAACTCTTTTGCATTCGTGACCTCGCCTTGTGTCTTCTTCTGTTTTATCTTCAGCTTTCAACAGCAAAGCCAGCTGACACTGACACAGGAAAGAATGAAAAGTTAAAACTCTTAAGGATGGTCTGAAGTATGTAAAGCTGAGCATGACTCATCTGAGACTGTGCGTGACTCTGAGTCTGAGGGATGAATCAGAAAAAGGCTTGTCAGAGTCAAGGCTATTGTGTGTGTGTGTGGGATTCTCTGACATCGAATGATGACAGATTCAGATATAAACATCACATTGCTTGGACAAGTTTTTTCACTCATCAGCTGTGGTGCTAAGGACGCATTTTTTTAAATCATCAAATGATATGTTTAACAGATTTTAATCCATTTCAAAGACGCCCCTTAACATCTGGCCAGTGAAAATACATCATAAGTTGATCGATGACTGTTTTAACCCCTTTTCTGCATCACCTGCTTCACTCTAAACTACAATAACAGAGTCCGTGTGTGTTTTATTGTGAATGTGTTTTGTCTCATATTTGTTATTTGTTGCTTTCTTCCTGTAAACATTTCAACTTTATAAATTGTGGGGACGCCTTTAACATCTGGTCAGGGTCTACGGACGTAGATCAGCTGAATATTTACAGTTTTTTTCTGCTGATCAACAGGAATTTACTGAATTGCAGGCAACTTTCATAAATTTGAAATGAACTCAACAACACGAGTATTTAAAGAGGGAACATCGAGCAATATTAAAAAAAAAAAGAAGATACATTCAACACATGCAAGATTCTTCAGGTGTCTTTCTGTCCAGGCCATTTCTCACCTTTGCGGTCACCATCACATTCTGCCCTTGTCTGCTCCTCCCTGTCCTGTTCTTCCACACCCTCCGGCAGCATCGCAGCCCCTCTCCGCCTCGATCTCCCTCCGGCCTCCTCCTCACTGCCCTCTCCCTGGGGCACAAACTCTGACCTGCAGCGAAGGCACTGCAGGCGAACGTGGCTGGGGCGCAGCTCGGAGTCACGCCGCTGGTTTTCCTCCACCACATCAGACAGCACGTCGGTCAGAGCCTTGTCAGAAAACAGTTAACATATTTTAACATTTAATCAATGTGTTCACACTGTGAGCAAAACCAAAAAAAGGTTCATTTATTTCCCCACAAAATCAAGCAACAATCAGTCTTGTTCTATGAGCAGCTAGAGTAGAGTTCAATGTGTTTGGTGGACTTCAGCTATGTGTGTGTTTATAAAGCATAATTCATAACTGCCTGACTGCTCACCACAAATCTGAAGAAAATATTCACATGCTGGAATTGGTATAGGCTTTCTGTCAAATCTGGCACAGAGTGTACGTTACATAACACGAGAAGATCAAAATCATTCCAAAAAAAAAAAAAAAGGCACAGTAGTAAACATGGTACAGCGTGTACTGCTGGATGTTGATGTCATATCTGAAAACAAAGGTACCAGGGGTTGGCAAGAGGGCAGCCTGTGAGCTTGACCAGACTTGTACAAGTCTCTCTTCTGCAAGCGAGTGAACTTTGTGATCTTGTGTCATCTTACAGAGCAGAAGGAAAGTTACCTAATATAAAAACAGGACTCAGAGTGTGTGTGTTATCGACCTGTAGTGCCTGTTGTGGGTCATCATCCAGCAGGACGTAGCGTCTCCTCCTCTTCTCCCTGCTGATGTAGTCAAACTGAAGTTCCACAGCTGGAAGCATCTCTTCTGTATCCTGAGACAAAGAGAGAGAGAAGAGAGAAAACTAATTTCTGAACTTCTTAATACTGTATTTTCTTGATATATTGAGGTGGAAACTCATCTTTAATGTCCCATCTTTCCATTTCTTTCCTCCTCTTACCACACGGGTCCATGCGGCCTCTGTGGTCTCCACCCCAGCCAGGCTGTCCAGCTCCAGACGGCATCTCTCCTGGCCTCGCTGCATGTCCACCTCCAGCACCAGGCCCTGTTTTATGCACAGAAACACCTCCCTCCTCCTCCCCTTACCCCCCTGGCCAGTGGCATCTCCTTCCTCTTTGTCAGATAAGACACCCACAAGTAAGGGGTGACACAGGTCCACTAACAAAAAAAAAGAAAAGACAGAAGGAGGGAGATCAGAGGAGGAGAAAAGATTTAAAAAGCTTTTAGTGATAAATTTCTCAGAAGAGTTGCAAGGTCCATTTTATTGATAAATACTGTATGAGTAATTTCCTGCTTTGTACCTTGTTTATGTTCAAGACACAATTGTTATTGTCCAATTTTAATGACTTCAGTAGTAATGTAAACCTTTATTAGAAGTGTCCAAACAGTCCTTAAATTCTGGTTCTTGTGACAAATTATAAATATCCTACCTCCTAAGTCCTCCTCTTCTTCATCCTCCTTAATGTTTCCACTTCCTGCTCTAGCCGACCTTTGGGACTCTGGACTTGGCCCCGGTGAGCTTATAACTCCCTGGCTCACCACCTGACCACACACCATGCTGTCCTCCAACGTGGACTCTGTGTGTCGAGTGCTCTGACTGGGCCACTGCAGGGTGGATTCTGTTTCCTGGTCTCCATCCACGTCCAAAGTTTCCACCCTTGGTTCAGATGAGAGAGGCGGAGTGGGGAGGACCTTTGGGAATTCCAGGTATGGTGGAGACGGCTGCTTCCCGGGGCTGGTGGATGGACACTGGGTGGTGGTGCTGAAGCCATTGGGAAGAGTTTGATGGTGAGTGGTTGGCTGACTGGTGTTCGCAGTGGTGGTGATGGCAGAGGATCCATCGAGATGGTGCTGATACCTCAGCCAATCCTCCCCCAGCTGCTCTCTGAAGCTGGACATGCGCTCGATCTCCTGCTGGTGGGGAAGGTGAATACCTACTGGACACATGACATATAAACATTTAAGTTTTAGATATTTATTCAACAGCTGAAAAAACTGGAGGAAAGCAGTCAGGGGGAAAAGGGGGTGAATCTATATATTTGGCATGATAAACCCACTCTGTGAGGAGGACAGCTGTCTGGGCTTATAATCTGTATCACTGGGCTCGGATATGCTGGCCCTCCGCACTTTGACTTTAGTCTGAAAGACAAAATGGTTTGGAAGATGAAAATCATGTCAGAGCATTGAGACTGTCAGTATCCATCAGTCCAGACAGATCAGTAAAGAAAGGATTTGTTTTAGGATTTGATTTAAACTCTCTACGTGACTTCAGTCACATAACTTAACACCACAAAGAACAATTAATGACCACACACGGAGGAGAAGCTCTCTTACTCTGCATTTCTTCTTGCGAATGTGTGAGACTCCCACTTCTCCAACTGACAGGCTGTCACTGAGCTCCCCAGGACCACTGGACACTTCTGGGTTACTCCGCTCCGGTGGCATCACAACTGGAGCCGAAGTCTGGACCTGGAAGATCAGTTGGCCTGGTTTAGGCAGAACCTGCAAAAGAAAGGTGTAACTCTGAGAGTGGTGCAACTCAGAAACAACAACAGGTCGATCACATACTGACTGAGAAACTTACTGATAACTCGTACGAGGAAAGCGGGACACCATCAAGTTTGAGCTGGAAAGAAACACATAAAGAAACGCTGGTTATGCAACAAAAAACATAACAAAGCAAAAAACCATGACATGTCCTATTTCTCAGTCAATTGTTATCACTAGGTGATATTTTCAATCCAATATGACGGCAGACCACCAGACAGTGGAAGTCTGCATCACAGCCAGTAACGCAAAGAAAACTCTGGAGTCCACATATGGTAGCCAGGAAGCAGTTTAAGAGCTATTTCAAATGTGTGGAGCAGCTGAGCTTTCAAATAAATCAAGACATAATACCTGTATATACCTACTATAACTGTAATAGTATATTTAAAGAGCACAGCTTACTTTGGAAATATAACATATCCACGTTACGTGTTTTACAGCAGGACATTACGTGATCTGCTTCGGTCTTCAGCTGCTATGAGTTGTTTTGCACAGTCGCTGTTAATGCGCCACTGCCCTGACGTCCAAGACAAATGTCCATGCTGATGGGATACCTGATATGAAGCTATAATTATGACTCACCCTAAGATTAGCAGCCTTTGGAGACAGATGTCGGACGGTGCAGGTGCGGTGGGTCTTCTGGAAGTACAGCGGGTTGCCCTCCAGATTGAGCTAAAACAAGATGTTACATTTTACAGTGGTCTGGTGTCACACAGGATGTGTGAAGCAAACACTTACAGGAAAGACAATGAATGAATCCCATACAAGAGCCTTAGAGAATAAAACTGAGTGCATGTGTGTCCTTACTGTGTTGAGGCAGTGCAGCAAGGAGAGAGGAGCCAGCTGTGAATGCTCCAACAGAAGATTGTAGGCCAGGTCTAAGTGCCGGAGTGAAGACAACTGCTCCACACCTGTTTTTATCAGAGAGTGACATGATGCAGGAGAAGAGACGTGGTATCAGTATCTGCATAAACAACATGTGGAATTAAAAAAATCGGAACTCAAATATCTGGTTTGATTCTAATGCTTTTCTCTCCTCAGACATAATAAACACGCAGGTGTGAGATTATTTAATGCTCCACTGTGTGATGATAAACAATTTCCAAGACAAACAGGGAGACTTTCAAAACACTGGGAGGTGGGGGGTCAGTGTCAGAGAACGTCTGCTATCTAATAACAGATAAAGTTGTAAGTTTGTGTATCTGCACAGTGAGCAACTTCCTGTTTTTCCAGGGTTTTTTGTAACTCTCTGAGGTGTGTGAATGGACTGGCTGACTGTCAAATCTGGCTAGGGACTGTTTGTCTGTGACTAAAGAAAAAGACTGACTGTTTACATCGGCCTAGCGTACCGTTTATAGTCTCCAGTTCATTGTTCCTGAGGATGAGTGTCATGAGTTTGGCCCTGGCACTCAGGCCCAGCGTTGGCGCCCTCTGCAGGCAGTTGTAGCCCAGATTCAAGTGTTCCAGTTCACTCAAGGGCTGAGAGAAAGAAACGGGGGAAATAACAGAAACACAGAAAGGCAGAACAAGGGATTGTCACAAGTATATTTTGCAAGTGAGTTTATGTTATGTAATTTACATGTTAATAATATATTCACACAAACTGTGGTACCTATCCTACCTTTAGAAATTCAGCACACTCCTGAATCTTGTTATGGCTTAGATCCAGAGTTTTCAGGACGTTCAGTAAACTCTGTGAAAGAGAAGGTGCAGAGGGCTGAGGTCAGATAAAGATAACATCAGCTAGTTAGTCAATAATGATAAATCTCTGTGTGTGTTTGTCTTACTAGTGACTGGTCAAGGCAGATAATGGAATTGTAGCTGAAGTTAAGGGTGTGCAGTTCCAGCCAAGGCAGTGCAGAGCTCAGGTCGCCTCCACACAGAGAAAGCAGCTCCTAGAAAACAAACCAGCCACACACATATTGCTTAGCCTTTGACTTTTGTTGCCAGACATTCCACACATAAACTCAATGACACTTGTTGACAAGTGTATTGCAGCGAGCAGTACACTACAGTACCTCCAGAGAGCTGAGGCTCTTTGAGCAGATGAAGACCTCCAACTGGGAGTAAATTCCTCTGAGTCCCTCTAGACAGTGTGGGGGGATTCGCTTTAGCTGTTAAGGAAGAGAGACAAAAACAAACATGATGTGGGCTGAAATGAGAATGATTACATGTTGTCAGGACTGACAGGACAGGGGACAAGTTTAGTGATGGAAAAAAAGAAGGAATGAATGTCGTCAGAGTTCACACCTCCAAATACTTCAGTGACTTGAACGGGAAGATTTTCACCACAGACTGAAGTATCATCTCCGGCGGGTTGATGAGCTGCATTTAAAAATTAAACACACAACATGTCATTATTCTGAACCCCAGCAGGGGTTAACAGTATTCACATCTGCAAAACAAACATTCTTCCATGCTAAGGCAGACTTTGTAAAGTCAGAACATGAGACCCACTCTGGGGGTTCCAAAGCCCACCTTGAGGGAGATGGTCTTTTGCAGGACGTCGAACAGGAACTGCAACTGCAGCAGAGAAGCGGTGTCAGCAGGGTGAGAGGGCAGCGCCAGGAAGCCATGCTGCTGGCTCCTGGACAGCAAGTGCTGTTCAAACAGCCTGGTGAGGTGCTGCAAGCTGGCTGCTGGCAAGGTCAGTGTGCTGCTGCCGTCCAGCACCAAGTCACCTGGAGCGTAGAAAAAAACAACTCAGTTAGGAATCTAGCAGCCAATGTTGATTGTCCTTTATTGATGGAGCTGACAAATTCCTTAGTGTTTACAATGTTGCAAAACAACTGAGCTCAGGCTGGTAACCTACTAACACACTCTGAATTTGTGTTATTCAGCAACTGATTTAACATATGACATTAGTCCATGTTTGATCAGCAGGACCAAAGCACAGAAACAGAAACAGTAGATTTTCATCATTACAAAGAAAGACGTGTACCAGTGTCAGGTTTTTCTGAACAGCCTGTTCTTCCCACTCTTTCAGTAAAAGTCTGAGTGAATACAGTCCCTGACATACAGCACACTGACATTGTTTGTGGTTGACCTTAACATCCAAAGGATATGTCATTTAAATACATATAGTAAGTGTCACATTACCATCATTTCGCAGGAGAGTGGCCAAGCTGTGTACAAGGGAGGACTGGCCAGCTTGAGATACAGCCATCCTGTAACATTTCAAACAATGCACAATGTTAGCACGACTGCATATCAACAGAAATACAGTAAATTTCCTCCTTTAAGCAGCTGTTGTAGAACCGTTTCCTTAAAAAAGGTCGCTTGCCTTAAGTGTCAGTTAGTGTTATTTAAGCTTATCGTAACTCAGGAATTACAACTCTATCCTAGAAACATTTTTGACGTGTTATTGTAACTGCTGTCCACGCATTTACTATCTAACATTAACATTCAAAACTCTGCACTTAACCTGCTGCAGCTAACGTTGCCTCAGCTAACGTGGCGTTGAACTAGCAAACCTATTTCCTGGTAGCCAAGTTAAAACGACATACCTCTGCATTGACAGCCAGAAAATGGACGGCTAACATCAAGTTCTTGCTTCCACACGTAGCTACTAAAGCATGTTACCTTTTGTACATGAAGAAAAACTACGTTTTAGCCTGTGATTGCTGGTCTTACAGTGCACTGCACAGCGATGTTGACATTTTTTGCATCACATGACCAAGTGCCTAAAGTCTCTACGGTGGCCCTGACAAACCAAAAAGGACATCCTCTCAAAAGGCGCACAATCTCCTCTCCCCAAGCTGATAACTGTCCAATAAACAGAACAAATTAGTAGTTCCACGATTTCCTATCACTATATCTTCATTATCCTACAGCTTGTAAGGCAGAAGAGGAGAAACTATCTTACGCAAACACAGGAAAAGTCCATTTTTCAAGTTAACAGATTCTGTGCCATGTTAGAAAATTAATTCATGCAAAATTCCCATGAAATTTCGGCCTTTAGAATTAGCGTCACCTCAAAATCACACCAAATGAGTATATTTCTGTGCCGCTTTGTCATTGTAGGGTGATGATCCTGCGGGTGGCCACAGGGTGGCGCACTTTAGCAAGGAGACCAGCATTCACAACACACGTCAGTGATATGTGAGTGCAAATGAAAATGTCAAATTAACTTCTCACTTCAGCCAGCAAAGACACTTAATCCATCCAGCTATTCTTTTCTCAGAATTGCAAGCAGCTGCACCATGCATTTGTAGTTTACATATGATTTCCAGCCAAAAGCAAAGATAAGGTCCAAGTTTCATCCAGAAAACCAGCACAGTATTTTTAATCTTTCATGTATAGACCCTTTAAAGGTCAATACTAGACCTTTTGTGCTTCAGAGTTTTAAGACCCAAGCAGTAAGGCACAGATTTCGTGGTGGCTGAGGTTTTAATAAATGCCAGCTGTCAAATATACCAGCCTGAGACTCGCACCACATCTGCCTGTTGGCAGATGTTGGTCAAACCATATCCGAGTCATGGCACCAATAAAAAACAGAGCTCAGGAGCTGGATGGCCAAGGAGTGTGAGTGTTATTTATGCTTGCTTTGCATGGCTGCAGAATGTGTACTGATTTCTGAGTGAAACAAAACAAGTCTGATTTTGATTTGTGCTGCTCTTGCAAAAACTCAACCATCATGCAAAACAGCCAACCAGCCAGCTTGAAGCAAAACTTTGTGTGAACTTGATATTGTGACAAACTGGTTAGTTACAGTAAAAAGAGGCTTTTATGGGACATGTCTATTAAATGTAATGACATAGACAGTGATGATCTCAACATGGTTGCAGGACAAACAGTGGGTCTAAAGTTTCGGTGTACAGTGTAATGCTGAGATCAGCGTATACCCATGTTGAGAGCTTCAGCTTCTGGATTCTAAAACTGTAAACCCACGCATTTATTTGACACATTAGGAGAGCGGCTTTCAGTTGGTCTTTATTTTGTTTCATTGGGGAATACATAACACACTGTGGCTCCATAACAGATACTTCACAAAGATTTGCATGAGCAAATAAAGCAAGAACTTTCCTAATTTGCACATGCATCACTGGTTGCTAGGCAGCGGACAAACACACTCACACTTGGACACACACACATATAAAAAAAAAAAAAAAAAAACAAGCACACACATAAGCATTTTTCCATTTGGGACTTCTGATGTGAACATTTCCATGTAAGGATTTATGTACTGTAATTTGGTAAACATTTCCATTCAGAGACATGTTGCACATTGCACCAGCTAAAGGGAGTCTCATGCACAGCTGGTTAACTGTGCATTCATGAAAACTAGTTTTGACAGTTTTCTTATTCTTACGACCTCCTTCTATAGCAGTATTACATTCAAATAAAATTACATTTGTTGAAATTGTTTGTGTCTGACACTGCAAGACAATTAAATACTCATATTCCTTAAAAATGTGTTATGCTCTGAACAAGTAGCCATTGTTTTGTACTTATGGAATGAACATACAACCCAGCTGTTTAGCTGCAGTAAGCGTGACCTGCATAACTTCATTTTATACAGGCCCAGCAATCAGATGATAAATTACTTTTCCAACCCTCCTACTCATTGCCTCTACTTATCCAATCAGTAGTCCAAGCAGAGGGAGTCTTAATTAAGTATAATCAAAACCAAACACTAAAAAGTGCACACATTCATTATCAAAGTCTGAAAAATGAACACGAGGATGTCTTCAGGGACCCGTTTCAGTTGATAAGAACAGTATAGAGCCAAAAGTACAGTAATGTTGAACTTTGTCTGCTTTGGGAAAATACTTTTTGAGCTTAAAAATAGTTTGCTAAGTCATTATGACTTAAGTCTTAGAACATAAGGTAAAATGGGGTTTAAGCACAGTCTTTCTAACTTTCTGCATTTTAAAAAGGCTTCTGTCATTGTTGCAGCAGTCTTTCAGCAGGCCTGCTGTGAGGCTTAGCAGCTCTAAATTAGCTGGATGAAGCGTAGCGTTACAAACATTAATTGGCTAGTTAGTGGTTTATATCACCACTGCATCGATTAAGACGAAAATATTTGGCTCACTCTGAGAGGTTATTTTGGACTGAGCCTTTCACGGAAAGTGAAATCTAGTAAAGTGTTTCCATTTAGGTTTTTAGGTGTTTGTCGTTTATAGTCATTCACTTATTGTTGGCAGTTGTTTTCCTCTCAGTCAAGAGTGGCACTGCCAAAAAATGTATTAGCAGTTTTTATGAATTACATATATATATATACACAAAAAACTGTTAAATACTTTATAAAGGCTTTTTTATGTGTGTAATCTAATCTCATATGATTACATACAATTACAGCTGTATTATACTATGTTATTAATTATTCATTAGATCCTTATACAGTTAGGGGTGCTTCATAAGAGGAATTATAATTAAAACTCTTTATCTCCTTCTATGAGCTTACTAATTCCTTTCAGTGTTATTAAGTATTGATTAAGTGTTCATATACTGCATATAAATGCTTAAATAGAGGATAAAATTAGGTGTTATTATATGGTTAAAAGGACGTACAGAGTTTTGGGGACGTACTGTGCTGTAATTAAGGAGATGACCTCTCGCATACAATACTCTCTCTGTAAACTCACTGAGGCACATGTACTGTATGTGTCCTGAGCCCATCAGTGATTCCATACCTTCCTCTATCAATGTGGAGTTTATCCAGAGTTTGTGTTTGCTTAACAATTCCATGGGGAGGAATTTAAGTAACTGACCTTGGTGGGGATTACTTTGCACACATGGGCAGATACTGCGGCCTGTTAGGCCTATTAGCTAGTGGCCATCCCAGACACAAATCCTCGCCCCGAGGCTCATATTTATAAAATGCCAGGCCTTCTCTCCTGCTGCTTTTCCATCCATGGTTTCAAAAAATGACATATGAGGTTCTATGTGCAAACAGCCCTCTGGGCATCCTCCTGACTCACACCTCTGAGATACAAGACAGCTTCAAATGTGCCCTTTCTCCCTCACTCCACCCCTAAGGTGAGCTAGGATGCCGATCGTGAATAGGGCCAAATAGTATTAAATCAGGGGGCACCCACAAAACAAAATAATCTGCATTTATATCTGCGGAGTAAGGTTACACATGCCACTTCTATTTCTGGGACCTTGGATAAACACCGATTAGTCTACCGCACTGGACGGGGTTAATAGGAGCTTGTTCGGTGGGCAAGCACGACACCTCAAGGCTTGGCCTCACCGATCGATAGGAAACATTGCTGTATACGTGCACAGTAGCATTACTGTACACAGGCATATAAGTTGGTAGCAGCTACTGACTTTTAATTGAGTGTCAATGGACATGTGAGCCACAGCGGGGAGGTCTTTCCATGCAAGGAATGCTGTGCACATAGTCCTTTTGTTTGTTTGTTTGTTTATTTATGCATTCTGGGAGCTGGGTCAGGCTGTGCTGATTGAAACAAACAGGCCACAGTATGTATAGTAATACAGAGTCTTCCAACCATGGAGCTATAATTCACTAGGCTGTTTTTAAAGCACAAGTTCAAGTTTCACATCTTCTTCTTTTTTTTTTTTTTTAATGAATGCTGTTTTATATTTGAGAAAGCAGTTTTATTTACAATCACCTCTTGGATGCTCTATTTCCCTTGATGTTGCCATGAAGAGTTCAGGGGTCAGCTGGGGAGTAGCTGCACAGTTTGCTTAGAGGGAAATTAAAACATAGTTTTTATGATAATTCAGAATGTTTTCTTATCTTATGACGATGATGTTATTGTTGATGGGACAAGCAAAGGACTTTCAAAGGACAAGCAAGAGAAGTCTGTTCAGGTAAATATATACTGTGATTTTCCATAAATACAACTCGTTAACAGTGGGTTAACAGTGACATAGACCTATTACACAACCATAAGTTCTGCCCTTATTATATGTGATGAAGAGTGAGTTCTTTTGTTAAAATGTGGTGAAATCTAGAAACCTATTCTCATGAAGGTCAGAAAGTGGAAAGCTATTAACACTGCAGTAAGCAGGGGGTCTGGTACTGCCTGTCAAATCAGCATTCTCAGAACTTCAGATGCATTCAGTCAAACTTTTAAAACCTTTATCCTCATTCTGGGTCATACAGCCCCCCTGAAGCAGAACATAAAGAGATGGGAACAGTTTTATCTTTACTCACGTATTCTGTGAAATTTCCTGCCAATATTTTTAGAAAGCTAAAAGATGACATTTGAACTAAATCCTTTGTCCTCCTATTTCCCCAAATTAACACCCATACATGGCCCCGAGAGCAAATCTGGGAATTTGTAGGACCCAGCAGACCTCCCAGCCCCCCGGCTTCACCTGTTCGCATACACATTTCTTCCCCTTTTTTCACTTGGGATTGCCTTCCATCGCCCCATGATAGTGCCCAAAAACCTCATGCCTATAACAATGCTGTCGTACGTAGGCTGCAGCTTGCTGATCCTCTCCGCGTCTCTCGCCGGTGCCTCCCTGGCCGAGATCGTGTTCCGCTGCCCGGGCTGCACCGCGGAGCGCCAGGCGCTGTGCCCAAAGCTCACCGAGGCTTGCGCGGAGATAGTGCGCGAACCGGGCTGCGGGTGCTGCCCCGTGTGCGCCCGGCAAGAGGGCGAGATGTGCGGCGTGTACACCCCGAGGTGTTCCACCGGTCTGCGATGCTACCCGACGCCCGACTCGGAGCTTCCCTTGGAGCAACTGGTGCAGGGCCAGGGGCAGTGCCGGCGCAAAGTGGACACCGAGACGACCACTTACGTCCAGGAGCACCGGGAGCAAACAAGCGGTCAGTCGGTTTACTGGAAACCTGATTTTCTTCTATCAATTTTTAATGACACTGTCTAGACTGCAGCCTGAGGAATAGTGTAGAAATATTGCATTGTCATGAAGGCTGAGCCCAAATCTGTGGAAAGTAGGGACTGTTACTCAATAGTGAAGTTCTAGTGACCATTTTGCACTTTAGTGGATGATGTTCCTAAAATATTTTCATGATGTTACATATAGTTTCGCTTTAATGTCTGCAGACCATCCTTTGGCCGTTCATTGGAGAATTATAAGCCCTTTGCTATCAGGATTTACTTACATACTTGAAATAATCTAGAAGTTTGAAATGCAAGCAGTCACTGAGGTGTGCAATTTCTCAGCTTCAAGTACAGATATGACCTATTTTAAGTTTGTTGCATGAGATATTCTTGCGCTCCCGTTAAACTCTGTGCTGCATAGACCTGTTTAAAGTGTTGTGAATCATCCTGGTGTGCATGGGGTGAGAGAAACAAAAGGAACAAATTAACCTCAGCTATGCTCCAAACAGCTGGCCCTCCAGTCTTTCCCAATATCCCCCCAAAAATCTGCCTTTAAAACACTGTTACAGAGAAGAGAGGTAGTGGCCTGCAAAAATTCCCAGAAGTTGTACTCGGTGGGATGGACACAGAAAACATCATAGTATTGATGTTGACATTTCCACAGGGGAGTGGAGAGAAAGAAACGGAGAGAGACAGCAGGAGGAATGCTGCATTGATTGGAAACATGGACTTTAGGCTTTGACCAGAAGTAACTATAAACTGCTGTTGACAGTGACTACATTAACTGGGCTGTCTACCTGGAAAATGAGTAGGATGTATGTGCGGGAGGATCACAATGAAGCTTCGTGCGGCCTGGAGCCAGCAAGGCTCATGTGGTTTGTGTTTAAACGAAGACAGGTCACAGTGAAGAAGAAAAGTAAACAGCCTCATTAATTGGCTGATTTTGAGGCTGCAAACGCACACAGTCAATGAGTGTCCAGTGGAGCCAGCCGGGGTGTGATTTCTACTCATTTCCAAATCCATGCTTTGTCAGAGTTTACCTCCAGACTGACACGTGTTTATTTTGGCACTGAACTCCTGGCACGTAGAGAAACTACCGGAGACGGCATTCAGAGTAACCCTGTTCTCTGTGAGGACTCTCTAGCATACTGACAAAAGGTCAGAAATGCTTCATGACACATTTAAGATTTAATAATAAGCCACGATAATGACTTAATTCCACATTTATGTAACCTTATGCAGCAAGGTTCATTTCTGTAGCCCTTCTCAAATAATAAGAGACAAGGAATAAAACAGGCATGAACTGCTGAGTTATATAAGAGCAAAACAAGAGAAGAAAACACATGAACGCATCATGTAAAGGCTTGTTTGCAAGTAGGCAATTTGTTAGATGTCACTGATTTTTTTTTTCCTCGGGTTTGGGTCAGGCTGTGCTGCAGCTTGCAAGTTGAAAGGTCTGAGACGTAGTTAGATGTGTCCAAAAACAGTAAAAGCTTTGAAATTGGCTCTAAAAGCTGAATGCGGAGTTGTTTTGGATAAAAGCCTCGCTGCTGCAGATGGAAGAGTGATTTCTGACAAAGACAGAGGTAAAGAGTGTTACAGTGAGTGGTCTAAGAGAAGTGCACAGCTTTCTCCAAGTCAAAAGAAATGAAAAAAAATATATATTTTTCATCAAAAAGAGAAGGAATAGGCCTCAGACCTTTCTTCTTCTATGATCAAAACTGAGATTACTTTCAAAATTCGCTCTTAGATTACTACTGTCAGCCTCAAAATACGTTGATAGGCTGCCAGTTAACTTCGGCTCTCTTCAAGCCCTTTGGTCTTTGTTACAAGACATGATAAAGTTACTTTTGGTGTTATAGATGGTTACTGTCAGTCTCCTGTTTTCATTTGGCCCAGTTCGAGACTCCACAGACTTGATTTCCTGTAATAAATTCTTCTCAGATACACAGCAAAAAAGAGGAAGTAATGAAATCCCTGATAGAAATCAGCTCACAAGCTCTTTTGAAAGATTGAGAGCAAATTTTAACGTTCTGGCTACTATCACTGCATCTCCTTTGGTCCAGGAATTAATCTGTAAATTAGAGAAAAAGGCTGATTACAATACAATAATAAAGTGGCTGCATTTAGTTAATCAGGGGGAGCAGTGTCTCTTAAGCTGATTTGACACCCTGGGCAAAGAATCGTGTTTTTCAGATATTTTAAAACCAATCCCTTATCAGTTTAACATGTGAACCTCTAACAAGGATCACAGAGGAAATGGCACCACGTCTTGTCAGAGATTTACAGAGCAAGAATTGATCTGATCGGGATTATGCCGAGTTGCACTGACAGCAGCAGTTGAGTCTCAGGTCTGATCTCCTGGATCGGCACAACAGCTAACAGCAAAGGGGTCAAAGGTCAGAGCCAGTATTCCTTTGACCCTAGAATGATCATGCAAGAGACCTAGAAGAAGTAAGTGAATTTAAAGAGAGGAGCCTTTTGAAGGAAACAGATTAGTCAGAGGAGCGAAACGCAGGAGAGTGAAGGGGGGACTACAAACGTGAGAAGGAGGCAAACTCTTTTGAATTTCTGATATTTGGATTCAGCCCATAACTTCTGATTAGACTCAAGAGAGAAATGGTACATATGAAAATAATATAGCAACTTTTTTTTTTGTTTGAATACAGTGAATCAGTGCTTATAAAACATAAAACCAAAAATGAAGAAAATCTCTAAATTACTGTTAAAAATACAGTGATGCTGTAATAAAGTGGAGCAATGAACTAATTTAGTCTTTTGTCTATTTTTAATGAAAATGTGATTGGATGAAATCCACTGGCAACATCGTGGCTCATTTTCTTCTCTGGTTGAGACCACAGGGAGTTTTTGTTCACTGTTTTAAATTCTCGAAACACCTAATTACAACATATTAGTAATTCAGTAATTAAGTGACAGATATTGCTTCATAAATCTCTTGGAAATGGCCTCCCCGGAGTTTATAGAACTATTTCGAAATGTCTTAGCTCAGCAGGAGGTATATGAGGCTGGGGCCACAGTGAAAATTCACTCATGATAGACTCGCATCCAAATTTGTTGTATCATTATTAAGTTCTTTGACAGAAAGTTTAAGGACATTAACTTTTATAAGATTGGTTTCAGTGAATTGTGTGTTAAAAGAAGGGCTGCAACGAACAGATATTTTCTTTTATTAATTGTTTTTTCTATAAAATGTTAAAACTGCCTGCTATAATTTCCCACAGTCCAAGCCGATGTCTCCAGATACATTATTTTGTCCAACCTACAGTCTTAAACTGAAAGATACTCAGTTCACAATCATACGTGACAAAGAAAAGCATGAAATCCTCACATTTGTGGAGCTCGGACCAACAAATCATTTGGCATTTTAAAAGATGACTAAAAGGAATATTAAATTTTCAAAATATTGAAGATTAACTTTATATCAACCGACTAATTGCTGCAGTTCTAACTTTTAGTTTATTGTGTTCCGAAATAGCTCTGATTGCACCTTGAATGTTATGTTTCAGGAGATGTTACTGTGACTCTAATTCATCCTGTGTTTCTTTGGTGCCCAGATGCAGCTTAAAATTACGCATGGGACCACGCAGACATGTGGATCCACTGATTTCAGCTGATTATCTGAATTGAAAACATGGAAATATGAAATTGCACTTGGTTAGGCTGAAGAGAAAAACCAATACCAAATCCTGTGTGCTCTCACCCCCCACCACCCTCCTTCCTTGTGCCTTAAGCATCTCTGGTCTGTTAGTTTGTGTGTGCTGCATGAGTGATTGTCTGCAGGCAAGCACACGGAGAATTTGAGAACATACACATGCTTTCATTAATATAACCTGAAAAAACTATATTTGCATTTACAGCCCTACCACACAGAGAGGAGAATTATCTTAATTCTGTGCCAGAAGTTTCTCAAATTCATTTCATATATCAAAAAATAAATGAGTACAGACAGCATTTAATGTTTATACCAAAGCCACTGAGACATGTTGAAACAACAGACTAACTGAAGGGCAACATGTTGGTACATCTTTCCCACTCTCTGGTCCTGGTTTCAATATTTCTGTCAGGTGTTTGCATGCTGTAATCCCATTTGTTTTCACAAGTGTTTTCATAAACAAGCAACTTAATATCTACAAGTTTTCACAGAGAGTGTAGAGTATCCTGGCATGGATTCAGCCAGATGGAAATTTGATGGGGAAAAGCCAGGAATGATTGTTGGGAAATTGAGGCCATGAGGATTAATAAAAGATCTTACATTTCAAATAGAAATCACTGGGACTTCTCTGTGATGTGGTGAAAATAGGAGGATGAAATGAGGTATACCCTCTCAGAGTAATTGTAGTGTTCAGTAAATAAGAGCCAGATATAAACCCCACTGATTAAAATGAGTAATTCCAAGATTTTAACGATATAATAAAGATAAAATCTCAAAAAGTATATTTTTATTTCAATTTCAGACTTTTTCTAATAACAGAAAGATTTCATGTTTCATTTTTTTGAGCTGAAATGCCCATATTTGAAACGTCTCCCTCTTCAAAACTAACACACACACACAAGTTTCCCACTACCCTCTCTGTTTATGCACAGTATCACTTGATATTCTGTTCCCACAGAAACCTGGACCCAAATAAAGGTTCCTTTAATCAGATTGGATGGGCGTTTAGTTGTTTTGACTGGGATCATACCATGTATGACCTCAAAAGGGAGCAAGTTGATTGTCGACGCCCAAACAGAGCCCATATTTGGTCGCTTCAATGTCACCTGAATGAGAAAAAGCGAGACGAATGCAATAGTGCCAATTCTTCATTATGAGTTCCTGTTAATTGGTTCCTGTTAGTGTTTATTTTACCCAGCTGTATCCAGAGTGATGGTTTTACATGTTGACAACGAGAAGGAAAAACCTGAAGAAGTTTTGTTGCATTCATGTTGTAAAAGTTATGGAGAGGAAAACTGAGCTGGAGGGGGAAAGGGGGAAAAAACCTCCCGTGCTATCTGGTCGCTGATATAACATTGTTAGCTAACAAGGGGCATTCCTATGTACCTGCGGGGGTGTCCAGACGGAGCCCGGAGGACTGAAATAGCTCCGAGATAATCCCCCTTCCCACCCCACCAGGCTTCTCCAAAAACAGGGGCATTTGTGCCATCTCCCCCCCCTCCAGGCGTCAACTTCACATGTACCCGTGCCAAGAATCTCCTCGTGCCTATTGAGATCCAGAATAACTTCCCACCCTCCTTTTTGTTCAAGGGTGATTTAAGACAATACAAACACTGTCTGAAATGCTACTGACATTGGAGGGGAGTGGGACATAGGGCGATGCAGGGGACAGTTTAATAGTTTCACATGGTGAGGTAAAAAATATCAAATAAAAGAAAATAAATAAAAGGCATATTTGAATGTACATGTTCATATATGTGCATTTATCCAAACAAATAAGGTAATGAGCAAATCACACTCTACTCTTTCCTGTGTTCTCCCCCTAACGACAGAGGGAGGTGTGGGTGGAGGCAAACAATCCCGAGGCTTCTTGAGACTCCGTTCTTGCTCTCACACCCACTTTTTTGGGCATAATGGCACGAGAGGAAGTCATTAGGATTCATCCCATGCGAATGATGAATGTCTGTACAACATTCTGTGATATTTCACAGCAAAAATTTAAACTGTAACTTGCTGGTGACGCTACAGGACAACCGAGGACCCCACGAATGGCTAGTTTAGGACCCCTGCAATTGCCCCAGAGTTCACCCAGCGGTGCTGGTAGTGAGCGAGTTGCCTGGTCTTGGATGCCGCAGTGTGTACGTACGTGCTAGAGCCTGTCCAAAGCCTGCTTGTAGATGACTGTTGCGGGCCAGAAAGCCTGGAAGGTAAACACATCTGCACTCTGCTGAGTTTGTGTGTCGTCGAAAACAGTCCCACTAGGCCTTGTAATGGATGATGGACTGCAGCTACTCTACGCAGTGCCTTTCATAAACGTCTTAAGTGACTCATGACCTATTTCACACTTCAGAGGTGTGTCAACAAGCATATTGAGAAGATAGACGTGTTTCTTTTCATTTTTACTGATTTCTACATTCCTGCATTTAAAGGGATAGTTCACTAGTTACTGGATGTCAAAATGAGCATATAAACAGTAGAACTTCTATAGATAGAAAAAAAGGCATTAAAAATGTTGATTTTACATTTATAAAATTGCTATTTCCATTTTCAACAAAGAAACAAAATGGTATTGATTTTCAACTCCACCTAATGTTTACATGCATATTTGTTAAAAGTTGTTCAAGGCTAACCAGATTGAATATATCCATACTGCACATGCATAATTTATAGCTGAAACACACGAGCTTAGAGGAGCTGCTCCATTTATACCCAAGTAAATATTCATACAGTTTTCATTTTATTATATTAAATTTTATATGTTGAAGGAAGGAAAGGCAAGACCTGAGTCTTAGCGTTTGAAGTTGACTTTCCTACTTTGGAGAGAAGCCGCCTCTTGAAGCCATCGGCATCCACTAACTTTTGAAAGCTAAGCTAATGAGCCAGCAGCCCCTCACGCTGGTGCAACATAACGAAGACATCACACTCATACGTTTGTCTGACAACGAAACAGGGGTCTATTTGTATCCATGGAAACACGACGGAGCGAGAATGCTGGTGTGCTTGGATCTTTCCTTTTCCAGCCTTTCCAATCCCCACGACCCGGCCAAGTCTGCCATTTGCTCAGTTGACCAGAATCTGGACAATCAGACATGACCCTTCTGGCCTACGTGCCATCTGGGAATTCGACATGGATCAGATATAGAAAGGCAGCCTCTCAGGCCATTGTGTGAGGATTAATTCAAGCAGTAGACTGGACAGTAGGCCTACTGCTCTGTTGATACTGCTGATCCCCAGCCCACCGCTGTGGAACGGCTTGTACTGCAGAGGCCTAGTGCCCCCTAAAAGTGGGGTCCTGACCCTCTGTGTTTGTGTGTGTGCGTGTACATTCAAGTGGGAGATCGCTGTTTTCTTGCTTTAGGAATTGTCCGTTTGTGTCTATGTGTGCGCTCAGGCTGTGTCTTTGAGCGAACATCTCAGGTTTCCTCAGAAGAGAGGGAGTGATGGTTTTGCGCTTGGATACTGTGGGGATTATGTAAGACAGCAAAACAAAAGTCACCCCAGCTGCCAATATTCCTGAGTGTGTTGTGTGTTTATCTGCGCAACTTGCGCACACACATGCTCACACACACCTGATTTCAGTTGACTTTTGCCCCTTTTAGCGAGAAGAAACTCAGCCTTCAAAGACAAGCCAGAGAGAACACGGTGGAGCGTCATAGGGGGAACTGAAGTCCAACAACACCAGATCTATCTGATGGCAAAAGGCGCCAGCACCTTGTTATTGCTTCGTTTGGAATTTCCTTTCTCCCGTTCTCTCTTAGGCCTTTTGTAATCATATTCTACAACCGGATGTCAAATTTACCTCTTGCAGAGCGCAGAGAATACCTCTCCAGTCCACCACCACCACCAGTAACACACACTCGCTTTCATTCTCTGTCCTACAAATACCTTTCCACAAGTCTGCACGTTACAGCTTGGCCCTTGCATAACTGTGAACTATCCACTTACTGGCCGATTATTTGACCTTCTCTACTGTCTGAGCTTATTTCCCTTCTTTCCCTCAGGTGTCAAGTGAAGTCTTGCATAGGTGAAATAATGCTCCCCTGCAAAAACTGTGGAAATAATAAGTCTCTTAGCACTTATATTCACTATTTGAAACATTATTGTCAGTAGTTTATTGGATCGTGTTGCTTTCTGAGGAATTTTCTTCATTTATCATTTTTTCATGTGAAGTCAGCCGGTGTGGAGTGACACTCCTCTTCCACTCCCTCCCCATCAACCCTAAACCCCAAAGTATTCTCTGTTGTCAGAAACAACATGTTGGGTTGGACCTGATGGCCTCTCACATTGCTTGCTCCATCTGTTTGAAGAGAGGGTTTTTTTTTTGTTTTTTTTTTAGGTTGATGTTTAACAAGACTCCAAGGAGAGAGGAGTCAGTCAAAGTCAGTGAAAACTGCCTGGAGGAAACACTGGATGGCCGCAGGGACTCAGCTATTTTGACACGATGATTTTAATGATAGAAACATGACATGCAATTTATTTATTGCTGGTGAAAAGCGGTGTAAAGTTTACTGGATGACTTTATCTGAATTCTTTGTTGTTTAAGTTTTATTCCCAAAGATTTAAATCGGTGGACAGCTTTGGGTCTGTGTGTTGGCCACTTTGTTCACAACTTTGGTCCAGACTGCAATCTAACTGTTAGTTGGATTGCATGAAATTTTGCACAGACACTCATGATCTTAAGTCTTGTTAACTGATGAACTGTGTATTTGGCAGCCTACGCGCAGAATTCCACATCATAACATCCGATCGAAGAGTTCATAGCCTGCTAGTAAATGTCATTTAGATTAGAGGTCTTCAGAGGACCAAATAATTTCTGGCCTGTTTAAGTCATTGCCACCTGCACTTCACAGTTCACATTCATTGTTTTGGATCAAAAAACACATTTTTCAGCTTTGGACATGATGCACCACACGAGTTGACAGGCTGAGTTGGCTTGAATTCACTCAGGTATTAGATATAATGATACACAGATGCTACCTGGACCCTGTTAAACTGAATAAAAATTGGACCCATGAATTCATCATGTAGTTTTCCAAATACACGCGTAAAACTTTAAATATCTGATGATATCAACTGTTCATTTATCGCCACTTTTAAGATCTGCTCATGAAACTGAATCACATAACTAGGGAAAAAAGCAACCATGGAAACCTGACTGTGACTAAAGTTTAGCGGTGGCCAACATTTCTCAGCCCACAAGCTTGTTAACGGAGCTGCATGTGGTTCCTTTGCTCTATGAGAAAGGAAAGGATTCTAGTGACTCATTGATTCACTAGAAATTGTGCTGATGCATTTCAGAGCACTTTAACAGAGGTTTGGAAGCATCGCGGCTTATCAGTGAAAATGTCAGTCGTGACAATGTGGAAAATTGTCTCAAACTCAAGAAATATACTTGCACAAAACTTGAGCCTAAATCAGATAAACAATAGGGGGTGTAAATGCTGGCAACAAAAGCAACGCATGGTTGAGAGATTTGTGCAGTGGAGGTCTTAAATTGTGCCAAAACGAACAGAAAAAGACACAGAGTGAACACCAGCAGAGAAAGAACTGAGCTGAGCTCATGGACCAGCTTTTATCTCCTCCAGGGCCCAGGTGAACGTGATTCAGCTGACGACCTTCCTCATTTTAATTAGGACCTATCAGCAGACACAGTGGGAGTTTTGTTGTCTGTCTCCCTCCTTTCCAAACCCTCTCATGTTTACCTCTCCTCCCTCCCAAGTCTCCTTTTCCCCAGCAAAAAAAAAAACAAAAAACGAATAAGCAAATAAACAAAATGGAGAAAGTTGATTGAATTGCATGAAAACATACACAAAGATCCAACTTACATTAAATAAAACTGTAAATATTCATCAGAGCAAGGTAATTTTTTCTCTGTAGTAATCAAAAAGATGCAGAAGTTGTCATTTTATTCTCCTGGAGGAGCTCAGACTGCAGGGTCAGCGTCACCTCTGCGGCTGGTCGAAGTCCATCTATCCATTTCCACAGACCTTTTTAGCAGAGCAGCCCACACTCTTTGTCACGCTGAAAAATGATCTGTGCAATTCAGAGATTATCTCACCCCACTTCCAGCCTCTAAAAAGCCCAATCCATTACCAAAATGGAATGGCAGGAGGGCAGCGGAGTGGCTTAGTGCACAGAGAGGCGTCCTAAAGAGTCACAGGTTAAGAGCTTTCAGTAGCCAACGTGTCCATCAAAGTGTCCTTGAACAAGAACTGAAGTCCTTTCCTGCCAAATTTCATTTCTACTCTGCAATGTAATCTTGTTGGCAGCACTTTTTTGACTTTATTTATCACAGTGTGATCTGTGCCACTTTTTTTTGACAATTCAGTTTATTGATATAGTTGAAATTTTGGGATCCTTATATTTGGTCTTAATGGATTTCATGTGGTCTCTCCACAACTGCAGGTGAGGCTGTGGAGCCGCTGCCTGAGCAGGGTGTGAGTGAGGTCCCAGCCATCCGGAAGCCAAGTAAAGACACCTCCTGGATGGGACCCAAGGAGAGCGCCGTACGCCAGCACAGGCAGGAGATGAAGACCAAGATGAAGACCAACAAGGTGGAAGAGGTGAAACCTACTCGGCCCAAGCAGGTGAAGAATAGCAGAGCTTCTGTTTTAAAGGAAAACACTAGGGAGTACGAGGCCCAGGAGCCCTAAGAGGGAGACATCTGTCTGATTATTTGCCAGCTTTGTCCACATTTCTAAGAAAGTCATTTATCAGTGATGATTTTTAGTTGAATTTAACTTGAACCAACCTGAAGTACTCAAATACTCAAACAACTGCAGTTACTGTATATGAGATTCCTAAAAGACTGATCACTTTTCATCACACATCATGATGGCAGTCAGCTGAAGTAGACTAATAAATTACTATATTATTGAAGAAAACAATATATAATTCGGCCAGCCTGGAGGATCAGCTCCTCAGATTTCCTAAAAGGAAAAAAAGAGTGCAGTACCGCCTCCCTCTGGTGCAGCAGCTGTTCATGTTTGGATGTGTCCTTGAAAAGTGTTTTATTGCCATATCTGAAGATAGTTTGAAGTGAAGTTAAGTGCATGAAACTGGCAGTGAATAACAGTCGTGCACTTCGAATTCATTTTAAGGCTGAGAAGGAAATACAGTAAAGACCAAATAATAATTTTAAGGGGATTAAAACTGTCATGGCACAAAGAAAAGGTTCCTTTTCCACAGTTGTCTTTCTTTCCATTTAACTCTCACACCAACAGCTGCCCTTTAATCAAAAGGCAGATGTTTACTGACCTTAAACAGGCCTACACCTGCTCTGCTCTGCATCCTGGAGCTGGAACTCAGGGGTGAACCCCGGGCATTTCTCAACCAGCATCATGGTATTTTCCATCTGCCATAAAAATCATTTAAAGGTTATTGCTCTACCAGAAACTTTTTTTTTTTTCTTTTGTGTCCCAACAAGACATTTGGCTTCACTGAATTGTGAGTTGAACCCCAGGTCACTGGCAAGAGTTATTATTTATTACTGGCAAGAATATTGATTCATATGCTCATTACAGAAAGCCCTTTAGCTTTCTAGGTTCACTGTGTGTGTGTGTATGTGTGTGTTTATGTGCGTTTTGTGAGATTTTATGTGCTGTGTCAAAAATGTGCCTGTTGCCTTGCAAACACATCATAGTGTTGATGTATCTTGGAATAGTTTTCTGTTGTGTGAACTTTTGAACATGTTTTTATATTATAAAAAGTTATATAAAAGATCAGCTCTTTTTTTTTTTTTTTAAATCATATCCACATAGGCCAGCCACATTTTACCCATGTGTCTCTGACACTCCCAGATGTCGCTATACGGGCCTGTAAACATGACTATTGTTGTTGTTTTTGTGTGTTTTCAAGACTCAGTGTCAGCAGGAGCTCGACCAGGTCCTGGAGCGGATATCCAAGATGCCCTTCAGAGATAACCGAGGTCCCCTGGAAGACCTGTATGCCCTGCACATCCCCAACTGTGACAAGAGGGGGCAGTATAACCTCAAACAGGTGACTCCAGGCATTTTGGGAAAGAGGGTGGTAAGCGGAGAGGGTGTATCCACCTGATAATATGCAAGGGTTTAGAGGATAAAAGGTGGGTAAAGCGTCGCAGTTTTCTCAGCTAAAAACAACGATTCATATGTTTTTTTCCCTTTCAGAGACATTTCACATTTTAAAGTGAATTTATATCATTTTGTTTTCAACTGCATCCTTGATGATGATGAATAATCATTAGTGCAGCATTTGATCTTGTTAAAATGCTTAATAAAGCAACTTATTTAACCTATTGAAATGCTGGTGCTTATAGAAAATTTTCCTGTATATTTTTGCACAAACAACAGCTAACGCCAATCACGAAGACCTAAATGGACAATAAACATGCAGAAATAAACTAAAACACATTAACTTATGTTTCAGTGCAAGATGTCTCTCCACGGTCAGAGGGGCGAATGCTGGTGCGTCAGCCCTCACACCGGACGACCTATCCCATCAGCCCCCACTGTGAGGGGCGACCCCAACTGCAGCCAGTACCTCACAGAGCAGGAGCTGGAGCTCCCTGACATGGCCCAGATGTAGCCTAGTGTGGCATGAAACATGAAAAAAAAATTGTAAAGTACTTGGGAACAAAGAACATCTGAGTAAGCTATATATTACCTTTCTGTGTTTGTGTCTGTAGTTCATTTGACGACAGTGATATTTGAAAACTTAACCACCAAAAAGGATTAAATGATAGATTCCATCTTGCTGAGTAGGATGTAACTGCAGATTACTTTTAGGGGGAGCAGTAAACATAAGACTCCTTCTCGTCATAGATATTCAGTAGACGTCAGCTGGAGTGTCAGTGTCTTCGCTTTACTAATTGTGACTTTGCTCAGATTTGCCTCCATTATCAGTGTTTTGTACTGTACGTGTTGAAAAAAAGAAAAAAACCTTCAACATATTTGGTGTTTTTCGGTGTGTTTTCGTGTCCTAGCTTGCAGACTACTGTTACGCCTCATGCTATACTGTAGGCTTTGAGTACACCTGGCTTTTAATACACAGCATCAAAGATGAAATGTAGTACATGTTGGCAGTAGCGTGCATTAAATGTTCGGCTCTGGGAAGGACATGACTTTAGACTGCCTAGTGATTAACAGATAACGCTATTAAAATGATAATAAATTCAGTCTGTGTCTGTGTCTTTATTTGGAATTTAGAATTAGAAAAAACTAACAATTCTGTGGACTTGGACTTTTTTTCCTGCCCTACAACAAAAGGCAGACAGACAAAGTTAAATCCTGAAAGTGAATAAGCCTGAACAAAGCTGAAAAGAGAGTGAATGTTGGATGTATGTTCATGGGTCTACACAAACAAGACTCTAAATTAATGCTAATGTTACTCTGCATCTGCTGGATGTATAAACTGTCAGTAGCCAAAAAAATCAAATGCACAAACAACTGCAGCTTCAGTATGGGTGGAAACACCTCAGTCAGTGGCATCGCATTAGGTGTTTTGACAGCAGAAACCAGCTGCATCGAATTTCACATGAGTGTCTTTAACACCATCAAGGTCACAGAGATAACTCTCACAAAAAGCACAAGTACTGACTCATCAGTTTATCATGTCGGCAGAGCTTTCACATTTAAGACAAAAGTTTAGAAATGCATTTTTCAGAGTACAGGAACTTTATTTAAATAGTGATTTGTCATTACAAAAAAAAAAGAGTACATCAATTACACGCCTGATAAATATTCCACCATAATGTTCACATTAATCTTTTTTAAAATTGAGATTCTGAAATGTTCAAAGTGTCACTGTGTTGTGTTTACATGTGCTCTAGAATCAACAGCATGAGAGAGGTGTTTTATCAGGAAGAATAGGCTAAGGAGCCCCTGTCAAAGCTCTCCTAATATCACAATATAGTGATTAGACATTATGAATGTCTGAGATTATAAGCGTCATTAACTGAGCATGAAGATTAAAACAACAACAGCAACAACAACAAAAGGATCCTAAGCAAATTTTGAAATATAGAACAAAGATATTTGTCCTCTGTCATCGAACGTTCAGCTGTGCTTGATCCTGATAATCTTTGTGAGCAACCAACTGAAAACCATGAAAACAAAAAAAAATCTTTCAGACCACATCCACACCTGAAACTGCTTTTCTCTTTTGTGCTGGAGCACCCCGCATTCAACAATCCAAAGGATCCACATGCAAATCAAAATTCAAAGTGGCGTGGGACAGAAGGCACTTGAATTTACATACAAGCTTAGCGACCTTGCTCTTTATGGGATAAAGGACCCGATGAACCCTGAGAGCAAGGCACCATCAGCCAACACATTTGCCTGTGTGGTGGAAGTGAAGACCCTACACATGGAAAATAAACAATGAGGGGCCTTTGCATATGATTTGTGTGCGAGCTGTGAAGGGAAAATGCACGACACCACGTCTGTTGGCCAGGAGCTCGGGTAGGCTGGGCTTGTGAGAATTTAAACCGGAGGTTTTTGAAGTGGAGAACTATAAGGGCATGGCACATATAGTACGCACATACACACACACACACTGTAATTACATTTACAAACAGTGGATGCAGCTGTTAGGACTTGAAAAAGGCCTTTCAAAAGGAGTGAAATATCAAACCTGTTACAGTACAGTATATTTGTTTATGAATGAGGTTTTATCCTAATCACTTGCTCGTGGATGTACTGTAGGCCTTTCTGAGCTTAGAGCAAGAAAGTTAGTGAGCACCAACACTGAGCACAGAAAATGAATGAATCCAACAATGAGACAAGTTTGATTTCCCAGAATACAACCTGCTTTAACAGTGAGCATCAAGTTTGACAAGCAGAAGCGAGACTCGCGTGCACTGTGAGGACAAAGTTTTAGACCAGAACTGACTGAGATGAACAAAATAAGAATCTCCAACTGGCAAAAATATTTCCATCAAACATGAGCATCCTGCTGTTCATTTCTCATTTGATCTACCCCAAATTTAAAAGTGAAATTCTATGGATTTTCTTGAGTTTTGAGCCAACATTTCTATTTCTTGGCTCCAGACAACCTGCAGAGACTCTGGGGAGTTAATGGTCCCAGCCAAGAAACAGTCCAGTACATAACCCTAAGGGGGTTTATAAAATGGCAGACTTTCAATATCATTTGTCCAGTCTCCTGCAGGAATTCTGCAGAACCCTTCACCCATTTTCCTGCTTGGGAAAGTAGCCTACAAGTGGGACAGTGCTCAGTGACAGAGGGCTGAGGCAGGATTAAATGGCAGATGTCATTATTTGAAATATGAAAAAAAAACAAAAAACAAAAAAACCTCTTACATCAGGATGTCATTCACATGATTAACAATTAGTAAAACATTGCTAATTTAGATGAGAACCCGATTCGTCTCCAATGTCTCCTAATGTGCTGATCACCAAAACAAAAATATAGATTTTTAGCCACATTTAAAATATGTCTTGTCACATAATTTTCTTGGAGTAAATTTAGCAATATATAACTTGCCACTCGGACTCAGTACACAACATGTTATCAGTATCATACAAATATATATAATTCTCTATTATCTATGGATATAAAGAGAGGAGGTGTTAGCTGACCTCAGACATAGGACACAGTCGCTGGGGAGCCAGAGTTAAGACCTACATGTGAAGATTTTCATCTAAGCAAGCTTTTCAGTTTGGCTCCCCCTTTGAGAAAAAGAGAAAAACAATAACGCAGTCCATCACACCTGACCACATGTAAGCATCTGTGCCATATTTTCCTGATTGGCAGTCATTAAGTGTGCTAGCTTGATTGGCAGGTTCTTTTTTTTTTTTTAGGAGAACAGGGCTCAGCGGGTATGACCGGTTCAACTCTCATTCGTTGCTGTTGCTGCTGCTGTCGAGATCTTTGCACTGCAGGTCTCCTCCAGCATAGTTGATGCTGGGGATTTTCACGCCAAACCGGTCGACGCACCAGCAGATCCCCCTTTTTCGACCACGAGAAGGCTTACACTGCAAGTGAGAAGTGGTTAGACAGGGATGAGAAACTTGTTCTGTCATATTGCTGTTAATTACAGAGTTAAACGGTTTTGTGTTTGTCGTAAAATCCCAATGTTGTTGTTAAAAAACAGATGGGATGCAACCCTTTTCTGATTAAATGACATGACATGAAAAGATGTATGCATACCTGTTTGCGCTTGAAGAAGCCCTTCTTGTCACAGTTGGGGAGGTACAGAGAGAGAGCCAAGACCCGAGAAGTGTCCCTCATGCTCTGAATGAGATTATCCAATCTTCTCCTGCAGGGCCCCTACACACACAGACACAGGCGTGAGTGTTTGTGCGATCACGGTGTGTATTTGTGCACCAGAGTTAAAAAATTAGAACTCAAAATGTCCTTGAAAGTTTGTAAAAAGCCCCAGAAATCAAGAATAAGGAGGCGGGAAATACCTCCACTAATGAGAACTTTAGTAATTTGGCATTTCACTCAGTTCACACCATGCTGTCACGTGTGAAAGTGGCCCCGTGGGGCATCTTGGCTGATTTGTCAGAACTGGTTTCTCGCCAGCGTGCAAGACAAATAAAGCCTGAAGCAGTAGGATGCAGTATCTGAGATTTTTCTGATTTACAGTAAAAGAAATGTCTGTTCATTTGCCAACATCCAGACCAAACATGGTTCAGAAAATTGCTCTAAATCTTGATAAGTGAAGCAAAAAACTTCCCTCTGAGTGAGCTGAGTCAGTTTTTCGCTCTGGTATGCATCTTTGTAAATCTCTGCTTCACTTACGAACTCAGGGTCCAGTTTATCCAGGCTTAGCGGTGAGAAGTCCAGGTTGCCTGCAGGTCCCAGCCTGGCCAGCTGCTTCTTGCGGTCCTTGGCCTGCTTCATGGCCTGGGCCTTCTGACTGCTGATGTGGCCTCTTCCATATAAGGGCACCTTGGTTTGGGGCAGCATTGACTCGGGGACGGGTAACAGGGTATCACCGTGAGATTCGTCTGATAGAGAGGACAGAGAGAGAAGGCGACGTGTCTGAGGCTGTCTAAGTACCTTGTGGGGTTTTCTTTTATATTTACCTTCAGTGCTTCTCAATAAAATTCATGGTGTTTATCCTTGAGGCCTAATGAAAGGGATGAGTGCATGTCCTTCCTCATGAAACATTTGCAGAGCTGGTTGCTTGAATATTTTGAAAACTGCATTGTTTACATTCATGAGCAGTTTTCTCACATGCGTGCTTGTGCATGCACATTATACAATCTTCTGCATGTGCTAGTGGAGCATGAGATACAAACAAAGCGGAGACTTGCTCATCAAAACATTTCCCCATAGTGCTACAAGCGGTCAAAAACTCCACTGTCTGCCAAATATCTGCTTTCAAAAATCCCTTTAGTTTTTATTATTGCATAATGTAATTAAAATTGTAAACTTATTATAAGTGTGGGGATTACAGAATGAAAAAAAAAACAAGCGAGAACAAGAGTGTGTACCAAAAACCTGCAGCTGTAGTTAGCTGAAGGTGATCCACGTAGGGTTACTATTATCAGAGGAGAACTGTCTTCACTGAAGTATGGTCCGTAATCTACACCGGAACTTTACAAATTACAGACATAGCAGGATTAAAATAACCAATGATACCAATTATTACAAACAACTTAATGTCCACAGGTGTAATATTAGTCCTGTGCGAACACGGCTTCAAAGCATTTTTCTGCTGCTTTCAAGAGACTGTTTGAAGAGGGGTCAAAATCAAACGCACTGTGATGGCTTCCACCTGGAAATCTGAGTGGCTAAAATTAAAAAGTAAAGCTAAACTCACGAGGGCACAGGACAGGAGTGTCGAATTTGGAAACGTCACAACACAAAGTGATGATTTCACTGCACCAGCTAAATGCTTATTTAGCACAGTTAGTGGCTACTGGCCAGCTTCAGATGGGATGTGTTGACATACTGGACAACATAGCCTACATTTATGGCAAGTTGGTTTGCCAGTTTGGGGTATATGTAGACCAGGGGTTTTAAAACTTTTATAGCCAGTGACCTAAATGAGATATTTAGTCTCACCCTGGCACCCAGGCCCATGAAAACATGCTATTACACTTGTCATGTGGCAAGCCACCAGAAACAGCCGCAGCCCATTTTGGGTCCTAACCCCCACAGAAGCCCTCATGTACATGCACCTTTCATCTATACAAAAATACAGTTCTTTGCTACATTTTGGGGAGTCGCACACAGTTGCACAAACCTCAGCCCTCGCCCCTCTCCCTCGTCCCACCCTCTATTCATAAGACCACAACGACTGTGCCGAGGCCAGAATGAGTGGCTGCGGCTTTCTTTCCCAAAAGCACTTTAAAAACTGATATTTCACTTCATTTATAGCTTTAAACATGCATTAGCCTCGTATGTGTCCTAAGCCACAGTTGGCCCATTTCCACTGCTATGTCACGCACTTGTTTCTGTTTCATTTTGGCAGATTGCAAACTCCGCACATAAACCCCTCCATTTCTGCACTGACGTGATCGCTAAGCTACTAAGCTAACCGGGCGGTGAAACAAGGTCACTGCCTTGTTGCAAATGATGCTTAAAACCTCCCAAGCTGCCCCCCCACCTCCCACCCCCCCCAGTGATGATAATGAAGTTCACGATGATGTCATCGGTCCCCCGTAATGACAGGTTCTTGGAAAAACCAAGAGAGATTCCCTCCAGTTTCCTGCTGACACAGTTTATTTTTTTCCTCCAGAGAAAGCTGAGGCAGATCAGCAGCCAGTATAAGTCCAATCAAGTCTTCACTTGCTAATCCTCAAGCTTGTCTAATCTGACCTGTGCTGACTGATCACGTCTTTCATTTTTCTCCTTTCTTCGTCTCTCTTTCCTCCACATGTTTGCACTAAGAGACACTGAGATCCTGGACAGCCAGATCCGTGCAGGAATTAGACAAAAAACCTCTTCCTTCCTTCCTTCCTTCCTTCTTTCCTTCCTTCCTTCTTTTCTTTGCTCACAGCTATAATTTAAAGCTTCATAGTGCCACATGCACTTGCAAGTGTGACAAAAAGGCAGCATGACAAATGTGCAAAATGCTCAAAATGCACTCCTCCATACTGGTGCATTAGACAGTACTTTTTATAGGAGATGTGTGCTTATCAGTTTGCATATGGGGCTTGTTTAATTTATGTGCGGCGCGAGCGCCCAGCAGGAGATGCAGAGTTAATGGAGAAGCTAGCTGACGGGCAGACAGACGGGGGATCAGTAACCCACGCTCAGCCTGTATTCTGCTGAATCACTGCACAGCCTGGGCCTGCCTGCAGCGCTGAGATGGAGAGAGGGAGGGAGGGAGGGGAGAGGAAGGAGGAGGGAGGGTAGAGGGGAGGCTGATGAAGAGACCAGGGTGGGGACTAACAAAGAGAGGTGGGAGGGAGCAGAGGATAGTGTGGGAAAGGGAGGAAAAAGGGAGATGAATAGAAGATTGGAGATTTTTTTTTTTTGTTATACAATAATTTTTCACATGCAGAGCTGATCTCAGGGTTGAAATGATCTTACTCGGGTTGAATGAGTGCAGCCAAAGACATTTTTTGAGTGCAAACTGAAAAATCTAATGGCAAAAAGAAAAAAAAAAGGACTGATAGGTGGGAAACAAGGTCATCTTTGATTGAGCTAATTTGACTGTGACATTGATACATTTTTATGGGAATATTTCCACGCTTCCTTCTTTCTTATCTTCTGCCGTTTGTTAAAGAACTTCATGCTAATGTTACTTAGCCAGAAAAACTGTGGTTCTTTAGCTCAGCCCACAGGGGTTTAACACAGCCAGCAAGATTATTTATGTTTCCAGAGTAGCTTTGCTTCAACTCTAAAACTCCAATCTGCAGGAAAATACAGCACAAGACAGAATGGAAAGGGTGAAACTAGGGATGGGGGAGTAGAAGAATAGGGTGGAAAAGATGAGGAGGGACAGAAGCCAGGCAAGGAAAGAGGAGAAGAAGCAGTGTGGTGGGAGAGAATAGACAGACGGAGACAAAAAGGTGGGTTAGGTGTGGGAAAAGGTACAGGTGGTAGATGAAGAAAAGTAGAGGTGTGCAGTGAGACTGACAAAAGAGACACTGAAAGACAAAAAAAGGAAAAAGAAAAGACAAGAAACTGTAGATGAAGGGAAGATGGTAAAATATGATTTCACACCTTGAAGAGAGGGAGTGCAAGGGCCACAAGCCAAGATTTCCCACAAAGCTCTCCTCAGTGCTCCCTAGCAGACACAGGGACTGTCCCTGAACTGCCATTCAAAGGAGCCAACAAGGAGCCTCACAGTGCACCACCTGTAATCTTCTCCCTTGTTTTATGTTAGCTGGGGGGCCCCGAGGCGATGGGCCACTGACACGAAACCTACTGATTAACGGCTCGCAGCTCCACAAGGGCCTTTCAAACCGAGATGACAGGCTGACCGGCACTCGGCACCAATTTTGACAGAGTTCACAGGGTCAAGGCGCACCGGGGCTTTTGAGTCGTGTGCCTCGGTAATGACAGGTGTCAGCCCGTCTTAAAGAGGGCTGTGAGCTGACCCATATCAGCCTGGCTGGCTCCCACAGAGGGAGACAGAAGAGGGCATCAAAACCCACTCCGCCCTCTTTGTTTTTCTATCCCCCCAGCTGTAGGAAAATAAAATAAACTCACAGCATACCTGATGGAGTAAAGTTTTATGACTGGGTGTGAAATACTAAGTGATTTTTGGACTAGTGATTCCAGTCAAGAGGTGATTTTTTTTTCATTTGCATCACTGGCTGACTCTCTGTGTGTGTGTCACTTGTGGGCTTCATTAAAATTCCTGCATTGACAAGGGAGGAGTAACATCTCTGTCCAGCTCTTTGCTATTTCTTTGCACCAGAGCCCTTTAGATCTTCAGTGGAAACATGATTTCTGCAATGCAAATGCAATAGAAATACCATCAGAGCTGAGATAGATATCAGAGAAGTATTTAAATGACTATGCACTACAAATCTGGTTTACTTTAAAGCCCTGTTAAAGGGTTATAATGCGTAAAAAGGAGATTTAAAAAAGGTTTCCTGCAATAAAAGAATAACTAATGATTAAAAACGACGCTGCCATCAATTAAAGACTCAATGAATTCAGTTAATTAATGCTCCCATTAAAGCCAGTGACCTGTTTAATGACAGTCACTGTGATCTGAATCAGTCATCTCTCCACAGGCCTACCTTTTGACGGATGCAGCAGTTTATACAACTTCTCGTTCCTGCACACCCCCCGGCCGTGCAGGAGCGCGTGCAGCGGCTTCTCCTCGCCGTTCTTGGGCAGGCAGCGGAGCCCGCGCGTGCACGGACCGGTGTACACGCCGCACGGCTGGCCCTCTTCGAGCGCGCACGTCAGGCAGCAGCCGCAGCCGGGCTCCTTCACCAGCTGACAGCCCACCGGCACCGGCGGACACATGGACAGGGCCTTCTGATCGCACGGCTCGCACGGCACGTACGAAGAGCCGCAGCCGGGTATGCTCAGGAGGGGAAGCACCAGGAAGGAAACACTCAGCAGCATGGTGCGCTTCTCGTCTAAACTGCAGGGTGTTTGACCGAAACCGCAACGATTATCAACTAAATCTCGTGGTGAATCCTTTCTTTGCAAAAGGTTTGAGTCCAACCATCGGGGGGTGTTTGTTGCATCCACAGGTGCCTTGCGCACTCAAGTCCCCAAATGTCACCGCATCCGACGATCGCAATCCACAAAGACAGTCACACTGCTCCCCCCTGCGCTGTCCTTCAACCTTGCAGTCACCAATATATTAAAAAAAAAGACAATAAAATATCCGCACCACGTATCTCTCCCTTCAGTGATGCCCGGTGCCGTTTACGCGCAAGCTGTACGTCTCCAAACGAGAAAGAAAGAGATTCCCACTGTCGCTCGCTCTCTCTGGTTATTTTACCCGCACGGTTTGTGAGCAGAATGTATAATCTGTGGCTTTGAGCTTGCCTTTTAAAAAAGAAACTGCCAGAGGCGAAGCCTATAACGATGGGTATGTCAAACAAGGTTTGGAGGGGGAGGCGCACTTGTCAACTCCGTGCGCTGAGATGCTGATTTCACAGGGCGGGTGCTGGCATGTCTCCAGATCTGCCAGATACGAGACGATGCTTCTGAATGCGACTGAATAAGACCTTTTCTCTCTCGCTGCAGAGTGGCTGTTTAGTACTCCCAGCCTGATAAAGAAAAAATATTATTATCTTGTGGTAGTTTGTGCTACAGAACGAGGCAGATCACTTCTTACAGGAGCACCCTTCAAGCTAGAAGATTCTGGAGGCTGTTCGAGCTTTCAGACCATGCTGCTGGATTCAGAAGTTATTTTTCAAGAAAAAAGAAAGAGAGAATAGATCTTTTAGGGAAGAGTCACATATATAAATGGCTCCATTACTACAAGAAAGACAGGAACAATTTGGCAGAAAATAAGAAAAATAAGAAAATGTGACCCAGTTCAATAAAATCCATGCCACATGCTGATTAAAGAAAAAAAAAATAATGACTTGTTAAGATAGAGATTGCTTGCTTTTATGGACCAAAGTTCAGTGCAGAGATTGTGACCAGTTTCTCACTGGTCCCTTAGTGGGATTTTATTTTCTTTCAAAATAACTTCTAAATAAATATGCAGTGATTTTATTTTTTTATTTTTTATTTTTTGCCTGTTCCCCTGGTCACAGAAACCATAAATACAAATACACTCTCACTTAACTCCCTGCTCTTTCTCAGATTGACATTTTTACAATGTTGATCTACTTACTGGTGATGGTTTTGTGGTTAAACTCGACATTAATGATCTCCTAAAATCGTATCTGTCAAAAGTCATTAGCAGACTTGTTGATTCTCCTCTTTCCTGTACACTTGCATGCAACACATACATTTCTAGTTTGATCTCTTGACTCCAGAAATATGTGTGCTCAGGGTTGGATTGGTATTGATCTCTGGAGAAAGAAAAATCCCAGATCTTTATCTCCACTAAAATCTGAATACTTGTTCAGACGCAGCTAGAGTATTCAAATATTGTTGACCACAAACATGGTTTTCATTGTTCCCCCGTGGAGCTGCCAGATGGATACAGTAGATAGACCCCGCTGTACCCAGAACCCTAATGTGTGTTATCTGTTCTTTGTCAGACACCACTCTGTGAAATTTGACTGTATAATGGCACCAGCTATGCTTATTGTAGAAGGAAACTTAAGACTGGTCCAAAGTTAAGGGTGGGTTCGTGTGAAACAAGAAAGCTTTATAATTCCCCTCAGATATCTTTGGATTTCTCGTGTTTGCCAAAGTACTGTAGCTTTAAATATTTGTGCGATGCTGTCTTGACCATAACAAATGTATTCTCCGAAGACACAGTGACTTGCTGTAAAAAAAGAAAAAACAAAAACAAAAAAAAAAGAAGTCCAGATCAGGGCAAACTGCACTCAGAGTGACCTTAGTTTATCACTCAGTGAGGTCAGTGTCCAGTGAGATAAATGGTCAACTCTCATGAGTACAAAACGCTCATAATTCACTTGCTGTTTTGGCAGATAGCAATATATGTCTGAGGACTGTAGATGATCAGCATGTTTTTGTTTTTAGTAAACAGAGTCCCAGCCGAGTCCAAGATAAGCTAATTTAATGCTTTTGACACTGGACATGTTCACTCTCTTGGAGCAGGATGTTACTGTTGTGTGTAATTTCTAGAATATTTAGTTTTGTTTGATTCTTTGTTTATATTCTGTTCTTCTTCATCTTGATTTTGCAGTTTAAATGGAGTTTAAGCGTCCTAAAAGCACAAACATTCAAGTTCAGATGTTTGGAACTTCAGTCCGTACTGAGACTGACCTTTTAAAACCCACACTGATCGAAGCTTTTATTCCTTTGCTTTATCAAGTTTCACTTCCTTTTTCTTTCTTCAGCACTTTGTGAAATCTTGTCGGCATGCTCTATTCAGATCATCCGACCCCTGTTTGCCTTTGCCCTTGACCTTTGCGCCGTATCAGGTGTCATACGACGTCACTCGTGGCGGAAAGGTCAGCTCAGTGTCGCCCACTCACCCCCTTTCATTTCCCTCGCCTACCTGTCTGGAGTGGAAGAAAGAGCACCATTCAGATGGAAACCTGTGCCACACATCTGTCTTTCCCAGGTTCCAACAAAAAAGCTCCATCTGAAAGATCGTCCTGAGACTGTCCTACACGTTTATGATTCATAAATTGATGATTTATGACCCAGAGGCATATTTGCAGTGCTAATATGTCTACAAGTGTTTTGTTTTCTCCAGATGTGAAACACAGAGGAACTGTGCTCCAAGACCTGCTAGGGTTCGTAAACCCCGCCGTTAGGTCTGTTAAGACTGGGCTTCCTGTATGGTTTGGGTCCGAGTCAGTCAGTGTATATGGGCCATATGATGCACAGATGGTGGATGAGGCTGATCTGGATAGAGATGCAAGATTTGGGATTTCCTTGGCTATCAAGCCAGGGACGAAATATGTGCTGAGGTTTCCATGTCAGTTCTGTGGGAAGGTTTCATGCTTTGGGTGAGTGTAGTGAGTGTAATGTGTAATAATGTACTGAATACACAATTCAGCTCATACTACTAACACTCGCTATATGAGTAATATAACCAGGGGCTAAACTGTCTAGCATTGTTTAGCTAACAGACAAGTTTTCTAGGTGGAACTTGGACTTCACCGTTCAAAGGCCCTGCACACCGGGTGCACCCTCACAGGTGTTTTCACTTATTTTTGCTGATTGGAGCTGGTACTGGCTGTGCTTTCCTGACTTCTCCCTCACTCTCCTGTTAGGTTTGGTGTTCTTCTTGGCACACTGTGTCCAGGTCCTCTCGTAATTCTCAGTGTAGTTGCATCTCCCTTAAACCTGGGGGCAAGGTCTAATTAGCCAAGTTAACTGGAAACACCTGTGTGGCTGAGCGGGCTACACACGCCAAAATGTAGACCTGATTAGAATCTATTAGGCTAATCTGATTGGGTTCACATGACACACTTAACCCAAGAAAGTCTCATACTGAACGGAACGTTCTGTACTGACAGTTCCTCAATGTTAAGAAGACCTTATCTTCACAAAAAACAAGTGAAGAGAGAAATGCAATTAACCACATACAAGTAACCACGGCAAATTTTAGGTATGTAAGAAACTGCCCGGCGACCTCAGCAGCAAATGATCATCCCTCACTTATCGAGCTGGCTTCAAATAAAAGGCACAAAACCAAATTCTCTCTTAAGAGTGAAATTCTCTCTCTTTTTTACTGTAAATGGTTTGTAAATTTAGGACAAGTGTTAGACTTAAGGATCTGTTGAGAAGCAGCTGAATGCAGCATTGGTTTTGCTCTCAGTGAGGCCAGGTTGTGTCATTGATGAGCTCCAGCAACACTGACCTTAAATCTCTTCTTATAATTTGTTTGATTTTGATGTTTGGCCCTGATGCCCATTGCTGTGCAACTGAGGGAAAGCGTCACGGACGGAGGAGACGGTTGCTTGAATCACAGCCAGGAACAGAAAGGTAGTGTGAATTAAAACACACATCCACCAGCCAAATGATGTCATGCTGCTCATGCTTGGACACTCCCCACCCTGCAGTGTTGGTTTGCCTCCAACTCCTATATAGCAGCAGTATAAGAAAGGGTATGTGTGTGGTAGAAAAAGAGATGTATGCATTTCACAGCCAACCTGTTTGTGTCAAGAGGCTCGTGACAGAATACCACCCACTAAAACGTGGGTCTCAGGGGCCTCAGCAGGTCCCTGGGGCTAAAGATGAACTGCAGAGAGAGAGAGACAGATACACAAATCAACACCTACCTCCCCCAGCAACAGCCCTTTTCTCTGTCTGTTTCCCTGATTCTTTGCCTGTCTTTTCTTTGTGTAACTGAAGCTGCAGTCCAAAGACAGTGCAGCTAAAAAAACAACGCTTTTCTTTTGGTAACAATCTTCAGGCACCTGTGCCATTTCATCTCCTGTCTGCACATTATTTAAAAAAGATGACACATGTAAGTAAGAAGTAAGAACAGTATCTGTAAAAAGAGCTTTTGCCTGTGGATTCTTAAGAGGTTTAAGATGTATTTTCCTTCTAAACTTAACATACAGTAGCGTTAAAGTCATCTTTTGCCCTCGTCTGTGATTCCCTCTTTTTTCTCTCCCATTGTTCCTCTGCTTCTGTCTGCAGCTTGGCTTTCATATCCTGACCTACTTTGTTATCTATCGAAAGACACTGAAGCTGGTGCGGCACTTGTTCTGGAAAAGATAATGGAGCCAAAATGAGCGACGTCTGAACGGAGAAAATGATCAAAAGCCGAGAGAAGCAGCAACCTCAGCACAAAATGGTTTTCGGAGCCCTTGATACAATCTACGGGTAAGAGCGCTCCAGTGTCGTGTTTCTCTCCAGCGCCGGGACCTCGGGCTAATGTGTTGTGTTACAGGAGAGAGTCAGGGGAGAAAACGTACGCCAGACAATGAAGTAATCCTTGTGACAGCGATACCTTGAAAGCTGCTGCCTCTACAACTAAAAGTCTGCATTTGCACGGTATCAGGCCTCATGGTGGCTCTATATCAAGCACGTCTTAAGAATGTGCTGAATGTAATGAGATCTATAATTGTGATCAAGAAATATGACCTTATTTAACCATTAAATCATGAAAGGTTGCAGCGTCTGTAGTAATGTGAATGTTATGTGAATTCTCCAGATAATTTATGTACTGAGAGTAATGGCTTTTTGATAGCCACTGAAAGAATGAGGCTGCGGCTACAATCAGCGACAAAAAAATACGTTTCGGAGCTTGAGTACAATCCTGTGTGTCCAAATGAGCCATTTGAGGTGGTTCAAGATTGGATCAGGACGCCTTCTGGATGCTGAGATTTCCTGGACATGTTGAGCTCAGATGAAGCCCAGAGGAGGACCCACAATACACGAGAGACTAGAGATCCCATCTGGTCTGTTAAAAGCTGGACCACGTCCACGGCCAGAAAGAAAAACGTGCCAGAATATGGATATTAAACTGATTGGAGTTCAGTCTGTGTGAAGTCCAATCTAATAAGTCTAAATGCAACATACTCACATTATACTCACACACACATTTCTACCGTGGGTCGGTTTGTTGCTGCGAGTTATGACTCCAGCTGTACTCAGCCCACTGTAGATCAGCAGATGACTCGTTTGTGTGACTGATGTGTGCCATATGACACAGTCAGAGCTCGCCTTACTGTAAGCGACAAAGCCGAGCAAACCGCTGGAAATGTGCTGAGGCAGCATGCGTGGCCCTCCCCCCCACGCACACTCTCACACAGAGATAGAGTCAATTCCCAGAATACAGTAAGCACTTGATTTTCTGACAGAGTTAGACAGAGGAGTGCATGTGGGATAAACCGGGTCTGAATTTCCGAGCAATGCAAAGGTGTGTGTGTGACTGAGAAACAGGTGGAGCTCATGGACGGTGACGTCTGTTTATTTCCCACAATGCATGTTGGAGAGAAAGTTGCTGAGAAAAACTTAATGAATAAAATATACTGTGTTTTTGTTGTATTATTTGTAAGTCTAATGGTTGTTTAAATATAACAATGCGACATTTTCACATGAATAATTTTTTAATTCTTGGCAACTCTCAATGGAGAATTATCCACAGCTGCACAGGAAGTGGTGTATTTCATTCAGTGTAAATAGATGGAGAAATGGGTAAATAGCATGAGCGGTGATCAAGCAGAGCCCCGCCGACAGAAACTCGAGTGTCATCAAGGGAAAGTCCCAGGAAAAAAACAGACATCTGGGTCACGGCCACACCGTCGGATTTCTGTTTCATGTGTGGGACGGGAAGTGCAACAACACCACATCAGTGACGGTATCTGAATAAAAAAAAAACTGAAAAGAAACAACAACGTAATGTGTTGTTTACAGGCTGAAGTAAAGTTGGAAAACAAATGTTGTGCCAATCAATAACTTTTCAGCCAAAAACGGCCTTTTACTGTAAACTGTCTGTCTGCGGTTGCTCTGATTCACAAACTTGTTAAGATGACAGTGCACTTTTATTTCCATGACACAGCAACTGCAGTCACCAGCACCAAATTACACATCGGGCAGCGCACGTTTGGGAAATGTGAACCGCAAATCAGCGGGGTGCTGTGATCTGCATACTAAACTACAGCGCAAGGTAAGAGGAGGAAAAACAAGCAGAGGCGAGGGGTTTGAAGAGCTCTGCAGGCTGCAGGGCTCGGTGATGGGAAGGATTATAGGAAGCAGTACGTGAGATGGCAGATTGGCTAAAACCCTGTCAGCACATCTGTGTGGCCCTGGCAACTGTGGATTGGACAAAGGCAGCTCATTGGATCCAGATGTTGGAAAAGCTTTGGTGCGCCTGTGCCTTGCCGATTCTATTCACAGAACAAGTGCTTTTTCTGTACGAATTCGTGGAACCTGAATATTAAAATCTGTTGGCAAATCGTTTGTCTTTTGTAAAGTGAGCTGTATGTAAACGGCTTGCAGTGAAGACAAATTGTGTCAGGTGGTCTTTCTCTCAGAGGGAGGCTGCAACAATTTGATCCATGACAAGTAAGTCGACACGTGGCAAGGAGATTTGCACCGATCTATAACTCTCTCTGGGAATTCCCGTATTTCCAATATCCCACATACAAAAACATACTCTTAAATCTAATGTGTTTTTACCAGAAGTATACACTGGCTCTCTTGTAACCAAATGAAGGGTTAGGCGATGATGCACTGTGACCCCGCTGTAGCACCTGCAAAGCCCAAAGTCGGAAACTAGCAAAACATTTCTTGGAAAACAGGAATTTGGCATCCTCGTTGCTGCTATCACTCACATGAAAATGCTTTCTCAGAATTTGCGGTTTCTGCTCGTCTGCAATCTGTTATGCAGAAGATCTCCCAAGAAAATATGGATGAAGTTGGCAAGAGGAGGCTCTCCGAGGAATCGTTTTGATTTACTGCTCAGAGGCTTCAGCCCTTGTTGTGGGGCTGAAAAGTCTGAAGCTGTGGTCACGCTGTCCTCTGCTTTGTTGCTTTCCCACTGGCGTCGGTGCACAACGCAGTGAGTGATGGTTAGGTTTTTGTAAAAGGGTCTTTCCCAGAATAAGTCCTGCTGAGGTTTTCGGGGTCGATGTGACTTGGAGAGGCTACACTAACTTCATCTGGCCTCTCTGGCCTTTCTCGTACATCATTTGTGTCAGCGTGTGCACACATAAAGCGCCAGAGAAGTGTTTCCTCCAGTTAACATCTTCATTGTAAAATGGTTTGCTCACAGACGCAAACACATGAAAAATAGGCTGCACGAGTCGTCGTAAATGCACAGACACACACACACACACACACACAACCAGTGACACAGAATATGGGTGATTGGGTTTCAAAAGGCATGACAAAAGGCACAGACATGACCTGGCTGACATTTAATCTGTGCTCTCCTGTTCAGCTTTTGTATGTGTGTGTGTCTTTGTGTGTGTGTGTTTGTGTGTGTGCTGGGCTCCATTTCTGATCAGATATTTGCTTGACTTCATGTGGACTCATAATAAATGGATGAAAGCGGAGCACAAACACTAAAAACACCTCTTCATCCTGTGAGCTCACTTCACCACTTCATGTGTTGTCTGTTGCTTCAGCAAACAAACCTTCGTTTGAGCACAAGTGTCTTCTGTTGTAGTGATTAGGCAATCATCCCCAGGTGTGCAGGAGAGGTGCTGACTTGCACTGAAGAACAAACAATTAACACTTTTAAAGAAGTAAAAACAATGTTCCACTATGGCGCTGAAATCCCACTCGATTAATTGATTGAATCAATTAATCATTTATTAAAATTCATTCTTGTTTTTGAAGAAGGCAGCATGTCAAACCTCAGAGCATGAAACAAGGAGTTGTCCTCCTCCCCCGTGCGCTTCATATCATGATCTCTACGTCCTTCCAACCATGATCGCTGCACCGATCCCTACCACAAATAACCAGAGGCTGTGCCTTCACAATGTAGGACTTTGTGTCCTCTCTCCAGCGCAGTAAAGCAGGTGTGTAATCAGGTTAATCAGGTTGGTTCCTGCCTCGATTAGGCCCAGGTAATTTGGTTCGAAATAGCTGATTCAGTCATTGAAATCTGCTGATGAGGGAATGCTCGTACACCTCACTGCAACCTTCAATCAAGTAGTAAATATGTCAGGTCTGAATGCTCATAAAGCAACACCCCTAATTTAATCTAGTTTGACTATAGTATGATATTATATAGGGGGCATATCCTTAAGCTTGATTCAAAGACAAGAATGTTCCTCAAACTGAAAAGGACGCTTTGGGGCAGATGCAAAACGCAGTTCTTTGCCCTGACATACCCTTGTGCACACTCACCCTACATAAACCTTTTTATTTCACACACGTGTGCATACACAGAAAATCCAACATCTCCAGCTTTAATAGGTCAAAATAAGTCCTAAAAGATGTATTTCCTAAAGAGAAGTGAAAAAAAAGTTTAATTTTTCATGATTTCTTTCCAGATGTAGTCCGACACACATTCCTGAAACAAGAACATTTAGGCAATAATGACTTGATAAGGTGTTTTTTTCTTTTCACTTTTCCATACTCAGAAATGTTAAACCAGCTCCCTTGTGAGTGTGGGCTTGTATAAACACTGGTACACTGTGGTTTTTCACCCTCACAGGAAAATTATCCTCAACGATTATGCTCTCTGTATAATAATGTGTCGATATGTGTGGCAGCACAATCCAGTGGTTTGTTTTATGATGCTGGCACAGCTTGCGTCAGGTAAGTCATCTCAATAATTCAAGAAATCCTGCTCTCGTCAGTGTCCTTGGGGATCATGCATATCATGGCAATGTGAGCGGCCAAGGAGACCAGCATGATAAGCGGACGGGAGGAAAAAAAAAAAAGGTTTTCCATGAGCGTTGCAGATTCCTATCAGAAGTGCTGAGCTTGTCAGTTCCGCATTCCGAGATTGTACATTGATGACAATCATGGAAGTGTGCATATTGAACACTGTCTCTTGCAAGTAAAAACAACAACAAAAAAAAAAAAAACTACCTGTCTCCTCTCTCTCTGGCTTTGAGCACACTCTTCCTCCCCCCTGAAATCTGTCAGGTATCAGATACGTGCAGCGCAGCAGCTTCCAAAAATCAGCCCGACTGAAGCCCTTGTTCTCGTGTTTGGTGATCTGCGAGCCGCTGCCAGAGCCGTGTCTCTTTGCAGGACATGCGATACCGTAACATGAGGGTATTGTCAGGCTGGAATGAGTCAGAGGGTGTTGTGTTATGCAGACAGAAACTCAGAAACGGTGAGGGAGCGCACATATTCGCCGGTGACTGAGAGACACGCTGTCGTCTTGTGTTTTTAGAGATTAGCTGCTGAGATTTGAAGAGATAGAGACACGTCCAGATGGCAACGTGTTTTAAAAAGAAGAGGGGAGAAAGGTTCTGCAGATGAAAACTGAGACACCTTGATTTTAAACACAAAACTTTTTTCGTTTTTTTTTTTTTTTTTGGTGGACTTGTGTTTAAAATAATCCACCTCCACGCTCTAAATCTTCCACACCTGCAACTTTTCAGGCCTAATTTCTCAACTCGCCTCTTTCTCTTCCTCAATCCGTCCAGAGCTGAGCTACAGCAGTCTGCACTCATCTGAAAAGAAAAACAACACAAAACAAACCTTTCACTAAGCTGTCACTGACACGTCTTAATACCCACTACAGTCTTGATTTAATGACATGTCATAAGTGCGGCCTGAGTCACTCTTTTTGGCAGAGGCCAGGCTCTTACAATCACACTTAGGAGTTGATGGAAATCTGTCAGAGGGATGCACCTCTTTCCTCACAACACATACAGAGCCGCTCTTGTTTTTGGCCGGAGCCGGATGTCTGCCGGGCGCATATGGATGTTTTCGCTATTGTATAAAGGGCATATTCTTTCTATATGGTTTGCCCAGGTTACAGTTTGTTTCTTCCACTTAACAGTGGTTACACTGAGAATTTGTCCACGTTGCACTCGTGCAGAGATAAATTCGTACGCCACATCTCGCACCCAAATCTGCGTGAGATGTCTGCATTTAGAGCCAAATTAATATCTTACGAAAGCTTTTTGTTGCAGCGTATTCGCAAAGCGAGAGTCTTAAAGCCTTCCAGGATTATGGCTTTAGACAGTGGCATTTCTTGGGGATTATGCTGCATGTACTGCTTGTACTCTTCTTGCCAATTCATGTAGGGCTCAAGCCAAGTTAATGAACCCGCTGACATTAGATAAGACTGCAGACATGAATACAAGAGGCAATTTCACCTCACACCTTTTACGCTTTGTTAAATCAAGAATATCTTTTTGCAGAGGCCTTTTTCGATGTGTCACATGCAGTGATGCTCGATTTGTCAAACTCATCTTTATAGATTTTCAGGTTTAAATTGGGTCTTTTTGGAATCAGTTTCTTTCTTTTTTTTACTTTTTCCCTTTCCACAGGTAAGTGAGATGGCAGAGGTTCAGTCCTTTGCACAAGGGTACATCAGCAGGGCAAACCCTCGCCACCACAGGGAGCTGAGAGTTTTTCACGGTCAAGGGGCGCTCTCCCCGCCACTTCCATCCAGCTGATCCAACTCAACCACGGCGGGCGAGGAAGCAAAGTTTCCGTCTCTCCGTGTTCGCAAACCAGCTTCCTTCCCCGGCCAAAAGACAGACCAGGCTGCTATTAATTACAAAGAAATATTATCCTCTTGCAGGAGGTTCGCAACAACACCAGTATCCAAAGCAAACAGATACGGTGTGCTTGGAAGCTTGGTGCCTTGTACAGCTGCCATGCCAAATCCAGGCCCACAGATCCTCTTACAGCAGATCAGAGACAGGGAGGAGGGGAGGCTTGTTATCATGCATGCTGCAGCATCGTAATTCCCATTTCATCCTCACTTCTTGACTTCAAAACCGATAGGAAAGCAGCGTGCAAATGTGAATCCATTGTATTCCCTAATTGTAATTTTCACAATCTGCTGCAAGACAAGTTATCTGACGAGCAGACTTCTACAGGATCAAGAGGGATCTGATTGCATGATAAATACTTTCCGACATGCAGCGTGATAGCAGATGGTTGTGTGGGAGGATTGTGAGTTTTTAAACATGCATAACACCGTATCAGCCCTGCAAAACAGCGCGGGCGGAAGAGGGAAAATCGCACTCATTACACTCAAGATGTTACATTTTGTTGTGGAAAGCCTCTCCAAGGTCAAGAACCACTGAGATGTGACGATTAAACTTATCAGGTGGTCCCCTGACGATACCGTGTGACTAAAGCCGTGATGCATTTGTGGTGCTTGAAATATATTTTTGCACCTCACAAAGCTTTCAGTCAAGCAAGTCACCCTCATTTAGCTAGGAAGGGATTTAGTGAAGCTCTTCAAAACTGTCACTTTACAGTTTGAACCTCTAAAGCTGGGGGCCCCTCGACAACATGCCGCAGTACTGTACATGAACACACAGTAAATAGCCATTATTCCTTTGACATTACCTGTAACCTGTGAGGAGAGGACATCCTGTGCAGGCTAAGAGAGAACACTCAGTGTCAGGATGATGGATGAGTCTAGACGCCGTTGTTTTGATGGAAAGATGTGGAGGCAGATCTGCCTGTGGAGGTGTGTGAGAGGGAGACGATGCCCAGTGGGCCGTTTGACTGACAGCAGAGGTTCGACACGCTGCTGCTGTTTTTGTGTGAATAGTGAATTTGTGCGTCACAGGAGGGTTTCAGGATTGTCCCCACGTGGAGGAACTCACACGGCCTGCTGCTTTGCTAAACAGCACTGCTGAACTTGGTGGATATGATGACAGTTCCAGCTCAGAGACTTCATGGGTGGATGTTTAACTTTTAGACATTAAGTTTGAGCTAATTTACCTCGTTTCCTACAGTCAAAACTGCATGTAACGTGTTTGGTAACACTAGGATTTTTCCTGGGAAGGACCATGTAATCTGGTATTAAATAAAGTTGAGACACAGTTCAATTGGTGCATGTCCATTTCATAAATTCCAGTTAATGTCTATAAAGTCTTTCACTCAAGGTACAACAAGTAAAACAAACAGGCATAAATCTGAGCACACGAGTCCCGAAATGCTGAGAATAAACTCGAAGAAAATAAAGGAACATTTTCTTCGTGTCAGCTTTTTCAAGGTATTCAGATTCCAGCGTCTCTGTCAAGGAGTTTTTCTCTGGAAATAACAACTGCTTCAAAAAAAAAAAAAAAAAAAAAAAACTTCACCCAGATCTCAGCAAGCTGAAAGGTCAGCAGGTTCAGCCTCTTCCTGCTACAGCCTGAGCAAACACCGTGTTTGTCGACGAGTCCGCCGGCCCCACCAGAAATAATTTGCGTATTGAGATCTGATCACAGAATGAACATAGTGTGAACAGTTACTAACACCAGGAGCAAATCCAGAGGTCTGTGATTGGATGTCATTATCTAGATTATGTATCCAGATACAGATCACATGGTCATGCTAGGTATAAATGGGACCATAGTGTGCAACTGACTGAGAACACCATATCCATTTGCCTATAATTAGCACCTATTCCATATTTCTTTCCTAGAAACACACCAGGAAAGTGCTAAAAAATCATTGGAGCTCCACTTCAGCTTCGGGGTAACTGAGCTTCCCTCAGCTTTTAGGTTAATGTGAGGCAGTGGTAGGCAGTGCACTGCCCAGCCTCCTTTTCATGCCTTAAAGCCAGTGTGTCAAAGCCAGGATGCACAGGAAATAAACAGCAAACAACACATCAGCAAAATATCATCAAGTTTATCAATAATAGTTGGGTCAGGCCGTGTAAACAAAGCCGCCATATTTAAGCCAATAAAATGTTGACATACATTTACTTTATTTAATATTTACTTTTCCATTCTGTTGATAAAATCCAACACGACCTAAACGACTTTGTTACCAGCCGCACTAAAAGAAGGGGCCTCACAGCGTGTGTGTGTGTGTGTGTGTGTGTGTGTGTGTGTGCACGTGTGGACCGCAGCACTGTCATCAAAGGCTCCATCATCAGCTTCTTTCTGCAGGAGGCTCAGGGGAAGACAAAGCAGCCACAGCCTGCTCATATCATCAGGGAGCTGCTGTGTCGAGGCCTGTGATTTTCTGCCTCCCTTCACCTCACACAGCGCTGGTTGGACATTAAGGGACTTAAAGACATTCCTCTGCAACTTTTTAAAACACTTTTCATTCGTTGATAATAACAGCACTGCTAAAAATAGCTCATGCTACAGTAACTGGATTGGAAACCTGTTCAACTCTGAATGTTTTCACCTATGTCTGACTTTTTTTTTTTTTTTCATGTGACCATCTATCTGATTCTTGTATTTATGCCGGAACTCTTTTGTTTACATCTCAAACAACCTGCATGCGTTAGCAATGTCGCAGATGTGGCTGTAAACAACTACATAACCGTGCAGGGAGCACTGCTGGTCTGCGCGGCCTTCACAGCTAAACTAACATTTGAAATGGACAAAAACAAGCGAGAAATAACGATTGAAGCTCGTGTTTTTCAGGCGTCTGTAAGATTTCAGGGCGAAGGGGGAGGAAGACCGAACTGATTGCAGCTTGTGCGTGGATTCTGGCGACGAGCTTGAGAATCAGTGATCAAAAAAGTAGCAATAATTGCCTTGGATTTATCAGTTTAGGGATCGGGTTGATTGATTTATTCATTTTATTTGATGTGTTAAAAAAACACGCTAACTCTGCGGTGCAGCTTACATATTCCAAGATTTGTTCATAATGTAAAACAGGCTTCAGATCCCTGAGAAAGCATCTTTTTATGGCCACTTTGAAAATACTCTGTCATGTGATCAAGTATAGACTTGCAGAGGATTATTCCACTGTACCGCAGCAGAGGCCACATCAGTGGTTTTTACAGTTCCCTATAGTTAGAGCAACTTCTACAGGACAGAAGCATTTTAAAGCTGCACTAATCAATATTTCTATAACAATGGATCAGATGACTCCCTGTACTGCCCCCATACAGAGCATTTTAACATGTTTCAGCTGATTGTTTTGGATTTGTGGCCCTCAACGCTCTCACCTTTCCTTTTTCTTATAAATTACTGGAACAACCTCAACAACCTCAAGCCTTTAAAAATCATGCAAATAAGTCAGTCGAAGAGGGAAAAATTACTTTTGAGCCAAACAAATTGTAGAGGAAACCTGTGAGGAGGCGATGATGAAGCCAAAAGGATGGGGAACCACTGACTTAAATCACACATCTTCCACTGTAAAGTCAAAGTCAGCGCTGAACCTCCTGACCCTGTCTCAGAAAGATGACACTCTGTTTTAGGCATCATGTTGTCTCCTTCATCCAAAGTCAATTCACACCAGAACTTTGCCTCGGGCTAAAATATGGAGTTCAAACGGCAGCTGATGGACACGTTGGCTGTTGTCAGGGTTGAACCGGTGACCTCCCGGTTCACGGACAGAACCCCGATCTCCAGACACCTCACTCTGTCAGGTAAGGTGAGAAAAAGGATTCTGCCAGCAACACACTGTGAGCCCCCTCCAGGCAACCACGTTCAGATCATCGAGTTCAGCTCAGGTCCAGCGGCGTGTTGAACTAAAGAAGCGAGACGGCCTCTAAGTTCTGGGATCTTCTTGCTGCGCCTGAAGAGATATTCCCCGATGTGTTTCTATTTCTCACCTTTATTTATCCAGCAAAGTTCTGCTGAGCAGGCGCGCTCCCCTCACTGCATTACCCTGCTCATAAAGTTTCACAGCATCACACCTGGGAGCTGCTCAGTAAAACCACATTCTTCTACTGCTGACCGCTGAACAGCTCCACCGGTGCAGTCGTGGGTTGACTATTTTGCTCAAGGGTACCACTGACAGTCAGTGCTGAGAGAAGGGTGAATTATGCTTTCTGAACTTCCTTTTCCAGGCAGACTTGGGATTTGAAGCGGTTGAACTTAGCAGACACAAGCCTGTGTGTGTGTTTCCAGGCTACAGTGGGAGTTTGTATCATGTATCTTTGGGGGATTGACAGAGTTGACGATCAGTGCCAGTTGTTCATCGATCACTTTGCCAGGTGCTGAGATTGCTGGCTCGCAAAACCCGCGCTCTTTGCTTTTGGAAGAGATGCGACTGATTTCCTCCTTTGATGAGATTCATTGAAATTCATTTAAGTTGGCGGACAGCAAGTCGGAGCAGGTCACGATGTCAAGACAGCAACCTAATATTGTGCTGCGTTCTACTCGTACTGCAGCCTGTCTTTCAGGCCACGGCAGGAATCAAATGCAGCTAAGTTCACCTAATTTGACATCTCAAAACAACTGTCTCAAGAGACCAGTGTTGTGTATTCTGATCCCGGTGCACGGCTATGAATCTTTGATCGTGAGTCAAAACAGCAAGTGATAAAGCAGTAACACGATCGCAGTGTTATGCACAGGGGTATATTGATACCTCTGTTTCTCTGTTGTAAAAATCTAATGTTATTAGTATCAGTTACAGGTTTCTGTAGCTCAGGTGAGACGAGGGTGCAAGGGGTAACTGTATATGTGCCAGAAAGCACAAACAGCTTTAGTGCACAGGAAACTGATCACTGCTATAATCAATATCCATCACTGTTGTCAGCATGTTGACATTGTGCCTTAGATCAGTGTTTCACTTGGAAAACAACCAACCATGAAGAATATTCCTCTATTAAAAAAAAAAAACTTTAATAGGCTTCACAGTCCACAGCAGTGGAGGCTCCACCTTTCCCATATGCAGAGACGTAATAATGACTCAGTACACTGCAGAAAGTGTCCCTCCTTAACAATATACTAATCCCGTGCAGCTGGTGCTGTGTCCCGAAAGATGACAGAATCCATCCTGGTGTCGTCCAGACAAGTTTAAAGTCACATGATCCAAGAAAATCTTAAATTTTAAAGTGTGAACTGGGAAATTCTCTCACGCCAGAGGGAAAGGGGAAAAAACAGCAAAGAGTTACCAGAACATAGTGCAGAAGAGATGACAGGAGACAGACGATATTATGAATTAAAAAAAAAGAGCCCATACGATACTGAAGATATACAGTATCATATGTTGAGATATCCTGTTAATGCAGAACTCCTTCTGCCCTGAAAGAATTCTTGCTATGTTGGACTCTGGCAGATTTACAAGGTGCTGGACGTCTTCAGTTTACAGATCAGGGAATTTACAGCATATACAGTAGGCAGGGTGTGTGAATGTGCATACTTGTCTCTGACTCCTCAAACAAACTGATTTGAAACGGGGGGGGGGGGGGGGGGGGGGCGAACGGTCATCCAAGTTTAAGAAAAATGTGCTGTTTCAAGACTGCAGCGCAGATAAAAAGCCGCGTTAAGAGAGACACTTTTTGCAGTTCTCTGGCAACTTCTTCTCTGAATGAATGTGTCGAGGGGTGTAAGTTCCACCATGGAGGAGATCGTCTCGATTTTTATTACCATTGGCAGAATTCATAGACTAAATAATGGTTGTGCAATGGAATCGGTGCTGCCTTAAACACAGGAAATAAATGGTGGTGGTCATGTTCATTCATGCTGGTAATTATCGCTGCCTTTTCAAGAAAAAAATGGCAAAACCCCCTCAAAGCAAAGAAATTATTAACTTTGGAAAGACACTGGCTGGGCTGCATTGATTCAGAATTTAAAACCGCTCGTGTGTGTCTGTCTGGTACAACATTTTGATACTGGGCAACCACTGAAGAGAAATCGCTCCTGCTCTGGGAGCATGTGTTCGCCTCAGAAGGCAGTTTCCAGCCAGATGAATCTTCAAGTTAAAGGTTTCTTTTCCTTCTGTGCCTTGGAAAGACTTTCAGAAATAAGATCTCAGAAAAATGATGTGAAGACAAGAAGGCGCCTTGTATATACATGTCACATGTATAATATCGCTTTAATAAAAGCATATGAAACAAATTATGCTGGTAACTCCATACATTGTGGATTGTTTGGGAGATCCAAAGCTCTTCAAAGCTGGCCTTAGGACAGGCCCTTCCCAAAGCCCCGAGGCTCCTCAAGGGCCACGTCGTAAAAAGAAACACTTACGCCCCACCATGACTCAAGTTTGGGAGTTTTCACATTTATGACAGTTTGTGTTTTCTCTCAAGTATAACACACTGTGCTTGTTTGAAGCAGGTGACGCCCCAACGCCCCCCCCTCCCCTTTGACCTGTTTCTGTACCATCAGGTTTGAATTCTTTCGCTTCTTAGTGTCAACCTGCAAACTGCTTTATTTTGTTTGTTTTACGACGCCTGCAAGATTGTAGGTTTCATTTCAGCTTTACTAGGGGTACACACTCTAAACAGCAAATCACGCCGACTTTATGTGGCTGTAAAATAGCCTAAAAACAGCTCAGCTATCATTAGCTGAAAGAAACTTTTTTGACCCTGAAGGGGAATCTAAAGGAATAGTTAGAAACTTTAGGAAATATGTTCATTTGCTTTTTCAATAGACTTAGATGAGAAGATTCAAACCAGTCTCATATCTGTGTGGTAAATAAACATGGAGCCAAGAGACAGTCAACTTATTACCATGCAGACTGGAAACCAGGAAACAGCTAGGCTGGCTCTGTCCAAAGGCACCAAAATCCACCTGTAAGCACCTCTAAAGCTCACTGACTGACACATTATATCCTGTTTGAATCAGTAAAAAAAACAATGTGCAGAAATGGCAAGTCATGAGGCCTCTGCTAAGCCAAGAGAGAGGGTAAGTGCATTTCCCAAAATGCTGAACTTTTCCCTCAAAGTTCAAATCACAGTTTCCCAATCATAAAATACAGCGTGCCTTGTCAAAACTCAAACATGTCTCTAAAAACCACAAAATAAGTACAATTTCTGCATATGTTTTTGTGTCAGAGTCAAGAGGAAACATTCATCCTTATCCTGATCCTGGCGAGAAGAAACCTGCTTGTTTCCATCCAAATCGAAATCTATGCCTGACTGAGATGCCTCACAGTCTCCAGTCAGTCTCGTAGAACTTGACCCTTTAAAAGCTGGATCTGAGTCTTCGCTCGACTCTGAAAACGAACACCGGTGCGGCAGATATGAGCACTGATGAGCCCTCTCATGCACGGTCGTTGTTCCGGAGAGATTTCACACGAGCGTGAAGCCAAAAGGGAGTCAGTGAGCTGTTGCAGGGACACGACGAGAGTCTAACACGGGGCCTGCTCTGCTGCTTTGGCGGGAGAACAGCTGGCCCGTTTCAGAGCCGAATGCTCGCCGGCCTCTTCCTGACCAACATGTGGATGTGAGGAGAAGCCCAGTGTACCGTTTCCACCCCTAATTAGCCTGAACTCAGCACTGTTATCTTAAGGAAACCCTCAGGAGCTGTGAATCGGTCAAACTGCGGATGTGACAGGAGTTAGGAGTGTTTTCCACTGCAAATGGGCTAAATCAGGGCTTCTCCCGGGAAGATTATCACTGGCAGAAATAGCTCACCAACATCACTGATGAATTTTTAATAATTTCCTAAAAGATTTTGCTTCCCCATCAGCCTGGGTACTGGCAACGTCATCCTGTCATGGACGCTTGGAAGTGGCCAAAAGGCAATCACGCGTTTAGCGTCACTTGTAACAAGCACCTGCTGCTGTGCTTTGTGAGCAGCCAGAGAAGATTAAACCCATCACTCTTATTTAATCTGTTTTCTATCTAAGAAAATAATAAGACTCAGTTCTCTTTGGGGAAAAAAAAAAAAAAAAAAACGAAGTAGAGGACAGAGGAGGTGGAGTGCAAACCAAAACACACAGGTTGATTTTTTCCACTTGATAAGAGCAGAGTGGGAATTTTCCCTTGTTTGAATATTTACAGTTCAGTGGCATCTGCATGTGCAGGGGTCAGGTTTTTCCAAAACGACAGAGTCGCTGTGTGGGAAGGTCATACCTGGGTGAGATGCCTCTCACACACTGTACACATTTGCACTGCACACTCTGGGGCGCAAGTAAAATGCTGAGACGTTCACGTTCATGTTTTGGCCATGTGTTGCATGACGGAGGTAAAAGAAAAAAAGATTATTAGTTACAGCCTCTACACACAGGCAGCAAGAAGAACGATCTGCCAGTTTGATCCAGACTGAAATATCTCGAAAACGTTTGGACGAACTGCAGTGAAAATTTTAAAATTTTTCCAAAACAACCTGAAAATGACGCAGTTAATAAGCAGTTGCTGATGCTTGGCGGTTTAAAGGGGCACTTTAGTTAAAGAGACAGTCTAGCAAGGTACCTACTTTTGGAGGCTCTTATTGCGGTCTGTAACTCAAATAAATCTGCCGTTTAATTCCTCAAAACTCAAAGTTTTATTGCCCTGAGGACAAGCTGGAGAAAAACTGTTTTATTTGACGAAGGAAGTTGGTAAAAATGCTCCGTCAGGTGTATTTGAACCTTGGTAGCTCACAGGCCGCGAGCTGAACTCCCGCTGCCGCTTGTTCTTTGGCATGAAACAGCTTTTTAACACACCAACCCTCAGACTGGACGTCATTCCATCACAGCAGCTAACCTCCCAGCCCTCCTTCAAAGTAGATTTCAAAGCAGAGAGGCATATGGTCCTGATTTTTAATTCAATGACTTGGCTGTGGATCGAACCCTAAACCACCCGGTATCAGGGTGGATGCTAACCGCCACGCCGCTGATCTGACGTTTGAACTTCGACTGTGTTTTTATTGCCTTGACAGATTCTATGTTTTTAGTTTGTTTTGTTTTCTCTCTGTTTCACGTTATTGAAATGCAGAACTCATTCTGCGCACAGGGGATCTCTTGTAAAAGAAAACTTTGCTGTCAATGGGATTTCCTTGTTCAAATAAAGGTGTCAAATCAAATCACAGACAGGACCGAGAACATGCCATGTCCAGTCTGAGGGCGAACGCATGTGTATAGTCTATGAACTCAGCCGAGACCAGCCACAAGACCCATGATGCATTTGGAGGGAACGTGTGCCTCCCTCACAGCTCATACGAGCCGCGGCAAAGCAGGGAGCGACAGCGCGTACGTAATTTGTCGGGGGGGAGTGTGTCATGCATATTTGCGAGTTTGAACACTGTCTGCAGCCGTGAGAACCTCACAGCGTTTTGATTACATTTCTTTATTGCCTGCCTCCGTCTCTCGTGGCTCTGACTCTCGTTTGTCTCGGGCGAGGTGGGGCTCGGGCCTGAAACTTAGAAACAAACACCGTGCAAACAAACAGTCAAGGCTACTGCTTGGACAACTGCCTTGTTGACTCTGTAGCACTGGATTTCCCCAAGTGGCTCAGTGGCTGAGCCACAAACACACACCTGTTATCAATTTGTTTGCCGTTGTGCGACAGTGTAGCTCTGGACTATTTTATTTTCTGTTTGTGGTTGAAACTCATTTTGTTACCGAGAACCAAATGAGCAGTTTGCTCAGATGGGGAGTTAGATAACAACGATCACCAGTAAGCACTGATTAAAAACGATAAATCAAAAGGATTTCAGACTTGGACTTTGACTTGAGTCACAAAAACACGGACTTGTGACTCGAGCTGCTGGCACCAGAGCAAAGTCTGGGAGAAGTTCAAATTCAGATGAAGAAAATTGATCAATTTTTCTTAGAAAAGTCAAAATGAAAATGGTGAACATTCTGACTCATCATAGCAGGAACAGTTAATAACATTACAATGAGTCTGTGCCAGTCAGGTGTCCCAGAAAACACTAAAATGTGTTTCCATTCACCCTTTGTGTCTTTTTACACATAAAAACAACCTGAGCTGACATGTTGGACATTTTAAATAAGTAGAAAGACATTTTTACTCTTGGCTGAGGTGGAAAAGTTGGTGCACTGATAAAAACAAAATGCAATAAAGTGCAATGGAAACAGACTTTGTGAATAAATCATGACGTACCTGAAGGAAGTGGATTAATCCCGTCACAGCTTCCGCTGTAGAACCAAAAGCATCAGACGTGTGGAGCAACGAGGAGACTGTGACCTTAAACAGATTAATACATGAAACAAACACATCATTTTCCCTCCATGGCTTCCTGATGGTTTCCCATCGACTGATGTTTGACTGTTTCTCTGTTAATTTCCTCACCTCTTTGCATCTCGGCTGCAGTATTTTGGCTGGAAGCTTGTTTAGTGTGACAATGAGCCAACATGCACAACACCAGGGCTCTGAAACTGAAGCTGTGAAATGGAAGTGAGCCGTCATTCATTTTATTATTTACACTTGTGCTTTTCCTGCTGCGGTGTGTTAAAATGTCTCGTGGCTTGTGTGTGCTCTGACCTGATCACCTGCAGCTTTGCTTCATGAGCAATATGTGGTAAACTGCAAGTAATTAACAGAATTAAATAGATAAATCAGCCTCGCTGTCACCGAAGCATTACCCGGGGGGACGGGGGAGCACGGACAGAAAACAGGCAGCAGTTTGACTGTAAAATGAAGTGGCAGGAAGTAAAGGTGAGGAGGCCAGAGGGTGAACCAACGGTCACATGTGCCTTCAACTCTTAATCAGTTGTTTCATATGAGGTTTTGATTTTATGTAACTGTGACTGAAACCTTGCTTCAATCTTAAGCCACATTTATGGGTCTGAACTACTCTCACTGAAGTTCATCTCCAAACAATGTGGAGCACACACTCAGGGAGAGCCGGTAACTCTTCCTCCAGGTGTGGCACATTGAGCCTAACGAGGCCAGATCAGCCTGGAGCTGCACAACTGACACAGAACGATGACAGACCGTGAACCTAAGACATTATCAAAATCATTTAGTATAATGTCTAAAAATAAGATTTGTCCAGTAAAACCATGAATCAAGATTCTTCTAAGCTCATTTATCTAGTCAGAAAAAAAACAAATGAACACCCATGTGGCTTTGATGTAACTGATTTGTATTGCTTTAATGTTTTTTTTTTCTCGTTAGGAACAGGTAAGCCATGACAATATAATGTAAATGATAAGCGCAAACAAAATCTGAGACCCTTTTGTACATTGTAGCACATTCATACAAGTCCCGTCTGTACACAGGGGTCACAGAAATCACTTCTTTTTCACTGAAACAACAAGGTAGCTCTTGACTCAAAGCCAACAGGTACAATGCCAATTTCTTTTTCATTTTTTTATTTAGAGAACATTTATTTTTTTGTATTTTTCTTTTTCCAAATGACTAAAAATGAAATTAAACGTGTCAGTAGTCGATTCAAGTGCACTGTACCTCTTTGCTTTCAATGAAGCGCCACCATACATTCCTCCATTCGTTAATACTAACCGTCAAAACTGCGATAATGTGATAATGCGACACAAAACAAAGATTTTCTTTTCTTTTAAAAACATGGCGGGAAAATTAAAAGAATAAATAAGAATAAATAAATCTCTGACTTTCGAGAGGGCCGGAGAAGACACCTTTGGCAGTCTGACAAAGCTGCAGCTGTAGAGCTTTAGCATCACGGTGAGACACGTCTAACTTTATTTACCTCCAGCACTGACACCCATATGGAATTTATGTCACTCCTCTTTTGGTATTGTGAATATAAGTGCTTTGTTTACACACTTCCAATTGGGGCACAGCAGGCCTGTTCTCTCTTGAATAGGCGATGGAGGTGGACACATTTTTCTAGCATTGAGACACCAGTAAAAAAAAAAAGAGCTTTAGTCATCTGCAGCTGACATGTCTCACTCTATAGATGCAAGGGCCCCTGTGTTAGTCCTATAACACCCATTCCTGTGTGTCCTGGCTGGTTCAGCTTTCTTAGATTTGCTGCTAAAGCTGAAGCAAGGTGTGTAGTTTAAAAGTGTGAAACACAAAAATGGAAAACTGAGTCGCAGTTGAACATAGAAAGCCACATGCATCCAGTCAGAATAGATGGAAAGTGTTTGAATCTTTGGCAAAATTATAATCGGAACTGTCATGGGTGCATACGGCTGTTTTCATATTGCATCTGAGGTTGGCTTCTGAACTTTTTCGTGCTTCCCTTTTTTCTAAAATCGGCATGTCTTTACCTTAATACCTACCAGCTACAACGCGTTGACTTCTACGAGTGTGTTTCTGCCGTGGAAACACACTCGGATGCTTCTGTCCATGCAATTCAGACTCTTGGCTTCTATCTCATTCATGCCCTACCTCGTTCTGAGAGAACGCAAAAAATGAAAAACATGACGAGCCGAAAACAAACATATACATGTACAAAGTAATGTACACCATATATTCAAACACATTTCAAAATCGTCAGACTTTGAAATCATTAGCCAAAATAAGTATATATTTTTTTCTCAACCCATTAGGTAATCTTCTTTATCTAGACTGTACAATATATGTATATATGAGTAATCATGAGGGACCAAAGCAACAAAAATAAATACTTTTTCGCTATGTCACCTTTCAAAGTAGTATATCTATGTACATTTATATCAATATCAATTTTCCTTAGCTTATTGTGAATGGTTGAGCGTGTGTTCAACAAGCAGGCATTTGCGCACAGTGTGGAAACTCCTTGTGTTCTTTTGTGTCTTTTTTTGTTGTTGTTGTTGTTGTTCTGTTTTTTCTTTTTTTTTTTTTTTAAACTTTGCCCTAAAACATATCTAAATGTAAATTTTGACAACACTGTGGAAAAACAAGGACCGGACTGTCCGGACAGTGAAAGGTAACCCTGGCTCAAATGGACCGAAATTAAAACCAAAAAAATAAAAAATAAAAATATAGCATCTCACCATCATGTGACTACTTCAACAATGGGTTGTCTACTTCTTTTCAGGACTCTGAGGAGAGTACAAAAATGTTGTCTATTTCATGCAGTCTGTGACAAGTCATACAACCTCGGTGTACTTGTCTAAAGGTTTTTAAGTCGTTTTTAGCACACAGCATAGAATGTTTTCAGTGATGTTGAATGTAGCTATGAGGGAGGGTGCATTTAGGGACAACAACATGCATAAAGAACAGTGCATAGGTCCAGGTCTTTGGGCCAGTCCCTGGTGATTTCCAGTGTGTTTCAGTGGCAGCGTCTATCAACAGATCCACTACTGCAAGCAGTTGGTGATGGGCAAGTCTATGTGACACCTGGGGAAGGGTCCAAGCCTTAAAGAGTGGCGCCATCTTGTGGACAAACAGTCTTCCTCTCTCTATCTGCCATGCCATCAGGAGCTTGCTGATTTCAGGCGAGAGTAATCCAATAAGCGAGTTTAGAGAGTGAGAGAGCGATCAGGCTTGGACCAGAGGCTGAGGTGATGCAAGTGTGGCTGCACTGACACAAAGTGCGGTGACCTTAGCGTGGCGGTTTTTGTGAGTCTGGTCTGCTATGCGCAGTTTAGATCAGTCGTTGTTTCACTGCAGAGCCCTTTCCAACACACAACAGACCTGGAAAAGACCACTCTAAGGATTTCACAATGAATTTTGTGGAAGGTAGAAGAACCAAGCTTAAAGATCAAGCTAACATGCATAAGGTCTTCAGACAATGTTTTGCTAAAAGCCATCAAGGCCAACTTTTTTCCTGAAGACGAGTTCAAGAAGAAACCGTATTTCTTTTCTTTTTTTTGTTTTGTTTTGTTCAACACTTCATCTTTTGAAAAGAGGAAATAATAATGGCTTAATAGCTACATCATTCTTGCACTTGTATTGCAACTACCTTTGGTAAATCAATCAACAAAATCGACAACAGAAAACCCTGAAACATACGAGTCCTCACGTGTTCCCCGACTAAACTTAGCATTGTTCCTTTAGTTTTTAGCTGGCATTTTCCTCAAGTACAGGTTACCCTGTGAATACATTTTCTCCCTTTGATGGCCTCCATGTTTGTCACGTTCACAGCTCCACACCACACGTCCTCTAGCGCCAATTTGGATCCACACCAAATCCTTCAAACAGACTCTTCCAAAAAAGACCAAAGTCAAGACAAACCAGCAAGGCAGAGAGAAAAAAAAGAGAGAAGGGAACAACAGAAACAAACCAACAGGAAACAGGAAAAAAAAAGGACATCATCGAGTCCTGGCGAAAAAGACACCGACGAGGACGGAAGATTTCAACATGGCCACTGCCATTAAAAGGTTGGGGCTTTCACCGTTTCATCATTTTGGAGACAAAGCTGACGATGGCGGAGGCGGGCTGATCTATGTCCAGCTCAGCAAACAGGTGGCTGACATTGTCTGTTGTGCTTCCTTGTTTCCTCGCGACAAATCCAAAAAGCCTGGAATTAAGAAAAATACATCTGTGTTTAGTATTTTTGCTGATATTCTAGCACCATAATGGGAAGATATGAACCACTAAGTTTAGTGTAAACTGCAGCAGCAGAATAACCTGAAAAAGGCAACCAACGTGTGTTACCATTTACAACTGCAAGCATATTAAATATTTAAACTTACTTCACTGAGCCACCTCCCTCTTTGCCCCATCTATGGAAAGAAAACGAAAGAAATATCTTTTAATACTTTAATCAAAACCAGTTTAAATATTTGCACGTGAAAAAGGTTCCTACTTTCTGTCCTGGGGATCGATGTCACAGTAGGTTACCGTGTTGATGGGATAATGTCGCCTGAAGAAAATTCTGCAGGAAAATGGAAGAACACACACAATTTATCATAAATATCAATTTACGCTTGGGAAAGCTTACATCTGTGTGTTTGTATGTACATGATAACATGCAGGGGCCATTTAATAGATACATGAAAATACAGGAGAACACTGACACATCAGCCACCTAATGGAAGGATCTTGAGTGGTGGCCTGTCGTGTTGCAGGCCACGCGTCGTGCGTGTGTTTACTCACTTCCTCTGACTGTCAGTGAGCGTGATGCCCTGTGTGGACACCTTGAAGTGGACGGTGGTCGCAGCTGGCAGAGGGTTGGTCGCCAGCGTCTGACTGATGGCCTTGGAAATGGCCTGAGGCCCCGTGAGAGACTCCATGTCAACGGAGTTGATGTAGAGGACGTTGCACGCTAGAAGTAACACAGAGTCACTGTTAAATAAAAACAGATACAGGAGGAAAAAGGAGTGTGCGTGCAGTTCTGTGTGAGATGATGGAGGCTGCAGTGAGGAGTGTTTGACAAGCTTACAGTGAACAGTGTTGTTTAGTTAAGTTTCTCATGCACTGTGCAGCTGGTAGCAAATACATTCAGATGGTCTTTTGCATTTAAAAGTGTTTGAACAGTCTATTGTGGCCATTCCCAATACGTCATACATGCTTTTAAACTTTTCCTGAAACAACAGACCATGTCATGTGATTTTTCCTGCAAGCAAAAATGGAGGAATAACAGCGGTGACTTGTTTCTGTGAGAGCAGGCATCACCACATTCACACTCAAAGTGCATGACAGAGCACAGCAGTGCACAACAGTATTTACCGTGGGCTTCCTCAGGAACCTTCTGGACTGTAAGGTAAGGGTGACAGTGTGTGAGCAAGTGAACTGTTTATGGAGAAATCATACAAATGTGCTTAGAATTACATTTATTCTTTGAGATGGAACTTATAACATCAGTACTGTGGCTTCTGCCAAACTATCTCCCTCTGATTTCCAACTTCATAAACTTGCCCTTTTCCTCATTTTTGCAATGTGCAATGTGTGTTTCCACACTGAAAGAATATTAAAGGATGCTGTCTGATGGGTTGATGGAAACTGAATTGGCAAAATGACACTGAGGGACTCTATGATGTGAAAAGCCTGTGAAATCTCTGCATAGGTAAAGTGAACTGAATGGTTTCCTGTTTACCTGCTCCCTGCTTCAGAAGTTCAACAACTGGATCAGTTGGTGTGGCAAGTTCCAACGCCTCTTCATTTGGGTCTGTGAGCATCAAATGAAATAAAGTAGGATAAAAAAGAACATTTATTTCATGAAACAATATTGCAACTCAGCTAATGGCATCTAACAGTGATTGTCAGTGGAGAGAGACGTGAAGTGGAGGGTTAGACTGACCTTTGGTGGGGATCATCAGCTTACAGGGCAGAGCCAGTGGAGTCATCGAGTGCTGGTACACCAAAGCAGAAAGACAACCTACAAACACAGAGTAACTGCTGTCTTAAACTGGATCTCTTTGAAATGCTGATCTTATAAGACTCATGAGTCAAACAGAGCTATAACCTCACCAAAGTAGGGCTCATTGGGGCAGCCCTTCAGACGGACGCCTTTAGGGCTCGTCTCAATCAGGAAGTGCCTCACCAGCTCGTTAGTCATGTCACCAACTGGAACAAAATATTTAGATAAATGCAAATATTCCCTCTAACGATTTACGATTAACGAGACAATTTGAACGTCTTTTGTCAGAGATCAGTTTTATGTAAAAAGTCAGATATTTTGTTGTAATAAAACTTTTAAGCTTCACAGGAGCAATTTTATTTATTCATTTATTTTTTACCTTTCTTGTTTTGTTGGACAGTCGGCGGGGGACAGGCCACCTTCATGGCCAAACCGTAGGCCCCGCGGAAGGAATGGCTGTCCCTTATGATGAACGCCCCGGGCTCCCGGTCCTTCAGCAGGTTGATGGCTGAAAAAACAGAGAGAGGAGGAGAACAAGGGGGTGAAGAAGGAAAAGAGGCAGCAGCAGGAGGATGAGAGAGATTAGAAAGGATGAAGCAGAAAGGGAAATGAACAGAGGAAAACCAAATGAGGGGCATTGTTGATCAAGTAAAATGGACGAGAGGAGAAAAACCAGATAAACAGAATGGCTGTCATTGTTATTTTACTCTCTTTCACTCTGAGATCAATAAATTCATAGAAGAGGGTGTGGAAAACCACCACACACTCACCTTGCTCTCTGGAGATGTCTGGCTTGTACCAGAACTTGGAGGTGTCCTGGACAAACTTGACATTCATCTTAATGTCTGGATAACCATCTGTTGGGATGAAAGGAGACAGTAAGAATGGAAACTGAGGACACACACCTTCTGCAGACTGGACAAAAGTAATCTCTTCTTTGAGCGTCTCACCATATATGGACTTGGAGATGTCTGGGAGTGTGTGAGTCCCAGACAGATTTGGTGTGCTGCCACCACTGGCTGGTGTCGGTGTCAGGTTATTGTTGTCCATCCTCTCTGCGTCTCCACTGGACATGTGCCTTTTCTCCGGCAGCTGTGGGGAGACGGGAAACGCAGGCGTGGATGGCGGCTGGGCGCTCCCCTGACGGGAAGCAGCCCCCAGCTCATCAGGTGTGCTTTGGCCACTTGCTGCTGTGCGGCGCCCCATCAGGGGGCTGGGAGGCACGCCAACGGCTGCTGTTTTAGGGCTTCGGCCAATGAGAGGGCTGGAGGGGACGCCGACTGGAGGCGGGTGTCTGGCCAGTGAGGGGCTGGCTTGACCCAGGCGTCTCTGGAGGGCGGGGCTCGGTGGCGTGTTGGTGGCCACTGTGCGGTGGAGGGTGTTGGGGCTGCCGGGGACGGTGTGGACGCCCATGATGTTGACCTGGGAGCCCTCGGGGGAGTTGGGTCTGTTGGGGTGGGAGGGGGCAGAGCTGAGAGGGCTGCCATCTGAAGACCCAATCCTCCGTCTGCAGACAAAAAACAACAACGACAGAATTATTAGTTTTATGTCTGTATTCTGTGTCTGCTGTTGATACGTTAAAGACACAAAATATTAAGGATGAGTCGAGTATTTGTAACATCGAGGGGAGGAATTTGATCATCGACTGCATGTCTGCCTCTCCTCATCTATCTCTCTCTCCTCTTATTTGCAGATGTTAAACAATAAACTGTGCTGTTGTGTTTTTGCTCATATGACTACTCACCCATCAGCGCTGTGAATCGGACTGCTGGAGGAGAGAGGAGCGTTGAAAGGTTGTGCTCTGGAGTCCCCAAAACTGTGAATATCTGCGGATCACAAAGCATCAAACACACACACAAACAGAGTCAGTCTCAACTTAGTGTGTCACACAACATGTTTTGCCCAGAGCCCAATGGGATGCAGTTATCAGACGTCGCACCCGAATGAAAAGTTGGATGTGACAGAAGTAGGAAATGATTCGAAAGTCAGTCTGAATACAGCAAACATTCTGTGGAAAGCTGGGATGCAGAACTGAAAAGGAAAACATTTGGTTGCAGATAAAAAAATATATATATAAAAAAATGTGTCGAGGTCAGGAGACTGTGTTGGTGTTGGGTGCAGAGCTGCTTAAGGTATATTTCCACAGAAATGCCCTTACCTTGTTCTCCATCATTAGAATCAGAGTCTAACAACAAGAAAAGATAGAAAGCAAGGGAAGGAGAAGAAGAGGAAGGAGAGATGTGTGGAGGAGGAGGAGGAGACAAGGAAGACAAACTTGAGTGCAAAGCAAGAACTGTAAGGTGTGTGTGTGTGTGTTGGCTATTAGCATTTTAGTGGAAGCACTGCAAGGAGTAAGATCAGATGTAAGCACCAGGGGGCAGCAGAGACTAACAATCACAGTGTTACAGCCTCTTTCTGCTCACTCAGCTTCACAGCTACAGTATGATGTAATGCAGTGATGCTGCACTGCCAAGAGCTGAACAGAGTCAAAGCTGTTGTATGTAATGATCTAATTTAGAGCATTATGATCAAATTATGTTCAACTTAATTCAGTGTCTTTGGAAACTTTGGGATCTCCACTAGAGAAATAACTGCTTGTTAAAAAGTTTAAATCAAGAGTAAGCAGGAAAGCATGTCACCTTTAAAATGTTAGAACAACCCCCAGAAAACAAACAGGATATTTACTCCTGAAGTCCAGTGTTTCGATGCTTTACCAAGACATAGTACAAATTAAGATTAGAATACTTTATCTGATGTGTGTAAACTGACCTGATCCACCCTGTTGATGTGGCTTCAGTCCCAGCGTTGACAGAGGAGTCTTGGTCAAACCCGGAGGAGAACGAGCTACAGACAAAACAACAGACAAAAGGTTGGATTTAAAGGAGCAGGAAAACTGATCAGAGCCGACATAACTATATTTTGTGATGAGAATTGTATAACAGGCCATGCAAGAGTACAACATGATCAATGCAAGGCATGAAAAGACACAATTTTTCACTTAACCATCAATATGATGTTACATGAAAATGCATTCGATGGTGGATTCACATGTTTGAGGTGGACTTTGTTAATGCAAAGATTTCACACACAAGTAGAACAGTGGAACACATCTAAATAAGTAACATTACAGAGGCTGTTCATGAAATATCCACTCATTAACTGCACAAAGATGATACAGTAAAAGCACATCCAGCATTTTGGAAATAAACTCTTTAGTTTCATGAATCCTCCACTTCCAAAAAGAATGCAAATCGATAGCATGACAGGGATTCAGGTCACAGCTCACTGAAGGTGGCATGGAGAGGGTGTGGGTGGTAAATATGAAATTTTTGTGCCACAGAGCAGATTCTTACTGCAACAGCTGTGTGTTCGGGACTGACTGCAGGAGGGACGGCAGGGCTGGTTTACTAAAGTATCCTCACAGTCACACAGACCTGCAGGCCTACAGGAAGGTCACTGCTGTAACTGAGTCTTAAGAATTGAATATCTTAAGAGGTTTGGTTGAATTAGTAATACATATGATTAGGTGTGTGTGTAGCATCTCCTTTAACTTTTCCTTAATTTCAAAATGTCAAAAATAGAGAAAAAAAAAGGAAGTAAAGGAAGAATGTAAAAAAATAGAAACATGATGCTCCAAAAATCCAGCAAACCCGATGACAGTAATGAAACACTGCTCATATTCTTTTAAACGGTGCCTGTATAAGAAGCTGCAAAACTATATAAGCCCTTCCTTGCTTTTCCTCCACTTCTATATCCACTTTCACTTCTACATCCACTCTAATCGTGTTGTTCAAACACAATTTGCACTCATGCTCTGGGCTATTGTTACTGTCAACTCATGCATTGCTTATATTTCACCAAATGCAAATTCAGATATTTGTTTTGAATGATGAGAAATGATGTTATTTAGAACAGTAAAAACTATTTACTACAGACACAAGATTATATTGAAGTTGCTGAAATCTGAAAAGGGAAAATTAAAGCAGTTTTTTGAACTTCACAGGTAATTATATAGGATTTTAGTGAAGGAGAGGACACTCCCCATGCAAATACTTGCAAAATGCAGTTTGTACATTTTCAAAACCTGCTTACACCCTCAGTGTCCCTCAGGACTCTGTTGTTCATTGACACAAGACAGAGATGGATCAAACCTTCACCTGCATCCTGGTCCTATTGAGCTTGTCTGCAGCTTTTGGCAAGTATGTTCTCATCAGGGAGTATATGATCTGGCATGAAGCTCAGAGTTACTGTCGCATGTATCACACAGACCTGGCTCCTGTCAGTAATGAACATGACATCTTCCGACTTCAGCAGCTTCCCGGTTACTTCTTCCGCTCGTCGTTCTGGATAGGATTGGAACGGAATTCCATACTCACAAAATGGATGTGGTCAGGTGGTGGTCAGGTGTCCACATTTTTCTGGGCACCAACTCAGCCCAGTAACTATGAACATGAAACCTCTGGTGCAATTATATCCAACATGTGGCGTGATGCATTTCCACATGAAACTCTCCAATTCTTCTGCTACAGTGTGCTTGTAGTGAGAGAAAGAAAGACATGGGAGGAAGCTTTGGCCTACTGCAGAGAGCATCACCGTGACCTGGCCAGCGTGGCATCGGAGACAGAGATGCTGCTGATCCAGAAAGAGTTAGACAAAAAAGTCACCACAGAACGCGTCTGGATGGGTTTGCATTTCTTCCCCGGGGGCTGGCTGTGGGTGGACGGGCAGCCGCTGGATTACGAGGCCTGGGCTCAACAGAACAAACCTGTGTGTCCTGAAGTCAACCTGAAGTGTGCTGCCTTACACATGATGGAAGGGACACAGACGAACAGTAACACTAATGGGACAGGAGTAAGTCAGGCAGCTACAGATGTAAAACACAGTGTATGGGAGGCTCGTGACTGCATGGAGAGACTCCATTTTATTTGTTACTGAGAGTTTAAGTTAACTTCGACTACATGAAATGTAGTTGTGCTGTTGGTTAGTACTTGCATTAAAAGTAAATTTGCTATAGTTAAAGTTAAGATACATTATGAACAGTTTTTGTGAAGTAGTTTCCTGAGTCTTTAGTGGTTTGTTCCATTTACTTTTTGGTGTGAACCTGTGTGTTTGTATTACCCATGTTTTATTACTTGTCGGCAGTCATCTTCTTCTTTTTTATTTTTTTTGTGCTGTACTTTATCCTTTTGTTTTGTGGTTATGTTTTGTTCAAATAAACGGGTGATGAACCAGAATCAGAATAAAGATAAATGAAAGTAAAGAAAATAATAAACGTGTATCGTGTTGGTATCATTATGCAAGACTTTTTTTTTGCCTGTCTTTTCACTAATTTATCTTTTTTTTTTAACATTTTAAGATGGACAAAAGAGAGTAATTAAGGTAAAAGTCAGTATTTTGAGGATTTGAGAGCGCCCTCTGTCTGCAGGCAGAAAGGACCTACACATGTTGAAGTAAGGAGTCTGTGGGGACACAGGGAAGCTGGGGGTCTGTGGAGAATTCTCACCACCGCCTCCAAAGGTGGGGCTGTTGGCAAGCCCGTCTGCCTTGTCGTCCTCAAACGCCTCCAGGTAGCTGTGCATTGGACCCTTAAAAGAGACAGAGTGAAAAACAAGGAAATTTGTTAAATTAATAAATCAGGAAAAATACCCTCTTGAACCCAAAGAGGGAAAGACCTTTATGTGGAAATATGTCTAAATCACAAAGTGGGGATGTAAACTGGGAAGATCCTGCCATCCTCACTGACTTAAACATTGCTGATTAACAGTACTTGTCCACTGATACAATAGAACAGACACTTGCAAGTGGATTGACCATAAGGCTGAATACTGTACCTCTCTGGGTCTTCCTCCTGGGTTGTGGGCCAGATTGCTGACAAAGTCTGGTGAATGAACTGATGATGTGTTATCATGGCTGCTCTGATACTGTCCCTCACTGGTGGTCCGACGCCGGCCTGTCTCTTGTGTCACCTCTGGGGTCATTCCTCTGGAGCGAACTCCTGCAACATCCCAAAATATTCACTGTGTGGAACTGTCAACACAACTTCAACAGCAACAGCAAAACAGAGAGAGAAAGAGGTTCAAAGTGACGTAAGGGGGAATAAAAAAAAAACAAAACTGTGGGAAGGGACAAATAGAGCAGAAACATTAATTGATGAAAAATCATGAGGAAAGTAATCATAAAGGATCTGAAAAGAATTTTGAGAAATGGTTGGAAAGCAGAGAACGATTCAACAAATGAAGGAACTAAAATGCCAGAAATTAAGAGCGAGGGAAAGTGGACAAACCAGAGAAGGAATAGGAGCGATGGCGGTCAGATTGTTGCGGTGTCATGCTTTCACTGATGCCCCGAATGCGAGCGTTGTACTCTGTTCCCGGGGAGGGGGGGGATCAGGGCGGTGGATGGGAGGCAGGAAGTGAATGAGGAAGGTAAGAGAGGTGCAGAGGAGGAAGCAATGATGGGAAAGGTTGTCCAACACAGCAGAAGGATGGATTGAACAGAAAAGGAGAGGAAAAATCAGAACAGAAGTGAATCTAATGAAAGTGAAGAGAAAATGAAAAGATATTTATCAGATGGGATGGCTTCTTGTTCATAGTGAACAGCAGCATAAAAAATACACAACAGAAATGATCTCATCCACCTCTAACAACCTACAAATGAGGAATTTATAACTTATTTCCACTGGGTGGCGCCTGGGAGCTTCCACATGGCCTCACATGTAGGTAAATATGAATGCAGACAATGCATGGAAGCAGGAGCCTCTGAATGTTTGGCTATTCTTACTCTCAACCTATCTCCACTCTCACCAGCACTGCTTTATTTTAGCTGCAGAGCTAATTTTACAGGCACCGGTCAGTCCTGTGGTACGGCACCCCATGATGAATCTGTAAGAAGACCTGCTGAGAGCTGCACTGCTCACGTGCTGTCTGGAGAATAAGACTAAAGATGCTTGAAACTGAAGTTGTAATTATTGTATTAGTGGATAAAGCTCTAAATTACCACACTCTCAACGTTCCCTCCCTCCAGGCAGTTATTGTTTCTCAGTGAACCTGATCCAACCAATACAGAACTAACCAAAGTAACATTAGTGAAACAAAAAAGTAGATATAAAAATAGATATGCTTGACGTTCAAGGTTACCTGAGCATTTGTTTTCATGTTGTACGGAAATAAATGAAACTAATTTGCAGTTAAGTAAATGAATTACTGCAACACACTGCAACAACAATAAAAAACAACAACAAAAAGTTATGAAGTTACATCACAGCTGCCGGGCATACAATTGATGAGTGCTACTCTTGATGCATATCTGCTATAAACTTTAACTTAATCTTGAGGCACATTACAAAACAACACCTCAAATACAACTGAAACACTGCATGTGGACTCACTCAGGAACTTACTCCTTCCCTCCCTCATTCATTCACTCACTCATTCACTACCTCAATATAATACAATATCTGAAAGTCTCACCAGCGATGCGGTGAGCCACCAGGCCTTCCAAATTTAGCGTCTCCTCCTCTGCATCTTGTTCTCTGGCTAAGGAGGAAGAGGAAGTATCCTTGGGCTGGGGGGTGAGAGCGGGGAGAGGAGAAGAGGAGGCACTGTAGCCTGGGTAAGGAGACGAACCCTGCAGGTCTGGGGAGTGGGAAACCCCGCCGCTTGGGTACGAGTTCACAGGCTTCAGTGGTGCCTGCTGGTTGAAATTAGAAGTGGGATCAGTGGGGTAATGGTGGGGTGCTTGACGTGGGTGGAGGTAGGGCTCAGGGGTGTGTGTTGGGGTGGTGTTTTGGTGTTGGTAGCTTGCATTGGGCCTCTGGGGAGAATACACAGGAGACTCCATAACTGGGCTCTGGCTGGGCAACGCTGACACTCTCCCAGTCGATCGTAGGGGCTGATGAAAAGAATTGTTGACTGTCCCAGAGCTGTTGTAGCCGTGGATGGCAGAGTCTGCTTGGTACGAGGGTCTGGCAAGGGTCTGGGAGAAGGGCACCTGTGATGAATTCAGGCTGTTCTCCCCAGGGGGTGCACTGTGGGACTTCGACATGTGGGAGTTGATGGGATCCAGGTCAAGCATGAGCATGTTGAGTGCCTCGATGGACTGCTCGATGTCCCGCTGCGAGGCTGGGGTGGGGAAGTGAGGCAAGCTATGAGTTGACTGAAGAGGAGGGCCAAATGGATCATCTGGGAGGCTATATTGGTGCCAAGCGCTAAGACCTCTTTGAACGGCCTCTCGACTACTGGTGCTCCTCTCAGGGGCCCTGGGCATCAGTTTTGGATTGATTTCAGGGCTGCTGGCTGGCGGGTTCCCGAAGGATTGTGAGCGGTACATCCCACCTCCGTTCTGGTAATTGTTGTATCCCCCCTGTGGTGATGCAGAGTCCACAGATCTCTCTTGCATCGCCGTGGGGGTTCGTACTCCATGCACAGGCATTTCGCTCAACTTTTCCCCAAGAACACCTCTCTCAAGGTATGGCCCGTCGTTCTGCCCGCTGACAGGTGTCTGTGACTGGTAGTAGAGGTCAGCTGGTGTCGCCTGGCCCTCTAGGGAAGAAATCGTGCCCAAGCTGTCCACACTGTTGCCCTCTTGGCTATTAGGCAACTCGTCGTCGAGAATATCTGTCTCACGCTCGTCTGTTGAAGGGGCACCAACTAGCCTGGAGTGGCCCCCGTTGACGTGCACCTGCGCTGGGACCAGGTGTCGTACTCCTCCCCCTGGACTGGTGGATGTGGATAGGTAGGCTTGCCGTTGATGAGTTGGTGCCTCAAGGCCGCTCAGAAGCTGATCAAGCTCTCTCTTCTCCTGCGGGCTGAGTGGTGGGTGGGTCGCGGTTGGGTTGTTGTGATTCACAGCACTCTGCACAGACTGGCTGTGCTCATCAGTACGATCAGTCTTGATGGATGCAGTAGAGTTGCCTGAGTCGCTGCTCACGGAGAGGGTGTGGTCGACGGCAGGGAGGGAGGCGTGGCCTGTCACAGGAAGTGTCTGGTCAGTGGTTTGGAGGGGATGGTTGGCCTGCTGCAACGGGCTCTTGGTATTGGTCAAGGGGTTCTCATGGACTGGGAGGCCATTGATGGTGACAACTCCCTCCAGGGAGTCTTTCTTGCGGACTCGGGCATATAGGCTTCCATCAAGTGGGCCTTGGGTATGAACAACATCTGAAAGAGACATAAAGAGACATATACCAAAACTATTAAACTAAGTCCCTGTTTTCATGCAGTTCAAAGCACACGCAGAATCAAAACATGGCACAAAATGGGACACATTTGTCTTTTTCTTTGTGCAGATGATTCAGACAAGTACAAAACCTGCTTGAGGTGATTTAAATCATCTCATCTTCTTGCACAAACAAAGTTTCATTCAATTTCATTGGCTGCAGTGATCAAGTCATTTTTGCACAGGGCAGGATCACTCACACCACAAGCACACTGACCCCCCTCTGCACCCGTCTTATTTGACCTGAGGTCCAACATGTAGCCCAGCTTCCAGCAACACAGCCCCTCCAGCTCTATTAATAGCTAATTTACAGGGCTAAAGCCCCTGTCACGTTGCGTCAGTGCAGGCCCACATGGTCTGACGTGAACCACAGTAGGTCCTGTCCAACACACTGAAACAGCTGGCCTGTGTGAACCAAAGAGAAGAGCAGCAGTGCCAGTTTGAAAGCACAGAGCTGGGCTGTGAGAAGACAAACTGTCTTCTTTAAGTTTCTGGCTGCTGAATCATGAATCTGCCTGACTACATACATGTTGCACAGTGCTATAAATCAATATTCATTGCATTTTTTCATGGGAATATTTTACATATATGTATATAAAAAAGGAAAAAGCATATTCTTATCATCTATTTTCTGGTGTGCACAGCTTGTAGCATGCTGGGCAGGGCTTTCCTTTATGTGAATGGAACAACTACACCAAATTCCTCTGGCCTGGCTACACCTCAGATGAACGAATGGAGAATAACTTTAGCTATGAAAACTTTCAAAACAGTCTGTAGGCTTCCACAAAAACACTGAATGTCATGCAATTATTTTGGTGAAAGAACCTCATTTCGAAATCAAGTGAAAGGCACTAAACTTCTGAACAAAAGTTATTGCTTCTTTCATATGACAGCAATTAAAAAAATTAAGCATGGAAGGAAAAAAGTCCCCATCTGTTTATAGCATAAGTGTCAGACTTATTTGACATTTGTTGGACACACATAGCCCAGCTCATGTCATCACATTTGATTTAAGGGTGAGATTTCCTGTAAAATCATCAAATCATAGATTGGCTGCTGTTTCAGTGGCAACATCAGTTGATTTCTTGCTTTAATGAGCTCTAAGTACTTGTTTCTTCCCCTTTGAATATGAACAAAAATGTATTTATATTTTTAGCCATTTTAAAAAAGTCTAACCATAGTGGAGACACTCCCCAGGAGTTTCAAAACTTTAAAAACACAAAACACAATACAATTCATTTGTGGCACATGAACACATAATCATGGGTGTGTGTGCGGCAGAGTAATTTACACAGTTGAGATATAATGTGTACTACAATTATAGGCCAGTGTGACATTTCAAACTGTAAAACACTATACCGGGCTCCGTGAAACACAACAATCACACGTGCACCAGTTCATTCTGTGGTAACACTTATGCTTACAAGAAGAAAGTAATACACCAATACTAGCTTCCCATATCCAGCATAATTTTGCAAAGGGATACACAACATATACATGGCAGCGGCTGGCTCATATGTGGGATGTTCCAAATTGAGCGACCCCCGGGGACAGATGGTGGATCACTCGGACCGCAGCTATTTCAAAACCCATGTCAACAACAACTCACAGGCACAGTAGCAACAAGACCAGGAGGGCAGGCGAGGAAGCTGTAAACACTGTTTGTTCCTGTGGTTGTTTTTAATGATGAACATGATGGGAGTACAATGCCCGGTTTAGCATCACATTCCATGTGGAGTTGATTTTAATGTGTCTGAAGTTAGATTCATGTCCAAATTGCCACACATAACAGAAGAGAAACAAGAAGAAGCACCAGATTGTCTAGATCCTCAATATTTGACTTCTTATATCTGAATATGACATTAGTTGTATTTCTTCAAATGATAACTATATCACTAACTCATAGTATCACAAACTCAATGAAAGCATCCTCCTTACCAGTAGGTCAGCTTCCCTTTTTTAAAAACCTTTTCCTCCTTAAAAAGCCCAGAAAGGATGAATGATTTCTTCTTCTCTAACCAGTTACATCGAAATCAAAAGTCCTCATTTCAGTCCATACATCATGTCTTTTCGAAGCCTCTGTGTGACTGAACTTTCTGCTTCTGAGCTTCCTCTCCGAGTCTCCCTCTGCCCTGTCTGAGTCATGCCCTCCTATCACCCAACATGTGCTCTACTGGAGCGAGGCGGGGCTCTACCACTGAAGCTTCCGAAAGGGGTGAGCTGGCACTGGATAATCTCTGTATGTTCCCGGCAGCGGGGGAGGGAATCCACCCCTGCCACCACCTCCACCTCCACCTCCACCCCGCTGCCTGGGAAGAGATGTCATTTCAAATAAACTACAACTCCCACGCCATCTGTCTGCCCCGGCACTGCAGCATCCCTGCCTGATGACATCATTAGGGGGGATCTCCTCACTCAGGGATGCCCCCCCCACCCTCACCCTGAGTATCTGCAGGTCTTACAAAGCAAAGTTCAGCTTTTTTTTTTTTTTTTGCAGAGAAAGCAGCCATTGCATGACATAAATTCTTAATAGCTGTATTTTAAATCTACAGTAATTCAAAACTTTTCAGCGAACAGTGGTCTACATTTTCCACCAGCTGAGCTCTTTCTGTCTTTTGCTGTCTCTGTCTAACCCTGACCTTTAACAGGACAGGGAATGCCCTTGTTCTAGTACATAAAAGATGATCTTTCAGCGCTCTGTGGCAGAAACGACTCAACTTTGCCGGGATGACACTTTTTCCAGCTGCTGCCGTTCTGAGGTTAAATCAGGAGAGCGGAGGCTGTCGTTCAACATGCCATGGCTCATTGAGGAAAGACAGGAACAGACAAACTGAAAGTGCACAGAGCAACAACTTTTGGGTAATAATGCTCAAGATTTTGCTGCGGAATCGTAATTATAATCATATCACTGGGAAACATTTTGATTTATTTTTGATTTAGCGTCTCAATCTGGTGCTTGTTGTTAGGGATGCAGCCTAAAAAGAGTTTCCACTGAGTCACCAACCTAACAGACACACAAATACCAGCTTCAGCTGATCTTCCAAATTCTGAACCTTTAAGGAAATGTTTGTATTCTTTAGAAAAAAGAATAAAATAATTTGTAAATTCACCAAAACTCAAGAAATTGTTCAACTGCTCTCTCCCCCCGCAGTTTTAATTGCTCAATCTCAACACGGAGCTAGACTGCTGATATTTTATCATGGCTCTGTTGAATGTATACCAATGGGATACAGTTGAGACACAACAGAGGAGTGACTGACTCACAGGTCGAGTATGAATGTTTCCGAGTGAGTCTCCTTAAACACCTTCCTTGCTATTTTCTCTCACTCACCAACCAAGAGGCCTGAGAGTTGGGCGTGAGCCTCTCGACTTAGAAAAGAACGGAAGTGACAAACAACGTTGGGCATGACAGGAACTTACTAAACAAGCGTCGCAAGGTCACAACCTTTACATTTGCCCCACACTCGGTATGTGCGTCAGCAACATGGGCTTGTGCACATCACTACGCCCGCATATACACACATAAACTGCATGATAACAGAGGCAACGAGTGTTTAAAGTTTGCTTATACTCAGTGGACCTGCATTTTATAAGGTAAATTTTAGTTTCATTCATTATAAATGTTGCTGTTTGGCAGCCAACTGTCAGAGTCCTGGATGTCAAAGCGTCCTTAATCATCATCATCATCAAAACAGTCTCAGAAATAGTGAAATATTATAAGGGTGTTACGATATAATTGTATAATGGTGTAATGGCTACTGCCAGGAAGGAGGAAATCAGTCCAGGAAGTTATGGCTTTCAGAAAAAGAGCAGCAGTAATTTTAAGTTGGCAGAATTTGTATTTTATAAGCTAAAACATGCAAAACCAGTTATTCGTCCTTTTGACATCCACTGGTATTTTACTCTGGGAGCCAACTAATTCATATAACTGTAACCCTAAACCCAATGCATCCCACAGCTGAAGTGGAAAGCTGGATTAACAGTAACATTATTTTACGATTATAAAGGTTATATGGGTGATGAAAATAATTGCATTTAAACACTGTGATCCAGGTGTTATCCAACAATGACAGCATTAAAAAGCAGTCAGTGTCTCTGCATGTGACCTACTGTACAGATGCATCGACGGCAAAGAGTGTCAGCTCTGCACAGCAGAGCTTCAGCCTGGAATTAAATCCAGTGACCAAGATTCAGAATGGCACAAACAAGGAGCTCTGCATCTGCATACAACAAATAGCTTTGTTCTGCCGTCAATAAATAGCTGCAGCCGACCTCAAATTATATCGGTTGAGTCACCGAGCCCTGGCTACCACAAATAGCTAACAACTTGTTTCCTACTGTGGTAAACCAGTGTAATATGCCATTCCCTCTGCTTCAAAGGACGAAGCCACGTTTACCGCTGCCACATTTACATATTCAATAAAATCCAAATGAACTACAAGAAGTACGTGTACATAAAATAGTGAGAAAAAAAAAGTGTTTTTTGAACCCACACCTGTCCATTCTCTATATTCTCTCATGTGACAGGTGGTTCCCCTCTTGTGAAACTTCCAGAGGCATTGCTCATACATCGCTACACACTCACACACACACACTCACACAGCACCTGCTTCTTGGCTGTATTCTCTTAAGTGTTTGCTTTGTGTGTGTTTCATTGCCACATCACAGCCTTCAAGGCCATTAAAAAGCCATTTACACACCTGTGGCCAATGGTTTATTATAAATAGACAATGTGCAACAACTACTGCTGTTTCAAATGGACTGGAATGGATAGGGATTATATACATAGTTAGCACATGTGAGATCAACAAATACAGCATGAGGGAGCAAGCCCATTTGTCAACAAATCCATGCAGTGAGACCATGGTTGGCAGATTATTTTGGTGCTGGACACCTCTTAAACCTGTGCCTTGTTTTAGGACCGTGACTGGTTTCTCTATTAAAATGATATCTGTGAAACATTCTAAGTTTCATTTTCATTTTCATATTTATTGAACATAAACCAATTAAATGAAAAAAAAAAAAAACGTGAGTAATGTAGGGAGTGGGTAAATGTGCATTATTTATGACAATAATAAAATTGAAAAAATTCCTAAAGAAACTGATTCTCTAGAAGTTTGCGGGCGTGGTGGAAACTTAAAGATGGGCTTGACACTCTTATTTGGGACACGATGACCTTATAAAAGGGACCAAACCCATTTTTACAAAATGCAGACACATATAAATATAGAAACACACCTCACATTTACACAAATGATTAAAGGGTCTCTCACTGACTGAGGAAAGAGGTCTGCAATGATAGTTTTATTATGGTGTATGATTTCATGTATGTACATAAATGCATACATGAACTCACAGACACACGCATCTACAGTAAGAGCTATTTAGAGTGGGAGGGTGACCTCTGCTTAGAAAGGTCTCTTTAGAGGTGTAAAGGTTAGAAGGAAACTGGGTGTGCATGTGTGAGAGCAGTAAAACTGGGAGGTTTGGAAAAGTGAAACGCCGTGCCTGAAAGAGGACCAGGCTGACAAAGATGAAAAGAACCACTTGTTCTCCGAAGCCCATTAAAGACAAACCCAAACAATGCTAAGCTTAAACTCAGAGGAGAAAGATGAAAGTAGAGCGCAGAAAGAAAATGTCCATATAAAAGTGTGGATTCTAGAAGTTATTACTTGATTTGGTTCTATCCTTGGAACAGTGATTTGATTTAAAGACAGATTTCCTGTTTAAAGTTTTATGAAAATGCATAAGTCCATATATCATTTACAGTATGTAACTGGGTTCTAATGTTAACAAAATTTCATTAGCATTTTTGCTTTCATTTAGACAATAACTCTCGCAAACTCTTGACAGAACACAAAGAAGACATGATTAAAGTTTTTCCCAAAGTAAATAAAGTTTCCTTCTGATATCATCTTAGTGCCAGGGGAATATTTTTATGCCAGAACACTGTCTTGTTTTAAGAAAATGTTCCAAACAGGAGAAACTACTATGGAAACGAATGTAATTAACTCAATCCGCTGCCTTGTTTTTCAGTTGTCATAATAAAAACAAGGCCTAACAGTTAGTTAGTTCCAAGAAATATCAAATGCCTCGTGTATTCAACATTTTAACTCGGTTGGTGACTCTTGCACGTACAATTATACACACTGACATGCAGAGACAGGCATGCACATGTGCAAACATCTACATACACACACGTGGTGATGTCAGCGAGCCATCGGGTATCTCTCAGCAGGATGTGACATTCACCTTCACAGCTTTCATATCACCGTGACGACTGCCAGTCTGCATGCCGGCAGTGGGTGACTGGCTTTGACTGACAGCTGACTGACTCGTCTCAAAGACCCATCCGTGTGTGAGACACGCTGCAAAACTATCCTCGTTAAACCATTTAATCCAGTTTTTTGTCTCAAAATCTGGAACATTTTTGCTGTAACTTGCAGCAGAGCATGAAAGGGAAACAGAGACACCCACATAAGGGATGATGTGACATTCCTTCTGTGAAAAAGGTGTCATGGTAGGTGTATCAGTGACTGGCACAAGGAAAACTGTCGCGGTTTTATATTTGCCACGTCTGCCTCTCAGTCCATCTATCACTCCGTGTCCAGCTGTCACAGTTTGGGGTAACGTGACGTGACTGTATCCGTGTCTGTCTCCAAGATTACTTTCAGGGTGATGTCATCTATCCTCCTGTCTGCCAAACTGTCATAAAAAGATATCAGTCTGACTGTCTGTATATCTGACTGACAACCAGTTTCACTCCACAGCTGATTCATGTCATCTCGTTTCACTTCACAGGAGAGGAAACGTCAGATCAAGCTGACGATTGGGATTTTTAGTTGGGTTCAGTTCTTAGGGAATTTTTTGGTTAGGTCACACCAAAAACAACAAACTCAAATGACTAGTGGTGAGGAAATATGGATTTAAATTTTATTTTACTGTGTATTTTGAACAGAGTTTCAAATTTGCAGTAGATGCAATCTCTTTTTTAAAGGTACCATGTGGGGATTTTGACTACAAGTAGAGCTTTGGTCAAATGAATGCTGGGACAAAATGTTTGGCTCCATGCCGCCTCAGCACAAATATATTAGTCTGACGTCAGTTCAAAACCCAAGAGGTCAAGTTAGCATCCTTGCATATGAACAAGAACTAAATTAAACTGCCAGTGTGTCGTGATGTTGCTTTAGACATAGACCAACAGGATCACATCAGGGTAAATCTCTGGCCTGCATGTCTGCCTGTCTGGCTGTCTATTGACTGGCGGCTTGGTTTTCTGTGCATCTGTCCATCCATCTGTCTTTCACTTACAAGGATCAGTAGCTGTCATAAAAACGCATCTGCCTGTCTACCTACAGTTTGGTCTGTCCTCTCTGGTTCTTTGAGAGCTCTGGGGTGCCATTTTTAGAGACAGAAAACTTTTTCCTATTGTACTGATGCACAAATACAGCTGTTTTGTGAATATATTCTTTGACACTGGACAACTCTGAACAGTCACAAATGAGTTAAAATAAAAAAAAAAAACTCATAAACTTCTTTCAAGAGATTTGACAAAGGCACTTTCAGAAAATAAAAATGTTAGCTACAAGCAATAATATGCAAATTGAAAAGACAAAAGCAGAGTGAGAGAAAGACTCTAAGAGACAGACAGAAAGACAGACAGAGAGACAGCAAGAAAGCCATATGGAGACATCTAGACAGACAGTGGGAGAAAGGAGGCATTAAGAGATGAAGACTGGCTCAGCTGGGCTTCCAGGGCTGGGATTTGAACCTGCTGCTACAGCTCACTGTGCTGTCAGCAAGAGGTCTAACTAGAAGCATTATGTGCTCATGAAAGACACACACAGGCTGCTTTTAAAATACCTGACAGCTCTGCATTTCTGCAGGCTCAGGATCTGCCTCAGAAAAATTGAATTCCTTAAAACACTAGTGAGAGGGACACCAAGTATGATAAATGTTTTATGAATTCGTATGGCACGTTATGAATGTGTCTTTACTGAAATGTTATAGCAATATTTAACTTATCAAAAAACCTAAAACAAATGAGGATCTCAATTAAAAAGGCTCTAAACTGTATCTGTAAGGTACAGTTTCATCAGACATTTACTTAAGTTACCTGCTGTCTGGTCATTTGCACCAGAAGATGGGCCTTTAGTCAGTTATATCTCATTTTGGATCATCCACTTCACCGCAGTGAAACTCTCTCTGCAGCAGCCATTAAAAAGATGGATGTCCATAAAATATAAACAAACAATAAAGTCCTAAATCTTCAGCTCCCAGCTTCACTGAACACTGCTCATTTGTGCTTTCATCTCTGCCAAAAGGAACAAAACAACAGACTGTAAAACAAATCCTACACATGCATTGTATCCCTGTCCAAACTCTCTGGAAATCACATGAAGTAACCAACCAAGGTCCCTAATAGTTTTGGTGTACCCAAATTGCAGCCTGCTCATAAAATGTTCCACACACAAATTGCTCGCTCCATGACTCATTTTATACCATATAGGTGCCAAACACACAGGATGCCACCATGTTGACATGGAAACGCAATAAACAGACAAACAGACGCAGTCTGTCTGCAGACCAAACGGACATAAGGTTGTATTCTTGTTATGTTGTCTGGCCAAAACAGTGAGGAATGGTCTTTTAAAAGGAAAAACCTGAAGAAATTTGCCAAAAAGTATCAGCCCACTGCAAAAATAATACACAATGTGCACATTTGATAAACTTAGCGTATACAGGCAGTATCACATGACCATCTGAACTCAGCAGAGGTCCCTGGTCCTAGTTATAATCCCAAGGCCTTGTAGTGCTACTCACCAGTCAATGCTGTCTCCTCTCCTCAGTTTTACTTCATTCTTTATTCTTTCCTTCTTTTTCTTTCTTCTTTATTCAGACTTCAGTGAAAAAAAAAAAAACCTCACTCTACACTTTTGGCAAATCTTTGCAAAAGTCTGGTTTCCTCTGCCTCCCTCTGCCTCTCTGTGTCTGTCTCACTATCTGTGTCTCTCTGTCTGTCTCTATCCAGCTATTCCAGACATGTTTCAGGGCTCGGCCACAGCCAAATATGGGAGGAGGGCGGTAAACAAGGAAGACGGCCTGCGCTGTCACTGGGCCCACTGCCCTACTGTACACCACACACACACTGGAACGCACACACACACTTATTCTCCTGTGGCAAGACACTATGTTTAGTGGTTATTCTCATTTTTTCTGTTTAGTTTAGACCAAAATTGCAAAAAGAAAAATCTTCTTCCCTTGCATCTCTGCAAATGTCTCCTTTCTTTAAAACATGTTGGAAGTAATGTTTCTATTATCCGTGCACACTGTGTGTCAGTGTGAGAAACCCAGTGCAATCATTGTGACTCCGCTGGAAGAACAACACCATCTTGGTTGTCTTATACTATAAAGTTTCCTGGAGTTGAATCATTTTCTGATATCAAAATGATACAAGTGTCATTTTTATAAAGCAGATTTGCTCACAGCATTGCAGTAGCTGTACGGCTGCTCAGTGGCCCAAACACTGGCCTTTTGACGGGTTTGACCTCCAGGTCGACAGCTGCCACCAGAGCACAGGGCTATTAGTAGAGCAAAGGCAAGCCGACAAACACAAGGTGCATTGCACACACACACACACACACTCACACATACTGACACATACCACATAAAAAACCTGCAAAAGACCTAAACAAATGTACAAAAATTTACAGGCATGCACAGACGTCTGTGCACGCTCATATAGTGCAAAAATACAGCTGAAGACCAACACAAACTTTAAACACTTAACAACCTAACAAGTGCAACACTCTCACAAATTCCTTCTGTTAAAGGAAGCTAAAGTCGCCTCTCCTCACGTTCCCCCTGAGCATGTGCATCAGTATGAAATAAACACAACGCTAAGCTGCCTAATCCCGCAGACCCTTTTAAGACACCCATCTCTCGTTGAGTCCCCTCAACTGGATGTCCAAGGTCGCTGGACTCTGTTAAAAATGGCGTCAGGAAGAGTTAGGTGAGCCCCCAGATGCATTCAGACATCAACGCCTGGGGATGAAACGTTCGTTTAGCACCTGGACAAAACAAACAGGTCTGGATTCTTCAAATGATACCTGATGAGTGATGCATGTCCGCTGAGCTGCGGTGTTTAAAAATAGGCCGTTCTGTCATGGAGCTTATCAGGGTTATTCATGTAGCATTAGTGTATGTGGTCACCTGGGTTTGCCAACTCAAATATGTAATTTACACCTGATTAACATTCTCTCAGTGCCTACAAATAATCTTTTATAAATACACGTTTTCCTCTAGTGGTAATTAGTTAATTTTTTATGACATTTTTTTTTGGTCACAATTTAAATGCCGTCAATCAAACTTCTTCAATAGCTCTGCAATTTTGGTGAATCTCTTTTGTTTTGGCTACTTATCATCTCATTGTTGCATCCTCCCAAACAAGCAGGACCTTCTTCATCAACCGAGACATTAAACAGAGACACTGTTCCTGCACCAGCTTCCTCTGAACAGTCAGATTCTCACGTCCAAGTGTAAGAGCGAAGGCTGCAATTAGAGAAATGAATAAACTGGCCGAGAGGTTTTTTTCTGCTGAGTGCTGAGAACACTGCCGCCCATTCAATTAGGATCAAACTTGCAATCCTGGCGATTCCCACTGACCTTCTTGCAACGCAGCAATTACCGCAACGGTTCTCTGGGGATGTTCATAAAAATGAAATGGGTCTTTGCGAAGCCGTAAAAAAAAAAAAAAAAAAAAAAAAAAAAAATCCCATATATAAAAAGTGGATGCAGCAGCACAATGGCTGCCAAGTCCTGACTCAACTGAGGGCGAGTGCATCCTCCTGTTTGTGCAAATTTCTCAGATTAACAGCAGTAATCATGAATCTCATCATCACTGAGAGGATCCAAGGGACTCTGCAAGACTGTGAGTTATCTGAAGAGGCCACTTTGTCTTAAAAGCGCTAAGCCAGGATATTATAGTGTTCTCAATGCACAGTGTTCAGTTTATTCCAGAAATGATCTTGTAATGATGTGTTACGTTTTGCTGTTTGGTGATTCCACTGAGAGACTTTCCATTACTCATTCATATACTGGATATATACTCATTTTCAAAGGGGACAAACTAATACATTTCCGGAATAATAAGAGTATAATGATTATAAAAGCTGGAATTACATTCTTGTGCTGAGAAGTCTATGGATAACTGAATAAGAAGAAGACAGTATATTACACTGCCTAAATTTCAAATTCCTAAACTTCTGGCACAGAAGCAAAAGCAAACCAGTGGAGGTGGGTTTGAGCACTTGTGGGACTTGGGTTTGGTGGTGTTTCATGTTACAACCCCCCTGGGAAGGCGGCTGCCAGTAGCAGGGCGACTGACGCCCCCCTATTTCTGCAGCAGCTATTTAAAGGCCTAATTGACAGGCTGGGGGAGGATGGTGTGTGGGGGTGGGGGGGCTGCACGGGCAGCTCAGAGAGGAGTGAAGGTGGGTGAAGAGCAGAGAGGCAGAGAGGTAAAGTGTAGCTGCATCAAAGCCAAAACTGGAACTGAAAGTTTTACATCTGATTTGAGGAAAACTGTATATGATTTTGTTTATTTGATATTGGCTCTTCATTATGTAAAGAGGAAAAGTATTAAAGGTTGAAACACTGCACATCCAGTGATGTTGCAAGTCCCTTAATCTGAAGCAACAACACCAGACGAGAGTGTGAGTCAACCTGAGTGGAGACAACCTGTCTATCAAACTCTTTGTGTGTGTGTGTCTGGACATACCGTGCTCTCCATCCACAGTGTCCTCACAGCGCTGGCTGAAGTTGTCGTACGAATCCCAGCGAATCAGAGGGTCCTGGGTGTTGTAGTCCACAGAAACGCTTGGTCCGTTCTCCAGGTGACTCAGGCCTGAGGAACACAAGGCATGATGGGATGATGGGAACCTCACGCAGAGATTATTGGCTGTCACATCAGCTGGATGAGTGCACAGGAATCGTCACTCCCAACCCAGAAAGTCACTATTGTAATAAAGCATCTTGTCCAGTCATAAAAACTGCTTTTTGTGATATTTGTGAAGACAGTTTCTTGCAGTAAGGAAAAGCTAAATACCTTTGATCTTCTCTGGGCCATATGAGAAGACAAACTCCACCTTCCCGTACTCTGGGAACCTCTCATCTGTACAGAGACACACAGTTTCAAATATTTTTCTTTTTTTAATAATGGACAAAAATACACACAAACAAAAAGTCCAAAAAAATCATAGATTAATTTCAGTTAGCAAACAAAGGGCCACAAAAAACAATTATATTTATTATAATTATGTAATGCTTTAAGGAAGTCTAGTTGATCTTTATCATAAATAACTGCTCTTTTGCACTTTCTTCCATTATTTTTCCTCTCTTTAAATTCTTGTTCAGTAAATGTTGAGCTGCTTTCACCACCAGAGGACCCTGTTTACTATAAAAGAGTGAGGAACAGTGTCCTCCTGCAGCAGGGCACAAGAACGTTGATACAGGAAGTTGATACTGTTTGTTAATAAACTTGTCTGGACTCCTTTCTCATTTCAACTCAACACATTAGCCAAGACTCACATATATACTCAAAGACTGTGTTTTTCCTCTGATTACAAAATAATTCTAAGCACTGTCAAACACACAAACACAAACAAATACAGCATACTATAAAAACACACCCACCCAAAGAGCCGTTACCTTTGAAGGTCTCGTCCAGCTCGTTCTTCCCAAAAACCACCCCAAGGTCATGGATGGCACAAGTGTGGAACTGCACCCTGAACACCACGTCTCTGGTCGGGTTTCTGTACCTCTTGTGGTAACACTTCAGCTGTGGTGAGCATGAAACAGAGGGACGGGTAGAAAAACATGAATTTATTAATGATGTATCAGTCAGGGAATATCTCTGCATTCGTATTCTAGCGTTGTCACTGACGTCTTACCAAGATGTCTCCCTTCAGAAGCAGGCCTGGTTCGATAGTGATGCAGATACTGGTGTTGCTGTCTCCTTGCACATTGCTGCGGTAAAAAAAAAAAAAAGACAACAATAATCTGTTAAAATCACTGGTTACCTCATAGGGTCGGCTTTGCCCTGGATTCAAACACAAACCACACTGAACTGGAATAAGAGTTTTCATACTATATTCCTGACGTATAGACTGGTTGCATTGCCTGGTAGATCTTCAGGAAAGGACGGCAGCCTGTGAAATAGGAAACAAGGACATTGAAATATTTTCAAGAAGAACAGACTCCTTTCTTTATATTTTGGCAAGAGGGAGACACTCACCTCCTTTGGACTCAAAGTTGGGTATGCCGTGCATGATGACATGATGCAGGAACAGAGGCTTGTTGTTGATTTTTATGTGTCCGGACAGAAGGCCATTGAAGTAACGCACATACCTACAGACAAAGGAAGGTAAGCTTTTTCTCTTGCCTGCTTTTCCTGTCATTGATGTACTTTTAAACATATAACAAAGGTATAGAAATATCCCAGAAATAATAATGACCTGCCATGTTGCTGTAATGTTTCACATGATTTTTTTATGCTTGTAGCCTTATGAGTAAAGGGAATGAAAGTTTTTCCTCCTTGTGGTACTGAAGGTAAGCACGTGCTGGCCATTAAAATCGGGACTTTATCACCTTGGCAACATCATTTGTGCTGGAAATTTCAGGTCACTTTGCCAAATAATTTCTGAGGTATCTTGGGTGCAAATTTGATAGATTGGCCTGAGAGTGGTGCATTTAGACTGTGCCCAGTAAATTTCACAGCAGTCTGGCCATTACACTTCTTTATTACTTCTGTACAAGAATTCACGTTTGCCTGCTGTTAGTAATGAAGGTCAGAGAGCAAATCTCCTGGATGTCCAGCCACTAGTTTTTAAGGAAACCTTGTGATTGAACAAGTTGTTGACCACAGGCAATTTTTCACCTGATGATGGCATTAGAATAAAGGTCAGGGGATCACCAAAATCATTAGGAATCATCAAGCATGTCAGGACATGCTGGCGAGATTACACACCAAATCCACACTGAATAAACCCTCATCCTGTGCGGTTCACCTTTACCGCCCGTCAGCTCCCACGGTACAACCAGAACTGAATTCCGCTCTGACTGTAAAACAGCCTTTATCCACTATGGGAAATGTCAGAGTGAATTGGTGTGTACAGAGGCCAGTTGGGGGTCTGTTGAGTTAGTGTGGTCTGGTTGTAAATGATCATAATGATGATGGTACCAAACGTGACCTTGACAGTGGGGTCGCCACATGCAGACACCCCCCTTGCTCTGCTGTCAGTAGCCAGATGGTTTAGCCTCTCTGAAATTCAATTAGACTGAGCTGGGACGCCGCAAAGCAGCGCTGAGCGGAGGAAAGGGACTGTAGCTACAGAACGTGTGTGTGTGTGTGTGTGATTGGAGACATACTTATGTTTATGTCTTTTATCAAGAAATTATCCTGCAATAAAGGTTTTGCATGAAGCTTCACTTTACCTCCAGGTTAATCTACAAGATTCAATTGAGAGTTTCCGTCAACTACCTGCTGGCTTTACTCCACCACCGCCAGGTGGAGACTCTGGGTGATCCTGTGCTCGCCTGTTCTTGATAAAGATGCTTCATATTAATGTCTAATCTAATCACCAAAGTCTTGCTCTCTCCTTACTGACAGATGGAAACGACACTGTACCTCAGGAACACATGTCCTGAAAGCAGCAACACTGCTGATTTAAAAAAAATCTCTTTCCTTCAACAATTTACGTTTTTTTCTTTATTCGAAGGGTAACTTTTTAGCCTTAACTGATGAAAAAAATCTTTTCTTTTCTTCTTTCTTTCAATACTTGGATGACGATCACACATGCGTCCTAACAAAAACAATAATTTGCTGAACAGCTTTGAACTGTTTGGCCCGAGTGAGAGATTGCAAAGCAGTCACACCAAAAGTTAACACTAAATTAACTTTTTGTGCTACGAAAAACTTGCTAGGAAAACATGAAGGACGGTGCAAAAGAGGAATGCATGCCAAACATGCTGCAACCTTTGTTGTGTTTCTAGTGAGCATGTTAGTGGAGTCTCACTTAAAGCAAGAAACTCTCATCATGGTTTGTGCCAGAAATCTATTTGGCAAATTAATCTGACCTAGTGGCACACAAAGGGCAGCCAGCCCTCTCAGCAAGGGTTCAGTTTGTTTACTGAAGCATACTAACATTTCACAACAAACATGGTAATGATTTAATGATACTAAAATATGACATATGACACCTCTAATCCAAACTTTTACAAGCTTTCATAGCAGCAGAAGACTGAACTCGTCTTTTACCCGTGACGTTAATGTCACACATTCCAGACCATAATACTGGGAGACTCCAGGGGCACAGATAATTATATCTGAAGCAGGAAATAGCAGCGGGCAGAGGGCAAGCCTATAGACCTGTTACAGAATGGCTGGCTGCCTAATTCACTAGCTGAAATGAAGTGGTGTTAAGTCCCCTGGTGTTTCCTGTGTTTCTTCGTTTATTCCCCGTAACCTTTTTCCTGCTCATCCTTTCCAAGGAGCTCAGATCAAGAATTCACTCTCTGCAGGTGAAGGGAGAATGTGAGGGGTCAAACCTTTAAGCAGTTGACTGTCTAATAATACGGAGAGGGCTAGTAATATGGCGGGGGCAGATTTATGGCTTAAGGGAGGATGTCTCAGACGACAGTCCCCCTTGAGTGAGCTGCATTCAAAATAAGAAATTGTTGAAATACCTTTAAACCACTCTTGATTGGTTTGACTCGCTCTGGTTTGGAATTTACTCCGCTGTTTTGCTCTCTATTCATGGGAAGGACATTATCTCAAAACACTAATTGCTAAAAGTGGAGAAGAACTGGAGGAAAATATACTCTGATATGCTTAAAAGAATGAACTGGAAGCCCTGCAGCCTCCCCAGAGACACCAGTGGAATCCCTCAGACAGACAAGACAGATTGCTTCTCTCTGTTCCATGACATTTACTCACAATTATCCCAATTAAAATTAAATTGGAGATAAACAGTAGAAAAAAGGAAAAGAATTTCCTCTGCAAAATGTTTCTAAAACTTAACAGGAGAGATGGAATTAGGCCACGTCATGTTGTTTTGTTATTCAGGTCTTCAGTTGACCATTACCTAAACCCCACTGATTGTCCAAGCGTAGCTCAGTAAGAGAGGCAGGCAGGCCTCATGGCATGGGGCAGTGGTACGAGCCCTTCACTGTACATAAGCCATTCACATGGCTCTGTGGCAGAGGACTTACAAAGCTTCAAGCAGATGTCAGGGAACAGGAAGCGAGGTAATAACGAACCTTCTCTGTGATGGTTGACCCACAGGAAGTGCTTTGTCCTCGTAGAAGCGCCTCATGGCAAACCTGTCCAGCGCCTGGTCAGCACTGCGTGACACAAAATTAAACAGACAATGTTACAATTTGTTGTTCCTTTAAGCTCTCATACCAGGGTGCACTTCGCAAACTAAAAAGTGCCAATAACTTCCTGTATTTTGGAAAAAGTCGGAACCTGAAAATTTTTCCCAAGCTTGAGATTTAGAAATATCCCCTGGCCTCCACCTTTTGCAAAGCAGCTTTAAATCCTCCTGGCTCCATCCCACCTATTAACATCTGGCTGCATCAAAGAGTGATGACATTTTTGGAGCGCTTCTTCTCCCAGAGCCAGAAAAATAAGCTGATCAGGACTCGGTGTTTAGCCATAATAATCACATCAGTGTTTAATTTTCAAGGAGCCCCGGACCTTCAGGCCTAACTGTGATGGACCGGCCCTCCCGTCCTCACAAAGCCAAAGGAAGAGACTTAAAATACCTAAATTCCACTTTTTCAAAAGCAATGGGCAAAAATCTCCACCATGCATTAGCTGCGTCTACGTATCATGACATGTCTGATACCTCGCAGATATGTTGCTGTAGTGCATGTACGCAGCCACCACCACCCCTGTTCGACCTCGGTTCCCCTGTGACACAAAAAGAGAGGAAAGAGAAAGCCTTGTCTGTAACATGATTTAAAGTTTGACTGTGGATGATTAACAGGATTTATTTCAAAGAGATCAAAGATTTTTGTCCTAAATATCAAGAAACAGAGGAACAAATAAATCATCAGAGGTGATGGACTGGTCAGCAAGCTGCATGAATTACATCTGAAAACCCAAAAACTGGAAGTAACACAAATCATATGAAATAATGTTTGATCGCTCTGCTTGTTTAAAGTGACCAGTGAGACTCTAAAAAGCAACAAATCTGTTCCGGAGTACAGCAGGAAAGCTGGGAAAATGTTTTCACGTCTGCTTTTTCTGCTTCATCTGGACAGCATGTGCAAATCCTGCATAGTTATGTCAGTTTAAACAACAGAGAATGGATTGTATAACCACAGGAAATGCATAACTACAAGAATTTATGTTGATTTCATGAGATCAGTAGCCATAAAGCATTCAACATAAAGTTTACCTTGTTGTGTAGTACAACCACATTGCGTGGGTCTCCATTCAGCCACGTGTCGATGGCCTTGCACATGCTGCAGATTTTGTCCAGAGCTGGTGCATGGTGGTCTGGCCAGCCAAACTCCAGAACCTGTGGAGGATGAATCAGAAGTTTCATTTTTTGTCTTTGCAGTTTCATTCCTCTCAAACATGAGGTGACCTGTTAGGTGGTCCAGTGCTGCTGAGGCGCTTGTACCTTGTGGTTTAACTTTGATAGGTCAGTCCTCCGCTCGCTCAGGTTGAGCACCTGAAATCAGCAAGAGAAGCAATTTAAATATATAAAAGCATTATTTTTGCAATGACTGAAATCAAAGGACAAAGTTCAAGGAATAGAAAACACAAGTGGTGATATGAAGTGAATGTCCTGGATTAAGGGGGCGGAGGTATCTCACCAGGTAGTGTTCGCCATGTTTGGACCTCAGCATCGTCGCCACCTCCTTGAGGTGGGTGGTGTAGCTGTGCTCCTCGGCGCCGGCGGGGAAAGAGACAGAGATGATCCTCTCTGTGATGTAGACCAGGTCCACCTCATAGCTCTCCTCCATGGCCTGAACCACACTCTGACTCCTGGAGAACCAGAGGGAGCAAGAGGTGTTTATCTGGTGCTTTTGTATCCAGGCTGGAGGATAGTTTCATGGTCAAACTGAACATCTCTAAATCACTCTGCTGAGAGTGAAACTTTTTGTTGGCGAACATCTACCCTGCTCTCCTTGAACAAGATATTGGGGTCCTGATTTCCTGAAGGTTTGTGTAGGAAAAGGTGTGTGTTACATCACCAAGCTGGAACACATTACTCTTAAAAAATAAAGTTTCAAAGGTGGTATAAAGACTTTGTGAGATAAGTTTGGCTGTTTAGAATAACTATTATTATGCTAGCTGACACAAAGATTTTTTATAAATGACAGGGAATGTGTACAGTCAACCCACATTAACTTGACACGAGTCATGATCATCAGCCTTTTTCACTGCAATCTCATTTTCAGTGATTATCATTGCTAAAATGATTGTAGTGAATCTTTTTTACAGCTGCTGTGAGAACATTTCTGAAACTCTGCGATTTCTCTCAGGGACTAACGACAGAGTTCACAGCAAACATCCACTTGATCAAATGTAAACTCCTGCAGCTCTCTTTTATATTTCTTGGAGAGGAAGAGATTTACAATCCTTCGCTGACTGTTGACACGACCTCTGCTGATATTATGCAATCTATTTCACCAGCCAAAACAGCGATCAGTTTTATTGGCTGGTGAGCATACAGTAAAGCCCTGCATGAGAAACAACCATGTTTGAAGAATAACAGACAACAGAGAGTGCGAAATGAGAATTTACATTCCTAGAAAAAAGGCCAAAGATCCAGCACAAATAATCATTATTTGATGTTCATCATAAAATAAAGTGGAGTAGTGGATCACGGTGGATTATTAAAGGACTTACTACTTAAGAAAAGTAGCAGAACAGTTTCAACAATCATTTTGTAATCCTAGGAGTCATGCATTGTGGAATCAAAGGAGGCTTTAAAACCGAACAAAGAAGATCCTTAGATCTTTCTTTCTTTCTGCTTCAACTGCCATGATGGTTATGTAAGAGGGAAAATAATCTATTCTTTATTTTATTTAATTTATTCTAAATCAGTTATATATTTCTGATGTATAAGTGTACACATCTGTGCATATAACACAATCATATGACGAAGCAGTGTCTTACCGTGACTGCTTTCGCCTTATCTCCACACTCTTGCAGGACCTCGTAGATCCCTAGAGAGCACACACATACACACACATTCAGAAACACACAATACACACATGTATATATTCAGAGGGTGGGGGAGAGAAGGAGGGGGAGAGAGAATGATTCATAAGCATACTCCATCTGGTAATAATGATGATGTTACTGAATTACAATCTGACATAACCTATTAGGGAAAAGTCAGATCACAGGAGCAAAACTAAAACTGTTATGGAGAAGGAGAAAGAAAGAGGAAAAAAAGAAGAGGAAGAGCAAGATAAAAAAGAGGAGAAAGGAAGGAGAAAGAAGATGGAAAAAGAAAAGAAAGAAGGCGAAGAGGTAAAAGGAAAGGAGAAAATGGAGAAGGGAAGAAGCAGGAGAAGAAGAAGAAGAAGAAGAAGAAAGAGTAGTACAGTAAGAAAGAAAGGAGAGGAGATTAAGAGAAGAGAGAAGAAGAAAAAAGAAAACAAAAAGGGTGAGGAGGGGTAGAAGTTTAAAAAAAATCACAATACATCAGTGTGTTCCAGGAGAAAACCATCCTGACTCAGGTCTTGTCGGGACTTCAGCACACACTTTAATTATCCTGTCCTGAATGTAGTTATTTACTGAGGAGAGAGGTGAAGTCAGGTTGTTCTACTGTGACAGAGCAGCAGAGGGAAAACAGTACTAATATGCTGTACTGTCGAGGAACCGCTGCATAATAGATGCCAGAGTCGGCTCTTCCTCTCACTGTTTGTCGGCCCAGGGGAGAACGTGTCTGTGTGACTCAGCTGCCATCGAAAAGATGAAGCCATCCAAAAAGATAGAGCGACAGCTGAATTTATCTTCACACACAGACTCTGTGACATTTTTTACTTTTTCCCACAGCGTCATAAAAGAGCGAGTGCTCAGCTTTACTGGTCAAGTGGTTAAACAGAGATGTTGGCAAGAAGGGTCTCTAATCATCGTGGAAGGTTAAACATACAGCCCAAAGCTCTCCATATTGCTGCTGAGCGGCTTCTCACAGATGAAGCTAATCCCACCCCCAAGAGCCAAAATGGGAAGCATAATTCTCTGTGATTTGACAGGAACCAGATGCTAGGCGGACCACGCACGCTGGTGTTTGCAAAATGAAACCGCCTGTTCGCATGGGGCTTCAGGGGTGTCAACGCCGGCACATTTCACATCACAGGAACAATCTGTTGTCCTGTAGCAACATGGGCGCATGAACGCCTCATGAAAATCAATGCAGCTTGTAATGTATGTTATTTATCCATTTAAATGCACTTTTCACATGAGAAAGCATAAAAGCCCGGTTCTCATTATGAAAAAAAATCCCATGAAAAGGCCAGAACCAACAATAAATGAACTGTTCTAACATATTTCTTGCCAAACCATGACACAACTTTGCTTTGTAGTACAGTGACCAGTTATTTCCAATTTCATCTTCAGTAGAAATGGATGGGCTTGGAGCTCATACCACATCTATATCATATTAAAGGTAACAACCTTTATCTAAACTGTAAATGTGTAAGGTCAACACTGTAGCTGTAATTATGACTAGGAAGCTCAGATTTTTTTAATAACTGACTTAATATGAAAGAGCCTGAAAACCAAACAGACATGGATGCCTCATGTCAGCCAAAGTCAAGGCCATTCATTCCAGATTTAATGGTTATAGAGCTAGATTGTCAGTGCACAGTAATTTTTTCCACTCATGACCAGCTCTGCACACAAGTATCTTGAGTCATCTCATGAAAGAAATATTCACAAGTATGAAACAGCATAACCACAGTAAGGATAGAGAAGACAAAGTATTGAGAAACAGACTAATGAATTCTTTGTTCTAGTAATTTTATGGGATTTGTTGTTGACAAGAAAATATATTGAATAATGTCAGCCATATAATTCAAGAAATATAGTAAAAAAAAAAAGAAAAAGGAATTTGTTGCAAATTTCCCATTCATTTCATTAAAAACCCCCACAAATCTTTCTGCTGAGGAAACATTTTAAGCAGAAGATATGTTTCAGTTCTGTGGTAAAAAAGTACAACCTACAATGAGAAAATTTTGCAGCAATTTGGACTTCCTGTGTGGGAGTAGCCTACCTTGCTGAACAGGTACCCAGTGCTCCACCTCCAGGATGAACGCAGGTGGACAAAATGGCTTCGAATGGAGCTGCCCAGAGGCATGTTTTGGCACAACTACTATATTATATACTATTTCAATAAAAAAAAAAACTAACTGTGTTGCCAGTTTAGAAATTCCAGGCAACATTTAGGGTTGTATATCCTATTTCATGTTGTTAAATCACAGAGCATCATCCAGGCGGTCACAACCTTAACCATCAAACGCTGCAGCGAGCAGTTTCCATTGTATCATCACGGGAGAAAAGATGCTACGCTCCACGCCATTTGTGCCAAACTTCATGTGCGATCATGTCATCATATCATGATGCATCTTCCCTCTTTTCTTTCCCTCTTTTCTTTCCCTCTTTTCTTTCCCTCTCGATCTTCTTCTCCCTACTTTCTCCTGCTTTCTCTCGTCCTCTACCTCCCACCCACTTTGTGTTCTCTGGAACTACTCCTCCCATGGTCTCATTATCTCTCATTATTCCTGCCCCCCCACCCTGTGTTTCTCTCATCTCGACTCCCTTCTTTCCCTAGCAATGTGTCTGTGTGCTGTATGTATGTGCTGTGTGCTTTTGTGCTGCATGTGTTTGACCTGAATTACCCTTAAGAAACTAGTGACTGAAGCAAAAGGTTACTAAAGCACAAAATATGGAATGAAAACAGTTTTTTCTGTTCTACCTTAATATTTCCCTGTTGGTTTAAGCCATAAAATGGTCAATCATTACAACTATTGTGAAATTGGATGAAACCACTTTTTCCTTTGTATGCTTTGTGCTCAGTCATACAACTTTATCTCCTTGTCTGACAACATTATTTTCGATTTACAGTGTCTGGAGCTTACATGCATGTATCTACTCGCTCTCTATCCTCCTCTGAGCCAGAAACTGATTCAGAAAAAATCCCCATAGTGCACTTGGATGACCCCGAACAGGCCCCGCACTGACTCAATTATGGTCATGATGGTTTCGTTTCGATTTAAAACCACCACGGTTGTATCTTATATGGACTAACCAAATAAACATTCCATCGACACCCTGCCTCATGCCCTGTCCATACACCATACACACACACAAATGCCCATATGTACGGAAAACCCCATATGATGATGATTCCTGGATTTAAGTATCAAGGCAGAAAGCAGAGGGTGCCAGGATAACACAAAAGGAAAATGACTGATTTCCTCAGCTGAGGATGCAACTAATTTGTATGCGAAATGTCTGGTTAAAGGGGTCGTTTCTATGTGTAGCATTTGCTCCCACACACCAATATGTCACTGTCAAATTGTTTGTGACAACTTTCTATAATTACAGTGAAAAAACAAGGCCGTGCTCAAGACAATTAGTAGCCTCTGTCTTGGTATTTTTAGTGCTAGTATTTCTCATAATTACACCCACATTTCCCATAAACCCTGTTGCTTTTCAAAGAGCACAAACAGCTAACTAACTGAATATTGGACAGCAGAAAATTTGTGATTCATTGTAAACACTGTTGAATAAATATCTAGCAAGCTAAAAAATTTTCAAATCCAACTTTTCAAGGCCATAAACACAGGTTTTTTTTGTGGAGTATTCCTTTAAAATGCTACACATACTGTTAAATTCTCTGAAGTTCTCTCTAAGTCTTTAATTTAAGACCCCCTCTCTTCTGCATTAATGAAGACATCATCAAGTCCCACCTTCTCTAAACTCTACCCAAACTCATCATGTAGTCTTCGCTCTTCTCTTCTCTGTGTAGGAATGTACAGGATGTGAATTAATCTCCATACAAGCTGGTGTACACAGACCGATCTGTGTTTATAATACGACTCTGAGTCATCACTGAACTGCTGCCGATCTAAACATCCAGGCGACGCCTGACGCAAACACTGACTCATTATCATGACTCACAAAAGAGAGAGGAGAAAAAACAGGGATGCTGCTTTCATCTTTTGAATAAATGTTGCTTCTGGTTTCATGAAAGGGAAAATAAAGCCGCTGAGAGTCTAAAAACATTTTAAACAAGCTTACAAATTTTTGCCTTTGTGACTCCTGGCTTGAATAAACTGTTTTCTTTTTGCATTCATAGTCTCTCCTCTTTTATTTTTCTGGAATCTTGCCTTCTTGGAAACCCACCGCCCCTGCCTGCACCCTTCATGGTTTAGCAATGTCAAGCTAAACATGCATGCTTAGTTTCAGGGCCAGGCCTTGGCAGCGCGTTCTGGCACAGACGGGGCATAATTTGCAGTGAACGGGCAAAAACAGATGTCACGGCAGCTTTTCTCATTTTGTAAGGTATGTACCAAATATTTCTTTAGACTGGCACAGAAAGGAGAGAGGGTTAAATCGTTTCTCTCAGGCCACCTGGTTGTATGGAGCCTGGAGTGCACCAGTTGAATAATAAGATACTTTTTTTATAGTTTAATTATAATCAAATAATAGATTGATGCATTTAATAAATATAAATTGCTTAATTTAGCTTGCATTCAATATCCAGCTCTCCTTACTCTGTCCTTTAATTATTCATTTGCAATACAATAATTTATTTTTGTTATATGATTTAGTAATGGGTCTACATATCATAGTCATTTAAACAAGCACTATCCTTTATGTATATTGTAAGATGGATTAGGAGAGTCAAGTCAAAATGAAACGAGGTTCAACCCACAGAGCATCAGCAGAAGCTCTGATTGGCTGTGGTGGTGAGTGTGATGTATTGCTTGCTGCTGCCACCTTCTGCAGTTTGCAGGAACAGACGTGAGCTGTGTTTGGGGTCAGAGCTCAACAGCTTTAATTATTAGTCAAATTATCAAGTAACTAATTACGTATTAATTGATAAGAATTAAATACTGAAGAAACCTATAATTATTCTGGAGACACACTGACAGCAAAGCTGACTTACAGTAACAGTTTGGTTAAACATAAAACAAGAGGCCATTCTTTACAGTAAAACTGCCACAGCTCACTTGCCAATCAAGACAAGATGATACAACAAAATGCTGATGAGGTCTGACGAGTCAAATGCCAGTTATTTCTTTTAATAGTGAATCAAGAGAGAAGGTACCAGTTGTTCTGAAGGATCACATGTACACTACATGGTCAAAAGTATGTGGACACCCATATCTGATTGTTGAACATCTCATTCCAAAATCATGAGCACTAATCTGCTGCTTCACTCCTGTTTCCACAGGACTTTGCTCCCATTTAGCCACAGGAGCATCAGTAAGGTTGGCTGCTGATTTTGCATTATAAGACCTGGATTTCAGTCAGTGTTCCAGTTTATCCCAAAGGTGTCGGATAGGGTTGAAGTCAGGGCTCTGCGCAGGCCAGTTAACTTCTTCCACCTCAGACAGGGAAAACCACTTCTTTATGGGCCTGGCTTTGTGCACAGAGGTACTGTTTTATTGAAACAGGAAAGGGTCTTTCCCAAACTATTGCCACAGAGATGAAAAACAGCACCGGACTAAAAGTACTGAAATGTATGTGGAAAAGGGTGTCCATATACATTTGGCCATGTAGCATACATAAAGATTGTTATCTCAGCACTTTGCTGCAATAACAATAACAGCATTTATGAATGGGTGAGGTTTTTAAAGCATGTCTCCTCGGCATTAACATTAATAAAGAAGAGGTCTTACTTACCGGTGTATCTACATGCTTTAATGGCAGCTGAGGAGTGGGAGGCTGCAGAGAGAAGCGAGACAGAGTCAGTGGGTTAGTCATTGTTTCTTTCACACCGAGGAAGAAACAACATGGTGAGCGAAAGGATGAGAAAGAGAAAGAGGAGGGAGGATTTCTTTTATAGACGTCTTTTTCTCTCCCTGTCTGGCTGTCAGTGACACGCCAGACACAGTCAGTGATCCATGTGTTAAGGAAAATCTCTTAACTGAGTTAAGTACAGCGTCTTAGGCTGATGTGAGCTCTATAAACAAAACCAGAGACTGTTTAACAAGCTGCAGAAGTCATTTTAAAAGGCCTGCATCCAAAGTAAATAAGTGAAAAGTAGTTACTGTAGCTTGGAATGTTCCTAATTTGGTCATATCACTGGTGATTAATCTTGAAAATATAAAACAGGACCGACTGCAGCGCTTTTTATTTGACTTTATAGAACACTGACTAGAAATCAGGAGAATGATCAAATTGCTTTTCCTGCTGGTTTTCTAAACACAACCTACCATTTGCTGATTATGCAGCCTTTATGGAAGTGAATGAAAACTCCCATTTCAGGCTCATTAAAGTGATAATGACTCAAGCCTCAGTGTCGCAGTGCATGAATCACATTTTGTCCTGTAAAGGAGCAACCCCTAGAGGAAAGAGAAATTATCACTTTGACTGCAGCTCAGTATCTGTCCTCTTTTACTTAGTGTAGCATTTAAATGCCTCCTGAAAGTCTCAGACCAAATCAGTGATTTAAGATACTGCACAGTTGGTTGCTGTGTCCCAACTGGATGCTATAAACTGACAGGACACTTATTCTGTGTTTTGAGAAATTGTGTACTGTCAATGTAATATTACATAATACCATTTTTACCTAACTGCTGCCCCATAACACCTCATGATTATCACCATCAAATTCTTATCATTCCTACAGCTGAAAACAGTGCTCAGAGTCTTGTTTGAGATGTATTGACAGGATTTTCCTTTGAGGAAATGGAGGAAGCTCTTGAGGTTATAGCCTCTGACTTTTGACCTCCAGCAGCAACCTCACAGAGCTCCCTGTGTGTGGTGCTGCCACAATGACAGGAAGGCTCACAGTGTTATGATAGGGATTTCAGAGGTCAACAAGATCTTTAAGAGCTTCCTTTATGGTCTCATTTGTGCACAAATTCACACATATACTGCACAAACACACAGACATGCACATGGTTTACTCACCACCTCATAGCTGGTCGTTGTTTGACATGAAGTGGTGACCTGTTAAAGAAGAAACAGGGATGAGATGAGAGAAGAAAAGCATTACATCCTACTAAAGACAACTGTTATATCTGCCCTGAAATGAGATGTAAAATTCAGCAATGACTCAGGGGCATAAATTCGCAGCATCTTCTCAAATCTGAAGTATTTTAGGGCTTTGTTTTAAAAGGGAGGGAGAGACAGCTCTTAGTATTCCCAAAATCACCCTCGACAGTACAGAAATAACCATGGGTTCAAAAAAACAAGCCCCTTTTGACTGTTTCCGTGCGTGGGAAACATGTCAGGGCCATTTCAGGCAAAATCACATTTGGCACTGAATTTGCACTGAAACAGAATGGTTCCTGTAAAAGTCAGAAAACAATCTACCATTGAATTACACAGTTCACAGCGTCGGTTCACACACGGGTTGAAGCATTAGACTATGACTGTGATTCATTTTACACTATGCTTTTACAAATCAGTCTGTCTGAGAGAATCCAGGCATAACACAACAGAAAGTGCTGCACTGCGATGCTACAGGCACCTTGAGCACATGTTGGACCAAACAACACGTGTCATAAATTCTTGCAGAGACTTGGTTGATGGACATGGCAGATGACACTTTGGAAACCAACCAATCACAGCTTGTCTGTCTCGCCTTCTGTCGTGATTTGTTTGACATCCATAAGGGAAAAGGGTGCCAGAAAATGACCTGACACCTGACAGCAAATAAATGCAGATGAATATACTGTCGATTTACAGATTAATCAGCTAAAAGGTAAAACTAGTTAGTTTTACTCCCAGCAGCACAGCTTGAGGAGAGCAGAGTAACTTCATTAACCATTATCCTGCACGTAGCACTTGCATATTTGCACTTGCAGCATATTTTTGCCTTCTAACAGCACAGAGTCACGATCCTGACTGCCAGTTGCTCTTTATTGCATTGCTCTTTTTCTTTATTACCACTGAAAATTATTTTACCATGCACCTCTCTCTCTGCAGTGCAATCTTGAGAAACTAAAAGCTCTCTTTGACTTGTGAAACAACATCCTGTCCCCACTCTGTGCTTTACAACAACATGATTTTTTTTTTTCTCAGTAAAACAACAGTGGGTTTCCTAACAAATGCGGCTGGGTGGCACACCAGCACTATAACATGCAGGGTCCACAGCCAGTACCTGTTGCCAGACCTCCCAGCAACAGTATCACTTGTCCCCTAATTATAATATCACCTCAAAATTAGAGTGGTATTGATTTCCTGATGTTGCAATGCTGCATGTAGCATCTTTAAATAGCAGTTAGGGTATCACAGGCCTATTTAGCTCCCAAAACAGTTTGCTCATAGTATCCATGACAGGCAAATGTGGCTCCTAATAGTCTGCATTACCCTCTGCACAACAAGTCACTGATTACGATGCATAAACAGTCACTCTCTGGCTGAGTGACTTCCATTTGATTGTATTTGCTTCAGTGTGTAGACGTAAACGTGCATGCATACGTGTGCACGGTTAAACGAGTGCATGTGGCGGGCAGTGGCCCAGTGTGTTGTGGGCTGATGGATGTTTACGAGCAGTGAGATGAGAGCGCGCGCTATCAGCGGACAACAGACGCAGGCAAGGAAGGAAGCCGCTGTAATTAGTTTGCTCGGGGAAAACAAAAGACTCGTTGACTTTGTAATGCTATCATCAAGTGTATCAGAATACAGTAGTTGGATAACATCGCAGCAGAACAGATCCCACCTAGTGTGTGTTGATTTGCAATGTGATGGCATCAGTCCACCAGTCACAGCTGACATGGTTGTTTGCTCCAGTAAGAAGATGAAGAAGCTGAGCAAAAGTGTATTGAGATATATGTTAGGATTTTGTTGTGCTAATTCTATACTGCATTACTGGTACTTTAATGTGTTAACATGTCCTGACTGTTGCTTTGTTCTGCTACTGAATATGCACATGAATGATGTGCATCATAAAATCAGGCAATGGTTGATGTTAAGTGCCATTTTTAATACCGTAAAATCAGACTTTATAAGCTAGAATTTACAAGCATCCCCCAAAAAATCCCCCTCAGGACAGTCTGGAGAAAAAAATGTCACTGAAGATTTTACAGACCAAATTTATGTGGCTCAAACCATCAGTGGCCAAGATGACGGCTTAATATCCAGTATTCAATAAAAGGCCAGTCCAGCCTTATTCATGTTAAGCGCATACACAGTGTTTGCATGAGAGCAGACGACAACTTGTAGGTCATTTTGAATCTTTAGGGTTATGAAGCGAATGAGTTTACACTGCTGTTGCAGCAGGTGCTGCATCATGGAAACAAAAAATACATCATGCAATGAACACCCAAAATATTTTTCTTTTTCTCAGCTGCTACAACTGAAGTGCCCTTTAGCAACGCAGCTAAAACCCAGCCACTGCACTGGAGCTTTTCAGAGGCCAACAGTACATGAAGTTGCAAGTACCAGAAGCCAGAAGCGAGTCAGCTCATGTTTGCTATTTACTGTGCCTACACTACCTGGGGCCGCTGCTGACATTTATATATCAGGGCTGGCAGTCCCGGTGGCCCCAGGGCCTTGTAGCAAAAGCATCTGCCTTTATTCACAGCTGACAGGAGGTGCTGTTCTGTGCGCTGTACTGTAGCATACGCCTGCAAATGTCCTGATGATGACTCCCTCCAGTATTGATCTAAAGGTCAGAAGGGTTTAGTGATGACTCTGAGTCTCAGTGGCTACTGTGGACTTACATTCAGAGAAACCAGACTATGGTCCACATAGAGCAGCAGCCATATGATTCACAATTCATTCGTTTAAGAATGTATTCAGACAGCCAAGAAAATTGCTTGCAAATATTGTTATATCAAAAATTCAACGAGGTAGGAGAGAGATAACACAGACACCAACATCATAATCACATGATTTTACACTCCTTCAAACACCGTGTCTCACCACGCAACATAAAATCCTCAGCACATCCCTGTGCAACAAAGCGAGAGAACAACAGCTACTGTGGCTTCATCCATATATGGAGAGTGCAGCTGGAAGCCAGACTAATACAGGCTTCACATGGTTCTTACCCGCTCAGATGGATGAAAGCGCATGAATCTCAAAGAGGCCCTGACACGCGCTTAAGCATCAGGCCAGACAAACACCTGAACACCTGAACTGTCAGAAATTGTTTGTGCAACTCCATCTGCAACTCCATCCAATGTCCTCTCTTTGAAAATTGAATCGAAGGCAACTGGACATATGTTTGTCTGGGAAGACGTTTCGCCTCTTATCCAAGGGGCTTCATCAGGCTCCATCCAATGTGTCTCCCCAGTCTCTTTCTGGCAAAGTGACCAGCAGACCACAAAGAAAACTCCCCAACAGTGAGAGAAGGAGAGTCATAGTGGGTTTAGGCTATTAAAACAGCGAGCTTATAATCTCATCGAGTCACGAGGGGTGTCTGGGAAGCCACTGAACTAGAACAAGGAGTCAAGCAAGTCACCGGGGGGCCCCTGAGCAATCTCAGCCCAGCCGAGAGGCCTCATTAGGGGGCAAACGGAGTTGAGCTTAGACAGGACTTTGTTGAATTAGCCACAACAAGGGTCAAATGGCTCAGGTGTGTCCCAAGAGTTTCACGGAGCTGCCCTCGTCTTTTACCTCCCTCCCTCTCACGCTCAGAGCGTGGATCAGCAAGAGCTTTAACGATTTCAGCAAAAAGTGCTGCTCAAGTGGGTTCATATGGAAAAGCAGAGAGCGGAATATCAAAGCATGACTCTGGAGCCCGGTCCACTGAGTTGAATCACTGTATAATGAGTTAACGCGCTGCAGTTGAGGCAGAGAAGTGATGAACTATTTTCTCTTCCCTCTCACACACTTCAAACAGGCTTGAACAAGCATCCTCGGATAAGCAAGGAAGAGTATGACTGGCTTGCTCAGCAACCTGCATGCTTGGTTTGCACTCTCTCACATTACAGGCATTTGGAGTGCATCTGTTGTTTTAGTTTTGTGCTTTTTGACACATAAAACGGCATGATGTTTATTATTTTTGCAGATACACAGAAGAGATAAACCTTTTGCATGGTAAAATAAAAGTTTACAGAGTTTTTTTATTTAGGAATTTTTGCCTCTTTACCCTTCTAACTTAGCAATAATCCCTCTGATCGCCGTTCATCTACTTCAGCCTAACTGATGGGAGAAAGCATGTGTTTGCCACTGTGCATAAATCATCTCACTGGCTCCAATAAATAAGCCTGCCATTGGTCCAACCACACTCAAAATTCCTCAAGCACTCCTCCTGCCCACACAAGAGCCACTGCCGCGCTGATGGCAGTATGCCTGAGAAAGTAAATTCTTCACTTTCCAAACGGGGGCCAAATAAGGACTGAAGCTCAAACAGCCCCTTCAGAGGGATTTATACATCGGCTGGGTTTCTGTTTTACTTGGAGGGCTAATAAATCCGCTGAGCACTGTGATGGTGGAGAACGTGTTCCTCTCCTGCACTGACATTTTGACATAATGTCAAGTGTGTAACGCGCCATGTTCGACTGGGTGGCAGTGTGTCTCTGGCAGGAGCGCTGTTGGCAATGTGGAGAGACGCCGTCAACGGTCAAACAGTATCTGATGTAGAATTTAAAAGGACAGATAAATCAAGGAGTAGTGAGATAATGACAAAATAAATGATTCATGCAGAATGCTGCCAAAAAAGAAAACTGCGTGGGAAAGTTTCACTACTAAAATACCATCTATCATTTATAAAAGAGTCAGCTATTCCAGCTCATGATTCAATTTAAAACAGGATACGCTCTGTAAACATGTTATTTTGTCAGGGGTCTAAGCTACTTGGTGGATTTCTAGAGCCAAACTCAGTGAAACATGCCTTTCAGTCTGGGTTGGACCGTGAAGGTCTCACTGCTGTTTCAGAGGGCGTTGCACCCAAACAGGATGCAAAAGGGCTGGTGTGTGTCCACAGAAAGTCTAAATAATTAGTTTTTGTAAAGTAGAGCACCCTGCCTGGCAGCTGTTGGCGTCCATCAACACCAGGTACCATGACACAAGCAGGGTCTTCCCACAGCATGAAAACCATCCTGTGATGGTTGCACAAATGACAAAACTAGACAAAAAACACCCACTGAAGCTATTTGGATGCTTTGTCGGCGACATGATATCTACCAAGTGACATGTTCCTGGTCTTCTCGTGAAGAATCCACAATCTAAATCTTGTGGATAACACAAGAAGGGCTTATATTTTTTCACATGAGAACATAATCACTTCCACATGGTTAACACACCATAAATAAGCACAAAAATTGTGTTTTCTTCTACCATAAATGGTTCCGACAAAATATACCACAACATACAGAAGGTTATTTACAATGAGATTCATCATTGTGGACTGCCTTCTTATTTCAACAATTTTGATTGCCAGTGAACTCAGATTTGCATCCAATAAAGGCACTGACATTATTTCACCTCGAAACCGACATGCCAGTGTTGGGTTTGAGGCCCAAAGAAACTTCATCAAGTCGATACACAAGAGGCCAACGACCATGGATCACTGAGAAAGCAGCTATTTGATCATGGTCAAGCCACACTGAGTGGTAAGTGGGCTCTGGCTTGGCTGCTTCACCCCTTGTATGGTTACAACCAAATCACTGCGAGATTCAGACGACAAAATACCCCATTAAACAAAGAAATGATGAATATCAGATGTGCAATTGTGGCTCACTTTGGACACAGGTTGAAAACCTCCGAATCTGAAAGCCTGCCTTGGAGTTTTATGCAAGAGGGGCATGACCGCATATCATAAAAGTTAGGTCATCTAATTTGGTGTTTCAGTTGTGGGAGAGGTCTAACATTTGGCGCTGGTTTAAAACCAAAGCTCACCTGATTTGCAAGATCTTTGGTTTCCACTTGTGGGAAAACAGATGCATTTGCAAAAAAATGTGAGAAATTTTGTAACACTTCAAAGGCCAGGCTTCTATGGAAGTTAAAAACAAGCATGTTTTCATCATTACTGGATGGAGCCGGTGCTGGACGGTGCTGACTGGTCTGTTCCGGACAGTGTTCGCCTATCAGTTCCTGTTTAATTAGGGGTGGCTGCAGGATGCTTACTCTCATCTGACCACTAATAGCACAGTTAAGCGAGAATTAAGAATCAAAGCCAAGCCAAAATCAATGGTATACACACAGAAAAGCACAATAAAATATAGGGTTACTAGAACGCAAGATGTTCAAAAGGATTCGTGAACGTTGTTTTGCTGCAATAACTTCTGTAAAAGCCTCCATTTATGCTTTTGTCTGCATTTTTCTTACAAGTGTAAATCTGAAAACAGATTGTTTGTGTTGGCTTGTATTTAAATTTCCTTTTAATCTAAACTTGCTCTTTATTTTTCCTCTTCAGCCTGTCACTTATTGACAGAAATAAGTTAGCGGGTAGGCCTAGTCTACTAATTCAGGCTTGGCCTCTTGTGCGGTTGCATGTTAAATGCCATCCTCTCCGGTCACTACTGCTTTTATAACACTTCCCGGCACATACTTTAGAGCTGACGCAGCTCGAGGACCTTGTAGGTTTCACAGTTTACCCGTCACAGTTTCTGTTTGTGGGCTCTTCTCATGAAACCTACAGTAAAATATCTTAAAATGAAATCTGAAAAAACAAAACAAAACACAAAACTTCATTTCTGCACAAACATGTCAGACCATTTCTATTTGGCAATCAAGATGATTTTCTGTGATTTATGGTATTTAAAACTGCTGGCTAAGGATACGTGTAAATACAATTGGTATTATGTTGGTATTCATGTTGAGGGGAATGACACCCAATTATACCCATTGGACATCACTAAAATTAATGTTGAGTCAGTGTATATATATGCAAAGACAATGTTGGACTCTGTAGCTTTCCTTTCCATCTATTAATTATGCTGCTATAGGCCTAGACTTCAATGGGACTCCTATGACGCACCACGCTCCTCTGTCCTCCTCTCCCTCTCCATCCGTATGCATCCATTTCCTAATAATGCTTGTTAGTAACTTGGCTTCTTCTCTCTCCTGTAGTTTGGTGTTTACTCGTCTCTCTCCTCCTGTTACACTCTGCAAGTATTTCTGCCTCCGGAGCTGCAGAGTCTGGATCTGTGACTGCAAAACAGCTACTGGCCCCATGATCATGCTCTACACCCACTGCTACAATTATCATTATCAATCTTATTATTGTTACATCTCTATGTGGAACTAGCATTGTGCTATGTTATCTTTCCTCCTGCTCTCTCTCTCCAGACCTGCTAAATAAGAAAAGTGCCCTGAGATAACTTCTGTTATGAATTGGTGCTATATAAATAAAACTGACTTGACTTGACTATTTTTTCTCCTCAACATTTCTCTTAAAGGCTTCCAAGGTTTCACTTCTCTGATGTGTCAAAAGATGAACTGACCAGAGGGAGACTAGGTATGTTATTAAGGAATGGGAAAGACAGATGGAAGAGACAAGTAGTTCAAAAGGGATAGATCTACTGGGAAAGCAGCCGTTCCAGAGCATCACTCTTAGAGAACATCTTCATGTTATGAGACGCAAGGGAGACATGAGTTAGGGCTCTTCTGGCAGTTAAAGAGGGTTTCTGGACAAGGTGGGGAAAGTGGTAAAGCGTATTCCCTTGAGACTTCAGACCAATTTGAAAAGTGTGATGCCAGGGCAAGAGGATCAGGTTCAAGGTTATGTAATGTCTTCAAATGGGAATCACAAAGCGCTCGAGAAAAATGCGCTGTAGTTTAATTTTGGTACGGTAATGAAACTGCATTCCTTTCTGTTGTTTTGGCTCTTTAGTGGGAGACAGGACATACAAGCCTTGTGACCTCTTGACCACTCATGTTTAACTGCCATCCTTGTGTTAGCTCAAGATCAGAGGTGAGTGATTGCCATCATCAGTCTGCATCCTCTCTCAGAGGTGTCAGGAAGAAAAGGTGTGAGAAAAAGTGAGAGGAAAGCAAAGACAGTGCACAGCAAAATCAGAAAAGAAGAAATAAAAGATGTTTCCTGCAAACATTCTACTTGACCAACTGTTCTACTTATATCTTGCAATGCCAAAACAGATGCAGGTTACGCTGAGAGAGTTTGCCTGCTGTGTTGACCAGTTGCTCCCCGTCTCTCTCCGACTCTGCCGCCACAAATCACTGCTCGGCAGGTCATGAAAAGGCTCCCGAGCCTCAAACAGCAACTCACATGAACTCTGTCTGCTCTGCTCCCATGGGAGCAACATTCCCATGAGTGTGTGGCAGACCAGCCTGCATCCAGAGAACATGCAGAGGAAAGCATTTTCAGCTGAAATGATGTCCAAAAATCCCTTTTCGATGTAGCTGCACAACCCATACTCCAGCAGCCTTTTTATGAGCTCAAAACATTCAAAATTCTGCTTGAGGTTGTCTTTCTGAAGACCCATTTTAAGCCACGAAAGAATGCAAAGAATTGGAAATTTAAAAAACCTTACTGAACATCGCTAACCACCCAAATTACAGATGGAATTTACTGCAAAAAAAACCCCCACCATGCATCTGAAATACTATATTCTTACCTGCACACCGGTGCCACTTTCTCTCACACACTCTGTTCTCTCCCCCTCTGCCTTGTTTCTACCTCTGCATTCTCCCTGCCTTCAGACCCCCCTCCGAGACAGAACGAGGGCAAGAGAGGGAGTACCAAATACAGACACTTTCCTCCTCCTCCTCCTCCACCTCTCTCACTCAAAACAACAGCAGTAATCCCAAACGCGTGCCAGAGAGCTACTGAACTCGATTCTGTGTGTAGATGTCTGCGCAGCCTCTGGACTGGACCAGGATACAGTCTTTATAATGCTGGCTTTGGTTCCTCTTGTCAACTGCCAAGAAGTTTTGAAACACGCTATATAAGGCCAAGAAAGTGGCTAGGGGCTCCTTACGATTCCGGTACCCAAAACGAGAGAGCAAAAGCCATACGGGGGCAGACAGTAACTGTATCCCTCTGTATCCCTCCCTCTGCTGTCCTGCTCTCTCTGTACATTTCCCTCTCTCTCTCTGTCTCTCTCTCTTTCCCCTGCCTCCTTTTCCTCACAGCCTTCTCTGTAGCTATTGACACATGCTTGACAGAGAGAGCGTGAGGGAGAATAGAGAGAGGAAGAATAACTTTTCTGTTCTTGTTTCTAAACGGCAATAAGTCCTCAGCTCATATTTGTCAACGCTGAACTCTTATGTTGACTTTACTTCCTCATTGTTTGGGGTGCCACAGACTGCTGCACTGCTTTATGTGTAAGAGCAAAAACTTCCTTCTGACCTTTTTAAAACCCAAATAATGTAGAAAAGTATTCAAGTGACCACTTTTGTTTTGCCACAAGCTGTTTTTGCACATTTGATGAAGGTGACAAAACACGCAAATGGCCACAAAACATTGTTATTAATGCAAATATAAGGAAATAATAAGGTTTGATATTTTATATGGTCTGCATATAAACAAATATATATTCCTTTTCTTTGCCAGACAGAATTCACAGACAGTATGTTACCCTACACAGTGACATTATTTATGTTTGGGATCAATGACACGAGCAGGTTTTACTTCTCTTATAAACAAACTGTATCTTGGAATTGGAGCAAAGTTACATAACTATATTGTCACCTGTTGACAGCTGATATTGTGAAGAGGCGCATGTTTCATCTGAACAGACAATACCCTACGATCCTTACTCTCTAAAATACTTGGGGGAAAAAATATTTGCCAACCTCCCGCTGGGTTTTGGACACTTCGGGGTGAACTTAGCTCTTGACCTCCAGACCAGGACTGAGGTAAATTGGGCCATCAGTCATCTGCTAGCACCCGGTTATTAGGCCGCCCGTATGGTTTGTCTGCCAGTGCTATTTCCCGACTACTGTGCTGCATCTATACCACTGAAGGGCGTCGCTATGGAGACGTGCTGTGATGGCTCTTTGATGTGACGTGTTTGAGTCGGGGAAACAGACTTGCCTCTGTGAAGGGCTGCTGAGGAATGAAGAGGCTTGGCTCTTGCAAGTGTGTGTGTGTGTGTTTGAGCACACACGTGTGTGTCTCATCATTTTCTCTCTCCCCCCTCCCTCACCCTCTACCTCTCTCTCTTGTTCTACCTTTTTCACTTTCACGCTTGGATGGTCACTCTCTTTTGCATGCCAACATTCTTGAACGCTCTTCATCCCTACTTCTGTGCACATCTTACTGTGTTTTTGGTTTTGCTCCGTGCACGTTCTCCTTTTGGAAGATAAAGCAGACAAAAAAGAACCTTAGAAGGAAAAAAGCCTCTTCAACACCATTAAAAAGGAGTCATGGAAGCTTGGAGAGGGAAAAGTAAATTTAGCAACTAAACTCACACATAGTGATCACTTTAGACAGAGTAACACAAATAGAGCAGAGTTTTTACAGTAGGTGATAAAATGGGGTTGCACCCGTGCCTCTTGTAATAATAAAGAGCTTCTGGGTTGCATTTTATAGAGCATGTCATTTGCCTGAGGCCTAATTAAAGGCCTCTCCCAGTTTTCACACATCCACACATGTTAGGATGTGGATTAAAATGTTAGGATGCCAGGATTAAAACCTAGACCTCAAAACACGACCTCGAAATTCTGCACTGGAGGAAGCCAAGCTTATTTCAAGTCGGGCTTAGTCGAGTTTGGAATGTGCATGAATGGACTGAGACACAAACAAATCAGCTTTAAAGTCAGTTTCGAACAGTAAAAACAGTTTGCTGTTAGACGAGCAGACCCTGAGTTAAGGTCATCAGTCCTCTCTCTAAAATGTTCCGCTGTTTTTTGAACATCACTGCAAGAAACAGCTACACAGCTGAGTTCACTCACTACTAAGGAGTAGGCTGACAGAACAGGCCACTAGAGATGAAACAGGAGTCTGCTCACAGCAATGATATCCCCAGGATTTTCTTTTGTATTACAAAGGAACTATTAGATCTTCTAAAAATAGAAATTCAGCATGTGAGTGGATTGCCAGATTTGCTTCAGAATGTTAACAGCTTTAAAACAAGGGCGCTTTCAAAGCTTGAGGTCAGACAGGTTGCAAGTGAGTTTCTAGAGAATGCTTACTTATTAGATTACTATGAACAAACCATATGAGACAATATGATGTTTAGAGAACAAACTGCTCTTTACCAGAGAGGTTGTGAAATACAAAAGCATAAACGGGAATATGCTCCTTTTGTTTTTAATATCTCTCACACCCTCTGTTATTTTATTCTTGGACTGCAACTGTGACTCACTTCCTACTTGTCCTGTTTAACTCCTGCTGCTGCTCCAAGATCTGTGAACATCTGTAACTACAGGAAGTGAAAAAGCCTGATTACGAGAGCACTTTGTTCGGCTCCAGCTGACTTCAGCAATAAGTAAACAAGTCGTGAGATTTTTAAAAATACTCGCCAAACAAAAACTTGCCAGTGTCCAGTGTTGAAAACGCTGAGTGCTGTGGCAGGGCGGTAGCAGTGAGCAATGGTCTCTAAATCCAAAAGAGAATCTGGGTAAAAGGTTAACAATTCCCTACCTGGTCTAGGCCTTGATGAATGACCTTTACTATTATCAGAACAGAATAAAGCTGGTCTTGGATTTTGTCATTACCCTAAAATAGATCTACAGTTACAGAATCATGCTGATTTTGATATCTACAACATCTACTTTAAGCACCTTTTCAAGTGGTTTTGGACTTTTGGGGAAGCACTAAGTTATGTAAAGATCTATTGATTCCTCACAGTTTTCCTGTTTGAGGTATACAACCTAATTTGCCTTAATTAGCTGTGATGTGTTCCAGACTCAACTCTTGAAGCAAAATCTAAGCTTGCAACATGTAGAATGTTTTGTAAGACGAGAAAAAATAGAAATACCTTAACAGCACAGTCAAATGTTAGCTTGGATCTGTCTATCTTATGGGAGAGGTAGAATTGCAGCAGCAACACTTTTGGCATGTCAAACAGGACCACATTGAATTTAGCAAAAAACACAAACATGTAAACAGTGTTTCACAGAACGAAGCCAGGGGCGAAAACACTATCCAGGGCTGTTGTTTACATGAGGAATATTCAAACTTGTGCTCTCACTCGTCTTGTCCAACCTCTTCCCATCATTCCTCTCTGGCCCTACCTTTCCCTGCCAAACCTCGTCTGTGTCTTCCAACCCGAACAGCACAAACCACTGCAACGGCATTCCAGGAGGCTCCTCCAGGACATGGCAGGGATAAATCATAAGGAATAATGAGGGCTTGTTTCCATGGAGGGTGAGAGAGAACAGAGAGCTTACAGACGCTGCGCTATCCAGTCAACACAAGACACACTTGCACACATGGATACTGATGGTATGTGATTGGGTGGATCTGTTTGCATATTTCTGATGTCAGAGTGCCAAACTGAACCCGTCTGAATCCAGCCAGTGGGAGTGTGTTGATCTACATGTGACCCTAAAGGAGTTAGCCCATAAAACTGTTGGAAGCAGCCATCAAATACAGGCAAGTTGCCATGGTGATGGCAAGCATACACGCCGCACAAGTCAACAACAAACTGGTCCACACACACTTCTGTGCTGGATGTAAACTGCAGGTAAAAAGTTCCCAAAACTGTTTTCAGAAAGAAATCTTAAATAAAAAAATTTTATGTTACTTTCTCAGCTCCAAACAGGAGATAAGACAAAGTTAGAACTGATAATATGCCAGAAGTTTGCGCTTTCAATTTGTTCCACAACTGCTGCCATAACTTCCAACAGTTACAAGATGAAAACACAGGTCAGGCAGAGATCACCTACTATAAATCTACACTAAGTTATGAATGCTCATAGTTTAAGCACATTATATAAAGAGAATTTTCAATTACTCACAGAGTATAAATGTCTAAGCCCTTAAAACTGCTGGACGAGATATGCTTTCATTTTAACGAGTCCATGGCCTATTAAACACCAATTAGTCAAAAAACAGTTTGGTTTCTGCGCCTGAAAATTTTAAATTCGTGTTCATCTGATTTATTGCACCAAAATTTCCCAGCATGATGGAAAAAAAGCCCCAGAGAACCCATAGCTTGGGAGTCAGGTATGAGGACCCACCAGACCAGACTCCTGTCGAACAGAGAAACCTCTGTCTGCAACCCACAACTTGGGTGTCCAGCCAGATTTCAGGCAGTATCCCAGCCACAACACCCCTGTCCCGACAAGCCTCCACCTCAACAGAGACACCCATAAGAAGTACTTTGAGGTCACCGAAAGTCTGTCTCCTATATGCTGCGGGACAAGAACGTATCTGTCGCCGAGCTCAAGCGTTCTAAGGGCTCCAATAACAGACGTTCACACAGAGATGGTTGTGGTTGGACGGAAAGGAAAACAGAAAATGAAGCGTAGCCAGAAACTATTAGCCGTTCTTCATCAAGGCACATTACTGGACATTTGTCTTCTGGATGATCGGCAAAGACATTTTCATAAGCTTTAAAAGGTAATGATGGAACCGCATGTGGTTACAGATTTTCAAAGTTTAGCAGAATGAGGCTGAGGAAGGGAAACATATCACTAATCGTTCCACTGACAACAAGATTACAGGGATTCTGGCAATATATTTTATGGACTTCAAAGGTGCAGTAAGTCAGATTCTTTAACTGCCCATGTGAAATGAACATCTTACTGTATATCTGCTTCTGAAAGTCACTTTCCACCTCCTCCATTTGAAGCAACTGCTCCTGAGACATTTATCCTCTCATTTCAATTAAACAAATTAAAAAATATCTGTACTATTACAGTATTTATCAGGGTGATAAACAGAGTTACCCATACTAAATATTACTTGATGTTAGTGACAGAAAAGCCACCTTGAGGTACCAGAGACCAAAAGTAGATGAGTCAAAAATATAAACAAATTAAAGTCATTAAGTGAGGATGGTGCAGACATAAATAAATCACTTATATTGTCTTACATCATATGTTAAAAGCATTTACCTTCATCACACCCTCATTAAAATCAGACTAGGCCTTATTAAAATGCCATAAAAACACAGAGACGCTGCATAAAACATAATAACACTTCCATTAAATCATTCAAACAACTGTCTTTTAATGTCCTGGTTACTGTACAGCATAAAGATGGAAGTTGCGGCAGCTTGAAATAATAAACACATAAAAAGAAATCAGTGCAGCGCAGCAGTTATCTTCACGTCTGGTGAACTGCAAACCGCTGGCAACAACCTCGTTGTGCTTCATGACAAATTTACAGTTCAAGGTCACCATGGAGTCAGCTGAAGAAAGCCTCACCATCTGCCTAAATCCACACTTGTATTTGCACAAAGACTGTACATTTCCACACTTTTACAGCCTGAAACAATCCTGTTTAGTTTTATTTAAGGGTCATTTGTTTGGATAAAGCCAAAATAAATGTTTGGGCACTAGTAAACCAATTTTGGGATAAGCACATTAGCAAATAAGGATTAGAGAATTTGCGCCAACACTAATTTTTAACCAAATTTTCAATTTCCCTCTGTTGTTTTCAACATAATAATAATCTACTATCAGTCCTTCCCACCATTTTCTCTTCTCAGACACACACACCTCTTACTCCTCCTCCTTCAAAACATTTCCTGTCCAATGTCTGTCACCACCAGAATGAATGACTCATGATTCTGGCTATCCTGATTATTCCCCCAATTGCCACCACAAATGGCTTTGCCTGGTTTTAGAGGTATTTGGCAGCTTTTTCCTCAGATGTTTTGGGAACACACAGCTTTTGTTCCTATAGTAATATTTTGGTAGAGCGATGGCTTTGGGGATGTTTTTGGGGGAAAGGGGGAGGAAATAGGAATCGGGGCAAAGAGAGGAAAGGAGAAGATATTTCAACATTTCTCCCCACCAGTCACAACTAAAACCACTAAGAATAGTCTTGTTACACTCCTCCCCTCCGCCCTTTTCCTCCCTTCTCTGCGTTTTTAATTCCTCCCTTCCTTGCTTTTCATTTACTCTCCCCATGCATTCTTCCTCTTTCCATGTGTGGAAGCAGAGACGATGCCCCACAAAGGTCGACTACAAATCCTGCATAGTATGTTAAAATGTGTGTTTATCAGCCTGAACGTGTACAATACATATGTGTGTGTGGATGATGGGTGTGTGCTTGCATGTAAATATGAATTTACATGTGTGTATGGCAGTGTTGATGTGCACATATTGGCATATGTTGCTTAAGTACTGACAACACGTAAGACTTCACTAATAGTAAGCAGTAAAAGATGTTCAGTGACTTACCTTTACTTCACACTTTTTATGGCAGGACAACCGGCACGCTGAAAGAAGAAAAGACAACGTCTTTTAAACAGACAAGAGCAGACAGACGAATCACAGCTGAATGTCACTGAACAACACAAACGCACACATGAGATCAATGCATGAGTAAGAGTACTTCTCCATTCTGCAAATCAAGTGCTCAGAAAGAAAAGAAGAACACAGCCATAAATAATTGAAACCCATCTAAACCCATCATTGCTGCTGAGTGTATTGTCTGACTGTGTGTCCTGATGCTAACATGCTGTGGTGCTGCCCCCAAGTGGCCACTTAAAGCAAACATCCAAACATCCTTCCATTAATTTGTTTGTATTCCAGTATTTCACTTTTTGATTCACACACTTGAACACTGACTTATTTTAGAGCTTTAGATAGAGGTGTTAGAACGGTAAGTAAAATAAGATATATGAATAAAGTCAGAACTATGAGTAAATACTTCTAAAAAGAGGTTTAAATATGAATTAGATGAGTTAAATATTTATATTATCATGAGAAACCGAGACAGAGCAAGAGTATGTCGACCTCCAGGCATGAAATGGCCATGTTTTTGATGTCTGCGGCAGGTACGACCCTTGACCCTCCACACCTGCTGGCTCACTGTCAACCTAGGTGGTCCCCAGGTGGTGTGTGTGTGTGTGTGTGTGTGTATGTGTAAAAGGGTTTGTGATGTATGAGCAGAACAAATGAACAAGAAAAAAGTGACAATGGTGTGGGTGCTGGGTCGATGGAGGGGTGGCTGCTCTGGGTGGTCTTAAGGAGAAGGAGACTGTTAGAAAAACACCCTCGGCTTAATTAAGGTAAACCTGTGTAATGGTGATAAATGGATTACTGGGTAATTTTGTGTGTGGAGTGCTGATTGGTAATTATTTGGAGATGTTAAATCTTAAGTGAATATTTATCTGTCCAGTCAGAGAGGCAGCTGTCCAAACCAGTGTGAAAGTGTTAAATTAACTCTGATAGGTGTGGACACATGTAGTGTTTTACAAAATAATCTGAACTCAAAGTACAACAGACATCTGTGCTCTTTCTGTATAAATTCAAGGATTGAAGATAATCCCTGAAAACTACTGGAGAACTGTGATATTATTTCATTCTTCCGTTGGTGCAAATATCTGCTCATGTTCCGCTGCAACTTTTCTTAAAATTTTCTCTGCACTGCATCTGGGAAACATGGAGCTGATCCACGCAGGCACCAGAGGGAATCATTATCATCGTATGGTTTTATGCACTCTTAATGAGTCCCACTTATCCACAGGAGGCACAAACCTCATCTCACACGGCTTCATTTCAGAGAGGAGCAAAGGAAAAACACGCAGAGACCAAGTAAACAAACCAGCAACATGAAGCCTACATGTATATGTCTGACATTTTTGACTCAGGGCATCAACAGTAAATCAGAAGAACAGGCAGGTAACAATACAGTCTCAGTTAGTCAGTCAGTTCTCATGCTCATGTATGCAAACATCTGTAAGAATGCACAACACACTGTCACATCTTATCTATTGGCCACATGCCCCCTAGCAAGCTGGCCTTTTCAATAGGGCACCTAGAAACATTCCCTGGTAACCGTAAAGGACAGGATGGATGCTCAGACGAACATGTGTCCAGATGTTTTGCTTGTCAACATACAGTAAAGGCTCCTGTTTAAATGCATAGAAATATCATTTTTGCTGAATATATCAAGTGTGTTCACGAAACTGCTGCTGCAGGACTTAAGGAGGTAGTTTGGGGCTTTTAGCTGGATGACTACCATTTGGCAGGGAGAGCTTAGTGCACTCTCCTGTATTTTTACATAGAGGATGAATGAACAAAAGAGGGATGAAAGGGAAAGTAATTCTCCTATGCTCCCCTTTGCACTCTCTTTCCTTTGTTTTCCATGTCTATCTCCCAATCCCCCTATATCCCAATTTCTCTCTCTTTATTCTGCCTCCCTCTATCCCCACTCCCCTCACCCCTCTTTCTCCTTTTTCCCTCTTATCTAGGCTAATGCAGCAGCAGCAGCCATGCTAATTTTAACAGCAAATCCTCAGCCAAAGCCCTATACAGGCCTGCTCTCCTATTGCTGGGCTTCTGCGTGTTTGTCAGCTCTGCCTCTGCTAAAGACACTGTGTTTGTAGTTCAAAAAGGAAGAAAGGCAGAGGGAGTGAATGTGTGTGAAGAGAGATGGAGGGAGAAGAGAAGAAAGAAACAGAGAAAATGCGAGGCTGCCCAGGAGTCCTCTAACGTTAATTTTCCCTGGACTTTTCTTGGAGTGACAATAAAACCTTTAGTTCTTCTAAAATTAGAATTGAAAACATGTGACTGGATGAGAGGGGAGGCTGGGGCTTAAACGGAGGGAGGAGGAGGGGAAAGAAACCGAAGCTGAAACGGCAGACACATACATACTGTAAAGCAGTTTTGTATTGTGGTGCATTCATTTCATGTCAAAATACCTTCTGTGAGAACATCTTCATGAATGAACCTCTCTCTCAGCCAGTCCTGGAATTTAACCCCGACACTGTCTGGTCACAAATCATCTAATCTGCCGTCTACTCAGATTCAAAGTTCAGCTCAACATCCCAGACACCCACCTTTGCAGATGAGGCCCTCCTTGGTGATGGCCTGCTTGCATATATCACAGCTCTTGGCCTTCTTGAATGGCTTCAGCTTGAAGGTGTGTGTGTGGACGCCCTCCAGCTCGTCGGGCTGAGGGAAGAAGAGGAAGGAAGAGAGAGATCAGGAGCGGGTCGGTTGAACTGATGCCAGCAGATCCATGGCCAAAGGAAACGCATTTGGTATTCAGCAATGATATATTCGTCTGTGGCGGCACATGGGGTCTCAGTCTTTGATGGCATTTGGTTTCAGTTGACCCGTTCATTTGTGTTTCTTTAACTTTAATTTTCACTTTGCTTGAGATTACTTTTTTCTTCATATGTGAAAATGAGAAATGTTCTTCCCTAAAAGCTAAAGAACAGGCTGTTGATAAATTATAACAAAGGACTGTGAAAATCTTCTCTTCAGGATATAATACTGATGGCTAACTCATTATTTAAATATTTTTCAAGCAAATGCAAAACACACAACCATCAAAAGCAAAGTTTCTGAGCTCAGTTAATACAAAAAGTGGCAAAATGATAAAATGTAAACATCATATTATCATGTTTTTCGACAATATAATGTAATTTTTGTGCAATTTAACAAAGGACAGAAAAAGACATTAATTTGCATGATCACACACTTTCATAACTGACATTATTTGGTGTCACGCTATTGCAAATACATGCCCACACGCACCGACACACGCACAGTGACATGGTCCGCCCACCAGCCGAGGATGTTTTCACTTTGAAGTTCTCTAATTAAATGACTAATTAATGATGAAGAGGAGAGAGAGAGAGAGAGAGAGAGAGAGAGAGAGAGAGAGAGAAAGCCTCACAGCAGCCAACAGCCTCAAAAACTCTAGGAATGATGTACGCCTGTGTGTGTATACATCAGTGTATGTGTGTCTATGTGAGTGTATGCACTGTATTCTCTGGGTGTGTGTGTGTGTGTGTGTGGAGGGGGCTGCTGAAACATTTTTCAGAGCAGCCTGAGGACACAGCAGCTCTAGAAACTGCACCAAAACCTGAGCAGAGCAGTGAAGAAGGAGTACACGCACAATTTTTGCCTCCCTTAAAGCAAAGATATCAAAATACAGGGAAGGAGGAGGATGATGATGATGATGATGAAGGGATTGCAGATGATGTGTGCATGCTGCCCACTGGCAGGATAACAACAAGAAGGATCCCTAAAGACCTTTGAGAAATTAATTCCACGACTTACCTAATTTATTCCTGACATGTAGTGACATTTCCAACCCTTTCAAAGCATCACTGTGTTAAAATGCGATTTTCCTTCCAAACAGCTGAACATTACTCAGTGTTTGATTTGATTAATTTAACCTGGAGCATACAAAATGCAGCCAATACTACAGTAACTGGGTCACTGGTATTCCATCTGAAGGTGACTTAACTCTAAAGCAGCTAAATCTGACAGTGAAAGCTTGAGAGCTCCACCAAAGTCATCTTTTCTCTTTTCTGTAACAGTTTTCCGTCCGGTGATGCATTTGCTTTCCCCCTTGCATGGGATTTATTCAGGGTTTACGTACAAGGCTGTTACTTTCATACTCCTTTTCCCAATCTGAAGGTCAAACTCCTTAAAAAAAAGGCAATAAGGACAGACAGCAAATTCAAGATCTGCTCTGTTCCTATTTCCTCGTCTGGCATTTTCTTGTCTAGTGGCTCAAAGTCAGGCCAAGGAGAACAAACACCCTCTTGGATTCCCCTACACTGAGCTCTCTTTTCCCACCGTCCCTCTATCCGAACACCCTCCTCAGTGAGTCATAATGATGATGTCATTTCCTATGTGTATTTGTGCAGCTGGGCCAGTCTGGGTTGGGCTCTGCTGGTCTGTAAATCTCGGCGCTCTTTATTGAAAGCAGTATTTTATAGACACCTTGTTCCAACTATCACCTAGAAAGAATGAATGAATGAGTCCCTCCAGGAATAATTAACGCTAATTTCACCAATCCAACCAATTGTCAGTGAGTGCTTCCAATTATGTCCTGTTCCTGCAACGTTTCTGCTAAAAACAGAAGAATGCTTGTAAATTCTGCACTCTCCCATACAATCCTCTGCTGAGCAAAGCTGGAACTAATCAAATGTCAGTGTTCACACAGCACAAATCATCATCCACACTCCTTAATAGCATCTGTGGATCTACATTGCTATTAATACAAGCAGGTAGCTGTGGCTGCTTACGACTACTGATACTGTTTGCACTATTTCAGTAACTAATTATAATCACTACTACTAGAGCTACTCCTACTACAAAGGAGTCCAGGTGTGATGAGGCTCACTGATGAAAGAAAGAGTAAGTTGAGTAATCCTTTGCCTCCTTGCCTTGTGAGCTCATTTTCTGGTTGCTTTCTGAAACTCCACTGCCTTTTTTTTTTTTTTTTTCCTCTCTCCATGTGCCGCAGTCAATTTGGCTCAAAGCTTTTACAAAAGTGTATTTCTCAGCGTTTTCGCTCCCCTATCTCCCTAAATCTTAATGGCTTTTGTCACACTCTGACACGCTCGCTATAAGCTCCAGAGAGGAATCATGGCTGTCCTTGGCTGCACAGAGCCAGACACAGCATATTACAACAGGTAGCTTCACACAAACAATATGCTTCAGACATGCTGATAATTCCTGTAAATGGCTTAATTAACAACCACTCTGCCATCCATCTCATTAATGACCTGTTTCTTCCATGTGTTTGTTGACGTATGGAGCAGCAGCTCAGGTTTAAACACAGGCAGATCACAGACGTTTCGTCCACACACAGTTTCATTAAAGGGAGGGGATGAAATCTGAGCTGACCGAGATCCATCGTGATCACTGGAAGACTGCCGAGATAGACATATTAAAAAGGGCAGCGTGTAACAGTGCAGAAGGGAGGCACAGAGGAAGTGAAATATGCAAAATGAAGAACAACATAACACAACATATAAATATGACCTTGATTTTGAAATATGATCATTTCATGATCACTTTTTTCACTTAGAAAGGTAGAAACACCTGCCAGTGGAATATGAAATAATTTCTAAGAAATATATTTTTGAAATGTAGCAGTATTTTAAATTAAATAAACATTTTTAAATATAATAAGAAAAAAAATATATGTTTCATGCTTAGCTTCACAGAACAAACTTCACAAGTAAATATGGAGATACACCTTTAATTACTAAAAAGAAAAAAAGATTTTCAGACTTAACCTAAGACTAAATAACTCAGTAGGAGGGACACCTTTTGCAGTGTGGGCCTAGCTGGGTTTATAAATAGCAGTTGAAGCACCTTGGTGCCACTCTACAGCCTTGATGTTAAAGATGACCTGGCAGAAAGCCGCCGGTTAAACCAATCAGACGCAGCCAGCTGTGTCACAGGCAGGTGCCATGGTTACCTGGCTGCCACGGCAACTTGGGTCAATGTGTCCTGTCAAACAATGATGGATGAGGTAGCATTAAAAAAAAAACAAACGAGAGAAAACGTACAACCACAAGTTTGCACACAGACACACACATAGAAACATGCATGCGCGCCCTGGCACACGGGCCCACAGTGAGTATCGCCACAACAGGGGTGCAAATGGTTCTTGGATGGCTGCCATGTAGCATCTGGGATTCAACTTGTTTTTTTTTTTCAGAGAAAGAGGGAAAAGGGCCTCAGCAGCTTAAATGGCAGGTAATCAACCAAGAGAGAAAGAGAGATCATACTCAGCCCCTGCCTCCTACAATAGAAATTACCCTCGCAGTCTCCTCTGGCTCTCATATACTGCGTTTCATTTTCTGAAAGATGTTTTTTTTTTTTTTGTCAGGGAGTAAAGATGCTACTAAAGCTCACAGTTAGGCATGTAATCAGAAAACCAATTCACCAATGAATGCCATCAGTTTCTAAACCATGCATGAAAGATTTTATCACCTGCTACAAAATAGTTTGCCCCCTGATGTTCATATCAAGAACAAGCTCAAAGAACCTTCAGGATAAGGTGAACTGCCCCTTATCACTTACTCTTTTTTTTTTTTTTTTTTTAACAACAAATGCTGGTAATGTCTGTTGCAAACTAACAGACCTTCCTTTTCAGAAATCACTAACAAAATAATAAGATTCATGAAAGCATTTACATTTTCTGCACGCTCTGAAAATTCACAAGGCATCAAAGTAAAAAAAATTAAATAAAAATTGATGGTTGTTGTGAAAGTTTGGAGGAAATATGAGCATGTAGAAAAAATATAAAAATATGCCATCTGCATTGAGTATATTTATCAATACAACATGGTGTATCATGAAGAAAACTATGCTGAAATCTTCTTTAATGTTCAGCCAAGATGATTTTTTTTTTTTAAATACTACATCATACATCATTAATGCTGCCAAAATCTAAAAATTTACAATCACAGAACTTGGAATCACTTTTGAGGGTGTCGATCATCAATGAAGGCTGCGGTTTTTGATTTTAAAAATCTTAAATTTCAAAATACGTGGTGCACATCTGAAAGCAGTTGTCCACATGACAAGCCAGTACAGAAAACTGAAAAAGCACAAGGCCCGTCCTCAGTGTCGTGTTAGAAGGAGACTCCCAGGAGAGGCCAGGGAGAGAAAATGGAAAGGGGAGTTATGTAGAGAGACAGAAGGAGAAGTACAGCAGGAGAGAGGAAGGGAAATGGATGTATATGGGGAAAAAAGGGATGAAGGGATAGAGTGTACAGTCTAAGAGCCAATGATGGAGAAAGAGGAGAGAAGGTGTTTCTGTGAGTGTGTGTGTATGTGTGTGTGTCCAGGCATATAGACAGCAGGCCCAGTAAATCAAGGCTCTGTGCTCCTCTCCCCCAGTTGCACTTAGCTAATGAAAAGCATCACTACGCTACCTCGACCGCGACCCCACTTAGAGCCAAGATGTGGGAGCGGGAGGGAAGTAAAAAGAAGGGAGGGAGAGGAATGGAGGGGGGCAATTCTCTCAAAGGCACCGCTCTGTCCTTCTGCTCAGAAACAGCACATGAACACAGATTAGTCCTGGCACATACAAATGACGAATCGAAAAATTTCAATGACCTGTGAACAATGAGAGAATGAATGGGATGGAAAACATGGTAAATAGCTTTTAGTACGATGGCAACCATTTTGATGAACATCATATAAATATCTATGATTTCATGGACTCCAAATACTTGAATTACATATTAGAGACAAAAACACTGAGTCAGTCACAAAGTTTGAAAAGCTCTAAGTTGAGATTTTTAGGAAAAATCTTTGACTGACTATTGTCTAAGATTGATTTAGCCTCAGCTGCAGGTAAGCAGCTATCTAGCTTTAAATTTCCATTACTCAAATTATAATTATTTATTCACCATAGCCTCCCTGTCAAGAGAGGACAGTCTCAGTATAACATTAAAATGTTTGTAGTCTGGACCTCCTGTTTTTGCCAGGTGCCTTTCGAGCAACTACATCTGGGACTAAGGCGCAGGCATTCAGATCCATGCTCACACTCTCTGTCCTCGCACACACAAACACAAAGCTTCCAGTTTCGTTCTCATATGTATGGCCAACATGCTTCTTCTTTTGTAAAACTCCCCATGTGGTTCCAGTTATAGCTCAGTTAGAGGAAAGTCTTTCCGCATGAATTGGAAGAATGGCTTAAAAACACAAAAGGGGCATGTTGGAGTAAAGATGTACAGTATCATTTTGCATAATGATGTAATTTGACACAAACCCTGTAGTCCATTAATTGTTGTGTCCCCTAGTGTCCCTTAATGTGTCACAGAGGGACAATAGTGCAATAAATACAGGCCATTAGAGATTAAAGTTGGAAGTTGAGGACACTTTTTGCTGAATTTTGTTTTTCTGTATAAGATTTTGCAGAAGGATCACATGTTCTCCTCTGGGGTGCAATTTTTTTTCTCATTTAAAAAAAAACAGCTTTTATTGTTTCTGAAAACTTTTTTGGAGTTGCATCTGACAGCAAAGGAATCCCAGAGGCTGCAGCAAATACTCTTTTTCACATGTAAAGACTTTCCTCTGTGTGAAGGAAAGTGTGTGGGTGACCTGAAGAGGTGAATGGTTTTCTGAATGAGTGACTACCTGGCTGATGGACAAGGTGAAGACAGGAAGCGAATGAGTCATCCACTAAAAAAAAAAAAAACAGGACAAAGAAAAAGAATGCCAAGACCAGACCAAACACTGGACGACATGACTCAATGAAGTCAAGCATGAGGAACAGGCCCCACAGAAAGTAACAGGCCGGGGAAAGAGAAAAGTCCTGCACTCCCCCCACCCCCGACATGAAAAAGCAGAGCCACACCTGCTTTCAATTTCCACCAAATTGAAATTCTGTCAGGAACAATGGGAGCCTTTGTGAGAGAGAGGGAGAGAAAATGAGGAGGAGAATAACACAAAAAGAAGGGAAACGAGAACCTGGATCATATTTGTAATGTTTGTATGTGTCTGAGTGTATCAACATTTCCATGTTTCATGAATTCTCATATTCCATAAAGAAGTTTTCATAAATACATGAAAGTTATGGCATGGTCATGGATTTCCATCTGGTCTAAGGGTAAAGAAACTTAGATGGAGCTGCAGTAAAATAACACAACCCTGGATTGTACACAATCACACAATTCCTCTGCCATTTTGAAGATTTAGAAACACTACTCTAAATGCTATTTGTGGATCCTACATTTCCCATAATGCAGTGTAACTGAATGGCTATCATTCTGAATCTGACACACAGATGGCATTTCAAACAGCTGAAATTAGCAGCATGTTTAAGATAAGTCTACAAGACATTTTGGATGAAACTGCGTTGCCAGATCATGTTTGTTTAACCTGCTTTACTCAGCACAAAATTCAGGGGATCCTAAAAGCCTTCATATCAACGACCCTTAAATTAAAAACTCAAAACCATAACTTCCGGGGTTGATGTAGGTGCTGTCCCATGGCCCTCCATTTATGAACATTTTTACAGTAGATGGGAAAATAACTGAGGGGAGAGTGAAATCTCTTATCAGGATAGTCATTATTCTGGTTATAACCCCCGAGGGGCTCTTCACTGTGATTATGGGCACATCGGTGATTGGCAGAACAGAAGTACACATAATTGTAGTAAAGCATGTCAAGCTGTTACTGTAGGCACACTCACTGATTTCAACCAAAAGCAACCTGTCAGCGTTTGATATTTGGAGGAAATCAACACATTTGGGAATCGACTTTAGGATCACAAACATGAAGCACAGAACAATTCAAAAGAAGCCAAAAAAATGTAACACACCGATCTGAACTTTTACAAATTTAAGGCACTAATATAATCCATTTCCTTCCCTCTCTACATCCATATATCATGGGAGCATGGATCAGTGTACAACAACATATATATATGAGCTCATGATGTTTTATTTATGGCGTTGAATACAGCCGATCCCAGTGGTCTGACACTATGGGCCGGTTGCCAGTTTGTAGTAGATTCCTCCTTCAAGCCTCAGCAAACCAAGAAACACTGAGTGTGTATGTGTAACTACCTCACTGCTTACGTGTGTGTGTGATGTTATATGGATGCATCAAATCAACCTATAAACACGTACGTTTACTGGCGTACGTGCGGGTGCAGCTGTTATACAGTTTGCATGAGCGTGCGATATGATCAATACCAGATGCAGACAGAGAGACACAAAGATCAATGAGCTGTGATCATGAAGTCCAGGCTGCTTATGATCATTAGTCAGCTGCTAATGAACTTAGAATGCCATGTTTGCTAATGAGCTCTCCTCTCTTTCAGTCCATCTCAGGGAGAACAAAAACAACACACAGCAAGTACAGGACAAGAACACAACACAGATGTGGCTTTGAAATGTAGATTGTAAGCAGGTCTGTGTTCCCTTGTGTTTCATGTTAACACACATGCCACCGTTTTAAGCATGCAGGTGTGTGTGGTTGTCTTTACACACATGCAGTTACATGCTGCACTTGCCATAAGCCATAAGGGTGGACAAAATAACAGGAACACCCTAGAAAGTTTTTTTTTTCAGCAAAACTGAGTATCTTTGTTGTTTGTTGGACAAAACAAGGCATTTTAAGACAAATACGATGGGTATACGCCCTTATTTCCAGTGGCTGCCTATTATTTTAAGCATAAAGGTTTTTGATGTTTGAATAGTCTACTGACAGATCTACAGCATCCGAGCCAGCATCTACTAAACTTCATGGGCAGAGATCCAGACTTGGGTATGAGAAGTGGGGGCAGAGCAGTGCACAGTGCCCAAGGGAAGTGTGCTGAAGCTGGGTCACGGGTGGGCTGGTGGTGGCCTGGGGGTCTGGAGGGAGGCGTGTGGTCACATCGCATATAAATCACCTGTTCACAGATACACAGAGTATTGTTTAACCAGAGTGATGACTGCACTCTCAGAGGGCAGTCTGGTTCTAGAAGATACAGTACCACACACCATGCATGCATATACACACATGCACAAATGCACTGGTTAGAAAAACCAGAGCATGGAGGAAGCTCCACTGAGAGTTGGAGGGATCTCTAACTGTGGACAGACAGCCTGCGTGGCAGCTGAAGAGGACATGAGGTCCCTTTGGAGGCTGTGAACCAAAACTAGGTCTGAGTGCAGTTTCATGTCACATGGAGATAGACATCACCATCACCACCACAAATATCATCACCATTATTATTACATGCCTGAAAAAATAAACTTTTTTCCTATTATTTATTTTTTTTCTAAACCAGATCATAACACAGGATGAATTAAAACAATACAGCAATAAAGCTTGGACAGCTTTACTGCAAAAGGTCACAACCTCAAAAACAACAGTCGCTGATGAAGCCACATGAGAGTACTTGACCTTTTGTATTGTCCAGTGCATCAGAAATGGCCCATAAACAGGATTTATACTGAAACTGAAGGTGCTCTCTATTGCATTTTTTATACTATAACAGAAATTTGCTCTATTCCTGTAAAAGAAAAAAAATGAGTAGTTCCTCAGATGACAGAAAAGTGATATCCCAATAAAAGTATATGGACAATGGTGCTGTTGCTGCCCGGTTGCACGTGGAGACGGTGAGACAGATTCACGACTCAGACGACTCTCCTCACTCAACGAAAGCTAATCACCAGGCAGGGCTGGCGGATTCACTCTTATTAATGGAGGGAAACGACATTCCTAATACATGCCGGGCCACACACA